>NC_143543.1:6873309-7533479 GCF_031878675.1 Megascapheus bottae
GAAAAAATCATGTGATTTTTGTCCTTGCTCCTGTTGATGTGTTGAATTATATGAATTGATTTGCGTATGTTGATCCATCTTTGCGTCCCTGTGATGAATCCTCTTTCATTAGAGTGTATAATTTTTTGATGAGTTGTAGTAGATGTTTGGCCATTATTTTGTTGAGATGTATTGAATCAATATTCATCAAAGAAATGGGTCTATAGTTCTCTGTCTTTGATGAATCTCTATCTGGTTTGGGGATGAGCTTGGTAAAGAGCCTTCATTTTTAAATACATTGAAGTGCTTGAAGAGTACTGGTGTGAGCTCTGCTTTGAAGACCTTATAGAATTCAGCTTTGAATCCATGTGGCCCTGGGCTTGTCTTAGGTGGTAGGTCTCTTATTGCCATTTCTATTTCAGTGCTCGAAGTAGGCCTGTTTAGTTGCATTAGTTCATCTTGATTCTGTGTGTGTATGTTAATATTGGCTAGAAATTCATCCATTACTTCTAGATTCTCAAATTCCTTGACAAAAAGGTTTGAGAATATTCCCTCATGATACTCTGGAACTTGGTAATTTCTGTGGTGGAAATTACTATTTTCATCTGTGATTTTGTTTATTTCAGTATGCTCCACTCTTTTTTTCTTTAAATTTGCTAAGGGTCTGTCAATTTGTTAATTTCTTTAAAGAACAAACTCTTTGTTTTGAGGATTCTTTCTATAACTTTTCTTGGATTCCAATTTATTTAATTCTACTTTGATTTTAATAATTTGCTTCCTTCTACTGGGATTAGGGTTGGTTTGTTCCTCTTTTCCCAGGAGCTTAAGGTGACACATTAAATTGTTGGCTTGTGATATTTTCAATTTGTTATTGTAGGCACTCAGGGCTATAAATTTTCCTCTGAGTACTGCCTTTGCCATCTCTGAAAGGAGCTGGTATATTGTGTGCTCCTTTTTGTTAAATCTCATAAACTGTTGGATTTCTGCTCTGATATCCTCGATGACTCATTGGTGATTCAAGAATGTGTTGATCGGTCTCCATGAGTTACAGGGTTTTCACTGGTGGAGATAGGTGTTTAGTTCCAATTTGATGCCCTTGTGGTCTGAGAGAGTAGAGGGAATAATTTCAATGCTTCTGATTCAGCCCAGGTTTGTTTTATGCCCTAAAATGTGGTCTATTTTGGAAAATGTTCTGTGTGCTGCTGAAAAAATGTATATTGTGTTATTGCTGGGTGGAATAATCTGCAGATGTCTGTTAGATCTAGTTGTATACAGTTGTTCAAATCAAAAGTTTCTCTCTTGAGTTTTTGCCTGGTTGATGTGTCCATAGGTGAGAGTGGTGTGTTAAGTCACCAACAATCTGTGTGTTTCGATCTATGTATGTTTTCAGTGAAAGTAAAATTTGCTTGATGAAGTTCTGTGTTCCGAGATTAGGTGTGTAGATATTTAGGATGGTTATGTCCTCCTGGAGGAAAGACACCTTTAGTGTCATATAGTAACCTTCTTTGTCTTTTCTCACTAATTTAAGTTTGAAGTCCATTTTATCTGATATGAGGATGGCAACTCCAGCCTGTTTATGGGGACCACTATCCTGATAAACTTTCTTCCAGCCTCTCACTTTCAAAAATGTTTGTTTTTTGGGTAACATGTGTCTCTTGAAGACAGCAGAATGATGGACCTTGCTTTTTGATCCAACTAGATAGTCTATGTCGTTTAATAGGGGAGTTAAGTCCATTGATTTTGAGAGTGAGGATTGAGAAATATTTATTAGTTCCTGCCATTTTAGAAAGCTTTCATTAGGCACTGTGTCTTGACAGTTCTTGTGGTACTTAGATGGTATTAGTTTTAGGTGCCATTTCTGTCTGTGTATTACATTTGTGTTGGTTTTCTATGTGTAGAACATCTTTAAGAATTGTCTCTCATGTTGATTTGGTTGCTATATAATGTTGAAGATTTTCCCTGGAATGGAATGTTTTGACGGTTCCCTAAGTTATGAATGAGAGCTTAGCTGGGTATAGTATTCTTGGATGGTAGTTATTTGACTTCAGGACATGATAATATCCTTCCAATCTCTTCTTGCTTGCATGGTCTCGGCTGAGAAATCTGGGGTTATTCTGACTGGTTTGCCTTTGTACCTGATTGATCCCTCTCCCTGGCTGCCTTTAGGATCCTTTCTTTGGCTCTATTGATCCAGTTTGGATTATACTGTGGCGATGGGACATTCTTTTCTGGTCAGGTCTGTTTGGGGTTCTAAAAGCTTCTTGTATTTGGATGGGCCTGCCCTTCTGAATATTGTGGAAGTTCTCTGAGTTGATTCCCTGAAGTATATTTCCAGTACAATTGACCTTTTTCTCTAGACCCTCCTCAATACCAATTAGCATTAAATTTGGCTTCCTAATTGTACTTTGGACCTCCTAAAGCATTTACTCATATTTCCTAGATTTGAATTGACTCATTTTCTCTTCTTTCTCTGTAACAACCAAATTATTTTCAACCCCCAAAATTCTCTCTTCTCTATTGTATAACCTGCTTTGTACTTTATTCTTCATCTCCCTTGCTTCTAATTGCTCATTTTTGATGCCTTGCATCTCTTGTTTTAGACCATGTATGGATTTCTTTGGCTCCTTGATTTTCCGTTGAGTGGTTATCTCAGCAGCTTTATTCTCTTTGGATATTTGGTAGATTTCAGTCACCTTTTTGTTGTGGATTCCATGAATTCATCCACTTTTCTTTGAAAGACCTTTATTATGGCCTCCTTTATGGCTTCCCCTTTTTCACATATCACCTTGTTTATGGTTTCCTGTTGTTTAGCTATGGCTTCCACCCTTATCTCTTTCTTTATGTTTTCACACTTTTCATTAATGATGTTTATCAATTGCGTTGGAATACTCTCCTCTAGATTTGCCACTGAAGGCTCCATTGCATGTTTATATTGGGTGGGAGATGCTATTCATTGATTTGACAATTTTCTTGAGTTTCTTTTTCTGTCCATTTGATAATGGGAGCAAGATTAATACTAAACAAGGTTATAATTGCTCGGATGTACCCAACCTAGACCTTTTTAGTTGGCTGACAATAGATGTTCACACTTTTAGATTGGTAATATCACTCTCTCTTTCTTTTTTGCACTTACGTACAAAACTAATACAACCACAGATTACCGATTTATGACCAAAACAGTAAGCCCCTCAATCCAATCTCTATTGTATTTAAGTCCCTCTTAACCTAGAATGTATTTGAACACCTAGATACACAGTATTGCTCAACAACCATCAAGTGTAGATCCATGCATTATAAGAGTTGAAGAATGAACAGAGGACAAGAGACGGAAAAATAATATGGAACACAATAAGGGAGGTAGGAAAAAAATAATGCAAGAACGTAAGTTATTATAGTAATGAATAAAAGGTATAGTGTACGGATAATTGACCTAGGGTGATAGACAGGTAGAATATTCTTGTTCAAAGTTTAGAAGAACTGAGAAAAAACTTAAGAAAATAAGAAGAGTAATAAGAAGAATATGTAGAGAAAAGATGGAGGTAGATATTGGAGATTACAATGATACAAGCTTTAAAAGGAGAAAAGAAACAAAACAACCACAAAACAAAACAAAAGAGAACACAGCAAAAAAGGAAAAAAAAGTTTGGGGGCGATTCCTCAGTATTGTGATTTCTTACCCAAGAGATTCTAGGGTTGAGAACCAGGAGATTAAAACGCAGGTGACATTATCAGTACAGATATCATTTTTATTTAGACTACACCCAGAGCTGTCACTGTGTTTCTAGGAATGACCACAGTGGCAGAAGGAATAAGGGAAAAGAGAAGAAAAAAAAGAAATAAAGAAAGAATGAATCGTAACGTTTAGTAAAAGGTGTAGGTAAAATGGAAAAGAGAAAATAAGAACTCCTAAAAATGCAAATAAATAGGGGTAGAACAACAACAACAAAAAAGGATATTCTTCAAGTTTTTTTTTGAGGGAGGTGGGCAGAGTAAGAAACTTGTGCTCCACTAAATTCGGGATCCAAACACTTCACAAAGGCTTTTCCTCTTCTGATTTTTCTTTGTGGTTTTTTGGATCAGATTTCTTGATTGGGAAAACAAAGCTGAAAGATTTGCGGGCGGCTTTGTTTACCAGGTCTGTGGTGCAGCGCTGGGGACAGACTTCAGAAACATAAGGGTTGGATTTCCGGCTAAGTTATCTCTGGGAAATCCTTTGCCAGTTAGAATGGTGGCACTGCCAGCACCACCTCTCAGGCTCCAATTGCTTTGGCCGGGTCTTTGCCAGCAGTCAAGATGGTGCTGCTCTCAGCTGGTGCAAGAGGGGGCACCCTCCCAATGCCATTCTCTGAGCATAAGTACAAACTTCTTCTTGGAGGTACTCACAAATTGCTGGATTCTCCGGTTCCATGAAGTTAGCAACTCTGTACACGGCTGGGTGTCAGCTCTTGACTCCCGCAGGCTCTGTGTACCTCTGTCTGCATTCAGCATTTCTGCGCCAATCAACTTTTCGTAGAGAACTGTCCCCTAGGCAGCCAGAAGTTGTATCTTGGCAGGAGCTCAGAACGACTCACACTGAACCGCTGCCATCTTCAACCGATCACCTACTCATTGAAGTAAATTCTATATTATTATCTAATGTAATTCCAGGAAAGAAATACGGATTAAGTCCAAATCTTCTATCACATGACCATTCACATTAGTCATGTAGGGTAGGCTTTGTTCCACTAGTATGTGTTTTATATCTGAAGCCATGGACAGAATTTCTTTCTGGTCTTAACATGATGAGGTAGCATTTGGGGGCAAAGATGCAGCCTAAGAGCCCTCCACTGGAAGCCAAGATAGAGAATAACTTCACAGCTACCACGTTCTTCCCCTTGGTGCTATGATATTCTGGCAGAAAATTAGCCCAGACACTGCAGAACACCAGCATGCTGAATGTTAGGAATTGGGTTCATTGGAAGCATCAGGTAGGTTCCTGTCAAGGAAAGCTACAGAGAAGCTGGCTAGGGCCAGGAAGCCAAGGTATCCCAGAACACAATAGAAAGGAGCAAAGGAACCTTCATTGAACACGATGAGGATGTGGCCATATTCATAGTGTACATCTGTGTTAATGAAGGAGGAGAGGCTGTGACCCAGAATCCAGAGGTTGCCACCTGGGTAAGGGTGCAGAGGGGAATAATGAAATTAAGAGCCCCTGATAACAACAGCCAGTTTATTCTTTTTCCTAGAGAAGTGACCTTGAATTCTTGGACCACAGTCATCGTTTTTGCGAGCACTGTGGAAATTGCTAATGTGAACACATTTCCAATTGTGATCTGCTGCAGCATGCAGGTGATTGGGTTGGAACGGCCAATAAACAGAAGGGAGCTGAGAAAACAGAACATAAGGGAGATGAGCAGGAGGTACCTGAGAGCCTGGTTATTGCCTTAACCATTGGAGTGTTGTGGTGTTTCACTAAAAATCTTAGAACAATACAAGTGAGAATAGAGAAGCAAACAGTCATAGAGTCCAGAGCCATCCCTAAGGTTTCTCCATGAGCCATGAAACTTACAGATTTTAGGAGGCAATGGTTTCTCTCTGGGTTGGCATATTGATTATCTGGACACCTCACATATTGCTCCATATCTAGTGAGGAATATGAATTATCATTAGCCTGTGTTCCATAGTTTCCTTTCTTCAAAGGAAATTTGGCAATCACCATTTAGAGGTTAATTTAACATGGCAGGATTTATGATGGTAGAAGCAAGAATTCTCAAATACTTCAAGAAATATCTGCTATTCTGTTTCTATCTCTCTCTACCACCGTAATTCACCTTGATTCCTGGGTTCTATTTTTAGTGTTAAGAAACATTTCTGGATGTTTATTAAGTGAATAAATAAGCAAGAATGTAAGCAAAGAAGCACATGGATAAGCAGAAAGGCAGGGAAACACTCTGTCAGAGTTTGGGTGCTGTCAAAGGGAGAGAGACACCATGCTCTATTTTTTACTTTCTGAATGCAACTCCTTTTTACCTTTAGTTCTTATCATGCATAGTGATATTGTGACAGTTTTGTAATTTCTAGTATCTTTACAATAGTTATTACAATTTATGATGCTATATTAATGTTCTTTACTGTATACACAAATCAGTGAACACCATTCAAAATTATCAGTAATAAAACTTATACTTTCCTTTGTTTTGGATAACATTCATAGAATCCTTTAGCCCTCCCTTGAATTTAGCACATTATATTTCTCACCTCACGTACTGTAGAACAAAAACCAAAGAACTCATTAAAGCTCTGTAGTCAGGTTATGTATGCATAACACTTGTATCTACTTTGTTAAAGTAAACTCAACTTTCTGATCACTTGCTCTGTGGAAACAGCAGTTGTAAGCATTGGGAATAAATTTTTATGGGTTTTATTGTATTTGAAACCTAATTTTAAAAACAACGTGGAGACACTATTCTAAATATTACTTCACATTATTTTTGATAGAGGTTCAATTCAACTTGCTGAATAGAGAGAGGAGAGAATTTCTTGAAATAAATACCTACACATTCAAACCCAAGTCTTCCCAAGTGCCAGCAGGTGAGGGACGTCTAGGTACACAGCTGATGTTATCCATCTGTACTAGTGTGACATCCTTCTCCCTATGCACTGGAAACAGTTTATTTTCACTGTTTTATTTTGAATCTATTTGTGGTAATATTCTCCCTGCTGGTAGGAGAGCACTCTTGTTTCCTTTCCTTCCATGTCTGTAAGCTCCTCACTTCCAGCATTACTTTATCCACTCCATCCAAGTTGTCATTGCAAGGGATCAAATGATGTTATTACTACCAACCAGAGTCAGTGGCATTATTTCTATACTAAAAGGTTTCAGAAACATTTCCTTCCTCACAGACAAGTGGTCTGAGAAGATCTCTTTGGTAACTTGTATTGTGAGGACATTAATAAAAATTCTTATTGTAGGCTGGTGGCTCATGACTCTTTATTCTTCAGTATGCTGGAGGCTGGTTTTTGAGGACTAAGGTCTGAAGCAAGCACCAACATAAAAATCTGTGAGACTTTTATCTCCAATTAACCACCCAAATCTGGAAGGAAAACTGTGGTTCAGGTGGCAGATTTCTAGCCTTGAGAAAATAAGCTCAAAGACAGTATCTGGCCTCTGATTTCATGCCCTAATACACACACACAGACACACACACACACACACGCACGCACGCACACACACACACACACATTCTCTTTTACTGCGGACAAATAGTTACTTTTACAAACTAACCACTGTAACACTATTTCATGTCAGATATGCTTCACGATCCAGGCATGACCAGGCATTGTAAAAGATCTTTTATGATAGATTTTTGTCTGGCCTCAGTAACTTTTGGTTTACTCATGTACGTATATATCCTTGGCTCTTGTCCTGGAACAGAGCCTCAGTAATAAATGCGTATACAAAGAAAATGGAAGGCATGAGAAGGGGAGGGGAAAGGAGGGGATGGGAGGGGGGTGGCATAAGAAAATGACTATTTGGAACTCTAAGAAACTCTTACTCCACATGTATTGTAAGAAAAAATGTCAGTGCCTCTATCATTTTCATTATTTTTCAACTGCTTGGGTGACAAGTGGGTCATTGGGTATGTGCCCACATTTGGGAGCTAAAATGGCAGTGATAAACCTGATATATTACATATATGTCTTTATCTTATATGTCACTGATGTTTCCTTATCTTTATTTCTTTTGTGCTTACCCAGGGATCCCAGCACCTGCACACTCTCCATGAGCTTTTTGGATGAAGGCCAGTGTTCTACCACTTGAGCCACAGCTCCACATCTGCAATATTTTGGATGTTAAATAGAGATTGAGTCTCTTAGACACACCTACTGAGGATGGGTTCAAACATGGTCCTCAAATATCAGATTTCTGAGTAGTTAAGTCTACAGACATAACACATCTTTGCCGTAGCTTATTTTGTTTCTTCACCACTCTCTGCCTATGTTTTTTCTAATTTTCCTTCTCTTAAATTTCCCCAAACATATTTGCATATTAGTGCTAAGATAGACATATTAAGTTGTATAGTTTCAACAGATTGATGTTTCTTATCTTTCTGCAGAAATGAAGAGAAGTATGGTCTGGGTTAGGTAAAATTTTATGTTTGGTATTGATTACAGACATGAGTATTTATTCATGAGGTTATTCATATAGATAAGTTTATTGCTGCAACTAGAAATTGGTAAGTAAGATATTTGACTCAACTCTACATCCATTGATGCTCCAAAGTATTTCTCAATTGTTATACAATAGGGTATGTTTGCCACCTAACTGATTCATATTGTTCTACCTTAGATGCCATGTACTTTGATTGCATTTATGGCCATATTTATACCTTGTCACACATCCTTTTTTCTCTCTCATATCACTTGAGCCACCCATCTACTTCTGGCTTACCATTGGTTAACTGCATATATGAGTGTCTTGGAGAGATTTGCAATACAGTAAAACCTAGATACATAAGACCATACAGTAGGCTGCTAAATGAAAGGAGCTCTAGGATATAGAAACAAAAGCCATATAACGAGTGATTGTTGAATTAATGTACTATGTTATCTCTCATCTCTTTTGCTATCCCTTTGTTATCTCATATTGTTACACTATCGCACTTTGTTATCTGATATATTGGATATATTTGTATTTGGTTAGTTGAAATTGGTTAGGGAATGGGGCAAAACAAGATGAGGGGTGCGGGTGGGGGGGAGGGAAATGGGGACCAAGGAAGGAGAAAGGGTATCCATGTATGTGAATTAATGCACCTTCTATCTGGCCAATATAGTGTATCCCTTCCATTAATTACAATAAAATATATGAAAAAAATGTTTTAAAAATTTTAAAAAATGTATCATGGAATTTTCTGCTCCAGCTTGTATTCATTGAGGCTCTTTGGATATCATCCTCTTGGTCAGCTATGATTACAGGAACAAATAGTTTAAATTCTTCAGATATCTCCACTTTGTAATTTTTACCATCAAGAAAGCTGCAATTCTTTTTTTGTGGTTAACAAGTTTTTTTAATATATATTTTATTGTAATTAATAGAAGGGTTACATGATATTTGCCAGATAAATGGTGCCTTAATTCCCACACATTGATACCCTTTCACATGTCATGGTCCCCATTTCTCTTCCCCCCCCACCCCTCATCTTGTTTTCCCCCGTTCCCTATCCAATATCAGATAACCAAATATAAATATATCCGATATATCAGGTAACAAAGTGAGATAGTGTAACAATATGAGACAACCAAGGGACAGTAGAAGTGATGTGAGATAACATAGTACCTTAAGAACAACAATCATTAATTATATGGCTTATGTTTACCTCATATTTTAAATGACAAGTTTAACAAACAATTGTTCAAGGAGGGAATCTCTAATTACATTCTCTGGGACTTAGTCTTAGAACTTAATCAAAATTAGGCTAATGGTTTGTATGTCATAGAAACATATTAGTTTATGAAATAAAACATTATGATTATAGAGTCATATGTTTTTTGTCTATATAGTTAAGTTTGTATTTCCATTACCATGTCCATTGCTTTGGGTATGCAGTTATTGAGTCCTCGCTCCTGTATACTTTGGATTTAATATCCACATATTAAGGATACCATGCGCCTTTTGTTCTTTAGGCCTTGACTTGTCTCATTCAGCATGATTTGCTCTAGATTCATCCAGTTCCCTGCGAATGCCATTATTTTATCTTGTCTGTTGGCTATGTAGAATTCCATTGTGTATATATACCACATTTTCTGTATCCATTCATCTGCAGTAGGGCATCTGGGTTGTTTCCATCGCCTGGCTATTGTGAATAGTGAAGAGATGAACATAGCTGAGCAGGTGTCTTTATAATATCCTGGGTCATGCTGTTCAGATAGATGCCCAGAAGTGGTATGGCGGGATCATAGGGAAGGTCTATTTTCAGTTCTTTAAGGAACCTCCACACTGCTTTCCAGAGTGGCTGAACTAGTTTACAATCCCACCAGCAGGGCAATAGGGTTCCTTTTTCTCCACAACCCCGCCAGCAACTGTCATTGTCTGAGTACAAAATCTTGGCCATTCTTGTTGGGGTAAGGTGGTATCTTAGGGTTGTTTTTATTTGCATTTCCTTTATGACCATAGATGATGAACATTTTCTCATATATTTTTCTGCCAATTTAATCTCTTCTTCTGATAGGTCTCTCTTTAGTTCCCTTGCCCATTTAGTGAATAGTTTATTGGGTTTTCGGGGGATTAGTTTCTTGAATTCCCTGTAGATACTGGATATTAAGCATTTGTCAGATGTATTGTTGGTTGGCTGTCTCTCTACTTTTGCAACTATGTTTTTATCTGTACAGAAACTTTTTAGTTTTAGGTAGTCCCATTTATCGAGTCTCTCTCCAATCTGTTTTGACCCTGGGATTCTGTTCAGGAATCTGTTGCCTGTGTCTATGAGTTCCAGTGTCTCTCCTACATTATCATGTAGCAATTTCACCATTTCCGGTGTGACATTGAGGTCTTTGATCCATTTTGAGTTAAGGCTTGTGCATGGCGAAAGGCTAGGGTCAATTTTTAGTTTTCTGCATGTGGCTGCCCAGTTTTGCAAGCACCAATCTTTGAATAGACTGTGTTTGTTCCATTGTATATCTTTGGCTCCTTTGTAAAATACAAGTTGCCTGTAGGTATATGGTTCTATTTCTGGGTCTTCTATTCTGTTCCACTGATCTTCTGGTCTGTTTTTGTGCCAGTACCAAGCAGATTTTGTTACTATGGCTCTATAGTAGAGTTTGAAGTCTGGTATTGTAATACCACCAGCATTGCTCTTTTTGCCTAGAATTATTTTGGCTATTCTAGGTCTTTTCTTGTTCCATATGAATCTTTGGATTATATCTTCAATTTCTGTAAAGAATGTCTTTGGGATTTTGATGGGGATTGCATTGAATTTGTATATCAATTTTGGCAGTATAGCCATTTTCACTATGTTGATTCTCTCTAGCCATTAGCATGGGATGTCTTTCCATTTCCTAGTGTTCTCTTTAATTCCTTTCTTTAGGCTTTTGTAATTTTCATTGATTAATTCCTTTACTTCATTAGTTAAGTACATTCCTGAGTATTTTATTCTTTTGGAGGCTATTGAGAACGGGATCACTTTCTTGATTTGGTCTTCTGTTTGTGTATTGTTGGTGTACAAGAATTCTACTGACGTCTGAAGGTTGATTTTGTGTCCTGCCAATTTGCTAAAGTGGTTTATTAATTCTAGTAGTTTGGGAGTGGAGTTTGTTTGGTCACTCAAGTAGAGGATCATGTCGTCTGCGAATAGGGATAGTTTAATTTCTTCTTTCCCTATGTGGACCCCTTTGATGTCCTTTTCTTGTCTTATTGCTCTGGCTAAGGGTTCCAGCACTATATTGAAGAGAAGTGGAGAGAGTGGGCATCCCTGTCTAGTTCCTGACTTTAAGGTGAATGGTTCCAGTCTTTCACCATTTAGTATAATACTGGCTGTAGGTTTTTCATATATGGCTTTCACTATCTTGAGGAATGTACCTCTTATTCCTATTTTTTTCTAGTGCTTTCAACATGAATGGATGTTGTATTTTGACAAATGCCTTCTCTGTGTCCAGAGAAATTATCATATCATTCTTATCTTTAGCTCTATTGATATGATGTATTACATTGATTGATTTGCTAATGTTAAACCAGCCTTGCATTTGTGGGATGAAGCCCACTTGATCATATGTATGATTTTTTAAATTGGTTTCTGGATTCTGTTGGCTAATATTTTATTGAGGAATTTTGCATCTGTGTTAATTAGAGAGATAGGTCTGTAGTTTTCTTTTTTTGTTTGGTCTTTCCTTGGTTTGGGGATGAGAGTAATATTAGCTTCATAAAATGAGTTTAGTATTGTACCTTCTGTTTCTATTTCTCGGAAGAGTTTCAAAAGTATAGGTGTTATTTCATCTTTAAATATCTTGTAGAATTCTGCAGTGAAACCATAAGGACCTGGGCTTTTTTTGATTGGCATTTCCCTGATTGCTTCTACAATTTCGTTGTAAGAAATTGGTCTGTTCAATTAGTTTACCTCATTGTTATTCAGTGTGGGTAGCCTATATTTATTTAAGAAATCATCCATTTCGACTAGATTTTCTTGTTTATTTGAATATAGGCCCTGGTAGTACCTATTCATTATGGACTGGATTTCTTGGGAATCAGTTGTGATTGTTCCCGTGGGGTCTCTAATCTTGTTTATTTTAGTCTCCCCTTTCCTTTTTTTGATTAATCTTGCCAAGGGTCTGTCAATTTTGTTGACTCTTTCAAAGAACCAACTTTTTGATTTATCAATTTTGTGTATAGTAGATCTTATTTCAATCTCTGAAATTTCTGATTTTTTTTGTTATTTCTGTCCTTCTAGCTGTTTTAGAATTAACTTTTTCTTGCTCCTCTAGCTGTTTCAGTTTTTTAAGGTTATTTACATGCTCTTCTTCTGTCTTTTTAATATGTGCTCGTAGTGAGATAAATTTGCCTCTTAGAACTGCCTTTGCTGTGTCCCATAAGTTTCTTTGTGATGTTTCTTGATTGTCATTACATTCAAGGACGTTTTTAATTTCATTTCTGATCTGATCTGTTACCCAGGGGTTATTCAGAAGTGTGTTGTTCAGTTTCCATGTGATTGAATGTTTTTTGAGTTTGTCTGCATTGTTCAGAATTAGTCTGACTCCACTGTGGTCTGATAGGATGCATGGTATTATTTCAGACCCCTTGTATCTGCTTAAGTTTTCTGTATGAACTATTATATGACCTATTTTGGAGTGTGTTCCATGTGCTGCTGAGAAAAATGTAAAAAGTTTAGGGTTTGCGTGGAGAGATCTGCTGCAATTCGAATGTTCTTCCCACTATAATACAGCTCTTTTTTGTTTTTGCAGCATTTAGGATCAATTCCTTGGTATTCGGGTCTAATGTCTTTACTATGATATGTCTACGTGAGTTCCTTCTAGGATCTTGCCTGTTTGGGGTCCTGAAACCTTCAGTAATGTGAGTATTTTCCCTTTTGAAGTTGGGGAAATTCTCTGCTATGATTTTGGTGAATAAAGTTTGCATACCTTTGTCCTTGAATTTGGCCCCCTCCTCAATCCCTATTATACGAAGATTAGACTTCTTTGCTGCATCTGCCAGTTCCTGGAGCTCTCTCCAGTAGATTCTGACTGATTTTCCCAAGGTGGCGATTCTCTGTTCCAGCTCTTGTGTTTTGTCTTCCGTTTCTGATGTTCTATTCTCCATCTCCATCAATCTGCTGCTTAATGCCTCCATTTTTGCTTGAAGTGTGGACATTCAGCTGCTCTGAGGGTATTAATATTTTCTTCCATTTCTCTTTTGAATTCGAGGAGCTCTTTGGAGATTTCCTGCTTATGTTCCTGGAATTGCTTTTGGAATTCTGTTTTAATCTCTTTAGTCATGTTCACAAGCATCTCTTTGAATAGGGTCATATTTCGTGTCTCTTCAGGTGTCATTTCTTGGGATGGTGACATCTCTCTTGTCCCTTCACTCTTGTTGCAGTTTGGGCTTTGCTTGGGAATTTGATTATTTATGTATGTCGTGATTCTTCTTTGAGCGCTCCTCGGCATCGAGAACTGTTGTTGTAGTTCGCTCTGTGGTTAGTAGGTAGTGCTCTTTACTTGGATTGGGACCTGTGGTTCTGGGAATATGTGAATACCTGTGATTCTCGACCAAATTGATTCCTCTGACTAGGTCAGAGTTTGCAGTTTATGCAGGTGTTCGGTCAATTCCCAGAGGCTGTGTGCTGCTGTACTACTAGCTCTCAGCCCAGCCAGTGGCCTCACAGTGGGCTGTGGGATGGATCTGCGAGCTTCAGTCTCAGCGTGATGGGTGGATGGTTGGTTTTCCTGTGCTGCTTCTAGGGGGGGCCCCCGGCCAAGGGTCTGGGCTTTGGGAGTTTCCAGGGGCTCTCAGCAGGGCCTGTAGCTGGCCACTCTGTTCCCGGGGGCGTAGCCCAGCTGAGGACATGAGCTCCAAGGGTGGAGCCGTGCCTTTCTGATTCTGAGAAGGGGAGCTTGGCTGTTGTTCGGCCTTTCAATTCCCTGCTGCTTTGTCAGAGAGTCTGTGACTGTGGTGGGCCCCTCGTTGCTGTCTTGCTCAGGATTCCCAGCTGGAGAATGCCCGATTCAAGATCTGAGGGGGACAGATGCTGGCTTCTATTGTCCCGTACACCCCACCCACTGTTGTAAGGCAGGGACGCAGCACTCCCCACTCTCCAGACCCAAAGGCCTGGGAGACGAACCAGGTTGGTGTGTGGGAGCTGGGACACCCCTGCTTCCCCTGGTGGGGTGCTGGATCTTGGTGTAGCCCGCCTGTCAGTCTCCAGTCAGAGGCCTTCGAGAGGAACCTGGTGGGCAGGTGGGGACTGGGACAGCTCTGCTTCCCTTGGTGGGGTGCTGGGTCTTAGCGCCGCCCGCCTGTCAATCTCCAGTCATTGGACTGGTGGAGGGGGCTCTTGAGGGAAGGGTCAGGACTATAAATTCCTTGCCCCCCTGCTCCTGCTCCTCTCAGGCAGGATGGAGGGGTCTGAGGTAAGTTATATGGGTTGGCGTCTGCTCTGTGTTTGGGGGCCGCTGCGGTACTCACGCCTCTGCGTTCATCTGTGGGTGCTGCACGGTGTTGGAGAATCCTTCACTCCCCTTGGATCTCCGCCGCTGCTTGTGGTCTGCGTCTGGGTTCCATTGCTTGCTATTCTGGTTCAGCATCTGGGTTCCGCTGCTTCTGCGGCTTGCTGACCCGGTTCTAGGCTGGTTTCTGCGGGTCAGGACTGCCCGGCCCAGCTACCTCCGACGCCCCCTCCACTGCCGCTTTTCTTGGCTCAGAGCCGGCGCGGTGGGGGAGGGGTCCTCGCGTTCCGAAATCTTTGAGAGAGTTGTATTTGAGCTTTATCTGGATTTCTTTTCCGGTGTGGGTCCTTTTCCATTGCTTCTTGGGTTTGTTGTTTTGGATTTCTTAAGGTAATTGAATAGTGGGACTCCCTGGTTCTCTCTTTTTGTGAGGGATAGCTAGGCATCTTCCTCCCTCTAAATGTGTCTTTTTATTGACAGAGATGTATGCTGTAGAAGTAGATGTGTAAGACTATAGTGAATTCCCAGGAAGAATGAGTAATAAACTTCCGTGGGGCTCTGCATTTGTGGCCTTGCATGCAGGAGAAAAACACTAGTTGGAAAACATGTTTGCACATTCTCCTTCACTATCCCAGGTGCTATGATTTCCTCCAAGACACCAGAGAGTGACTCCCATGGAGGAGGGCATCTTTGATGTATTTGGTTAATGTTTGTGTCCAGAAACTATTTGCATGAAAGCCATGTTGGATGATTCAGCTGGATTGCATCAGTGTGTGCCATTTTAGGTATGCAGTGGAATGGGTAGAAAAAATTGTATGCTAGTGAGATGTCAACCAAAGATATTAGTACTCAGATGGTCAATTCTCACACCCATTGCCCAAAACAGCTACAGAACGTTGGTAGTTGATTCAAGCCAGTTTCAATAAGAATTCTACACACAGATGCCTCCACTCATGAATCCATTTATTGTTGCCTAAGGAAACAATGATGTTCCTGAAACCACATATTCAATCCACTAATTCTTTACTTGTTGTGCTAAAGCGTCTGATGTAATCCGTTTGCCAATTCTTGCTTTTATTTTGTGAGCTCTTTGAAGTTTGAATCAGGAAGTTACTGCCTAAACAAAATGTTTCCTTTTTTTGTTATCCATATTGTAATGCTTTAAGTTTTAGCTCTTTAATATATGGGTACTAGAAAAACAAGGATCATTCACAACTGAGGGTATCCTGGGATGCCTGGTTAGAATTTCCAAGGTGTGAAGTGTGTTCATAGAGAAAAAAGGTCTGTGAGGAAATAATCAGCAAATTTGTTGGTTTTGGTGTGCAAAGGTGGGGGGCATATAGAGCTGAAGTCCACATGGTGGCTAAGAATTTCTCAGCAGCTAGCATTGCTTCTAGGACTCAGAATAAATTCCCACAAAGGACAAATGGATCAAGAAAGGAGATATTGAAACTCTCTACTTCCATAAGATTCTGCACCATTCAGAAGGAAATGGAAAGATGTGGAAAAATATTATATGAAGTAAGCCAGACCCACAGATATATTGGATGCATTGTATCCTTCATTTATTTCTATCTTAAATATGTATATAAATCTATAAGCAAAGAGTAATCGGTAAAAGAAAAAATATACACTTGGACATAATAAATTATACTGAACTCCAGATAATCACATTATAAGATCTAAGGAGGGAATTCTGTTTCCCATAATTAGAAGATTTTTTTAATTGGTGTGTATAAATATAATCTTTACATATTATTACATATCCATATCTAATTATCATTGACCCAACTATCTAATGGTATTTATTAAATAACTAAGGAAGGGATCATATCTACTCAAACAAATTAGTTAACCGTGTTCCTTGGTTGTGATTGGACACATAAAAATGTGTGAAACAGGAAGTGAAGTTGAATATTTCCATCACTTTGGTCAACATAATTCAACTCCTTTTCAGAATATAGTTGCACAATAATTACATTTTTAAGAGGAAACAAAATGAACTTAAATCACTAAATGGTGTTTCCTTGAAGACTCTGGAGGATAAACGTTTCATGATGCAGATCTCCAAATATAAAGTATTCCATATATGTTTGAATTTCTGCTGACAAACAACTAAAACCTATTAAATTATAAAGAGAACCAGCACATAGGAAAGTGACCTGATGTTAGGATGGTAGGTTGTTGTACTTCTGGGTCAAAAAAATTTGACCTGTGTCAAGGAGACACATTGTCTCTCCTATTCCTTCTTGTAAAGTTTTAAGAGTATCTGATGTACCTAAAAGAATTTTATCCATCTGGGATGAATCCAGATGCAGGGTGACTTATTTTCTAGGAGTGCTAAACCAATTCTGCCACCACTCCTTCTTCTTAAAGAGGCCGTCTTTTTTGCATTCTAATTTTTAGCTCCTTTAACAAAGATTAGGGGGGGCCAACTGGTTGCCTGCTGGGTCTTCAGTTCTATTAAATTAGTCCTCAGTCCTATTCATATGCCAATACCAAGCTCTTTTGCTTACTAGAGCTCAGTAATAGGGTCTAAAGATTGATATTGATATTCCTCCACGGCTGTTCTTTCTGCTAAGGATTGTTTGTGCTATACACGGTCTTTTTTCCATATAATTTTATTGTAATTAATAGAAGAGTTACATTATTTTCACCAGATAGAAGGTGCATTTCTTCACAAATGTTGATACCCTTTCTCAGGTCATGGTCCCCATGTCCATCACCCCCACTCATCTTGATTTCCCCCCTTCCCTATCCAATTTGAAATAACCAATTAAGCATATATAAAATATAACAGATAACAAGGTGAAATATTGTAACAATATATACAGGGTCATTTAATAGTCCCTATGAAATTTTGAATTGCCTCTTCTCTTTCCGTAAAGAATGATATTGGAATACTGATGGGTATTGCATTGAATTTGTAGATAGTCCTTGGCAGGATTGCCATTTTCATGATGTTAATTCTTCCAATCCCAGAACATTGGAGGTTTTCCCACATCTTCAGTTCTGCTTTAATATCCTTTTTCAGTTTTTTTTTAAAGTGGTCATCATAAAGGTCCTTTAATTGGTAGTTACATTAATTCCTAAGTGCTTTATTTTCTTTGGGGTTATTGCAAACAGAGTTGCTTTTCTGATTTTCTGCCTTGTCTCTCATTGTAGGCAAATAAGAAAGCAGTTGATTTTTCATAGTTAATTTTATATACTGCTACCTGCTCAAGCTTCAAATCAGCTCAAGCAACTTGTGAGTGAAATGTATAGGATTCTTTAAATATAGAATCATGTCCTCTGCAAAGAAGAAAGTTTCACTTCCTCTTTTACTATTTGGGTCCCCTTTATATTTGCATCCTGCCTTATTGCTCTTGCTAGGAATTCTAATAGTACATTAAAGATGAGTGGAGGGAGTGGGCTTTAGTTTTTTTTTGCAATTAAGTATAATGCTAGCTGTGTGTTTCTCATACATATCCCTTATTATTCTGAAGAATGATCCATGGATTCCCAGTTTCTCCTGAGCTTTTAGCATGAAGGCATGTTGTATCGTATTACATAGCTTTTCTGCATCTATTTAGATAATCAGGTGATTCTTTTACTTGCTCCTGTTGATGTGATTTATTTTTTTGGTTTTTTTATTAAAATTTTTTATTGTAATTAGTAAAAGGGTTACATGATATTTGCCAGATAGAAGGTGCATTAATTCACATACATTGATACCCTGTCACATGTCTTGGTACCCATTTCCCTCCCCCCCCACACTCCCCACCTGTCTTGGTTTCCCCCCCTTCCCTATCAAATTTCAAATATCCAAATACAAATAAATTCAATATATCAGATAACAAAGTGAGATACTATACCAATATGAGATAACCAAGGGACAGCAAAGGAGATGAGAGACAACATAGTACATTAAGGAAAACAATCATTCATTAGATGGCTTTTGTTTCAATATCCTGGAGGTCTTTTCAATTAGCTTCACATTATATGGCCTTATGTATCAAGATTTTGCTCTATTGCAGATCTCTGCTAGTAGAGCCCAAGGTTTCTACTGATTATGATGAATGAGGGAAACCATTGCAACAGAGCAAAATCATGTTGATGTGATTTATATTTATTGACTCTTGTGTATGGAACCAGTTTTGCATTATTCTGATGAATCCAGTTTGATCATAGTATGTAATTTTTGATGAGTTTTTGAAGATGGTTGGCCAGTATTTTGTTGAGAAGTTCTGCATTAACGTTCGTCAACATGTAGGTCTATGGATATCTTTCTTTGATGAGTCCCTGTTTGGTTTTGGGATGAGGGTTATGCTGGCTTCATAAAAGGAGTTTGGTAAAAAGTCTTCTCTTTCAATTTCATTGAAGAGCTTGAGGAGTATTGGTGTGAGCTTGAATTTGAAGGCCTTAAACAATTCAGCTATGAATCCATAGGGCCTGGGCTTTTCTTGGATGGGAGGTCATCTATTACCATTTCTATTTCAATACTCTAAGTAGGTCGGTTTAGTTGGTTTAGGATTTCTTGGTTGAGTTGGGGTATGTCAATATTGCACAAAAATTCATCCATTTGTTCTAGACACTTAAATTTGTTGGCATAAGGGTGTGGAAAATATTCCCATAGGAGGGTCTGTATCTTGGTTATTTCTTTATGATATTTGCATTCTTTTCCATCATTCTGTTTATTTTGGTATATTGCCAATTTTAGGGGGGCTATTTGCTTATGCTCTGTCAATTTTGTTAACATTTCAAAGAACCAAATCCTTTTGTTTATTCTTTCTATGTGTTTTGTCTGTAGTTCATTTAATTCTGCAATGATTTTTAATAATTTGGTTCCTTCTATTGATATTGGGATCGGTTTGTTGCTCTTTATCCAAGCTGTTAAGCTATAATATAAAACTGTTGGTTTGAGACAAGATCCAACACCCCTTAATACTAAAAGTTCTGTAGAAAATAGGAATCCATGGAACATTGCTCAGTATAATAAAGGCTGTATATGACAAACCCACAGCTACCATAATACTTAATGGGGCAAAGCTAAATACCTTTCCTCTAAAATCAGGAACAAGAAAAGGATGGCCATTCTTTAAACTCGTCTTAAACATAGTATTAGAATTCCTTAGTTCTGATTTAATTTACTTTTTCAGGGTTTTAAATTTTTCATCAAAAATGTCCTTTACATTCTTAGTTAAGCTAATTCCTAGGTACTTTATTTTCTTTGAGGCTATTGCAAAAGGAGTTGCTTTCCTGATTGCTGCCTTGTTCCTCTCACTGTTGGCCCAGAGGAAGGAAGTTGATTTTTGAGGGTTAATTTTATAGTCTGCTACCCTTCCAAAGTTTTGAATCAGCTCAAGGAGCTTAGAGGTAGAGTTTATAGGATTCTTTAAATACAGAATGATGTCATCTGCAAAGAGGGATAGTTTTACTTCCTCTTTCCCTATTTGGATCCCCTTTATGCTTGCTTCTTGCCTTATTGCACTGGCTAGGAATTCTAATACTATGTTAAAGAGGAGTGGAGAGAGTGGGTATCCCTGTCTTGTTCCTGATTTTAGAGGGAAGGTATTGCTCTTTATCCAAGCTGTTAAGGTATAATATAAAACTGTTGGTTTGAGACAAGATCCAATACCCCTTAATACTAAAATTCAGGAGAAACTAGGAATTCATGGGACATTGCTCAGTATAACAAAGGCAGTGTTTGACAAACCCACAGCTAACATAATACTTAACAGGGCAAATCTAATTATATTCCCTCTAAAATCAGGAACAAGACAAGGATGGCCAGTCTCTCAACTCCTCTTAAACATAGTATTAGAATTCCTAGCCAGTGCAATAAGGTAAGAAGCAAGCATAAAACGGATCCAAATATGAAAGAGGAAGTGAAACATTCCCTCTTTGCCGATGACATGATTCTGTATTTAAAGAACCATGTACACTTCACTCCCAATCTGTTTGAGGTGATTCAAAACTTTGGCAAGGTAGCCGGGCATAAAATTAACCCTCAAAAATCAACTGCCTTCCTCTATGCCAACAATGAGAGGAATGAGGCAACAATCAGAAAAGCAACTACTTTGGCAAAGAAAATAAAGTACCTAGGAATTAACTAAGTATGTAAAGGAACTTTTGATAAAAAATTTAAAACCCTGAAATAGGAAATTAAAGCAGAACTGAGAAAATGGAAAAACCTCCTGTGCTCCTGGATTGGAAGAATTAACATCATGAAAATGGCAATGTTGCCAAGGGCTATCTACAAAGTCAGTGCATACTCATCAATATCCCAATGTCATCATTTAAGGAAATACAAGTGGCAATCCAAAATTTCATATGGAATAATAAAAGACCCATATAGCAAAAACAATTCTTGACAGAAAGAACAGCACTGGAAGTCTATCAGTTCCAAACCTTAGACTGTACTACAGAGCTATAGTAACCCAAACAGCTTGATACTGACACAAGAGCTGAACCAATGGAATATAATTTAGGACTTGGATATTATCCCATAGACGTATGGACACCAAATCTTTGATAAGTGTGCCAAAAATATAGAATGAAAGAATGAGAGCCTCTTCAAAAACTGTGTTGCCAGAACCAAACTCTACAGAACAGAGGTTCAAAGGCTTCCCTCATTTTTCATAATCAGTAGAAACCTTGGGCTCTCCTAGCAAAGATATACAATAGAGCAAGAACTAGATACATAAGGACTTACAGTATGAGACTAATGAAAGGACCTCCAGGATGTAGTATTAAAGGCCATATAATGAGTGATTGTTGTCCTTAATGTACTGTGTTATCTCTCATCTCTTTTGCTGCCCATTGGTTTTCTCATATTGGTACAATACTTTTCTGTTATCTGATATACTGTATATATTCTTATTAGTTTATTTGAAATAGGATATGGAAATGGAGAAAACAAGATGTTGCCTTTCTATTAATTACAATAAAAACTGTGTTATAAAACTTAGTAAAAGAAAGTGAGTTCCAGAATTTTACCTGATTTTTGGAAAGCTGAAGCAGAGGATCAGGAGAGAGCACCATAGTATGGTGATAGACAATTATCTGTTTCTAGGGAGACAAAGTTCACACACACACACACACACACACACACACACACACACACACACACATGATTAAAATGAAGCTGAAAGAATTCCAATATCAGCTACTCCTGGGTCATTTGAAAATATCCAAGTCTGTGTCTTCCCTGTGTCAGGACAAAATTATCATATAAATGGAAAGAGAGGGGCTGGAAGTTTGGCCTAGTGATAGAGTACTTGCCTAGCATGCACGAAAACCTGGGTTCAATCCTTGGTGGCACAAACATAGAAAACGCCAGAGATGCTGCTGTGGCAAAAGTGGTAATGCTCTAGACTTTAGAAAACCCAAGAACAATGCTTACACCCTGAGTTCAAGCTCCTGGAGTGGAAAAAAACAATAAATGAATTTTAAAAAGGAATAGATTTATAATACAGTATACTTAGGTCATTATAAATCAAGTAGCATTGAACCATGCAATTATTTAATCTCTGAATTGGCTGTGAATAGCAATAATGCAGGTATGTTCTTCAAATAAATCATGTGGAAAACATGTACCACATCACATTTTAAAATTCAAAAAGAAATATACCCATTGGAAAATCAGTAAAAACTATCTAACATACCAACCCAAGAATTTCAAATGAATAGCAAAAACAGAGCATAGAAAATAGAGACACACAGATAGACAGACAGATCAATGACAGATAGATAGATAGATAGATAGATAGATAGATAGATAGATAGATCCATCAATCCATACTTACATACATACATACATACATACATACACACACACACACACACAAATACAAACATACATGTGTATGTACGTACATTCCTAGACAGGCACATAGATGTATGATAGGTGAATTTTTTGGAAGATAGATACCAAAAAGGCTAAAGATAAATGGTTGGGTGGATGATAGATAGATAGATAGATAGATAGACAGATAGACAGATAGATAGAGAGATAGATAGATACATAGATACATAGATACATAGATACATAGATAGCAGAAAGATTGATGATAGATGATAGATAAATAGAAGATAGTTGGGGGGGCTGGGAGCATAGCCTAGTGATATAGTACTAGCCTAGCATGAACAACCACATGGGGTCAGTTCCTGAGTACTACATACATGGAAAAACCTGAAATTGGTACTATAGTTCATGTGGCAGAGTGCTAGTCTTGAGCAAAAAGTGTTCAAGAACATTGCCCAGGCCCTGAGTTCAAGGCCTAGGACTGGCAAAGAAAAATGAAACAAATTAAAAAAGAAGATAGAGACATACATACATACATACATACATACATACATACATACATACACACATACATATATACATCATATTTTAGTTAGTTTTAGATCCATAACAATTTCTCATTTATTCTCTTTGTAAAATTATGTGCGGTATTGACTATGAATGAGAAAACCAGCTCTTACACGAGCTTCCATGAAGCAAGCTTAGGATAGACAGCTCAGACATCTGTGTGTGCAAGTGTGTGTGTGTGTGTGTGTGTGTGTGTGTGTGTGTGTGTGTGTGAATGCGTGTGTGTGTGTGTTTTGCCAGGACTGGCGCTTGAAGTGAGAGCCATAGTTCAGTCTTTTAGCTTTTTCACTCAAGGCTGGTGCTTCATTTTTGAGCCATAGTTCCACTTCAGGCTTTTTGATGGTTATTTGTAAATAAGAGCCTCATGATCGTTTCTACCTGGGTTGGTTTTGTACTCAGAACCCAGTCTCCTGAGCAACTACAACTACAAATGCAACCCTCCAATGCCTAGCTTTCAATGCACTTTCAAGTAGGTGAATTTGTTAGTGTAAGTCTTTAAGAAATGTCTATATGAGGATGTCTTTTTACAAGAAACCAGGCTGCACTCTGCCAACAGACTAAGGTTTGATTCTAGCTCTGCCATTTAGAGAATGCATGGATATATAAAACACTATGGGATATGCTTTAACTATAAATTAAGTTCATTATATTACTCTCATATGGTGCCTGATGTAATGGTGCCTGAGCATCGCCCAAGACAGGCACAGTCAATAAATGTTAGTTTCTGCTCTTCATATGACAATTTA
This sequence comes from Megascapheus bottae, assembly GCF_031878675.1. Classification (NCBI taxonomy): domain Eukaryota; kingdom Metazoa; phylum Chordata; class Mammalia; order Rodentia; family Geomyidae; genus Megascapheus; species Megascapheus bottae. The sequence continues at coordinate 6,897,019 of NC_143543.1, forward strand.
CATGTCATCACATTCTCATTATAGTTAATTTTTATTTCCGTGGTAGATAATAGAGTAAAATAATATGAACTTATGGCAAGACACCAGTGGCTCATCTCTGTAATCCTAGTTACTTAGGAGTCTGAGATATGGGGATTAGAGTTTAAAGCCAGCCTGGGCAATAAAATCCATGAGACACTTATGTCTAATTAATCACTGAAAAGTTGACCGTGTTTGTATAGTTCGGGTGGCAGAACACTAACTCAAGGAAACTGCACCAGCCCTGAGTTCAAGCCCCAGGACTATCACAAAGGAAAAACAAAACAGCAACAAAAGGAAAAACCCAGAAGAGTATAGATTTACCTTACCTCCTAATCAATAAATTTGAAAATAAACAAAATAGATATGAAACAGCTTCAGGAAGTGAAGTATTTTCTCTCTCTCTGTCTGTCTGTCTCTATTTATCTCTCTCTGTCTCTGGCTCTGTCTGTCTCTCTCTCTCTGTCACACACACACACACACACACACACACACACACACACACACTGGAAAAAAAATATAAAGTCCTCAAACCCCTATAGACTCCTACTTACTTAGAGAGCATTGGTTTGACTTCATTGCAAGTCTTGACACACCTTGGCCTTGGGGTCTGCCAATCACTCAGCGGAAAGGTGATCTGAGAATCTGGGGAAATTTTCCATGGTTATAAGAGCACAGGAAAGGAGAGAGCGGCACAAACACACAACTGTCGGAAACTCAAGAAGGATGCCTACAACTTTTCATTTGATTATTAATTAACCAAGTAGAGAAGGAAATTACCCAAGCCTCTGAAAAATCCAGCAGAAATTATTAGGAGAGCAAAGTCTATAGCTCAAAAAATGCCAAGAGGTGTGTTTAACCAAATCCACAAAATGGAAAACTTTATAGTTTATGGAATACTAACAAGGGTTTGGCCTCAGTCATATGTAAATAATTAACTCTAGATTAAACATTTCTTTGGTCCTTGTTTATAAAATTTAAATCATGACCCAAAACAATCAACTTCCCAAATGTCTTAATATATCCCAGAACAAATATCAAACATAAACACGGATAATTTTTTCTCAAACTATGCAGCATCCCTTCAAAATGAAAAACATTTAGGATCTGACTTAAAATATCAACAATTTAAAACAAACAAAGCAAAAATTTCAAAGCCATGTGAAGGTTGCTCACACTTGTAATCAAGCTACTCAAGAGACTGAGATCTCATGAAAGTTTGAAGCCAGCCTGAGCAGTAAAAAGGTGGAAGTATAAGTATGGTTGAAGTAGTAGAGCCCTGAGCAAACAGCCAAGTAAGAGTGTGATTCCTAAGTTCAAGTCCTGGTACCAGCACAAAAAGAAAGGAAAGGGAAGAAAGGCAAGGCAAAGCCAGGCTTGAGCATATGAAATAGAAAGCTAGAAAATACATAAAAAGAATGGGGCTGGGAGCATGGCCTAGTGGTAGAGTGCTTGCCTAACCTAGCATGCAAGAACTCTGGGGTTGATTCCTTAGTAACACATTCATAGAAATAACGAGAAGTGTGCTATGACACTCACGTGGTACAGCACTAGCCTTGAGAAATTCCAAGGACAGTGCCCTAGCTCTGAATTCAAGTCCCAGATCAGGCCAAAAGAAAAAGGAAAAGAAATTAATTCAACTATCAAAGATGAAATCTGTATTCAGATCAAAATATACTGGATTAATTTGAGAAAGGATGAAATATATCAAAATATATCTTGAGTTTCTTAAAGACATAGATATTGATATTATTTGAAATAATCCCAAATATGCACAAAACATTAGCTGGCTGGAAATGGTGGCTCCCATCTCTAACCCTAGCTACTCAGGAGGCTAAGATATGCGAATCACATTTCAAATCCAGCCCAAGCAGGAAAAGTCCATGAGGCTTTTAAGTATTTAAATACTATTTAAGCACCAAAAAGCCAGAAGTGGATCTCTGGTTCAAGAAGTAGCGTGATAGCCTTGAGCAAAATATTCTCAGAGACAGTGCTCAGGCCCTGAATTCAATCTCCATGGACACAAAAGAAGACCATAATCCTATGAGGTTCATCATATGAAAAACTGGTTAAGTAATTAACTCAGTCTCAAACAGAGCACAGAAGAAATGATGGGACCGATGTGAAGAAATTCTGGCCAAACTTTTCCCAAATTTGCTTCATTTTTGACTTATAAATGCTGAGATTTAAACACAATATTCTTCTACCATAATTAATGAAAAGATGTTTAAGGCCAAATTTACCATAATACTACACTTGAAATTAAAAGAAAAATGTCGGTTACATTCTTGTTGCTGTTGAATATTACTTTTTTTGTTATTGGATTTTATTGCCATGGTGATATATACAGGGGTAACAGCTACATTCGTGGATAGTGGGTAAATTACTTCTTGAACATTGTTACCTCTTCCCAGTTTTTTTCCCCATTTTCGCTTCCCCCACCCTCTCCCAATCATCTTGTTTTTCCACTTTCCCTTTCTTCTTTCAAATAATTGCATTTACAAAATGCTAGGTAACAAAGTCATATGCAGTAACAACATGATGTAAACCATGAGGGAAAAAAAGAGAACAGAAATAATTTCAAATTGTATATTAAGAACCACAATTCCCAAGATAAACCTCTTGTTTCCATATCCTGGAGTTCATTTCACTTGCCCTCGTCCTATATGACCATATCTACAAAGCTTTTGTGACCCTCTGTTAGGAGAGTCCTAGATGTGTACTAAGAATTACTATTGAGGGAAATCATGGATGTTTCTTTGGGTCTAGCTTATTTCACTTAATGAAATGTCTAAAAAGTCTTTGGGGAATAGAAACATTACATACAAAAGGGATGCAAACAGCCACATATTTTCTAGTGAAATGCTGAAGTCTAGAAGGAACAACAAACCAGAATTTAAAAAAAAATTCTCTGGGCTAGAAGTTGCTCCCTGGTAGAAAATACCTCTCAGAATTAAAAGATGAATAACATGTTTTCCCAGGAACATAAAAAGAGTAAGAATTGGCATCCATCTGTAATCCTTTCTACTCAGGAAGATGACACCTTAGTATCATGATTCAAAGCCAGCCCAAACAGAAAACTCTGTGTGACTTTTACCTTCAGTTAACCACAGAGAAAGCTGGAAATGACAATGTAGGCCAAGGGTAGAGCACTAGCCTTGGCAAAAGAAGATCAATGATAATGCCCAGACCCTGAGTTCAAGCACCTGGACTGACACAAAACACGGGTGGGGATAGTAGTAATCAAAACCCAGACTTCATACTTCAAAATATGTGAACAGAAATCCTTCAAGCCCAATAAAATGACTGAAACCAAAAATGCTAATAACTTTGGCAGATGATAAAGAATGTTCTTTATTATTTAAAAGTCTTCGATTGTTAGTAGATTGAACTAAAAGATTAAGAAGCATTGTAATGTTTATTACCTATCCACAAAGGGAAAAAAGTGCACAAATCCAGGAGTTCATAGATTTTGTTTTTTCTACTGGGGATGGAAAAAAGTTTGTTCGGGTGTATGCAATGTAAAAATTCTGGCCCTACTACAATCATTTTATGGTGACAGCTGTTTTGAAAATGCTGCAGTTAAAGAGCTTTATTCAGGGTAACAAGTCCTATTTTACAGGAGCCATGTCCCTAAATTTATGGGATATGTGGTTGTTGTTTTGATGATGATGATGGCGATGTATTGACCCCACTAATTTGAGAGGACAGGGCTGTGTTGTATCACACAAGATACAAGAGCTAGGCCAGCACTTGTTGGTTCTATAATAGAATATCTTATATTACCTTATGATTGTAATAAAATTGGATTCAATGCAAGAATTTAATAAGGTAAAGATGCACAATAAAATGCCCAAGAAAGTAAACATACACACACACACACATGCACACAAAAAGAGTAAAAAAAATAGGTAGAACTAATAGGTAAAACTACTCAATGAAAAATATTAATTAGGAAACTCATGGAGAAAAGAACTTAATATAAATAGAAAATCAGTGCCAAATAGTAGGTTAAGCCAAGGACCAGTGACTTAAGGTGTAATCCTAGCTGCTTAGGAAGATGAATTCTGAGTATTCACAGTTCATTGCCAGCACAATTAGAAAAGTCCACGAGACTCTTATCTCCAATTAACAAGCAAAGAGTCAGAAGTGGAACAGTGGCTCAAGTAGTAGAGTACCAGATTTGAAGGAAAAAGCTAATGCACAAATGAGGGAGACTATTGGGCCTAGGTTCCTTCGAGTCTGGCTTACTTCACTTAATATGATTTTTTCTAAGTCTTTTCATTTCCTTACAAATGGGGTGAGGTTGTTCTTTCTGACTGAAGTATAGAATTCCATTATTTATAAATACCACATCTTGTTGATCCACTCATCAAGTGAGGGACATCTGGGTTGGTTCCATAACTTTGCTATGGTAAATAGTTATGCAGTGAGCACCATTTTGCTAGTGGATTTATTATTCCCTAGTTTCTGGACGTTTGGGTAAATGCCAAGTAGTGGAATTGCTGGGTCATAAGGGATCTCTATGTTTAGTCTTTTGAGGAACTGCCATACTGCTTTCCATATTGGTTGAACGAGTTTGAACTCCCACCAACAGTGTAGTAGTGATCCCTCCTGTCCATATTCCTTCCAACATCTGTTGTTGATAGTTTTCTTGGAGTAAGGTGGAATCTTAAAGTAGTTTAGATTTGCATCTCTTTTTGCCCAGAGGTGCTGAGCATTTCTTCATTTGTCTATACACTATTCTTATTCCTTATTCAGAGAAGTCTCTTTTTAAGTCTTTGGCCCATCTTTTAATGGGATGGTTGTTTCTTTGAAGGTTTTTGGATTTGGAGAGATTAAATTTTTTTAGCTATAGATATATTTTAGATACGAGTCCTTAGTCTCTTGTATGGCTACATATGACCTTTGCTGTACAGAAGCTCTGCAGTTCAATGCAGTCCCATTTGTCCAAAATTTCTTTAATTTATTGTATTTCTGGGCCTTTATTAAGAAAGTTTCAACTTGTGCCAAAGAGTCTATTGTATTTCCTATTCTTTCCTGTAAAGTTTTCAGGATATTTGCTTTTAACCTCAAGGTCTTTGATCCTTTTGGAATTAACACAGATGCAGGGCGACATAGAATGATCCAACTTTACTTTTCTGCAGGTATTTAACCAGTTCTGACAGCACCTCTTGTACAGAGGACTGTCTTTCTCCATTCGATTATTTTTTGGTTCCCTTTTCAAAGATTGGGTGGCCTACAGTTGTCTTCTGGGTCTTCAGTTTTATTCCATTGGTCCTAAGGCCAATTCTTATACCAGAACAAAGCTGTTTGGGTTACTTTAGCTTTATAATAGAGTTAAAAGTTTGGTATTGATATTCCTACAGCACTGTCATTTCAGGTAAGTTTTTTTTTTACTGTACAGGGTCTTTTATTATTCCATATGAAATTTTGGTTTACCTCTTTTATTTCCTTAAAGAATGACATTGGGATACTGATGAGTATTGAAATGCATTTGTAGATAGCCCTTGACATGGTTGCCATTTTCACGATGTTAATTCTTCCAATCTGGGAGCATGGGAGGTTTTTCCACTTCCTCAGTTTGGCTTTAATTTCTTTTTTCAGATTTTTAAAGGTTTCATCATAACAGAATTTTACATTCTTAGTTAATTTAATTCCTAACTACTTTATTTTCTTTGAGGCTATTACAAAAGGAGTTGCTTTCCTGATTTCTGCCTTGCTCCTGTCATTGTCGGCATATAGGAATATAGTTTATTTTTGAGGATTAACTTTTTTATATACTTTATTGCAATTAATAAAAGCATTACATTATATTCACCAGCTAGAAGGTGCATTACTTCATGAACATTGATACCCTTTCTCATGTATTTGTCCCCATTTCCCTCCCCCACCTCCACCCCTCATCTTCTGTTTCCACTTCCCTATCAGATTTCAAATAACCAAATAAGCCTATATACAATATATCAGATAACAATGCAACAGACTGTAACAAGCCTGCAACTTTGCCAAAGTTTGAAATCAGCTCATGCAACGTGGGAGTGGGGACTAGAAGGATTTGTTTTAATAAAAGAGAATCATTTCATAGTGATAAGCAGGTCAATAGATCAGATACCACAATCCAAAATTATAAGACACTAAATAATAAACTTTGCAATATGTGAAGCCACAACTAATTTGTAAGAAATATAACATAAAGGCATGATTAGAGGTACGCAGTAACTCCAATACTGGTTTTCTGTGTTATTAGAGGATTGATGGTTGGTAAGTCTGCAATGTCATTCTGTTTAGGGTTTCAGGTTTTTTTGTTTGTATATGTCTACCTGTCTTAGGGTTTGAACATAGATCCTGGGCACTGTCCCTGAGCACTTTTGCTCAAGGATAGTGCTCCACCAAATGAGCCACACTTCTGGATTTTTGGTGCCTAATTGGAGGTAAAATTTCTAATAGACATTCCTGACTGAGTTGGCTTCGAATTTTTATCCTCAGATGTCATTGTTTTGAGATGAATTTCAGCTCAAAGCCAGCCAGGCAGTAAAGTGTATAACACTCCAATTGATTAGAAAGAAAAAAGAGCCTCTTGAGTAGCCAGAATTTACAGGTATGAGCCACCAGTGCCCAGCTATAGTTGACTCTCATAAGAAAATTCTGTTCCTTATTGTTTATTCATTTATCACCATGTTATATTTGCTACTCAGAAACATTTTCAAACAGTGAACTACCTCACATCAAGCACCTGTATTACACTAAATGCTAAGTCTGATGTAATTTTTCTGGCCACAATCCTATTTAATGTACTTCAGAAACTCTCAGTCAAGATGGACACTAAGACATTACAACAGTTTTTCTGCCTTTGGTAACAATGAGAAAATAAAATTCATGACCTTTCAGATTAGCTGGCAAACCAGAGTTATAGTCAATATTTCTTGACATTTCAGAGCCTGTTCTCTAATGAATACAGAGAATAGAACCACTGATGGTTTATGAAGGGAATAGGCCCCAGACATTCTGGATTTCAGACCAAACAAAAAGGCTTATGAGACTTGCATAATAAATGTGCTGAATCAGTTGAGATTTTTCTGGATGAAAGAAATATTTTGATCATTCCCATACCCATTTAGCAGCAAACTTTCATGGACTCTTCCTAGGCTGTCTTCCAACCCCAATCCTCAGACCCGCGCCCCCTGAATAGGTAGGATCATAGACAGAAACTACTGATAAAAGCATTTGGTCAGTTTTTTAGTCCTATATGAACAGAAGTATATCATAAGCCCTCATTTTGCTTAGTTGTATCACCTATACTGTGTTGTGTTTTGTGGTTTATTTTGTCTCATCACTGTGTACTGCTCAATAAAATAATTGTTCTAAGATTCTACTCATCTATTGTAATGTCATTGATATTTTGGTAGTTTTTAATTTCTATTCTGGATAGTGATCTATGCAGATGCTTTTAGTGAATATCTTACATGCATTTGCCCTTGTTATGTCAGGGTAGACATATATTCAGCTTTTGTCAACAGTGAGAACCATGATCCTAGAACACAATGATGCTTCAACTTCCATTCCGAAAACCATTCCACTTGCTCTAGATTCTCACCTCACCTAGTTTTTATTACAAAATTATATTGTGTTGTTATTATTATATGCCTATAGTTTAAGAAGCACATGATTTTTTGGAAACACTGTAACTTTAAATAACAAAAATGTATACTCATTGTAGAAAAGCATTTCATAAAATTATTTTATATATAATGTACTGTATATCTTATACCCAGTTTATGATATGTAATATATAATATATAACATGTATTCTAAAATACATTATATATATCTATTAAATATGTATTATACATTATATATACACATATATAATCAGTACTAAACAAAAGATATTCTTTACATATATTTTTATTGTAAATAATAGAAGAGTTACATGATATTTGCCAGATAGAAAGTGCATTAATACACATACATTGATACTCTTTCACATATCTTGGTCCCTATTTCTCTCCACTCACCCGAACCCTTCATCTTGTTTTCAGCCTTTCCCTATCAAATTTCAAATAACCAAATACAAATATATCCGATATATCAGGTAACAAAGTGCGATACTGTAACAATATGAGATAATCAAGGGACAGCAAAAGAGATGAGAGATAACATAGTACCTTATGGACAAAAGTCATGCATTATATGGCTTATGTTTCTATATCCTAGAGGTCCTTTCATTTAACGTCATACTATATGACCTTTTGTATCAAGGTTTTGCTCTATTGCAAATCTCTGCTAGGAGAGCCCAAGGTTTCTACTAATTATGACCAATGAGGAAAATCATTCAGCCTAAATTCCTTTGAGTCTGGCTTATTTCACTTAAGACGATTTTTTCTAAGTCTTTCCATTTCCTAACAAATTGGGCAATGTCGTTCTTTCTGACAGCCGCATAGAATACCATTGTGTACAACTATCATCTTTTTGATCCAGTCATCAACTGAGGGACATCTAGGTTGGTTCCCTATCTTAGCTATGGTAAATAGTGCTGCAATGAACATTCTTGTTCTGGTGGACTTAGTATGTCCTTGTTTCTGGATGATTGGGTAAATGCCAAGTAGGGTAAATGCTGGCTCATAGGGGAGGTCTCTCTTTGGTCTTTTCAGGAAATGCCATACTGTGTTCCCAAGTGGTTGAATGAGTATGCACTCCCACCAGCACTGTAGTAGTGATCCCTCCTGGCCACATCCCCTCCAGCATCTGTTATTATTTTTCTTGATCCTGGCCATTCTAATTGTAGTAAGGTGGGATTTAGAGTTGTTTGATTTGCATTTCTTTAGGACCAGAGATGTTGAGCATTTTTTCATGTGTCTATAGGACATTTTTGTTTCTTCTTCAGAGAAGAAGGCCTTTGTCCTTTGTATGGTTGGTGAACATTCATCAGTATAATAAAGGCTCTGTGTAACCAAACCACAGCTAGTATTATACTGAATCATAGAAAATTAAAGCCGTTTCCATTAAAATAAGGAATGAGACAAGGATGCCCACTCTCTCCAGTCCTCTTTAACATAATATTAGAATCCCTAGTCAGTGTAATAAGGCAAGAAGCAAGCATAAAGGGATCCAAATATGGAAAGAAAAGTAATAATATCCCTCTTTGCAGATGACATGATCCTGTATTTAAAGAATCCTATAGAGTCTACTCCCAACCTCCTTGAGCTGATTCAAAACTTTGGAAGGGTAGCAGGGTATAAAATTAACCCTCAAATATCAACTGCCTTCCTCTTCGCCAACAGCGAGAGGAATAAGGCAACAATCAGGGCAGCAACTACTTTTGCAATAGCCTCAAAGAAAATACAATACCTAGGAATTACCTTAACTAAGAATGTAAAGGATATTTTTTATGAAAAATTTAAAATCCTGAACAAAAAATTGACACAGAAGTGAGGAAATGGAAAATCCTCACATGCTCCTGGAGTGGAAGAATCAATATCGTGAAAATGACAATCTCGCAAACTGCTATCTACAAATTCAACACAATACCCATCAATATCCCAATGGCATTCTTTGAAGAAATAGAAGCGGCAATCCAAAATTTCACATGGAATAATAAAAGACCCAGTATAGCAAAAACACTTCTTAGCAGAAAGAACAGCACAGTAGGAACTTCAATACCAAAATTTAGACTCTATTAAAAACCAATAATTATCAAAAGAGCTTGGTACTGGCACAAGAACAGGCCTGAAGACCAATGGAATAGAACTGAAGACCCAGATATTAAACCACAGACCTATGGCCACCTAACCTTTGACAAGGGAGCCAAAAATTTAGAATGGAAGAAACATACCCTCTTCAACAACTGGTGCTGGAAGAACAGGTTAAGCACCTGCAGAAAAATAAAGTTGGACACTTCTTTGTCACCCTGCACTAGAATTAACTCCAAATGGATCAAAGACCTGGAGGTAAAAGCCGACACACTGAAAACTTTACAAGAAGAATTAGGAGAATTAGGCCTCCTTGGCACAGGTCGAAACTTTTGTAATAAGGACCAAGAATCACAATAGATCAGAGAAAGGCTGGATAAGTGGGACTGCATTAAACTTCAGAGCTTTTGTATGGCAAAGGTCATACCTAGTAAATTAATTAGGAAGCCTACAGAACGGGAGAAGATCTTCTAAAGATACTTTTGTTCCAATACTGCAGTTTGAACTCAGGGCTTCATATTTTTAAATCTGTACTGAAGGCATGCACTCTATCATTTGAGCTACACTTCTACATTCACCATTTTGGTATTTCATTGGAGATAGAATCTCCTGTACTTTCTCACTCAGACTGGCTTTGATATATATTCTCCATATTGCAGCCTGTTGAGTAGAGAAGATTGCAGGCTTAAGCCATTGGTGCTTGGATAAAAGAAATCTTTAAAAAGATGAAGTTTGTCGATTCACTGTAAACATGTTGTTTAGGGGCTGGAGTTGGGCCTAGAGGTAGATTCCTTGCCTAGCATCCAAGAAGATATAGGTTTCGTTCTCAGTACCACCTGCATAGAAAAAGCCAGAAGTGGTGATGTTGCTCAAGTGGCAAACCACTAGCCTTGAGAAAGCCTGAGGACAATGCTGAAATCCTAAGTTCAAGCCCAGGAATGGAAAAAAAGAAAAATATGCTTGTATGTTTTATTATATTTATATGAATATACACTGGGTGGTGATGTGGTTTCACTGTTGTTTTACTGTGATGAGCAGAGGAGAAAGGAGGGAGTGATGAAGGGAGGATGAGGGGGATAGAAGGGCAGGAGAAGGAAGAGAATGTGAAGAAGGAGAGGGAGAAAAAGGAAGGGAAGGAGAAGAGAAGAGAGGGAAGGGGAGGGTAAGAGAAAGAGAAGGGAACCATTACAGCCACACTAGACATAGTCTTATGATTTGTTCTTTATAATTAATTATTGGTTTAAAGACTATATTTCTTGGGTACTGCTGGGTCTTTCTTGTAATCCCATCTGCTCAGAAGGCTGACATGTGGGGCTCACACTTTTAACCTAGGCAGACAAATCAGAGAATCACAATGTCTAGTTAACCAGTAAAAATCTGGAAGTGCATGCGGGCAGAAGGTGGCGGTGGTTCAGTGTGAGACATACTGAGATCCCACCAAGATTCAAGTTCTGGCAGTGTAGGGGACAGTTCTTTACCAGAAATTGATCTTAAGTAAGCTTTAGCACCACAGAGATCTCAGTCAGAGAGGAAAAAGGCAGAATACTGGCACGAGAAGACAGCGTGGAGCCCTGCTAGCTGAGGAGCAGATAGTGCTTTACGGTGTTGCAGACCCGCAGGCTGCAGACAGAGACACACAGAGCCTGCACAAGTCAGAGCTGACACCCGACCATGAACGGCCCTGCCAGCTTGACGGATTCGGAGAATCCAAAAATTTGTGAGTACCTCCAAGGAGAAGTTTCTACTTCTGCTCGCAGAATGGCATTGTGAGGGAGCCCCTCACCCTCCAGCAAGAGCAGCGCCATATTGACTGCTGGCAAAGACCAGGCCTAAGCAATTGAAGTCTGAGAGGTGTTGCTGACAGCGCCATCATTCTTACTGCCAAAGGATTTCCCAGAGATCCTTTAGTCAAAAATTCGGCCCCAAGGCTGCTGAAGTCCATTCCCTGTGCCAGCCACAGACCTGGTATACAAAGCCCCCCTCGGAGCTTTCAGCTTTGTTTTACCAATCAAGAAATCTCATCTGAAAAACCATAAAGCCAATTCACAAGAGAAAAAGACTTTGTGAAGTTTTTGTATCCCAAATTTACTGGAGACACAAGTTTCCTATCCTGCCCCCACCCAAAAAAACTGAAGAATACCCTTTTTCTTTTTTTTCTTTGTCTTCTATGCCTTTTCATTTACATTTTTAGATGTTCATATTTTTCTCTTTGCCCTTTTACCTACACCTTTTTGTCTAAGGTTATCATTCATTCCTTTTTTTTCTCCTCTCTTTTCCCTCATCGTTTTTATCACTGTGGTAGTTCCTAGAAACACAGTAACAGCTGTGAGGTACAGTCTGAATTAAAAAGATATCCATATTGGTACACTCATCTGCTTTTTGAACTCCTGGTTCTCAACCTTAGAATCTCATGGGCAACAACTCACAATAATGAGGAATCTCCCCAACACTTTTTGTTTTGTTTTGTTTTCTTGGTTTTTATTTTTATTTTTGGGTTTTTTGTCTGTGTATGTTTTGATTGCTTTTATTTTATTGTTGTTTTGTTTCTTTTTTCTTTTTAAAATTTGTATCGTTGAAATCTCCTATATCTACCTCCCTCTTTCTCTATATATCCTTCCTTTTACTCTTCTTATTTTTATAAGTACTATTTATGTTCATTTATATTTCTACTCAAATATTCTACCTGTCTATCACCTTAGGTCAGTTATCCTTACACAGTATTTTTCTTCTTTACTATAAATACGTTACACTCCTGCAGTATTCTTTTCCTACCTCTATTGTCGAATTTCATTTTATTTTTCTCTCTCTGGTCCTCCATTCATCCTTCAACTCTTATAATGCATGGATCTACACTTGATGGTTGTTGAGCAATGCTGTGTCCCTAGGTGTTCAATTATACTCTAGGTCCAGGGGGACTTAAATACAATAGAGTTTGGATTGAGGGGCTTATTGTTTTGGTGATAAATTGGTAATCTGTGGTTTTATTGGATTTGTATGTAAGTGCACAAAAAGAAAGAGAGTGATATAACCAATCTAAAATTGTGAACATCTATTGTCAGCCAACTAAAAAGGTCTAGGTTAGTTATATCTGAAAAATTATAATATTGTTTAGTATTAATCTTGCTCCCAATTTCAAATGGGCAGAACAAGAAACTCAAGAAAATTCTCAAATCAAGGAATAGCATCTCCCACTCAACAAAAACAATCAATGGAGCAGTCAGTGGCAAATCTAGAAGAGTCTTCCAAGTGCTATACAAATGCAATTGATAAACATCATTAATGAAAATTGTGAAAACATAAAGAAAGTGATAAGGGAGGAAGCCATAGCTAAAGAAGAGGAAACCATAAACAAGGTGATATGTGAAAAAGGGGAAGACATAAAGGATGTCATAATTGAGGTTTTGCAAAGAAATTTGGATTAATTCATAGAATCCATAAACAAAAAGGTGACTGAACTCCAACAAATGTCCAAAGAGCATAAAGCTGCTGAGCTAACCACTCAAATGGAAATCAAGGCGCTACTACATAATCTATCACAAGACATGAAAGGCATCAAAAATGATCAATTAGAAGCAAGGGAGATGAAGAATAAAGTATCAAGCTTTGATCGCAGGTTAGACAATGCAGAAGAGAGAAATTCTGGGGTTGAAGATAATTTACTTGTTATAGAGAAAGAACAGAAAATGAGTCAATTCAAATCGAAGAAATATGAAAAAAACGCTACAGAGGTCCAAGATACAATTAGGAAGCCTAATTTAAGGCTAGTTGATCTTGAGTAGAGTCTGGAGAAAGAGGTCAATGGTATTGGAAATATATGTCAGGGAATTATCTCAGAGAACTTCCCAAATATCAAGAAGGGCAGGCCTATCCAGATACAAGAAGATTTTAGAAGCCCAAATGGACGAGATCAGAAAAGGACATCCAATAGCTATATAGTAATCCATACAGGATCAATACAAATGAAAGACAGGATTCTAAAAGCAGCCAGCGAGAAGATAACAATCACCTATAAAGCAACCCAATCACAATAACCCCAGATTTCTCAGCAGAATCCATGAAAGCAAGAAGAGATAGGAAGGATATATGTCATGCCCTGAAGTCAAATAACTACCAAAAAAGAATACTGGACCAGGCTAACATCTCATTCATAACTGAGGCAACAATAACTTTCCATTCCAGGGAAAAGCTACAACATTATTTAGCAACCAAACCAGTATTACAGAAAATTGTCAAAGATGTTCTACACATAGAAAACCAACACAAACATAATACAGAGAAAGAAATGGCACCTAAAACTCTTAATATCTAAGTACCACAAGAACTATCAATACAGAGGCCCTAATGAATGATTGTAAAAATGGCAGGAACTAATAAATATTTCTCAATCCTACTCTCAATATCAATGGACTTAACTCTCCAATTAAATGACAGAGACTATCTAATTGGATCAAAAAGCAAAATCCATTGTTCTGCTGTCTTCAAGAGACACATCTTACCCAAAAATACAAACATCTTTTGAAAGTGAGAGGCTGGAATAAACTTTTTCAAGCTAATGGCCGCCATAAACAGGCTTGAGTGGACATCCTCATATCAGATAAAACAGACTTCAAACTAAAATTAGTGAGAAAAGTCAAAGAAGGTTACTACATACTACTAAACCGATCTTTCCTCCAGGAGGAAATAACCACCCTAAATATCTACACACCGAATCCCGGAGCTCCGAATTTCATCAAGCAAACTTTACTTTCACTGAAAGCATACATAGATCAAAACACAGTGATTGTTGGTGACTTCAACACACCACTTTCACCTATGGACAGATCAACCAGGCATAGACTCAACAGAGAAATCTTAGTATTGAAAATCTCTGTAGACCAAATTGATCTAACAGACATCTGCAAATTATTCCATCCAGCAACAACACAATAAGATTTTTTTCAATAGCACATGGGACATTTTCGAAAATAGACCACATCTTAGGCCATAAAACAAACCTGGGCAGATTCAGAAATGCTGAAATCATTCTCTGCAATCTCTCAGACCACAAGGGCATCAAATTAGAAATGAACACCCATCTCCACCAACGAAAACCCAGTAACTCATGGAGACTGAACAACACATAGTTGAATCAGCAATGGGTGGGCCATCGAAGAGAGAAGAACAGAAATCCAACAGTTTATGAAATTTAACAAAAAGGAGCACAAAAATACCAGCCCCTTCTGAGACGGCAAAGTCATTACTCAGAAGAAAATATATAAATCTGAATGCCTATAATAACAAATTGCAAATATTGGAAACCAACAATTTAATGTGTCATCTTAAGCTTCTTGAAAAAGAGCTACAAACCAACCCTAAATCCTGTAGAAGGAAGCAAATTATTTAAATCAAAGCAGAATTACATGAATTGGAGTCCAAAAAGAACTATAGAAAGAATCAACAAAACAAGGAGTTCTTTGGAAAAATTAACAAAATTCACAGAACCTTTGCAAATCTTACCATAAAAAGAAGGGAGCCTACCGAAATAAACAAAATCATAAACGAAAATGGTAATATCATGACAAAAATTACCAACATCCAGAGTAACATGAGGGAATATTTCTCAAAACTTTACACCAACAAATTTCAAAATATAGAAGAAATAGATGAATTTCTAGTCCATATTAACAAGAAGAACTACCCCAACTAAACAGGCCTATTTCAAGCACTGAAATAGAAATGGCAATGAGAGACCTTCCACCAAAGAAAAGCCAAGGGCCAGATGGAGTCACAGCTGAATTCTATAAGGTCTTCAAACAGAGCTCACACCAATACTACTCAAGCTCTTCAACGAAATTGAAAATGAAGGTTCTTGACCAAACTCATTCTATGAAGCCAGTATAACCCTCATCCCCAAACCAGACACAGATTCATCAAAGAAAGAGAATTATAGACTTCTTTCTTTGGTGAACATCAATGAAAAACTTCTCACCAAAATACTGGCCAACTATCTATAGAAACTCATCAACAAAATTAAACACTATGATAAAACAGGATTCATCACAGGGAAGCAAAGTTGGTTCAATGTACGAAAAACAATTAATATAATTCAACTCATCAACCGGAGCAAGGACAAAAATCACATGATTGATTCAATAGATGCAGAAAAGGATTTGACAAAATCCAACATTCGTTTATGTTAAAAGCTCTGGAAAAATTAGGAATCCATGGCACATTGATCAGTATAATAAAGGCTGCATATGAAAAACCCACAGCTAGTATTATACTTAATGACAGAAAGCTAAAGCCATTCCCACTAAAATAAGGAACAAGACAAGGATGCCCACTCTCTCCACTCTTCTTTAATGTAGTATTAGAATTCCTAGCCAGTGCAATAAGGCAAGAAGCAAGCATAAAGGCGATCCAAATTGGGAAAGAGGAAGTAAAACTATCCCTCTTTGCAGATGACATGATTCTGTATTTAAAGAATCCTATAGACTCCAATCCCAAGCTCCTTGAGCTGATTTGAAACTTTGGAAGTGTAGCAGGGCATAAAATTAACCCTCAAAAATCAACTTCTTTCCTCTATGCCAACAGTGAGAGGAATGAGGCAACAATCAGGAAAACAACTACTTTTGCAATAGCCTCAAAGAAAATAAAGTACCTAGGAATTATCTTAACTAAGAATGTAAAGGACATTTTTGATTAAAAGTTTAAAATCCTGAAAAAGGAAATTTATCAGAACTGAGGAAACGGAAAAAAATCCCATGTTCCTGGATTGGACATATCAACATCATGAAAATGGCAGTTTTGCCAAGGGTTATCTACAAATTCAACATAATACCCATCAATATCCCAATGTCATTCTGTAAAGAAATAGAAGAGGCAATCCAAAATTTCATATGGAATAATACAAGACCCAGTAGAGCAAAGACACTTCATAGCAAAAAGAACAGTGCAGGAGGAATATCAATACAGACTTTAGACTCTATTACAGAGCTATAATTATCAAAATAGCTTTGTACAGTCAAAAAAACAGGCCTGAAGCCCAATAGAATAGAACTGAGGAACCAGATATTAAACCACAGACATATCGACACCTTATCTTTGACAAGGAAGCCAAAAAAAATAGAAAGGTATAAAGACAGCCTCTTCAACAACTGGTGCTGGTAGAACTTGTTAATCCCCTGCAGAAAACTAAATTTGGATACTTCTTTGTTACCCTGCACTAGAATTAATTCTAAATAGAACGAAGTCTTTGAAGTGTAAGTGGACACACTGAAACTTTAAAAGAAGGAAAAGGAGATGCAATAGGCCCATTTGGTAGAGGTCGAAACTTTCTTAATAAGGATGAAGAATCACAACAAACCAGAGAACGGCGGGTAAGTGGGACTGCATTAAACTGAAGAACTTTTGTATTGCCAAGGACATACCTAGTAAATTAATTAGGAAGCCTACAGAATGGGAGAAGAACCATACAACTGACAAAGGCCTCATATCTAAAATATAGCAACAGCTCAAAAAATTGAATCACTCCAAAGCTAATCTCCAAAGTAACAACCATCCTATCAAAAGATGGGCCAAGACACAAAAAGAGTCTTCTCTGAAGAAGAAAAAAATATGGCCTGTAGACACATGAAAAAATGCTCAACATCTCTGGTCATAAAAGAAATGCAAATCAAAACAACTCTTGGATTCCACCTCACCCCTGTTAGAATGGCCAGGATCAAGAAAACTAATAACAACAGATGCTGGAGGGGATGTGGCTAGTAGGGATCTCTACTACACTGTTAGTGGGAGTGAAAACTCATTCAACCACTATGGAAAGCAATATGGCATTTTCTCAAAAGACTAAACATAGAGCTCCCCTATAACCCAGCAATTCCATGACTAAGCATCTATGCAATTTTCCCGAAACAAGGACATGCTAAATCCACTAGCACAATGATGTTCATTGCAGCACTATTTACCATAGCAAATGTATGGACCTAACCCAGATGTCCCTCAGTTGATGAGTGGATCAACAAGTTGTGGTATTTGTACACAATGGAATTCTATGCTAGTGTCAGAAAGAATCACATTTCCCAATTTGTTAGGAAATGGAAAGACTTAGAAAAAAAATCACCTTAAGGGAAGTAAGCCAGACTCAAATGAACATAGGCTCAATGGTCTCACTCATTTGTCATAATCAGTAGAAACCTTGCGCTCTCCTAGCAGAGATTTGCAATAGAGCAAAACCTCGATATATAGTATGATGCTAAATGAAAGGACCTCTAGGATATAGAAGCAAAAGCCATATAATGAATGATTGGTGTCCTTAATGTACTATGTTATCTCTCATCTCTTTTGCTGTCCCTGGGTATCACATATTGTTACAATATCTCACTTTGTAATATGATATATTGGATATATTTGTATTTGGTTATTTGAAATTGGATAAGGAAGGGGGGAAAACAAGTTGAGGCATGGGAGTGGGGTGGGAGGGACATGGGGACCAAGACATGAGAAAGGGTATCAATTTATGTGAATTAATGCACCTTCTATCTGTCAAATATCATGTAACCCTTCCATTAATTACAATAAAATACATGAAAAAAATCTGGAAGTGGAACCGTGGCTTAAGTGATATATAGAGTGCAAGCCTTGAGAGACAGAAAGCTCAGGGATAATGCCCAGGTCCTGAGTTAAAGTCCCAGGACTAACAGATGAGGTGAGGTGGTGAGTGGTAGAAAAGATATGCATTCTTTTGTCTTGCCTTTAGAGAAAATAATTCCTATCTATATGACACTTAGATCAGAACATGAAATCCTATTAAAAATGAAGTCTTCTTTGTATTGTTTCAAACTATCCAGTGAAATGACACATAGAAATTTGGACAACAATAAGACTCATTGTATGTGAAGGAAATTCTTTAAAATATGACAATAGCTAAGTTTTTGTTAGCACTTTCATTATGTCAAGTGTTGACATTAACATATTCTTTGCCCAGTTACTTTTAATGAAACTCCTAAAATCCTTAATCCCTAATGCAACTTGCCCCAGGCAGCTTGACCTCAGGTTTGTCTAGAACAGTCATCACCAAAATTTCCCAATAGAAAATGGACCAGGGAGAAGAAAGGAAAGAGTGAAATCCATCAATGTCATTCACAAAACATAGAATTCCATTTGTATCTCAGCCACATGAAGTCCCTTAGTGAATTGCATATCTGCTTCCAGTCCTCTTTCCTTTGCAAAGTCATATTCTACAAAGAAACAAATTGATGGCAAAGAATATATTAACAGCTGGAAGTGGATCTGTGGCTCAAGTCATGCGTACAGCTCTAGCCTTGAAAAAACTCAAGGACAGTGCTCAGGCTCTGAGTTCAAGACCCAGGATTGGTAAAACCAACTAACCAAACAATACAGTACTAGATGACACTGATGTAAATGCATTGTATTTATGAACGACGCATGGAATTGAAATCTCTTTGTGCACTTACTTAAAGATAATATTTTTAAAGTCCTTTCCTAATAAAAAGTAATAATAAGGCCAGTCCTGGGCATCTTGTACCTGTAATCCTAGCTACTCAAGAGACTGAAATCTGAGGATCACACTTCAAAGCCAGTCCTGATAAGAAAGTCCATGAGAATCTTTAATTCCCTACGAAAATAAAGCTGGAAATAGAGCATTGGCATTGAGTGATAAATCTAAGGGAAAGCTACCAGGCCCTGGGTTCAAGTCCCATTACCAGCATAAAAAAATCAAGTAATAAATGGAAAAAAGATATATTCTCAATTAGAATTTTATATGAATAAAATAGAGATGGTAGCCTGGATTCTGAGAAAGAGTCTGAAGACCAAGATTTTAGACTTGCAGGAATGACCATCTTAGCAAAAAAGACAGGTATACTTAAAACACAAATTACAGACATAAATTCCATGTATATAAGAGAAAGTACTACCTCAGATCCAATTGACCACAATCCTTGTATTTGAACTGTATAACTAAGGTTTCAGATAAAATTTTATGGAAGACCCAAAAATCAGTCAACCGATCAGTCAATCTAGTTGGGTACTGGTGACTCAAGCCAGTGATCCTACCTATTCAGGAGGGCTAAAATCATGAAAATCAAAGTTCAAAGCAAGCCTAGACATGCAAGTCTGTGAGATCTTTATCATTGATTAATTACTAAAGATCCAGAAATATAGCAGGGACTGAAGCGGTAGAGTGTCAGGCTTTAAAGAAAAAGATAAGAGTCTGTACCAAAGCACTAAGTTTTAAAGAAGAGAGAAGGAAGAAGAAAGGGGGGAGGGGCATCTGGGCCTTAGGAAGTTTGTGATTTAAAGGAATTTCTGTGTTGCTGTGTACTTTTCCAATTAAATAATGAAAATAATAAAGACAAACATGATAACATATCAACTTACTTCATTTCAAAGCTAACTTCCCTGAGTCTTCTTTTCTTATAGTTTGAGTCACATTAAAAGGAGTTTAATATAAGCAATATTTCTAGCTAGCCAAGCCATTACATTCCTCACCCCGCCACACACATCGCACTTTTCAATACGTTTATATTTGGCTGCTATTAAATATAAAAACAAAACATAGTACTCAATATTTTTCTTCTTACTAAAAGTACAATACGTAAACAATTGGTTTAAAGTATCAACACATAAGTCAATTCCAGACCATCAAGATCTGTAACTGTTTAGGAATCTCTTGTAGGCATAAGGGAATTAAAATGGCCCAAAGTTGTACTTGGGTCTCTCAAAAACAAAATCCCAACACAAAAGTACAAAAGATGAGGCCAGGAGTGTGCTCGAAACCCTGGATTTCATTCCTAAGTAGAACATACACAGAAAATGCCACAAGTGTTGCTGTGGCTCAAGTGGTGGAGCATTAGCCTTTAGAAAGGAAATCGGAATCCTATTTGTTTCAACTACCAAAGCAAGGAACTCTCAAATTTTTTTTGCCAGTCCTGGGCTTGAGCTCAGGACCTGAGCGCTGTCCTTGGACTTTCTCAAGGCTAGAGCTCTACCCCTTAGCCTCAGCACCACTTCTAGCTTTTTTTTTAATGTTTTTTAAATTTTTTATTATTTTTTATTGTAATTAGTAAAAGGGTTACATGATATTTGCCAGATAGAAGGTGCATTAATTCACATACATTGATACCCTTTCACATGTCTTGGTACCCGTATCCCTCCCCCCCCCACACCCCCCACCCATCTTGGTTTTCCCCCCTTCCATATCAAATTTCAAATATCCAAATACAAATAAATTCACTAAATCAGATAACAAAGTGAGATGCTATACCAATATGAGAAAACCAAGGGACAGCAAAGGAGATGAGAGACAACATAGTACATTAAGGACAACAATCATTCATTATATGGCTTTTGTTTCACTATCCTGGAGGTCCTGGTTAAACATACGCAAATCAATTAATATAATTCAACACATCAACAGGAGCAAGGACAAAAATCACATGATTGTCTCAATAGACGCGGAAAAGGCATTTGACAAGATCCAACACCCCTTTATGTTAAAAGCTATGGAAAAACTAGGAATCCATGGAACATTCCTCAATGTAATAAAGGCTGTGTATGAGAAACCTACTGCTAGTATTACACTTAATGGTGAAAATCTAAAGCCATTCCCTCTAAAATCAGGAACGAGACAAGGATGCCCACTTGCTCCACTACTCTTTAACATAGTACTAGAATTCCTAGCCAGTGCAATAAGGCAAGAAGCAAGCATAAAGGGGATCCAAGTAGGGAAAGAGGAAATAAAACTATCCCTCTTTGCAGATGACATGATTCTGTATTTAAAGAATCCTATAGACTCTACTCCCAAGCTCCTTGAGCTGATTCAAAGCTTTGGAAGAGTAGCAGGCTATAAAATCAACCCTCTAGCTTTTTTTCTATATATGTGGTACCATGGAATTGAACCCAGGTCTTGGTGTAGGCTGCGCAAAGTTCTCTACCACTAGGCCAAACTCCTGGCCCCGACACTCAAATTTTATAGATAAATATTTTTAAGAAAGAATTCCACAATGAAAATAAGCATTTTTGCAATTTATAAAGTAGAAATATGGAAGATAAGAAAGATGAGTCATGGCACCTGTTTCCCTCCCACCAAAAAAAATTATTAAAATTCCTCTCTAGAATAAACATCTTGGTTAAAAAGTTAAGTCAAGTGTTTTATCCCCTTTACTTCACAGCATTGCTAAAAAGAAGCATTGTATCTTTTCTTGTTTGTTTTAGGATTTTTTTTCCTGAAAGTATATTGCTTCACACAGGGCTTGAAATATAAAACGTTTATTCCACTGAGCAAATAGACATCATGTGTGTGTGTGTGTGTGTGTGTGTGTGTGTGTGTGTGTGTGTGTGAGTGAGTGCAACCTGAACTAGTTACGTGTTATCCATGAGATTTAAAGGGAGGGGTAATGTCGCTGTCCCCTCGGCCGGCAAGGAAGACGCAACACGTGAGACTTCTTCTCGAGCAGCAGTTTATTCAGCAAGCTTACAGCTATGCCGGGTCGACCCCGACTTCCTCAAAACCCTGGGCTTTTATAGGCCCATCATCCAATCACATTTGCTTTCTTACAATTCTATAGCCAATAATATAAGTACACCTCTATAGCACATTCTAAACAAGTAGCAATATGGCATTACACATACTTCCAATCATGCATAAAGCTCAAGAACAATCACATCTTTTCCTGGAAACTTTCAGACAAACAACTCAGTGGCGCAACCACAAGGCGGATGCCAGCGCCATCTTGTAATGGCGAATGTAATAGCTCTCTAAAGGGTAATCTCCTAAGTACAATAATGAATCACATATTAGCTTTAACAATCCATGGAACCGTCCATCCAGAATTTCCTTGAAATTCATCAGCTTTTGTTGCTTAGAGAACCTGGACTCGGGTTCCATAGATCACAAATAAGATACTCTCCTTAATGATTTAGTATCCGGAAATTTCTCCAACAGGCAACTCCCTAAGTCAACCTAATTGGATTTTCTTAAAATACAAAGCAATGAGGTTGTTGAGAGAAGAAAAACAAAGTAAACGACTCCATCCAAAACCCAAAGTCTGGCACTCAGTGGATCCATCAAAACAGATGGCACCCATTCTAATAGAGTAATAACTTCCAAAGGAATGGTAAATTGATACCAAATGGGAACATTGGATAAATGTATCCTGAAGTCAGGCTGTACTTGTTTTATGTACAGTTTTTATTTCTATATTTTAATTTTCCCATGTAGCATGCCATCTATTATATTGGCAATGAAGTCTTGGATATTTTATTTTTTCAAGAATAAAGACAGATGTAAACTCATTTAAATAATAATATTAATTCCTCAGTGAAAAAAGCAAAGAAACAGTGATTGGTGGCATGAAAGTGGTTGGGATTATTTCTTCAGGCATATTCTCCAGTTTTTTGAACTTAAAGGTGTTTAAAACTCCCCAAGTTTCATTGGATCTGCATTTGCATTCCTGCAGTCTGAGTGAGGGTAGAGGCAGGGAAGCCAGAGTAGACCAGGCTGCTGAGCCTGGGGGACTGACTGGTCTCTGCTTTGTGTCTGGATTTTAATAACCACTGCAGAGGGCAGGAGTTCTTCAGGTGAGAAGTTTATCAGCCCAGGGGCTCTTACAAAAGCTCCACACTAAAGAATGGCCACACAGGGAGCAAAACCCAACCCCACTCTGTCATCTGATTTCTCCTTGGGATTAGAGAAGTATTTTAAACAGCAGACTTGTTTCCTTAGTACTTGTGCATGCTCACTTGGATTGCATCCTTTAGTAGCTATTGAACTGAATGGAGGTGGGGGGGAGGAACCTACAACAAGAATTTCCTTAGCAACCCTGAAAGGTCCTCAAAGCACTTTCCTCGCCCAGAATTTTGTCTAATCCTTTCTCTATTAATTTCATCTCTGTGGCCTTCTCAGCATGAAGCAAATATTTTTTACAAAAGTGCAAAAGGCTGGCACACTCACCAAAAAGAGGAAAAATAAAGAAGACCAATTGGAAGAAACACATTACTAATGAGTCCAACAATTTTATTCCCACAGTCAGCTCCTAAGAAGTTCAACAATTCTAAAGCCTGCGTGCACATGTGAAGTGTCCACAAACTGAGTAGCATTTTTTTAAAATAATTAAGGGCCATTCAGGAAAAATAATACCTTGTTTAGGTTTTGGTTTAGTTTTAGTATTTCTTGTTTTGGGATGTGTGTGTGTATGAGTGTGTGTGTGTGTGTGTGTGTGTGTGTGTGTGTATGAGAGAGAGAGAGAGAGAGAGACAGACAGAGACAGAGACAGAGACAGAGACAGAGAGAGACAGAGAGAGGATCTTGCAATACAACCTAGGGTACTTTGATCTTTGGGACTTCCTGCCTCCAAAATGCTGTGATTATAGGCATGCACTACTTCATGCAGGTTTACATATATATATGTATATATAATATACAACCTTATTTTAATAGTATATATGAACTTTTAATACTTTTAATAATAATGTATATAATCGCCCTCTTTTTTGCCAGTCCTGGTTTGAATTCACAGCCTGAGCACTGTCCTTGGGCTTTGTCAAGGCTAAACCTCTACCACCTGAGCCACAGAACCACTTCCAGCTATTTTTCTATGTGGTACCTAGGAATGGAACCCAGGTCTTCATGTGTGCTAGGCAAGCACTGTACCACTAGGACAAATTTCCAGCCCTATATAACCTTTGTTTATAAATAATATATAAAGTATATATAGTATATCTAATATAAATAAGGTTAAATATCAGATTACATATGCAATGTGGTAAGTTTTATATATGTATATATACATATATACAATATAATGTAATATAAATATACAACATGTATAATATATATAATGCAATATAAATATATAACATAAAATATATTATAAATGTAATGATATAACATAATGCATATGGATAATATATATATGCGTAAATAAAACTATTTATATTATATCCCCGTCCTTTGTTTCAGTTTGTTTAGTTTTTGTTGTTGTTGTTATTTTTTAATATGCTAGTTCCAGGGCCTGTGTTCTGTACCTGAGATTTCTTTTTCTCCCTCAAGGCTGGTGCTCCACCACTTGAGCTGTACCTCCACTTCTGGCTATTTTGCTGGTTCATTGGAGACAAAAGAATCATGGACTTTACTATCCAGGTTGGCTTTGAACTTTGGCCCTTAGATCTCAGCTTCCTGAATAGGATTAGGGGTGGGGGTGTGGGGAGGGAAATGATGATTAATACATGAAAAAGAGTATCAATGTATGTGAATTAATGTACCTTCTATGTGACGAATATAATATATCCCTTCTATTAATTACAATAAAAATTTATGAAAAAAATAATCATGGACCTTACTAACCAGGCTGGCTTTGAACTTTCGTCTTTAGATCTCAGCTTCCTGAATATCTAAGACTGCAGGTGTAGGCCCCCTTTTAAAGAATAGTACTTAGGGCCATGTGTGTAGCCTACTGGTAAGTGTGCTTGGTACCACATACTAAGAAAAAGGCAGAAGTGGCACTGTCCCACACTGGTAGAAAACAAACAAAAGAAAAGAAGAGAGAAGAAAAGAATAGTACTTATTCTGATCACTATCCATGATGATGAATAATATTATGATTGCTATTCCTATTATGGTAAATATATTAAAAGCCTGTTTCTAAAAGGCAATATTGTAGTTATATGTGATCTTTAGATACTTCAATATTACACTTTATATAGTATATATGTAATGTAACATATATATTATATTATTTGTAAAAAATTAATATTAAGTACTTTCATTTATTAACACTGGTACATCTAGTTTGACTTTCCTCTTAAATAATGTATATGAGTATCCATTCTGACAGATTCATACTGTATATTATGTATGGCATACTATAATTTGCTGTGCCTGAAGCAAACAATTCTGACTTGCAGGTAAGTGTGTTTGTTTGGTTTGCTTTGAGTTCATTACTAAGAACTTAATACCGGGATGTGGGCCTGTCTAGCTTTTTCACTCCAGGCTGATACTCCACTATTTA
This sequence comes from Megascapheus bottae, assembly GCF_031878675.1. Taxonomy (NCBI): domain Eukaryota; kingdom Metazoa; phylum Chordata; class Mammalia; order Rodentia; family Geomyidae; genus Megascapheus; species Megascapheus bottae. The sequence goes on from NC_143543.1 coordinate 6,922,739, forward strand.
AACCATAGCTCCAGTTCCAGCTTTGCCGTACTTCATTGGAAATAATAGTCTCATGGACTTCCGGGACTGGGAGTTTTGCCTAGTGGTAAAATACTATCTTAGCATGTATGAAGGCCTGGGTTCAATTCCTAGGTATCATATACACAGAAAAGGCTGGAAGTGGTGCTGTGGCTCAAATGGTAAAGCCCTAGCCTTGAGAAAGCCCAAGGATATTGGTTAGGCCTTGAGTCCAGGCCTAGGACTGGCAAAGAAAAAGAATGAAGGAGAAAAAAAGAAAGAAAGGAAGAAAGAAGGAAAGAAAGAAAGAATAAAAGATAGGAATAAAGCAAAAAGAAATTCACATGGGCTTCTTAACTGAGCTGACCTGAGCCTCCAAGCTTAGATTGCTCAGTAGCAGGGATTACAGGCATGAACGATCAGTCTTTGCCTTGTGTGGATTTCTATGGATTTTTCCCCTCCCTGATTCAGATGACAGATTAAGCATCTTCAAAGGACCCATAACTACATGTCAAACTCTAATAAACTCAAGGTACACACATGTGATACAGAACTAGATCTCACTTGTGATATAAAGCAGCAAATCAGGAGAAAAATGGCTTGTAGTTAGCCTGACACAGGTTTAAATTCATGAACTGATGCTTAAACATCTAAATAACCTTGGACAGTTTATTTTACACTTCTCTAGCTTCGTGAAATAAAATGAATGAAATGGAGTTACTGCTGGTTTTAAGGTCATTACATTACAAAATAATGCTTCAGTTATACAGTTCTATGACATTTTTTAAAAAAAATTTTAAAATTAAGCAAACAAGTATGAATCATTCTGTATCTAGAGTCCCTTATTTGAAACATGAGAATATTCATATGATTTCTCAAATGACTTTTCTATCAGTAAGTGCTGGACGGAAACGCTGGGGTGGCCCTTCCTCTGAGAGGTCTGAGAGGCCGACCAGCACTCTTATTTATGCTGAGAGTGGCAGAGCCCCTGGAAGGGCTTGCAAGGATGCACCTGTGCCAGGAAACTTGATTTGCATATCAGCTGGTGCTGGAATTTACATTGCAGGAGGAGCAGCAACACCTTTCAGTTCCTTTTTCAGGGAAATGCTTCTTACCACTTCTGTCTACACTGGCCATTTCAGAGGAATTTTCACTGAAAGTGAAGTTTGACCCCATGGCCAAAAGGCTCTTACTTTTCTTCCCTTTTTGGCCTTTTTCTTGTCTGTTTTCTTTGCTTCCTTGCTTGCTTTGTGGGTTATGGGGCTTGAACTCTGGGCCCCGTCCCTGAACTCTTCAGCTCATGGCTACTGCCCTACCCCTGGAGCCATAGCCCAACTTCCCATTTTTCTAATGATTCCTTGGAGGTGAGAGTCTCAGGTCCTGTAGTTGCCAGGCCGGCTTTGAACTGCAGTCCTCAGATCTCAGCCTCCTGAGTAGCTAGGATGTTCAGACTTGAGACACCACTCCCCAAACCATTTTGTCCTCCCTCCTCGCACAACTCATCTCCATCTCGTACTTTATGACATAACCACACAAGGTGGGCAAGCTCCCTGGAAACATCCATCCTACCTTGTGTTTCCTAAAGATAGCTGAGGTAGTGTATGTCATGGTATTGGGGCATCCTCCTACAGTTTATTTTTGTAACTCCTTAGGAACCTCTGTTGGGCAGGGTCTTCACTCCTTGAGCCCTGCCCTCCTCTCCCAAGTTATCACCATCCGAACTAAACAGACAGGGAAGCCCGGAGCACTATGGCTCTCAGGGCACTAGGGTCATCTCATCTATGGGGAAAGCATGAACAGGATGAACTCAGTCAGCTTTGTCGAGGAATGTGGTCCCAAGGAATGGGATCCAGATAGGCAAGCACTCCGTTGCACTGGGCCAAATGACCGGAGCCTGTCTTTCCTTGCGTACTTCTTGGTTTCTTTTGGTTGTGGTTATGGTTTTCTCTTCAGCTCATGGCTACTGCCTTACCCCTGGAGCCACAGCTAAACTTCCCATATTTCTAATGATTCCTTGGAGGTGAGAGTCTCAGGTCCTGTAATTGCCAGGCTGGCTTTGAACTGCAGTCCTCAGATCTCAGCCTCCTGAGTAGCTAGGATGTTCAGACTTGAGACACCCCGACCCAAACCGTCTTTTATCCTCCCTCCTCCCCCGACAGTTTCCTTTCTAGGGTCAAAGACCCTCAGGTTGTCTTTATGAATTCTTTGAACTGGAAAGCTGCCTATGATGTTGGCTACAGTGTCTGGAGAAAGCCAGCAGAGGGACGTCTTTGCCCATTACTTATGTTTGGTTGACTTAGTTGTTCTGTGCTCTTGGGGATCACACGACACATAAAACTCAATGGCTGTGGTTAGAATGGGCCTAATTCTCATCTCTGCCAGAATCCTCCTTCCTTGTTCATTTACATGATTGAGATCTCTGGAGCTAAATGCTATCCATAATATGAAATGCACAATTTATTTTTGAGGGTCATGCAACTTGAACCCTGGACCTGGGTGCTGTCTCTGAGGTCTTCAGGTCAAGGCTACCACTCTACCATCGACCCTAGCCCTACTTCCCCTTTTCTAGTGATTAATTGGAGGTAATATCTCACAGTCTTTAGTGCCTAGGCTGGTTTTGAACATTGATTCTCAGATCTCAAACTCCTAAGTAGCTGGGATTGCAGGCATTAGCCACCATGCCTGGTAAAATGCACACTTTCTAAGCTGTTTTGTCCTAGATTTGCAGTGTATTTTCTAAACACTTCTATTTCTTCCCCATTAAGAACAAGGAGAACAAGCTGTTCTACTCAAAATGGGGAAATCTGAGATCTGCTGGAATAGAATCAGAATGTTGGATGTTAAAACAGAATGTTGGTGCTTGCCCTGGCCATAAGAAGGCAGAAGTTACATTTGGTTGGGCTATTCCTCAGCTCTGCAATGTTGAGCTTCTCCATACTCCTAATTGGGTCATACTCCTAATTGGGTGCCAGTGGCTCATGATTGTAACCCTAACTACTCAGGAGGCTGAGATATGAGAATCAAGGTCAAAATCAGCCGAGCAGAAAAGTCTGTGAGACACTTTTTCTCCAAATAACCCACAAAAATTTGGAAGTCCACCAATGGCTCAAGTGTTAGAGCACTAGCCTTGAGCAAATCGTTACAGGAACAGTTCCCAGGCCTTGAATTCAAGCCACAACACTGATACACATACTAACACAGGTAACATACACACACACACACACACACACACACACACACACACTTCTCCAAGCCTCAAATTATTTTGCTGAACAAATGATGATTTTAAATGCGTTTTCTACCACAATCTGCCATCAGGTCCTTCAGTACTCTTAAATATAGATATATAGATATTTGCACATTTATGAATCCAGATATTTGTAAAAGAGCACTACTGATAGATCTGTTTATCTTTGAGGGGGTGGCTTTTGATAGGCATTGGAATTATACTCTTCAAATGGGTATATCTGCATGCATGTCCATAACCTGGACACATGAGTCAAAATTATATTTAGATCCTTCCAATGAACCAAAAATATTCTCATGAACTATTTCTATACCTCAGGCCCTAGAGCTATGAAGACAAGGTCAATGAGTTATTCTACATTTCTATAAATTAAGTCAAAATGGTATCATTTGACTCAAATCTACATTTGAATGTATCTCTTTCAGATTTGAAGTGAACACTGTTCTTTCCTTACAATCTACTGACTTAAAGAAGAGAAGAAGAGGGGCCAGGAGTTTGGCCTAGTGGTAGAGTGCTTGCCTAGCATGCACGAAGACCTGGGTTCAATTCCTCGGTACCCCACATACATAGCAAAAAGCTGGAAGTGGTGCTGAGGCTCAAGTGATAGAGCTCTAGCCTTGAGAAAGTCCAAGGACAGTGCTCAAGCCCTGAGCCCAAGCCCAGGACTGGCAAAAAAAAAGAAGAGAAGAAGAAATTGAATTATTACTGTCTTTAAATTTTAGGAAAGAGTTTACATTTTTATACAGTAATTACTTTGTGTTAGAAAATTCATTATAGCCAACCACTTGTGGTTCATGCTTATAATGCTAACTACTCAGGGGGCTAAGATACAAGGATCAGAATTCAAAGCCAGCCTGGGTAGGTAAAGCCATGAGACTCTAATCTCTAATTACTTACCAAACACACACACGCACACACACACACACACACACACACACACACACACACACACACCTCAAAATGAAACCGAACCAAACCCAACATCTCAGAAGTGGAGCTGTGGTTCAATTGGTTGAGAAATTTTTTCAGCAATAAAGCTCAGGCTTAGCACCCAGGCACTGAGTTCAAGGCCTGGGACCAGCACCGAGAAGTATATATCTCTACTTACATCTATATATAATATGTAAATTATATAGTGTATATGGAATGATAATATAACAATACATATAATTAATATAATGTTATTTTAATAAATTATATAATATGTAGTAATGCATACATATAGATAATAATGTTATGTGTAAAATTATATGATACACATACATCATATAATATTCATATTCTATGCTATGTAATTGTATATATACTATACAGATTCTATAATTATATACAATTATATGCTATGTAAGACATACTATATAGTAATACATATTATTCATTATGTAATAGACATTATATACTATATAATTGTACCGTGTCTACAAAGTATATTATATATACTATATACTATGCTATCTGAATTTATTTCAATATAAATCTAGCATAATTATTAATCCACACAGTTAATAAAATGTTAATACAACATAACGTAATAATATAACTAAGATAATTGAGTTAATAAAATTAACAGAAGAATTTATAATAAATGTAAACAAATTATGCACTGTTGTGTATTATTCTGGTTTTATATGATATGATACTGATACAATCCATTAGTTCCAGGAATGTTCGCACATGTTACTATACAGACACTAATGTCCTATGTGGACAAAGATGCTTTTCTTCTTAAAATATGTTATCATATATTTGGACATTTTGTATGGTGTTCTAGATTGACCCTATTTCCTCAAGCATACTGGGTACTAAGTGAGCTCACTGCTAGTAACCTACATTCATGTCTCTGTATCCTGGGAACCTTTAAGTTTCCTGAAGGCTTCCCTTTGTGTGTGCAGTTCAAAATTTGTGATTTCTTGTTTGCTTCTCCAGAGGATTTAAACCTGCTGCGTTCTAGTTTTATTTCAGTATAGCTTTATAGATACAGACCATATAATACAATATTTATGAAAGTTAAAATCTATAATGTATTTTGTAGAATATGGCGTCATGTGGTGGTGAATGCACTATGTTATTTGATAGATTGTGTACATTGCAGTTGCTGTCATGAAATGTTCTGTCATGATACATGAGTCCAATAGATGGAATATGCTATGAACTGCAGCAATGTCGTTTCTGACATTCTACACTTTTTAATCTATTACTGATCGAAATGCCTCAAAATCACCACATAGAGTTATGGATCTTGATTTTGGTTTCCTCTTTCTCTTGTGATTTGATGCTCTCTTTAGCATACCTTTGAACACAAAACCTATTAAAGATAAGTATATTTCTAGGAAAAAACTGTAATCTTAATTAGTCCTTTATTACTTTGTCATACTTTTCCTGACATATGATTTGAACAGTTTCACATAAATATATTTGTTATGCCTTTATGTCTATGTCTCTTCATGTTTATTTATTTTTAAGATATCCATATCTATTTACAAGTTAAAATGTAATACATTGCTCATGTCTACATTGTGGAAATGTCCAGTTGAGGAAATTGATATAAATATTGATATAAATATGAGCTTTTACTTACCATTCTGTTGTGGTGAAGTTACTTAAAACTGAATTCTTTGGAGATTTCCCAGTTATTCTTAAATGTGATCATCATTTTTTACTTATTATACATCGGTCAGATTATTTTCTTCTGTATAGCTGAAATTTTGATTCCACCAAAGTGTACATCCAGCACCACTCATAATGTGTACCTTTATATTTAAAGATTGTTTTTCTTGTGTAGCCACAGGAATTAGTCCTTCTCTTCTAGTTTACTATCTTTATATTGTAATTATTATATGTAGATAATTCAAATATTAAGTGATCCTTCATCTACAGGGATAACTATGCATGTTCGTATGTTTTCTATTTGTTTTTTCCTTAGAGAATATGTGTAAACTTCTCATGATTTCTGTGCACTCATCACAATTCAGCTGATATTTTGCCGCACATTCCTGTAATAATATTTTATACTGCAATTCTTTTTGCTACACCTGGGCTTGATCTCAGGGCCTGGGCACTGTCCTTGAACTACATCATGGTTAGGGTACATCTCTACCACTTAAGCCTCAGCACCACATGCAGCTTTTTTCTATGAATGCGGTACAGAAAAACCAAACCCAGATCTTCCTTCATACTAGGCAAGTACTCTACCATTATGCCAAACTTCCAGCCCTGATTTTTTTTTGTACTCAGAGATAACATATACTTTCCTTCTCTAGAAAATTCCTTTAAACAGTTCCTTCAGTGCAGAAGGTGGTGATTGAGTCTCTTCAGTTTACTTTTCTTCATACTATATGAATTCATAATTTTTATCTTCATGAATCTTTTTTTTTGCTTTTTTTTTCCAGTCCTGGATTTGAGCTCAGGGCCTGAGCACTGTCCTTGGTCGTTCTCAAGGCTAGAGCTCTACCACTTGAGCCTCAGCACCACTTCCATCCAACTTTTTTATATGTATGTGGTACTGAGGAATCAAACCTGGGTTTTCGTGCATGCTAGGCAAGCACTCTACCACTATGCCAAACGCCTGGCCCCATGAATGTTTTCATTTTTTTTGTTCTCATCTCCAAGTGCCATACTGAGCAAATGTAGTAATGGCTTCCTTAAGTGACTTTATACATGCATAATTTCTCTGTATTCTTTCAGATGACATCTAATTATTCCTTGATATTTCTTACACAAACATAATTTTCCTTTGTTTCTGAGGCTTTTTTTCATTGTCGTGCCTGTAAACACTTTCACTACAGTTCCCAATTTCTAATGTGTTGTCTTATAAATTTTATGTCTGAGATTTGTTGAATATTATTTCATTTCCATTGAAAAATTATTTCCTTGTTTCATTGTTCATGGTTACATTATTTACATGGATATTTTATTTTTTCATTGTCATTGAAGAGTAGATATGTGAAGAGTAGAATGGTATAAGTTCAGATCTCAGATTCACTTTTTTTCAGTGTAAGAGTCTTTGGTTTCATACAGTTCTGAAGTGGTCAGGAATGTGGGAAATATGTTTTATGGCAGAACATCGGCAAAGCCCCAATTTTTCAAGTCAATACTGTGGCCTAGTGGTTGAGTGTTTGCTCTCTAACACTAGTTCAATTCTTGGTACCACATACACAGAAAAAAAGCAGCAAGTGGTTCTGTGACTCCAGTGATGGAGCACTAGCCTTAAGAAAACCCAAGGACAGTGTTCAGGCCTTAAGTTCAAGCCACAGGAATGGCAAAAACAAAACATACCAAAACAAAACAAAAAACCCAATATTTCCATCTCAATAATTTATCCTTTTCTCCCCAATCTCAGAAGAAGTCAGGGAATTTTAACTCTTTCTCAAGTGACATGGCACAGAATTTTTGTTCATGTTCAGTTTTCACTATAATTCATTTTTCAAACCAGGTGCTGGTGGCTCATGTAATCCTAGCTACTCAGGAGTCTGAGATCTGCGAACTGTGGTTTAAAGTGAGTCCAGGTACAAAAGTCCATGAGACTCCTATCTCCAATTAGCTACCAGAGAACTAGAAGTGGTGCTGTGGCTCAAAGTGATAGAGCAATAGCCTTGAGCTGGAGATCAGGCCCAGAGTTCAAGCCCCCTGACTAAAAGACAAAACAAAAACCCAAACAAACAAGACTATTTTTCCTTTAACCAAAGAGCTGTTAAAGTATATATGTTGCAATCTTTAAGAAAACGTAAGATTTGAAGTCCCTTTTTTTGAAGTTCAATGTAAACTAAGTATCAAACATTAGTCCATAAACACAGTATTTTTTCTACTTTTTTATTCTAATGAATCAGGAGCTTTGAATAAAATGTTCTTAATAAAGTCGTCAATGCAATTTCACCATAACTAGAATGTGTGAGACTGGTGCAATATATTTGCATTATCGTCTTTACTATTGCATTATGACCAATTTCCTACCAAAGTTCGTTGTATTTTAAAGAGCCTTTTTATGTCTCTTTTCTAGGAAGTCAATGTTTCAGCTCTGCTATCACATTGGGGTAAGGAGAGAAAATACTGGCCACATGTTCATTTCAAACTACAGGGAGAAGTATTGAGGCAAAAATAATGAGACTAGATTTTGCAGCTTATGAAAGACCAAGAGTATGTGTTGTACAATTCTGATAGAAGTATGTTAGAATATAGTATTTATTTCCAGATTATAAATGTGATTGCTAATTTCCTTTTACATGGCTACATAAATTTCCTATTTCAAAGAATTTTGTTTGATAGTTATCTGAAAAACATTCTTGCTTGTCATTTTTTTCTTTTAATCAAGAGAAGACTAGGAATGTGAAGGGGAATAGGATCCAAGGATTGTCACATATACTCAAATGTGGAAGACTAAGTGAAAGATTTGCCCCACCCCAGATGATGCCTGAAAGTCTGTTTCACGTGTTCCTGTCCGTGTGTGTGTGTGTGTGTGTGTGTGTGTGTGTGTGTGTGTGTGTGTGTGGAAGTGTGTAGAAGTCATTGGGCCTGGGTGCTCTCTCTGAGAATTTGCACTCAGAGGTTAGCATTCTGCCACTGGTGCCACAGCTCCACTTCTAGTTTGGGGAGTGGTGATGGTGAATTGTACTTGAGGGTTTCATGGACTTTCCTGCCTAAACTGGCTCTAGGATCCTCAGATCTCAGCCTCCTCAATAGATAGGATAATAGATGAATCTTTTTTTTATCACCAGTATATTTGCTATGAATTGTATTTGATCTTGGTTTTCTGAGTCTAAAAGAGTGGTTCATTTTTTTCTTTACTTTTTCTTTGTACTTAAGAAGGTATTTTCCATATCCTTTCAGTAGGAATTATAATGTTAAAGTATGTGCAACATTCAACCATGATGGTAATGGAATTTCACTCTGATTTTGTGAAAATAAGGTCATCAGAAGCCTGGGACATCATCCTAATGAAAGGGGACTCAATCCAGTCATACATCTGCCCTTGTCAGTGAATCTATAAATACATAAAATACTATGTGTATTTAAGATGTACTTCACTGAAATACTTGCTACCACTTTGAGTGGCCTTCTCATCTCATGAACTATCATTTCAGGTAGTAGAAAGCCTTTACATGCCCTCTTGATTTTTTTGCCAGTCTTGAGGCCTGAACTCAGGTGCTGAGCACTGTCCTTGGGCTTTCTCAAGGTTAGCACTCTACCACTTGTGCCACAGCACCATTTCTGGCATATTTTGTGTATGTGGTACCAAGGAATCACACACAGGTCTTCGCGTATGCTAGGCAAGCATTTTAACACTAGGCCAAATTACGGCTTGTCCGCTTTATTTTTATGGTTATTGTCACTATTGTGAACACCAGAGCTTCTATCTACAATGGGTATAACATTTGCAAAATATGGATGGGATGTCTTAAGGACCATCACTTGTCACTTTTTCCTTACTCAGACTTGATAAACTGCTCTCCTTCCTGATGGTCAACATACACTCTGAATTCTGCACAGTTGATACTGGGGAGTTTGTATATTGTCATAATTGTTAATTGGATTGCTACTGAATGTGTAAGCAGTGTTTAACTCAACAATAACAAACCAACCCTGTTGATAAAATTAAGAAGAAATAAAAAGACACGAGCTTCATTAGAAACAAAGAGTTTCACCATCTCTTGTAAAATATTAACAATTTAGAAATATTTGCTCAGGACTATCCCTTTTAAAAGTAACATAAACACAGTGTTATTTTTAGCCAATACATTGTTATACTTCCAATTTAAAACTAAAGTAATAGAAGTCCACTGTCAGTAAGTGATTGTCAGTATATATTCACTCACTTATTAGAAACATAATTTTAAAACTGTAAAATAAAAATGAACAGGAAGGATGACCATTATGTGACACTATATCTTAAATAGTTATGTTTCCTTCAACGTGTATACAGCCCAATAATTCAGTCTATTTCAAATAATGAATAATGCATTTCATAACAAAGGTAATAGAAATGTAAAATTGTTATAATCATCAGATAAACGAGTACATATCTAATATATGTATGTTAAAAATAATTAAACAGAGATTTGTAATATAGCAAAACGTAGATACTTAAGGCCCTATACTATGAGGCTAAATGAAAGGACCTCTAGGATATAGAAACAAAAGATTTATAATGAGTGATTGTTGTCCTTAACGTACTATGTTATCTCTCATCTCTTTTGCTGGCCCTTGGTTATCTCATATTGTTACACTATCTCACTTTGTTATCTGATATATTGGATATGTTTGTATTTGGTTATTTGAAATTGGATAGGGAAGGGGAAAAACAAGATGAGGGCTTGTGGTGGTGGGGAGGAAAATGGGGACCAAGACAGAAGAAAAGGTATCAATGTATGTGAATTAATGCATTTTGCACCTTCTATCTGGCGAATGTAATGTAACCCTTCTATTAATTATAATAAAATAATATGAAAAAATAATTAAACAAGGATATGTTGAAAAGCATATCCAGCAATGTATAAGCCAACTTAGGAATCTACATTTTTCTTCAGCTATTGCTTCATAAAGCTAATATATTGTGATATACATTAGAAGTATATTTTTGTAGGATATATAAGCAATACAGAAATTCTGAAACCATATAGAAAAAGAAGCCTTATAGAAAACCATAGAGAAGAAGTAGGAGGAGGAAAAAGAGGAAAAAAGGAAAGAGAGATGGAGGGGAACTACAGAGGATGGGGCAAGGTAGATTGATTCAAACAAACAGATTTTTAAATACTGCAAAAAGCAGATGTGGAAATAGAAACTATTTAATAAAATGCAGTAATGAGTATATGAAATCATGGAACATGTTAATAGGAAAATATTATTGAAATATATTTGAGGAATAAGCAACATATTGATATGAATGCAAGAAGTTAATGTACTTTAAAATTTAGTTCCTAGGTACTCAAAGAGCTGGGATCTGATTAACACAGTTGGAAATCAACCTGGACAAGAAAGCTCATGAGAATGTTATCTTCAGTTACCCACCAAATATACAAGAGTGAGGCTGTGGCTTAAGAGGTAAAGCACTTGGCTTTGAAGAAAAATACTCAGTGACAGTACCCAAACTTTAAGTTGAAGCCCCAGCACTGACACAAAATAAGAAATTTTAGACAATTTATTAATAAAGCAATATAAGAAAACAAATCAGAAGTGAAAATATAATAGTGAAGCTGGTTGTGGTGCCTCATGCCTATAATCCTAGCTACTCAGGAGAATGAGATCTGAGGATCAAGCTTCAAAGCAGCCGGGAACAAAAGGACCTGAGACTCTTATCTCCAATTAACCTCTAGAAAATGGGAAGTGGGACTTGGCTAAAGGGGAATGTGCTATCCTAGAGCTGTACAGCACAGGGACAGTGGCCAGGCCGAGTTCAAGCCCTATTATACATGCACACACACACACACACACACACACACACACACACACACACACACACACACACACACACACAATATAAGAGTGAGGATGAAAGGAGATGGAAGGTTAAATAAAGAGCAAATAGAAAGAACGAAAAAATACAGAATAAAATTCAAATTTACCTGTCTCTGGCTACTACTTCTGACGTAGCATTACTCGAGAAATGAATGTCACTCATATGTCGAAATGATTCCAAGAACACAAATGAGTATATTTGGTCAAATATTTAAATTTCAGCTTAAGAGGGCCTATTTGTTTGAAGATGTCTTCTGTCCCAGAAGCCATGCAGAGAATTTCTATCTGACCTTATCAAAATGATGTGCACTTGGGGGCAAAGATTCAGCCCAGAAGCCCAACACTGGAGGCCAAGATAGAGAAGACCTCTACAGCCACCATGACTTTCCCTTTGGCACTGTGGTAAATAGGCAGGAAAGTGAGCCATACACTGCAGAACAACAGCTTACTGAAGGTCAGGAACTTGGCTTCATTAAAGGTGTTAGGCAGGTTCCTAACAAAGAAAGCGACAATGAAGCTGGCCAAGTCCAGGGAGCCCAGGTATCCCAAGACACAGTAGAAAGTAGTGAGGGAGCCCTTGCTACATAACATGATGAGGTGACCATGTTCAGAGTATGCATCTGTGTCAATGAAGGGAGGAGAGGTTCCCAGGCAAATTCCATAGTCACCTGAATCAAGGTGCAGATGGGAATGATGAAGTTAAGAGCCCTTGATACCAGTAGCCATCACATCCTTCTTGCTGGAAGAGTGACCTTGAAGGCCAGAACGAGAGTTACAGTTTTGGCCAAGACAGCAGAAACAGCTACAGTGAACACAATTACAAATGTGGTTTGCTGTAGAATGCAGGTGACTGTGTTGGGATGGGCAATAAAGAGCAGAGAAAGCAGAAGATGAGGGAGATGAGCAGGTTGTAGCTGAGAGCAATGTTGTTATATTTCACAAATACACCAAGAACAACTGCTGTGAGTGTAGATAAAGAGTCATGGAAGCCAAGACCTCCCCCAAGGGTTCTCCATAAGGCAGAAAACTTGCAGCTCTTAGGAAGCACTAATTCCTATCTGTGTTGGCATACTCTGTTGGCATACTGTGTTGGCATTTCACACAGTGCTCCAAATCTCATAAGAAAATCAAATTCTCAGTCCCTTTTCAGTACTTAAAAAGCAAACATTCTGACATGTGAAAATTTAGTAGTATAAAGTAAATATTATCATATATGCTCAGTATTACTTTTATGCATTCTTCATGTTCTTACAGGAATTCTTACATTCTCATATTTTAGTCTGAGTGAAACTCTTTACTGCCAATGATGATTGTTCAGACTATTTGTTGCCATTTTAATACTCTGCAAATTATTTCATTTCTTCTTCATGCTGACATAACTCTCAGACTTATGTCCACAAGTCCAACGATCATTCATAATTTTATATATTGGGGCCAGGGTGTTGCCTAGTGGTATAGTAACTGCCAAATATGTATGAAGTTCTGGGTTTGATTCCTTAGGACCACATACACGGAAAAAGATGGAAGTGGTGCTGTGGCTAACATGGTAGAAAGCTAGCCTTGTGAAACTCAAGGACACTGACCAATCCATGAGTTCAAGGGCCAGCACTGGCCAAAAGAAACATTGTGGAGTAAACCTTGCATGTTCCTGTATGTCTCTGTAGCACACTGTGGTCCTTCCTTTCAGTTGTTATGTTTGTCACCTCTATTCATCTGTACAGGAACAGATAATCAAATCACTCTTTGAAGATATGAAGTCATGCTATGCACAATACTTGTGCCTGATTCTCATTCTTTTTGATATTTTTTTCAGTCCTGGGGTCTGAAGCCAGGGGCCTGAGCACTGTCCTTGAGCTTTCCTCAAGGCTGGCGCTCTACCATTTGAACCACAGCACCAGATCTGGCCTTTCTATGTATGTGATACCAAGGAATTGAACATGGGTCTTTGTGCATGCTAGGTTAGCACTCTACCACTAGGCCAAACTCCTGACCTTGTGCCTGATCCTTAAATAAACCCAACCCACAGCACTTGCTCTGCTACCCCAAGATTTCTAAGTAATAGGAAGTAAAGATGTGCAAAATCTGTGTTTTCTTTGTGGTTCAAAGCTAATAATGAAGATATAGATCTTATTCTTAAATATTCTTTGTATGTAAAGGGATAGAAGTTAAAGTTACATTGCTGAGTAGTTGAGTAAACATACATAAAACATACCAGAAAAAATCCTACATATAAATCAGAGCCCATGTCTTTTTTCCCCCCGAATAAAAGTAGCAACCATTGTCTCAATAAAATTACAAAGTGAATGAGGAAGAATTTGAATCTGCAATTCTGCATTTGTATTGACTTCCATGGATGAGGATAGTAGGAGACTGTATGAATTTTCCCCTAAGACATGAGCAATCTCCATTAGCACTCTCATTGTCTTGCAAGGAGTGCAATCAAAGCAACCGGCAGCCTTTCCCCCCTGAGGAGATTTTCTGAATCCAGGACCACAACTCTCACTGCAGACGCAGTGAATAGGCTGAAGATAATCAGATATGTGTCAGTAACTGCTCAGAATTTTATATAATACTCCAAAAATATATCGCTTTAACATAATGTTCCATTAAGAATATTATTTCTTTTTTATTCCCTGTCATGGGGCTTGATTTCAGGGTCTGGGCACTATCCTTGAACTTTCTCAATGCTAGTGTTCTAACACGTGAGCCACAGCACCACTTCTGGATTTTCTGTGTATGTGGTAACTAAGGAATCAAACCCAGGACTTAATGCATGCTAGACAAGCACTCTACAACTATGCCAATCCATAATATCGTCTTACTTTCTAGTGGCCATGAAGTGAGATTCTTCTCACACAGGCTCATTCAAAGATTCCTTGAAGATGCTTACAATAGTAGACCAACTAACCACTGAATGAAGCCCCTACAGAATGTAGCAAAATAAACATTTCAACCACACGAAGTGATTCCTGTGTTACTTTGAAAAAGTGTTAAAAATTTGCTAAGTAATATGGGACTTGTATTTTATGCTATTCTGAATCATTGCTATTCTAAACAATCAGTGTTAATGTCTACTTTTTGATAGTGGTCCTGGGGTTTGATCTCAGGATCTGTGCATTGACCTTGGGCTTTTTTTCCAGTCCTTTGGCATGAACTAAGGGCCTAGGCCCTTTCCTTGGTCTAAAGCCCCACTTCCAGCTTTTTCTGTGTTTGTGGTACCAAGGAATTGAACCCAAGTGTTCATGCATGCTAGGCAAGCAAATCTATCTCTATGCCAAATTCCTGGTCGTGGAATTTTTTTCCCCATAAGGGTAGCACTCTACCACTTGACACACAGTTCTACTGAAGATGTTGGTGGCCAATTGAGATGAGAATCTCAAACAATTTTCTGACAGGTTAAACTTCAAACAGAACCGTAATGTTAGATGTGAGGAAGTCGGCTCCCTCAGTAGATAGGCATTACCACTACCCCCAGCCCTTCGTTCCTAGTGGTTAAATGAATTTAAGAGTCTCACAAAAGGTCTTAGTTGGACTGCCTTCAAATTATAGTATTAGTAGCTCACCTACTTAAGTAGAAGTCATTGCAGGAATATATTGCTTCTATCCAACCAGGTATAAATTTTAAGGGTGAAAGCCTACAGAGGAGCAAATCTTCACTAACCATACAACAAACAAAGGCCTAATATGTAAAATATATCAAAAGCTCAAAAAATTGAAGCACTCCAATACTAATCTCCAAACAACCATCCTATTAATAGATGGGCCAAAGATTTAGAGTATTCTCTGAAGAAGAAATAAGAGTGGCCTACAGACACATGAAGAAATGCTCGGTATTTCTGGCCATAAAAGAATTGCAAATCAAAACAACTCTAAGATTCCATCTCACTCCAGTTAGAATGGCCAGGATCAAGAACTGTAATAATCGACGCTGTTGGCGATGTGGCCAGGAGGTATCACTACTATAATATTGTTGGCAGTGCAAATTCATTCAACCACTATGGAAAGCGGTATGGTGGTTTCTCAAAAGACTACACATAGAGCTCCCCTATGATCCAGCAATTCCACTACTTGGCATTACCAAATGGTCCAGAAACAAGGACATACTAAATGCACTAGCACAATGATGCTCACTGCAAGAATATTTTCCATAGCAAAACTATGGAACAAACATAAATGTCCCTGAGTAAATGATTGGGTCATCAAGATGTGGTATTTATTAAAAATGGAATTCTATGCTGCCATCAGAAAAAATGACATAAAGGAAATTGAAAGACTTAGGAAAAGTCATATTAAGTGAAGTAATTCAGACTGAGAAGAGCATAGGGTCAATTGTTTGCATCATATTTCGTAATTAATATAAACATTGAACTCCATTAGCAGAGGTTTAAAATAGGGCAAATCGTACATATATAAGGCCACATAGGATGAGGCTAAAAGAAAAGGCATTCAGTATATTGAAACAAGAACCATATGAGGTGTTACTGTTGTTGTTAATGTACTATGTTATTTCTCATCTGTTTTGTTGTCCCTTGGTTATCTCATATTGTTACAGTATCTTACATTGTCACCCGGTATATTGCATGTATATTTATTTGTTTATTTGAAATAGGATAGGGATGGGGGAAAAATTTGAGGGGAGGGTGAGGCGGGAAGGAAAGGGGGACAAAAGGATGAGAAGGGTATCAATTTTTGTGAAGTAATGCACCCTCTATTTGATGAATATAATGTAACCCTTCTATTAATTACAATTTTTAAAATAATATGGAAGAAGCTTCAGTTAACTCAGAGAACAAGTCACATATTAGCTGTGTTGCGATGTGATCTCAAAACTATGAATGTGAATGGAAATGCCAGAAATTCTACCAAGAAAAATTAGAATGGCCAGGTGTGGTGGCTCACACCTGTCATCTTAACTATCCTGGGGGCTGAGATCTAAGGATCAAGGTTCAAAGCCAGCCCAGCAACTAAAGTCTGTGAGACTCATCTCTAATTAACTGCTAGAAAACTGGAAGTGGCGGTGTGTCTCAAGGGTAGGGTGGTTGCCTTGAGGTGAAGAACTCAGTGTCAATGCCCAGACCCAGAATTCAAGCCCCGATGGCCAAAAATGAGTTAGAATGGCTAAATGTAGCAAAACTCAAGGTCAAAGGATACCTTGAGGTCAAGAAATGCACTTCACCGTCAACGTCCCTCAGTGAGTATAAGAAAGGGTAGTCCAAGCAAATGAAATCTAAAAGAAAGCTGCCATATCTTAATATTTCACATCCAATAGACTTGAATCATTGTGACAAAAAGAGACACAATTGTAATGTAAAGAAAGGATCAAATTTACAAGATGAAATCACAGTTTGAAATATGTATTTACTTACACACTATCCAACCACTGAACTATGTTAATCAGACTTTGAAATAGTCCTCAATCCAATAATAGCTGAAGATTTTATGGAGGGATCATCCAGACAAAATTAACAGGGAAGAATCAGAGTTCAGTTTCACACTTGATCAGGATAGCCTCATACAGACTCACAGAATATTTTGTTCAACATCTGGATAAAACTTTGCTCATCAACATACTGAGCATTCACCAGGAGAAATTATCATATGGGACACAAAGTCAGCCAGATTTTAAAAAATAACATTGAGTGTGTATGGAGCACACATGCAGACATGCGGTAAGAAGGCCAGAAATTAATGAGGAAAAGATTCACATAGTATGAAAGTTAAATGAATCATTGTGAACCATAATTAAATAGTAAAATAATAATGAGAAAAGTGTTCAACTTAATTAAATAAAAAAATTTATGATAGTGAGTTGTTTTTCAAGACAAATTTCATTAAATAAACTTGTCCTTGGAACAAATGAAAATGAAAATCATATGTACACAAAAGGGGGTGGGAGGAATAACAGGAATCTGTAACCTTTCGTTAAATCAAGCATACCGATACTGAGCTAAAGAATCTGCACTACATCTCAAGGAACATGAAATTTTTATATAGTACTATTTGCTGTTCTTTTTTTCCTCTTTTTTCTGATTTTTTTCCTATCTTTTTCTTTGGTTTATTCCCTTTCATCAACGTATTTATTTCTCAAATTTAACTTGCATATAAGATGGTCTGATTTGGGAAAGAGAATATGAAACACGGAAAGGGCAGGACAAAAGGTGAACCAATACAGCAGACATTAGATAGTATGGTGGAAACATACTGTACAACTTGGCATGGAGACAAGTCTGAATGGTTAAAACAGAAAATAAAGGAGGGATTTACACTGCTCAACAAGAAGTATACTCATTATCTGAATTATGCAATTACTCTGTTCATCATGTAGAAAAATTTAAAAACTTAAAATAAAATGAAAATAAAAGAAAGTAAGACAACAGACACTGAACTGAAGAATTTACACAGAATCTCAAAGAACTAGAAATAACAATCTTCAAGTTAGTAAAAGGAATGAAATAATCAAGGAGAAAGAGTAGGTCAAAGGATGAGCCAACTCAGTGATATGAGACACTGTATTCGAAGTGAACTTTATAGTTTAATGTGGGGAGTGGAGTGGAGTTAGGAGGTCAAAAATTGGGAGAAAATGAGGGAAGAGTGACACTGTTCAAAAAAAGGCACTCATTACTTGACTTACATAAATTTAACCTCTCTGTATTTCACCGTTATAATAAAATCTAAATTAAAACAGTAAAGGAGATGGTTTGAAAATGCAGTATCAAGAAAAAAGAAAAAAAGGGTAGTTTCTACAAAACCAAAAAGGCGATAAAACAAGTAAAAATTATGAAGAGCTTACTGTCCTGGAAAGATGATACACAAAAGGAAACTAGGAGTCCTAGTCTACAAACGGGCAGAAAATCACTTAAATGGAGATTCAAGGAAAAATAATGCAACTAAGGTATTTCTCTTGCATAGGGATAGGAGGTGATGGTAGAGTACACAAAGAGCATTCATATGTGAACATAGAATTTCATCAGCCATGCCCATCCCCAAAACAAATCCGCAAATGGAAATGAAATGTTGAGTTACTTATGGATTGTACTGTTCATCTCCAGAATCCACACTGTTTCTGCGATGTCTTCCCAAAGTGTAGAGACAAAAAACCCATCAATCATCACATCTCCATCCATGTGTGCTTGCTGCTTCATTGTAGAAAAGCAGCTAGTACCAGCCAAGAAACTGACAGAGAGGAAGCTGAAGAAGAATGAGTATGGGAATCAAATGTTACATCTCTGAAGCATCTGCCCAGCTGAAATTCTGGCTGGAAGTGGGGTCCAATGGGTCAGGTATGTGTATTCATAAATCTCTGTATATGAACATATGTGTCTTTTTATTGACAGAGATATATGCTGTAGAAGTAGATGTGTAAGCCTATAGTGAATTCCCAGGAAGAATGAGCAATAAACTTCCGTGGGCTCTGCATTTGTGGCCTTGCATGCAGGAGAAAAACACGAGTTGGAAAACATGTTTGCACATTATCCTTCACTATCCCAGGTGCTATGATTTCCTCCAAGACACCAGAGAGTGACTCCATGGAGGAGGGTATGTTTGATGTATTTGGTTAATGTCTGTGTCCAGAAACTATTTGCATGAAAGCCATTTTGGATGACTCAGATGGATTGCATCAGAGTATACCATTTTATGTATGCCGTGAAATGGGTAGAAAAAAGAATACGCTAGTGAGATGTCAACCAAAGATATTAGTGCATCATACTCAGATGGTCAATTTGCACACCCATTGCCCATAACAGCTACAGAACGTTGGTAGTTGATTCAAGCAGGTTTCAATAAGTATTCCAAACACAGATGCCTCCACACATGCCTCCATTTACTATTGCCTAAGGAAACAATGATGTTCCTGAAACCACATATTCAATCCACTAATTGTTTTCTTGTGCTAAAGAGTCTGATGTAATCCATTTGTCAATTCTTGCTTTTATTTTGTGAGCTCTTTGAAATTTTAATCAGGAAGTTACTGCCTAAATAAAATGTTTCCTTTTTTGTTATCCATATTGTAATGCGTTAAGTTTTAGCTCTTTAAAATATGGGTACTAGAAAAACAAGGATCATTCACAACTGAGGGTATCCTGGGATGCCTGGTTACAGTTTCCAAGTTGTGAAGTGTGTTCATGGAGAAAAAAGGTCTGTGAGGAAATAATCAGCCCATTTGTTGGTTTTGGTGTGCACAGGTGGGGGGCATATAGAGCTGAAGTCAACATGGTGGCTAAGAATTTCTCAGCAGCTAGCATTGCTTCCAGGACTCAGAATAAATTCCCACAAAGGACAAATGGATCAAGAAAGGAGATATTGAAATTCCCTTCTTCCATAAGATTCTGCACCATTAAGAAGGAAATGGAAAGATGTGGAAAAATATTATATGAAGTAAGCCAGACCCATTGTTTCCTTCATAGTTTTCTACCTAAAATATCTATATAAATCTATAAGTAAACACAGTAAATGGTAAAGAAAAAAAATACACACTTGGACATTATACTGAACTACAGATAGTCACACTATAAAATCTAAGGAGACAATTCTGTTTTCCATAATTAGAAGAGTTTTTATTGGAATGTATACATACAATCTTTACATATTATTACATATCCATATCTATTTATCATTCATCCAACTATCTAATGTTATTTATTAAATAACTAAGGAAGGGATCATATCTACCCAAACAAAATATTTAACCGTGTTCCTTGGTTGTGATAGGACACATAAAAATGTGTGAAACAGAACTGTGAAGTTGAATATTTACATCAGTTTCGTCAACATAATTCAACTCCTTTTCACAATATAGTTACACATTAATTACATTTTTAAGAGGAAACAAAATGAACTTAAATCACTTAACGGTGTTTCCATGAAGACTCTGGAGGATAAACATTTCATGATGCAGATCTCCAAATGTAAAGTATTCCATATATGTTTGAATTTCTGCTGAGAAACAATTAAAACCTATTTAATTATAAAGAGAACCAGCACACAGGAAAGTGACCTGATGTTAGGATGCTAGATTGATATACTATTGGGTCATTATTAAGAAAGTTTAACCTCTCTCAAGGAGACCTATTGTCTCTCCTATTCCTTCTTGAAAATTTTTCAGAGTATCTGATTTACCTCAAGGACTTTTATCCACCTGGGATTAATCTGGATGCAGGGTGACATAGAATGATCCAACATTAATATTCTGCATGTGCTTAACCAATTCTGCCAGCACGCCTTGTTGAAGAGATTGTCTTACTTGCATTCTGTTTTTTGGCTCCTTTAACAAAGATTAGGTGTGGTTGCTTTCTGGGTCTTCAGTTCTATTAAATTAGTCCTCAGTCCTATTCATATGCCAATACCAAGCCGTTTTGCTTACTACAGCTCAATAATAGAGTCTAAAGATTGAAATTGATATTCCTCCACGGCTGTTCTTTCTGCTAAGGATTGTTTGTGCTATACAGGGTCTTTTTTCCATATAATTTTATTGTAATTAATAGAAGGGTAACATTATTTTCACCAGATAGAAGGTGCATTTCTTCATAAATGTTGATAACCTTTCTCATGTCATGGTCCCCATGTCCATACCCCCCCACTCATCTTGATTCCCCCTTCCCTATCCAATTTCAAATAACCAATTAATCATATATAAAATATATCAGATAACAAGGTGAAATATTGTAACAATATATACAGCGTCATTTAATAGTCCCTATGAAATTTGAATTGCCTCTTCTATTTCTGTAAAGAATGACATTGGAATATTGATGGGTATTGCATTGAATTTGTAGATAGTTCTTGGCAGGATTGCCATTTTCATGATGTTAATTCTTCCAATCCCAGAACATTGGAGGTTTTCCCACTTCTTCAGTTCTGCTCTAATTTCCTTTTTCAGTTTTTTTAAAGTGTTCATCATAAAGGTCCTTTAATTGGTAGTTACATTAATTCCTAAGTGCTTTATTTTCTTTGGGGTTATTGCAAACGGAGTTGCTTTTCTGATTTTTCTACCTTGTCTCTCATTGTTGGCAAATAAGAAAGCAGTTGATTTTCGAGGGTTAATTTTATACACGGCTACCTGCTCAAGTTTCAAATCAGCTCAAGCAACTTGTGAATGAAATGTATAGGATTCTTTAAATATAGAATCATGTCATCTGCAAAGAAGAAAGTTTCATTTCCTCTTTTACTATTTTGATCCCCTTTATATTTGCATCTTGCCTTATTGCTCTAGTTAGGAATTCTAATAGTACATTAAAGATGAGTGGAGAGAGTGGGCTTTAGTTTTTTGCCATTAAGTATAATGCTACCTGTGTATATGTCATACACATCCATTATTATACTGAAGAATGCTCCATGGATTCCCAGTTTCTCCAGAGCTTTTAGCATGAAGGTATGTTGTTTCTTATTACATAGCTTCTTAAAATCTATTTAGATAATCAGGTGATTCTTTTACTTGCTACTGATGATGTGAATTATATGTGCTGACTCTTCTCTGTGGAACCAGTTTTGCATTATCCTGATAAATCCTGTTTCATTATAGTGTATAATTTTTTATGAGTTGTTGAAGATGGTTGGCCGGTATTTTGTTGAGAAGTTCTGCATCAACATTCGTCAAAGATATAGGTCTATAGATGTCTTTCTTTGATGAGTCCCTGTTTGGTTTTGGGATGAGGGTTATGCTGGTTTCATAAAAGGAGTTTGGTAAAAAGTGTTCACTTTCAATTTCATTGAAAAGCTTGAGGAGTATTGGTGTGAGCTCAAATTTGAAGGCCTTATAGAATTCAGCTATGAATCCATATGGCCATGGCTTTTCTTGGATGGGAGGTCTCCTATTGTCATTTCTATTTCAATACTCTAAGTAGGTCTGTATACTTCGTTTAGGACTTCTTGGTTGAGTTGGGCTTTGTCAATATTGCATAAAAAATCATCCATTTGTTCTCGATGCTTAAATTTGTTGGCATGAAATTGTGAAAAATATTCCCATATGAGGGTCTGTAACTTGGCTATTTCTTTATGATATTTCCATTCTTTTCCATCATTCTGTTTATTTTGGTATGCTGCCAAATTGGGTGGGGGGGATATTTGCTTATGGTCTCTAAATTTTTTAATATTTCAAAGAACCAACTCCTTCTTTTGTTTATTCTTTCTATGTGTTTTGTCTGTAATTCATTTAATTCTGCAATGATTTTTAATAATTTGGTTCCTTCTACTGATATTGGGATCGGTTTGTTGCTCTTTATCCAAGCTGTTAAGGTATAATATAAAACTGTTCGTTTGAGACCAGATCCAATACCCCTTTTTACTAAAAGTTCTGGAGAAACTAGGAATCCATGGAACATTGCTCAGTATAATAAAGGCTGTATAGAATTCCTAGCCAGTACAGTAAGGCAAGAAGCAAGCATAAAAGGGATCCAAATATGGAAGAGGAACTGAAACATTCCCTCTTTGCAGATGACCTGATTCTGTATTTAGAAAAAAAACATATGGATTCCACTCCCAATCTGTTTGAGGTGATTCAAAACTTTGGTAAGGTAGCAAGGCATAAAATTAACCCTCAAAAATCAATTGCCTTCCTCTATGCCAACAATGAGAGGTATGAGGCAACAATCAGAAAACCAACTACTTTTGCAATAGCCTCAAAGAAAATCAAGTACCGTGGAATTAACTTAACTAAGTATGTAAAGGACGTTTTGATGAAAAATTTAAAACCCTGAAACAGGAAATTAAAGCAGAACTGAGGACATGGAAAAACCTCCCATGCTCCTGGATTGGAAGAATTAACATCATGAAAATGACAATCTTGCCAAGGGATATGTACAAATTCAATGCATACTGATCAATATGCCAATGTCATTCTTTAATTAAATAGAAGTGGCGATCCAAAATTACATATGGAATAATAAAAGACCCATATAGCAAAAACAATTCTTAGCAGAAACAACAGCACTGGAAGTATACCATGACCAAAACTTAGACTGTATTGCAGAGCGATAGTAACCCCAACAGCTTGATACTGGCACAAGAGCTGCACCAATGGAATAGAATTTAGGACTTGGATATTATCCCACAGACCTATGGCCACCTAATCTTTGATAAGCATGCCAAAAATATAGAATGAAAGAATGACAACCTCTTCAACATGTGGTGCTGCCAGAACTGGTTATGAACGTGTAGAAAACTAAAGTTGGATTGTTCTTTGTCACCCTGCTCCAGGATTAATTCAAAATGGATTAAAGACCTTGAGGTAAGAGCAGATACACTGAAAACTTGACAAGAAGCAGTAGGATGTACTGTAGGTCTCCATGGCATAGGACGAAACTTTCTAAATAAGGACCCAGAAACACAACAAATCAGAGAACGTCTGGATAAATGGGACTACATTAAACTGCAGAGCTTCTGCAGGGAAAAGGACATAGCTAACAAGTAAAATAAAAAGCCTACATAATGGGTGAACATCTTTACTCACCATACAACAGAAAAAGACCTCATATCTAAAATATATCAACAGCTCAAAAAATTGAATGACTCCAAAACTAATCTCCAAAGTAACAAACATCCCAGTAAAACATGAGCCAAAGACAAAAAGAGAGTATTCTCTGAAGAAGAAATAATAATGGCCAATAGGCACATGAAGAAATGCTCAACATATCTGGCCATAAAAGAATTGAAAATCAAAACAAATCTAAGATTCCACCTCACTGCAGTTAGAATGGCCAGGATTAAGAAATCTATTAACAACGGTTGCTGGTGGGGATATGGACAGGAGGGGTCACTACTACACTGCTGGTGTGAGTGAAAAATCGTTCAACCACTATGGAAGCAGTAAGGCAGTTCCTGAAATGAATACACACAGAGCTCCCCTATGAATCAGCAATTCCACTTCTTGGAATTTACCCAATCATACAGAAACAAGCGCATACTAAATCCACTAGCACAATGTTCATTGTAACATTATTTACCATAGCAAAGATATGGAACCAACCCAGATGCCCCTCAGTGGGTCAACAAGATGTGATATTTATACACAATGGAATTCTATGCTGCTGTTAAAAATAAAGACATCACCCCATTTGTAAGGAAATGGAAAGACTTAGAAAAAATCATATTAATTGAAGTAAACCAGAATCAAAGAAAATAGGTTCAAAGGCTTCCCTTATTTTTCATAATCAGTAGAAACCTTGGGCTCTCCTAGCAGAGATATACAATAGAGCAAAAACTAGATACATAAGGACTTACAGTATGAGCCTAATGAAAGGACCTCCAGGATGTAGTATTAAAAGTCATATAATGAGTGATTGTTGTCCTTAATGTATTATGTTATCTCTCATCTCTTTTGCTGTACGTTGGTTATCTCATATTGGTACAGTATTTTTCTGTTGTCTAATACACTGTACATAGGATATGTAAATGGAGATAACAAGATGAGGGGTGGGGCTTGGGAAATGACATGGGTACCATGATATGAGAAAGGGTATCAATGTTTGTGAAATAATGTACCTTTTAACTGGTGAATACAATGTAGCCCTTCTATTAATTACAACAGAAACTATGTTAAAAAACTTAGTAAAAGAAAGTGAGTTCCAGGGTTTTACCTCATTTTTGGAAAGCTGAGGCAGAGGATCAGGAAACAGCACCATAGTATGGTGATAGAGAATTATCTGTTTCTAGAGAGACAAAGATCACATACACAAACACACACACAAGACTAAAATGAAGCTGAAAGAATTCCAATATCAGCTACTGCTGGGTCATTTGGAAAGGTCAAAGTCTGTGTCTTCCCTGTGTCAGGACAAAATTATTATATAAATGGAAAGAGAGGGGCTGGAAGTTTGGCCTAGTGATAGAGTGCTTGCCTAGCATGCACGAAAACCTGGGTTCAATCCTTGGTGTCGCAAACATAGAAAAAGCCAGAGGTGCTGCTGTGGCTCAAGTGGTAATGCTCTAGACTTTAGAAAACCCAAGAACATTGCTTAGGCCCTGAGTTCAAGCCCCTGGACTGGAAAAAACAATAACATAAATTTTAAAAAGAAAACAGATTTATAAAACACTATCCTTAGGTTATTATAAATCAAGTAGCGTTGAACCATGCAATTATTTAATCTCTGAATTGGCTGTGAACAGCAATAATTCAGGTATGTTCTCCAAATAAATCATGTGAAAAACATGTACCACATCACATTTTAAAATTCAGAAAGAAATATAGCCATTGGCTAATCAGTAAAAATTATTTAACATACAAATACAAGAATTTCAAATGAATAGACAAAACAGACAGTAGAAAATAGAGACACACAGACAGACAGACAGAAGGATAAATACATAGATAGACAGATAGATAGATAGATAGATAGATAGATAGATAGATAGATAGATTAGATACATACATACATACATACATACACACATACATACATATATGTGTACATATGTACATACATAGACAGGTACATAGATGGATGATAGGTGGATTTATGGAAGATAGATACCAACAAGACTAATGATAAATGGTTGGGTGGATGATAGATACATATATATATATAAATAGATACATAGATAACAGAAAGATTAATGATAGATGATAGATCAGTACAAGATAGTCAGGGGAGGGCTGGGAGCATAGCCTAGTGGTATAGTACTAGCCTAGCATGCACAAACACCTGGGGTCAATTCCTGAGAACCATATACACAGAAAAACCTGAAAGTGGTGCTATAGTTCATGTGGTAGAGCACTAGTTTTGAGCAAAAGGTGTTCAAGAACATTGTCTAGCCCCTGAGTTCAAGGCCCAGGACTGGCAAAGAAAAATGAAACTAAATTAAAAAAGAAGATAGAGACATACATACATACATACATACATACATCATATTTTAGGTAGTTTTAGATCATAACAATTTCTCATTTATTCTCTTTGTAAAATTATATGAGGTATTGACTATAAATGAAAAACCAGCTCTTACACGAGCTTCCATGAAGCAAGCTTAGGATAGACTGTTCAAACATCTATGTGTGCAAGTGTGTGTGTGTGTGTGTGTGTGTGTGTGTGTGTGTGTGTGTGTGTTTATGCCAGTACTGGCATTTGAACTCAGAGCCAAAGTTCTATCTCTTAGCTTTTTCACTCAAGGTTGGTGCTTCATTCTTGAGCCATAGTTCCACTTCAGGCTTTTGATGGTTAATTATAAGAGCCTCATGATATTTTCTACCTGGGCTGGCTTTGTACTCAGATCCCAGTCACCTGAGCAACTACAACTACAAATGCAAGCCTCGAATGCCTAGCTTTCAATGCACTTTTAAGTAGGTGAATTCATTAGTGTAAGTCTTTAAGAAATGTCTAGTATGAGGATGTCTTTTTACAAGAAACCAGACTGTACTCTGCCAGCAGACTAAGATTTAATTCTTAGCTCTGCCATTTAGAGAATGAATGGCTATATAAAACACTCTAGGATCTGCTTTAACTATAAATTAAGTTCATTGTATTACTCTCATATGGTGGCTGAGCTAATCGTGCCTGAGCATAGCCCAAGACAGGCAGAGTCAATAAATGTTAGTTTCTGCTCTTCATTTGACAATTTACATGTCATCACTTTCTCATTATAGTTAATTTTATTTCCATGGTATATAAAAATAGAGTAAAATAATATGAACTTATAGCAAGATACCAGTGGCTCATGTCTGTAATCCTACCTCCTTAGGAGTCGGAGATCTGGGGATTAGAATTTAAAGCCAGCCAGGGCAATAAACTCCATGAGACACTTATCTCTAATTACTCACTGAAAAGTTGGACCTGTTTGTATTGTTCACGTGGCAGAGCACTAACTCAAGGACACTGCCCAAGGCCTGAGTTCAAGCCCCAGGACTATCACAAAGGAAAAACAAAACAGCAACAAAAGGAAAAACCCAGAAGAGTATTGATTTATCTTACCTCCTAATCAATAAATCTGAAAATGAACAAACTAGATATGAAACCACTTCAGGAAGTGAAGGATTTTCTGTCTGTGTGTCTGTCTGTCTGTCTGTCTGTCTGTGTGTCTGTTGTCTGTCACTATCTCTCTGTCTCTCTCTCTGTCACACACACACACACACACACACACACACACACACACACACACACACACACTGGAAGAGAAAAATATAAATTCCTCAAACCCCTATAGATTCCTGCTAACTTAGACAGCATTTGTTTGACTTCATAGGAAGTCTTGACACATCTTGGCCTTGGGGTCTGCCAATCACTCAAAGGAAAGACGATCTGAGAATCTGGGAAATATTTCCATGGTTATAAGAGCACATGAGAGGAGAGAGATGCACAAACACACAACTGTGAGAAACTACAGAAGGATGCCTACAACTTTTCATTTGATTATTAATTAACCAAGTAGAGAAGGAAATTACCCAAGGCTTTGGAAATATCCAACAGAAATTATTAGGAGAGCATGTCTATAGCTCAAAAAATGCCAAGAGATGTGTTTAACCAAATCCCCCAAATAAAAAACATTATAGTTTATGGAATACTAACAAGGGTTTGGCTAAGCCATATGTAAATAATTAACTCTAGATGAAACATTTCTTTGGTCCTTGTTCATACAATTTAAATCATGACCCAAAACAATCAACTTCCCAAATATCTTCAACATATCCCAGAACAAATATCAAACATGAACACGGATAATTTTTTCTCAAACTATCCAACAGCCCTTCAAAATGAAAAACATTTAGGATCTCACTTAAAATAACAACAATTAAAAACAAACAAAGCAAAAATTTCAAAGCCATGTGAAGGCTGCTCACACTTGTAATCAAGCTACTCAAGAGACTGAGAACTGATGAAAGTTTGAAGCAGGCCTGAACAGTAAAAAGCTGGAAGTGGAGGTATGGTAGTAGAGCACTGAGCAAACAGCCAAGTAAGAGTGTGATTCCCTAAGTTGAAGTCCTGGTACCAGCACAAAAAGAAAGGAAAGTCAAGAAAACCAAGGCAAAGTCAGGCTTGAGCATATGAAATTGAAAGCTAGAAAATACATAAAAGAATGGGGCTGGGAGCATGGCCTAGTGGTAGAGTGCTTGTCTAACCTAGCATGCAAGAACTCTGGGGTTGATTTCTCAGTAACACATTCATAGAAATAACCAGAAGTGTGCTGTGACACTCACGTGGTACAGCACTAGCCTTGAGAAATTCCAAGGACAGTGCCCAAGCTCTGAATTCAAGTCCCAGAACAGGGCAAAAGAAAAAGAACAAGAAGTGAATTCAACTATCAAAGATGAAATCTATATTCAGATCAAAATATACTGGATTAATTTGAGAAAGGATGAAATATATCAAAATAAATATTGACTGTCTTAAAGACATCGATATTGGAATTATTTAAAATAAACCGAAATATGAACAGAACATTAGCTGGCTGGAACTGGTGGCTCCCATCTGTAACCCTAGCTGCTCAGGAGGCTAAAATCTGTGAATCACAGTTCAAATCCAGCCCAAGCAGGAAAAGTCCATGAGGCTTTCAAGTATTTAAATACTAATTAAGTACCAAAAAGCCAGAAGTGGATCTCTGGTTCAAGAAGTAGAGTGATAGCCTTGAGCAAAATATTCTCAGAGATGGTGCTCAAGCCCTGAGTTCAAGCCATATGACCACAAAAGAACAAAACCTTATGATATTCATCATATGAAAAACTGGTTAAGTAACTGAGTCTCAAACAGAGCACAAAAGAAATGATAGAACCGATGTGAAGAAATTCTGGCCAAAATTTTCCCAAATTTGATTCATTTTTGACTTATAAATGCTGAGATTTAAACAGAATATTCTCCTACCATAATTAATGAAAAGATGTCTAAGACCAAATGTACCATAATGCTACACTTGAAATTTAAAAAAAAAATGTCTGTTACATTCTTGTTGCTGTTGAATATTACTATTTTTGTTACTGTATTTTATTGCCATGGTGATATATACAGGGGTAACAGTTACATTTGTGGATAGTGGGTAAATTACTTCTTGAACATTGTTACCCCTTCCCAGTTTTTTTCCCCATTTTCGCTTCCCCTACCCTCTCCCAATCATCTTGTTTTTCCACTTTCCCTTTCTTCTTTCAAATAATTGCATTTACAAAATGCTAGGTAACAAAGTCATATGCAGTAACAACATGATGTAAACCATGAGGGAAAAAAAGAGAACAGAAATAATTTCACATTGTATATTAAGAACCACAATTTCCAAGATAAACCTCTTGTTTCCGTATCCTGGAGTTCATTTCGCTTTCCCTATCCTATATGACCATATCTACAAAGCTTTTGTGAACCTCTGTTAGGAGAGTCGTAGATGTGTACTAAGAATTACTATTGAGGGAAATCATGGATGTTTCTTTGGGTCTAGCTTATTTCACTTAATGAAATGTCTAAAAAGTCTTTGAGGATTAGAAACATTACATATAAAAAGGATGCAAACAGCCACATATTTTCTAGCAAAATGCTGAAGTCTAGAAGGAACAACAAACCAGAATTTAAAAAAAAATTCTCTAAGCCTAGAAGTTGTTACCTGGTAGAAAATACCTCTCAGAATTAAACGATGAATAACATGTTTTCCCAGGAACATAAAAAGAGTAAGAATTGGCATCCATCTGTAATCTTTCTACTCATGAAGATGACACCTTAGTATCATGATTCAAAGCCAGCCCAAACAGAAAACTCTGTGTGACTTTTACCTTCAGTTAACCACAGAGAAAGCTGGAAATGACAATGTAGGCCAAGGGTAGAGCACTAGCCTTGGCAAAAGAAGATCAAGGATAATTCCCAGACCCTGAGTTCAAGCACCTGGACTGACACAAAACACGGGTGGGGATAGTAGTATTCAAAACCCAGACTTCATACTTCAAAATATGTGAACAGAAATCCTTCAAGCCCAATAAAATGACTGAAACCAAAAATGCTAATAACTTTGGCAGATGATAAAGAATGTTCTTTATTATTTAAAAGTCTTGGATTGTTAGTAGATTGAACTAAAAGATTAAGAAGCGTTGTAATGTTTATAACTTATCCACAAAGGGAAAAAAAGTGCACAAATCCAGGAGTTCATAGATTTTGTTTTTTCTACTGGGGATGGAAAAAAGGTTGTTCTGGTGTATGCAATGTAAAAACTCTGGCCCTACTACAATCATTTTATGGTGACAGCTGTTTTGAAAATGCTGCAGTTAAAGAGCTTTATTCAGGGTAACAAGTCCTCTTTTACAGGAGCCATGTCCCGAACCTTATGGGGTCTGTGGTTGTTGTTTTGATGATGATGATGGCGATGTTTTGACCCCACTAATTTGAGAGGAAACAGCTGTGTTGTATCACACAAGATACAAGAGCTAGGCCAGCTCTTGTTGGTTCTGTAACAGAATATCTTATATTACCTTATAATTGTAATAAAATTGGATTCAGTTCAAGAATATAACATGTTAAAGATGCACAATAAAATGCCCAAGAAAGCAAACATAAACACACACATGCACACAAAAGAGTAAAAAAACTAGGTAGAACTAATAGGTAAAACTACTCAATGAAAAATATTAATTAGGAAAATCATGGAGAAAAGAACTTAATATAAATAGAAAATCAGTGCCAAATAGTAGGTTAAGCCAGGGACCAGTGACTTAAGGTGTAATCCTAGCTGCTTAGGAAGATGAATTCTGAGTATTCACAGTTCATTGCCAGCACAATTAGAAAAGTCCACGAGACTCTGATCTCCAATTAACAAGCAAAGAGTCAGAAGTGGAAAAGTGGCTCAAGTAGTAGAGTACCAGACTTGAAGGAAAAAGCTAATGCACAAATGAGGGAGACTATTGGGCCTAGGTTCCTTCGAGTCTGGCTTACTTCACTTAATATGATTTTTTCTAAGTCTTTTCATTTCCTTACAAATGGGGTGAGGTTGTTCTTTCTGACTGAAGCATAGAATTCCATTATTTATAAATACCACATCTTGTTGATCCACTCATCAAGTGAGGGACATCTGGGTGGGTTCCATAACTTTGCTATGGTAAATATTTATGCAGTGAGCATCATTTTGCTAGTTGATTTAGTATTCCCTAGTTTCTGGACGTTTGGGTAAATGCCAAGTAGTGGAATTGCTGGGTCATAAGGGATCTCTATGTTTAGTCTTTTGAGGAACTGCCATAGTGCTTTCCATATTGGTTGAACGAGTTTGCACTCCCACCAACCGTGTAATAGTGATCCCTCCTGTCCATAGCCCCTCCAACATCTGTTGTTATTAGCTTTCTTGATCCTGGCCATTCTAACTGGAGTAAGGTGGAATATTAGAGTAGTTTAGATTTGCATCTCTCTTTGGCCAGAGGCGCTGAGCATTTCTATGTGTCTATACACTATTCTTATTCGTTATTCAGAGACGTCTCTCTTTAAGTCTTTGGCCCATCTTTTAATGGGATGGTTGTTTTTTTGAAGGTTTTTGGATTTGGAGAGATTCAATTTTTTAGCTATAGATATATTTTATATACGAGTACTTAGTCTTTTTTATGCCCATTACCATAGAGAAACTCTGCAGTTCAATGCAGTCCCATTTGTCCAAAATTTCTTTAATTTGTTGTATTTCTGGGCCTTTATTAAGAAAGTTTCAACTTGTGCCAAAAAGTCTATTGTATTTCCTATTCTTTCCTGTAAAGTTTTCAGGATATTTATTTTTAACCTCAAGGTCTTTGATACTTTTGGAATTAACACAGATGCAGGGTGACATAGAACGATCCGACTTTACTTTTCTGCAGGTATTTAACCAGTTCTGACAGCATCTCTTGTACAGAGGACTGTCTTTCTCCATTCGATTATTTTTTGGTTCCCTTATCAAAGATTGGGTGGCCATAGGCCTACAGTTGTCTTCTGGGTCTTCAGTTTTATTCCATTGGTCCTCAGGCCTATTCTTATACCAGAACCAAGCTGTTTGGGTTACTTTAGCTCTATAATAGAGTTAAAAGTTTGGTATTGATATTCCTACAGCACTGTCATTTCAGCTAAGTTTTTTTTTAACTGTACAGGGTCTTTTATTATTCCATATGAAATTTTGGTTTATCTCTTTTATTTCCTTAAAGAATGACATTGGGATGCTGATGAGTATTGCAGTGAATTTGTAGATAGCCCTTGGCATGATTGCCGTTTTCACGATGTTAATTCTTCCAATCTGGGAGCATGGGAAGTTTTTCCACATCCTCAGTTTGGCTTTAATTTCCTTTTTCAGGTTTTTAAAGATTTCATCATAACTGTCTTTTACATTCTTATTTAATTTAATTCCTAACTACTTTATTTTCTTTGAGGCTATTACAAAAGGAGTTGCTTTCCTGATTTCTGCCTTGCTCCTCTCATTGTCGGCATATAGGAAAATAGTTTATTTTTGAGGATTAACTTTTTATATACTTTATTGTAATTAATAGAAGGATTATATTATATTCACCAGATAGAAGGTGCATTACTTCATGAACATTGATACCCTTTCTTGGTCCCCATTTCCCTCCCCCAACTCTACCCCTCATCTTGTGTTTCCCCTTCCCTATCAGATTTCAAATAACCAAATAAGCCTATATAAAATATATCAGATAACAATGTAACAGACTGTAACAAGCCTGCAACTTTGCCAAAGTTTAAAATCAGCTCATGCAACTTGGTAGTGGGGACTGGAAGTATTTTTTAATAAAATAGAATCATTTCATAATGATAAGGTAGTCAACAGATCAGATACCACAATCCAAAATTATAAGACACTAAATAATACACTTTGCAATATGCGAAACCACAACAAATTTCTAAGAAATATAAGATAAAGGCATGATTAGAGGTAGGCAGTTACTCCAATACTGGTTTTCTGTATTAGTAGATGATTGATGGATGATGTCTACAATGTCATTCTGTTTGGGGTTTCAGGTTTTTGTTTGTATATGTCTACCTGTCTTAGGGTTTGAACATATATCCTGGGCACTGTCCCTGAGCTCTTTTGCTCAAGGATAGTGCTCTACCAATTGAGCCACACTTCTGGATTTTTGGTGCCTAATTAGAGGTAAAGTTTCTAATAGACATTCCTGCCTAAGTTGGCTTTGAAGTTTTATCCTCAGATCTCATTCTCTTGAGATGAATTTCAGCTCAAAGCCAGCCAGGCAGTAAAGTGTATAACACTCCAATTAATTAGAAAGAAAAAAGAGCCTCTTGAGTAGCCAGAATTTACAGGTATGAGCCACCAGTGCCCAGCTACAGTTGTCTCTCATAAGAAAATTCTGCTACTTATTGTTTATTCATTTATCACCATGTTATATGTGCTACTCAGAAACATTTTCAAACACTGAATTGCCTCACATCAAGCACCTGTATTACACTAAATGCTAAGTCTGATGTAATATTTCTGACCACAATCCTATTTAATGTACTTATAGAATATCTAAGTCCAGATGCACACACTAAACCATTATGACAGTTTTTCTGCCTTTGGTAACACTGAGAAAATAAAATTCATGACCTTTCAGCTTAACTGGCAAACCAGAGTTATAGACAATATTTCTTGATATTTGAGACCTAGTTCTCTAATAAATACAGAGAAAAGAACCACTGATAGTATATGAAGGGAATAGGCCCTAGACATTCTGGATTTCAGTCCAAACAAAAAGGCTTATGAGACTTGCATAACAAATGTGCTGAATCAGTTGAGACTTTTCTGGATGAAAGAAATATTGTAATCATTCCCATACCCATTTAGGAGAAAAATTTCATGGACTCTTCCTAGGCTGGCTTCAAACCACAATCATCAGACCTCAGCCTCCTGAGTAGCTAGGATCATATACAGAAGCTACTGATAAAAGCACTTGGTCAGTTTTTCAGTCCTATATAAACAGAAGTATGTCATAAGCCCTCATTTTGCTTAGTTGTATCACCTATACTGTTGTGTTTTGTGGTTTATTTTGTCTCATCACTGTGTACTGCTCAATTAAATAACTGTTCTAAGATTCTACTCATCCATTGTAATGTTATTGATAATTTGGTAGTTTTTAATTCCTATCTATTCTGAATAGTTTCTGTGCAGATGCTTTTACTGAATAACTTACATGCATTTGCCCTAGTTATGTCAGGGTAGACATACATTCAGCTTTTGTAAACAGTGAGAACCATGATCCTAGAACACAATGATGCTTCAACTTCCATTCAGAAATGCATTCCAGTGGCTCACCTAGTTTTTATTACAAAATTATATTGTATTGTTATTATTATATGCCTATAGTTTAAGAAGCACATGATTTTTTGGAAACACTGCAATTTTAAATAACAAAAATGTATGTTCTTTATAGAAAAGCATTCCAAAAAGTATTTTATATATATAATATACTATATATATCATACCCAGTCTGTGATGTGTAATATATAATATATATTATGAAATACATTAAATATAAATCTTTTAAAATATGTATTATGCATTATATATATATATACAATCAGTTCTAAACACAAGATACTTTTTTCTTATATTTTATTGTAATTAATAGAAGGGTCACATGATATTTGTCAGATAGAAGATGCATTAATTCACATGTCAAATGTCTTGTTCCCCATTTCCCTCCACCCACCCCCACCCCTCACCTTGATTTCCCCCCTTGCCTATCTAATTTCAAATAACCAAATAAAAATATTTCCGATATATCAGGTAACAAATCGAGATACTGTAACAATATGAGATAACCTAGGGACAGCAAAAGAGATGAGAGATAACATAGTACCTTATGGACAACAATCATTCATTATATGGCTTATGTTTCTATATCCTAAAGATCCTTTCATTTAGCAACATACTATATGGCCTTTTGTATCAAGGTTTTTCTCTATTGCACATCTCTGCTAGGAAAGCCCAAGGTTTCTACTTATTAGGACAAATGAGGGAAACCACTGAGCCTAAGTTCCTTTGAGTCTGGCTTACTTCAATTAATATGATGTTTTCTAAGTCTTTCCATTTCCTAACAAATGGGGCAATGTGTTTCTTTCTGACAGCAGCATAGAATTCCATTGCTAGAATACCATATCTTGTTGATCCATTCATCAACTGAGGGACCTCTAGGTTGGTTCCCTATCTTTGCTATGGTAAATAGTGCTGCAATGAACATTGTGGTGCTGGTGGATTTAGTATGTCCTTCTTTCTGGATGATTGGGTAAAAGCCAAGTAGTGGAAGTGCTGGGTCATAGGGGAGCTGTATGTTTAGTCTTTTGATGAAATGCGATACTGCGTTCCATAGTGTTGAATGAGTTTCACTCCCACCAGCAGTGTAGTAGTGACCCCTCCTGGCCACATCCCCTCCAGCATCTGTTGTTATTAGTTTTCTTGATCCTGGCCATTCTAACTGTAGTAAGGTGGGATCTTAGAGTTGTTTTGATTTGCATTTCTTTTATGACCAGGGATGTTGAGCATTTCTTCATGTGTCTATAGAGTATTTTTGTTTCTTCTTCAGATTAGAAGTCCGTTGTCTGTCGTATGGTTGGTGAGCATTCATCAGTATAATAAAGGCTCTGTATGACAAACCCACACCTAGTATTATACATAATGGTGGAAAGCTAAAGCCATTCCCATTAAAATAAGGAATGAGACAAAGATGATCACTCTGTCCTCTCCTCTTTAACATAATATTAGTATTCCTAGCCAGTGGATTAAGGCAGGAAGCAAGAATAAAAGGGATCCAAATAGGGAAAGAGGAAGTAAAACTATCCCTCTTCGCCACTGATATGATCCTATATTTAAAGAATCCAATAGAATCTACTCCCAAGCTCCTTGAGCTGATTCAAAACTTTGGAAGGGTAACAGGGTATAAAATTAACCCTCAATAATCAACTACATTCCTCTATGCCAACAGAGAGAGGAATGAGGCAACAATCAGGACAGCAACTACTTTTGCAATAGCCTCAAAGAAAATAAAGTACCTATGAATTACCTTAAATAAGAAAGTAAAGGATATTTTTGACGAACACCCTAGAATACTGAAAAAGGAAATTAAAGCAGAACTGAGGAAATGGAAAAACCTCCCATGCTCCTGGATTGGAAGAATCAATATCGTGAAAATGACAATCTTTCCAAGGGCTCTCTACAAATTCAATGCAATACCCATCAATATCCCAATGGCATTCTTTAAAGAAATAGAAAAGGCAATCCAAAATTTCATATGGAATAATAAAAGACCCAGTATAGAAAAACACTACTTAGCAGAAAGAACAGTACAGGAGGAATTTCAATACCAACTTTAGAATCTCTAACAGAGCTATAATTAACAAAAGAGATTGGTACTGGCACAAGAACAGGCCTGAAGACCAATGGAATAGAACTGAAGACCCAGATATTAAACCGCAGACCTATGGCTGCCTAACCTTTGACAAAGGTGCCAAAAATATAGAATGGAAGAAAGATACCCTCTTCAACAACTGGTGCTGGCAGAACTGGTTAAGCACCTGCAGAAAACTAAATTTGCATCCTTCTTTGCCACACTGCACTAGAATTAACTCCAAATGGATCAAAGACCTGTAGGTAAAAGCCGACACACTGAAAACTTTACAAGAAGAAATACGAGATACACTAGGTCTCCTTGTCACAGGTCGAAACTTTCTTAATAAGGACCAAGAATCACAACAAATCAGAGAAAGGCTGGATAAGTGGGCCTGCATTAAACTTCAGAGCTTTTGTATGGCAAAGGTCATACCTAGTAAATTAATTAGGAAGCCTACAGAGTGGGAGAAGAGCTTCTAAAGATACTTTTTTTCCAGGGCTTCACATTTTCAGGGCTTCACGTTTTTAGATTTGTACTCAAGGCATGCAGTCTATCATTTGAGCTATACTTCTACATTCACCATTTTGGTGTTTCATTGGAGATAGAATCTCCTGGACTTTCTCACTAAGACTGGCTTTGATATATATTCCCTATATTGCAGCCTGTTGAGTAGCTAAGATTGCAGGCTTAAGCCATTGACCATTGGCTAAAACAAAATCTTTAAAAAGAAGAAGTTTGTTGATTCACTATAAATATGTTGTTTAAGGGCCGGAGTTGGGCCTAGAGGTAGATTCCTTGCCTAGCATCCAAGAAGATCCAGGTTTGGTTCCTCAGTACCACATGCATACAAAAAGCCAGAAGTGGTGATGTTGCTCATGTGGCAGAGCACTAGAGTTGAAAAAGCCTGAGGACAGTGATCACATCCTGAGTTCAAGCCCAGGACTGGCAAAAAAAGAAAATATATTTGTATTATTTATTATATTTATATGAATAGACACTGGGTGGCGTTGTTGTTTCACTGTTGTTTTACTGTGATGATCAGAGGAGAAAGGAGGGAGTGATGAAGGGAGGATGAGGGGGATAGAAGGGCAGGAAAAGGAAGAGAATATGAAGAAGGAGAGGGAGAAAAAAGAAGAGAAGGAGAAGAGAAGAGAGGGGAGGGGAGGGTAAGGGATAGAGAAGGGAACAATCACAGCCACACTAGGCATAATCTTATGATTTGTTCTTTATAATTAATTAGTGGTGTAAAGGCTATATTTGTTGGGTACTGCTGGGTCTTGCTTGTAATCCTACCTACTCAGGAGGCTGAGATGTGGGGCTCACAGTTTTAACCTAGGCAGACAAATCAGAGAATCCCTATGTCTAGTTAACCAGTAAAAATCTGGAAGTGCATGCAGGGCAGAAGGTGGCGGTGGTTCAGTGTGAGACATACTGAGCTCCCACCAAGATTCAAGTTGTGGCAGTGTAGGGGACAGTTCTTTACCAGAAATTGATCTTAAGTAAGTTTTAGCACCACAGAAATCTCAGTCAGAGAGGAAAAAGACAGAATACTGTCACGAGAAGACAGCGTGGAGCCCCACCAGCCACGGGGCAGACAGCCTTTCAGGTTGGTGCAGACCCGTAGGCTGCAGACAAAGACACACAGAGCCTGCACGAGCCAGAGCCAACACCAGGCCATACAGGGCCCTGCCAGCTTCAGGGAACCGGAGAATCCAGCAATTTGTGAGTACCTCTGAGGAGAAGTTTCCACTTCTGCTCATGGAATGGCATTGGGAGGGAGTCCCTCACCCTCCAGGGAGAGCAGCATCATATTGACTGCTGGCAAAGACCAGGCCTAAGCAATTGGAGCCTGAGAGGTGTGGCTGACAGCGCCATCATTTTTACTGGCAAAGGATTTCCCAGAGATCCCTTAGCCAAAATTCTGTCCCCAGCACTGCTGAAGTCTGTCCACTGTGCCAGGTACAGACCTGGTAAACAAAGCCCCCCTCGGAGCTTTCAGCTTTGTTTTACCAATCAAGCAATCTCATCTGAAAAACCACAAAGCCAAATCACAAGGGAAAAAGCCTTTGTGAAGTTTTTGTATCCCAAATTCAGTGGAGACAAAGTTCCTATCCTGCGCCCACCGAAAAAACTGAAAAATACCCTTTTCCTTTTTTTTATTTGTTCTTTTACACCTTTTCATTTGCATTTTTAGGTGTTCTTATTTTACTATATGCCATTATACCTACACCTTTTTGTCTAATGTTATCATTCATTCCTTTTTTATTCTCCTCTCTTTTCCCACATCCTTTCTATCACTGTGGGAGTTCCTAGAAACACAGTGACAGCTCTGGGTACAGTCTGAATTAAAATGATAACCATATTGGTACACTCACCTGCTTTTCAAAGTCCTGGTTCTCAACCCTAGTATCTTGTGCGTGACAACTCACAATAGTGAGGAAACTCCCCCCACCTTTTTTTATTTGTTTGCTTATTTGTTTTTTTTGTTTTTTTGTTTTTTGGGTTTATTTGTGTGTGTATGTTGTTTTATTTTATTTTATTGGGGTTTTGTTACCCTTTTCTTTTTAAAATTTGTATCGTTGAAATCTCCTATATCTACCTCCCTCTTTTCTCTATAAATTCTTCTTTTTACTCTTCTTATTTTATAAGTTTTATTTAAGTTCATCCAAATTTCTACTCAAATATGCTACCTGTCTATCACCTTAGGTCAGTTATCCTTACACAATACTTTTTCTTCATTATTATAATAACGTTACACTCCTGCAGTATTCTTTTCCTACCTCAATTGTTGACTTTCATTTTATTTTTCTCTCTCTGGTCCTCCATTCATCCTTCAACTCTTATAATCCATGGAACTACATTTGATGGTTGTTGAGCAATGCTGTGTACCTAGGTGTTCAA
This sequence comes from Megascapheus bottae, assembly GCF_031878675.1. Classification (NCBI taxonomy): domain Eukaryota; kingdom Metazoa; phylum Chordata; class Mammalia; order Rodentia; family Geomyidae; genus Megascapheus; species Megascapheus bottae. The sequence goes on from NC_143543.1 coordinate 6,962,566, forward strand.
TTATACTCTGGGTCCAGAGAGACTTAAATACAAAAGAGTTTGGATTGAGGGACTTATTGTTTTGGTGCTAAATCAGTAATCTGTTATTATTTTATGTACAATTTTTATTTCTATATTTTAATTTTCCCACGAAGGTTGTCACATATTATATTGCCAATGAAGGCTTGGATATTTTATTTTTGTAATAATAAAGACAAATCTAAACTCATTTCAATAATAATATTAATTCCTAAGTGAAAAAAAGCAAAGAAACAGTGATTGGTGGCATGAACAAGATTGGAATTATTTCTTCAGGCATATTCTCCAGTTCTTTGAACTTAAAGGTGTTTAAAAGTCCCCAAGTTTCATTGAATCTGCATTTGCCTTCCCGCACTCTGGGTGAGGGTAGAGGCAGGGAAGCCAGAGTAGACCAGGCTGCTGAGCCTGGGGGACTGACTGGTCTCTGCTTTGTGTCTCGATTTTAATAACCACTGGAGTGGGCAGGAGTTCTTCAGGTGAGAAGTTTATCTGCCCAGGGGCTTTTACAAAAGCTCCACACTAAAGAATGGCCACCTAGGGATCAAAACCCAACCCCACTCTGTCATCTGATTTCTGCTTGGGATTAGAGAAGTATTTTAAACAGCAGACTTGTTTCCTTAGTGCTTGTGCATGCTCAGTTGTATTGCTTCCTTTAGTAGCTATTGAACTGAATGGAGGTGGGGGGAGGAACCTACAACAAGAATTTCCTTAGCAACCCTGAAAGGTCCTCAAAGCACTTTCCTCTCCCAGAATTTTTTCTAATCCTTTCTCTATTAATTTCCTCTCTGTGGCCTTCTCGGCATGAAGCAAATATTTTTTACAAAAGTGCAAAAGGCTGGAAAACTCACCAAAAAGAGGAAAAATAAAAAAGACTCATTGGAAGAAACACTTTACTAATGATTCCAACAATTTTATTCCCACGTTCAGCTCCTAAGCATTTCAAAAATTCTAAAGCCTATGTGCACATGTCAAGTGTCCATAAACTGAGTAGCATTTTTTTTAAATAAGCAGACTTTCATACATAATTAATTGCCATTCAGGAAAATAATGCCTTGTTTGGGTTTTGTTTTTTTTAGTGTTTCTCGTTATGGGATGTGTGTGTGTATGAGAGTGTGTGTGTGTGTGTGTGTGTGTGTGTGTGTGTGTGAGAGAGAGAGAGAGAAAGAGAGAGAGAGAGAGAGAGAGAGAGAGAGAGAGAGAGAGAGAGAGAGAAAGAGAGAGGATCTTGCAATACAACCTCATCTACTTTGATCTTTGAGACTTCCTGCCTCCAAAATGCTGTGATTATAGGCATGCACTAATTCATGCAGGTTTAAATATATATATATATATATATATGTATGTATATATAATACACAACCTTATTTTAATAGTGTATATAAACTTTTAATACTTTTAATAATAATATATATAACCCCCCTCTTTTTTTGCCTGTCCTGGTTTGAACTCACAGCCTGAGCACTGTCCTTGGGCTTTCTCAAGGCTAGAGCTCCACCACCTGAGCCACAGGACCAGTTCCAGCTATTTTTCTATGTGGTACCTAGGAATGGAACCCAGGTCTTCATGTGTGCTAAGCAAGCACTGTACCACTAGGACAAATTTCCAGCCCTATTTAACCTTTTTTTATATATAATATATAAAGTATATATAATATACCTAATATCAATAAGGTTAAATATCAGATTATATATGCAATGTGGTAAGTTTCATATATGTATATATACTTATATAAAATATAATGTAAATACATAATATGTACATATAACATAAAATATTATATAAATATATAACATAAAATATATTATAAATGTAATGATATAACATAAAGTATATGTATAATATATATCCTTAAATAAAAATATTTATATTATATCCCTGTCCTGTGTTTCAGTTTGTTTAGTTTTTGTTGTTGTTGTTATTTTTTAATGTGCTGGTCCTAGGGCCTGTGTTCTGTCCCTGAGATTTCTTTTTCTCCCTCAAGGCTGGTGCTCTACCACTTGAGCTGTACCTCCATTTCTGGCTATTTTGCTGGTTCATTGGAGACAAAAGAATCATGGATTTACTGTCCAGGTTAGCTTTGAACTTTGGCCCTTAGATCTCAGCTTCCTGAATAGGATGAGGGGTGGGGGTTGGCGGGGAGGGAAATGATGTCTAAGACATGAGAAAGGGTATCAATGTATGTGAATTAATGCACCTTCTATCTGGCGAATATAATGTACCCTTCTATTAATTACAATAAAAAATATATGAAAAAATAATCATGGACCTTACTATCCAGGTTGGCTTTGAACTTTGGTCTTTAGATCTCAGCTTCCTGAATAACTAAGACTGCAGGTGTAAGCTCCCTTTTAAAGAATAGTACTTAGGGCCATGAGTGTAGCCTACTGGTAAGTGTGCATGGTACCACATACTAAGAAAAAGCCAGAAGTGGCACTGTCCCACACTGGTAGAAAACTAACAAAAGAAAAGAAGAGAGAAGAAAAGAAAATAATAGTACTTATTCTGATCACTATCCATGATGATGAATAATATTATGATTGCTATTCCTATAATGGTAAATATATTAAAAGCCTGTTTCTAAAAGGCAATATTCTAGTTGTATGTGATCTTTAGATACTCCAGTATTACATTTTATATAGTATATATGTCATGTAACATCTATATATTGTATTATTTAAAAAATAGTATTAAATGCTTCTATTTATTAACACTGGTATATCTAGTTTGACTTTCCTCTTAAATAATGTATATGGGTTTCCATTCTGACAGCCTGGGCTCAGATTCATACTGTATACTATGTATGGCATACTACAATTTGCTGTGCCTGAAGCAAACTATTCTGACTTGCAAATAAGTGTGTTTCTTTGGTGTGGTTTGAGTTCAGTACTAAGGACTTAAAACCAGGATGTGGGCACTGTGTAGATTTTTCACTCAAGGCTGATGCTCTACTATTTAAACCATAGCTCTAGTTCCAGCTTTGCCATAGTTCATTGGAAATAAGAGTCTCATGGACTTCCGGGACTGGGAGTTTTGCCTAGTGCTAAAATGCTTGCCTAGCATGTATGTAGACCTGGGTTCAGTTCCTAAGTATCACATACACAGAAAGGCTGGAAATGGTGCTGTGACTCAAGCGGTAGAGCCCTAGCCTTGAGAAAGCCCAAGGATATTGTTCAGGCCCTGAGTCCAAGATCCAGGACTGCCAATGAAAAAGAATGAAGGAGAAAAAGAAATAAAGAAAGTGAGAAAGAAAGGAAGAAAGAAAGAAAGAAAGAAAGAAAGAAAGAAAGAAAGAAAGAAAGAAAAAAGAAAGAAAAGAAAAGAAAGAAAAAAGAAATTCACATGGGCTTCTTAACTGAGCTGACCTGAGCCATGAGCCTCAGAGCTTAGATACTTGAGTAGCTGGGATTACAGGCGTGAACCATCAGTCCCTGCCTTGTGTGGATTTCTATGGAATTCTCCCCTCCATGATTCAGATGACAGATTAAACATCTTCAAAGACCCATGACTACATGTCAAACTCTAATAAACTCAAGGTACACACATGTGATACAGAACTTGATCTCAGTTCTGATATAAAGCAACAAAGTAGGATAAAATTGGCTTTGTAGTCAGACTGACACAGGTTTAAATCCATTCACTGATGTTTAATCTTCTAAATAAATTGGACAGGTTATTATACACGTCTCAGGTTTCTTGAAATAAAATTAATCAAATGGAGTTACTGCTGGATTTAAGGTTATGACAATACAAAGTAATCCCTCAGTTCAACATTGGTCTGCTGTATTTTAAAAAAAAATTTAAACTTAGAAAACCAAGTATGAATCATTCTGTATCTAGAGTACTTTATTTGCAACATGAGGATATTCATATGATTTCTCAAAGGACTTTTATATCAATAGGTGCTGGAATTTACAAGGAAGCAGCAGCAACACGTTTGAAATACTTTCTCAGGCAAATGCTTCTGACCACTTCTTTCTACACTGGCCATTTCGGGGGGATTTTCAATGAAAGTGAGGTTCGTCCCCATGGCCAAAAGGCTCTTTCTTTTTTCTTCCCATTTTTGGCCTTTTTCTAGTCTGGTTTCTTTGCTTCCTTGCTTGTTTTGTGAGTTATGGGGCTTGAACTCTGGGCCCCCTCATTGAACTCTTCAGCTCATGGCTACTGCCCTACCCCTGGAAACACAGCCCAACTTCCCACTTCTCTAATGACTCCTTGGAGATGAGAGTTTCAGGTCCTGTAGTTGCCAGCCTGGCTTTCAACTGCAGTCCTCAAATCTCAGGCTCCTGATTAGCTAGGATGTTCAGACTTGAGACACTTCTCCCAAAACTGTCTTTTATCCTCCCTCCTTCCCCAACTCATTTCATGTAGTGAAAGCACTGGACGATGAGTCTCCTGTTCTTGTGGATGTTCCTCTGGTTTTTTTGTACCTTGTTCCAGATGGTGGACATCAGCTTGCAAATGGCCTCCCGCTGCTCTTCATCAGCCCTTTCCACGGGATGGTGGCTGTGAGACTGGTGCTCCTGAGAGCAGGAGCCCCGTGCACAGAGTAGTTCCTTGTCAACCTGGCAGAAGATGTGCCTTGTCTCATTGTGTGGGCCACACTTGTGTTCCTCCGAGCTCAGGAATCGCCAGAGGCTGGCTTTTCTGGCAAGGGCAGCCAGCCTATTCAGAAGGATTTCAGACTTGAAGTCTCCCTGCCGGGTGGGTTCACAGCAGGCAGGGCACGTTCCTTGGAGGGTCTGCCTTTTTCCCGGGACAGGCAGAGACAAGGTCAACAGAAACTGTGGCCGCAGTTTATGGTGACTGGGTCTAGGAATGTATTTCTGCAGACGGCGCAGCTCAGCTCCTTCTGGAAGGCTTGCAGAGAATCGCCTTCCATGGTTGAAACAGGGGAGCCGGGGGTCGCCATCAGTCACCGCCGATCTTAGCTACTCGGGGGGGGGGGAGGGGGGAGGGGGGCTGAGGTCTGAAGGTCCCGCTTCCTGCCTGACCACCTTCTCTCCTACCTCCTATCAACCACCTGGTAACCAGCCGCGGCGCTGGGGCTCCAGGGGCACAGCGCTTGACCAGAGCACAGAGGGCCTCAGTGGTAGCCCCCAGGCCCCGGCGCTAGCACCACAACCAACCGAGACTGTCCGACCGACCGACCAACCGTCCGACCGACTGACAGACCAATAGACTGAACGAACCACGGACTCACCAACTGACTGGATAAAAGACCAAAGCAAAGATGAACAAGAATGAAAAGAGCAGGTACTACAGGTCTCACACTCAGAGGCGCTATCCAAGCTCCCAACGCAGATGGTCTCGCTGGAGTGGCCCTTTCTCCAAGAGGCCTGAGAGGCCTACCAGCGCTCTTATTTATGCTGAGAGGGGCAGAGCCCATGGAAGGGCTTGCAAGGATGCACCTGTGCCAGGCAACTCGATTTACATATCCAAAGGTGTTGGAATTTACATTGCAGCAGCAGCAGCTACATCTTTCAATTCCTTTTTCAGGCAAATGCTTCTGACCACTTCTTTCTACACTGGCCATTTCAGGGGAATTTTCAGTGAAAGTGAGGTTTGACCCCATGGCCAAAACGCTCTTTCTTTTCTTCCCTTTTTTGGCCTTTTTCTTGTCTGGTTTCTTTGCTTCTTGCTTGCTTTGTGGGTTACGGGGCTTGAACTCTGGGCTCCATCCCTGAACTCTTCAGCTCATGGCTATTGCCCTACCCCTGGAGCCACAGCCCAACTTCCCATTTTTCTAATGATTCCTTGGAGGTGAGAGTCTCAGGTCCTGTCGCTACCAGGCTGGCTTTGAACTGCAGTCCTCAGATCTCAGCCTCCTGAGTACCTAGGATGTTAAGACTTGAGAAACCCCTCACCAAACCATCTTTCATCCTCCCTCCTCCCACAACTCATTTCTCTCCATCTCATACTTTATGACTTAACTACACAAGGTGAGCAGCTCGCTGAAACATCCATTTTACCTTGTCTTTCCTAAAGATAGCTGAGGGAGTGTATGGCATGGTATTGGGCCATCTTCCTACAGATTATTTTTGGAACTCCTTAAGAACCTCTGTTGGGCAGGATCTTTACCCTCTGAGCCCTGCCCTCTTCTGCCAAGTTATCACCATCCCAACTCAATAGACAGGGAAGCCAGGAGTACTAGGGCCCTCAGGGCACTAGGGTCATCTCAGCTAAGGGGAAAGTGTGAAAGGAGGATCTCAGTCAGATTTGTCTAGCAATGTGGTCCCAAAGAATGGGATCCAGCTAGGCAAGCACTCCATTGCACTGGCCCACAAGACCGAGCCTGTCTTTCCTTGATTATTTGTAGGATTCTTTTGGTTGTGGTTACGGTTTTCTTTGTTTTTCCTTTGGTGTTCCTGTTTTTCTGTTTAGGGTTTTGGGGGGAGGAGTCGTTCACTTTTTGATTTTTGGTTTCATTTGTGGTGGGGTGTGTTGTTGCTTTGTTTTGGATTTTGTTTTTGGAAGAGGCTCTTGTGTTTTGGCATGGTCTCTTCTGGACTGTGATCTTCCTGTTCACCCTTTTCCCATAGCTGAGGCGATAGTCCAGAGAGCCCCTGGCTTACCCGTGGGTTGACTTGGGATGGCGATAAATTGTGAGCGGGGTTCTCGGGTACGGAGTTCCCAACACCCGGAAAGGCTCTCCACTCACTGCAATGGGTTGCCCCTGTGAAAAATGGGCCTGACCAGAAATTGCAGAGTGCCATTGGGGTATCTCCAGATAAGGGAACTCTTGGCAACATTCCAAAAGCTCACACTTCCACTGTTCAAGTCAAGGAAGCCACCAACCAGGTCCAGAGGCATCTCCATGTAGTGAGACACAAGTGCAGAAGTGGTGAACAGACTGTCGAAGGTGTTGGATTTCATAGTTAAGAGAAGAAAGAGGGAGGTCTCTCCCTACTGCCAAGCCCCTGCAGACTCCTACAGCCCAGGTGGAAGAACCATTGGCACTGAGATCCCAGTAATGATTCCCGGAGCTGAAGACCTGGGCCTCGAAGGCGGTCCAGTCGATGGAGTGTTCAGCAGGATTCCCAAGTGCATCTCCACGGGCGGCTCCAACCTCTTGCGGAGGAGCGGGCAGCTCATCTTGATTGCGGGCAGCCTCTTGCAAGGAAATGCCCACTCAGTACGGGGTGAGTGTCTCCAGTACTCCAGGGACTGGAAGAGCACTGAGCTGTGGCCTCAGAGGGCCACGCATGAAGGCAAGCACTTCCTTACAACTCTCCAGTGTCAAGTCGACAGCCCGGAGAATTTCCAGGTCTGGCTTCTGGTATGTCTGGAGCAGCTCCTGGTAGGTTTCTCTGAGCTGGCGCCTCTTCTGAATCATCTGGGTCTCCATTGGGCTGAGTTGCCCTAAAACCTGTCTTTCTTGGCTGAGAAGTCTCTCTGAATGCTGCTTTTCCTCCTCGTGGCGTTCCACCTCCTTGGTGGGCCCTTCGTATTGGTTCACATAGCTATCCCACTTGATGATGTGCTCCGGCCTTCAGAGTAGTCGTCTAAAGCTGGAGGAGGAGTAGACCGAAATGAGAGAGAAACCAGACACCATAAAGTAGACCAAGACAGTATTCTGATCATGGTCTCAGTCGTTATTTTTTCACAGCAGAATATATAGCTTTAGTAGAAAGGTGATTGTTGCAAGAAGGTTGCCTATTGATATTGCTTAGTAAGCATCTCTGTACAAGATTTACCTGAAACATTCCCGGGGAAGGGTTCAGGAGGTGGTCAAAATGTCAACCCAACTGCAATATTCTGTAAGCAAAAAGAACTTCATTTATGTATCCAGCTTGGAAGTCACGGAAGGGGTGATAGAAACAATGAACAATTCTTTCAAGTTACAGAGTCTTACAGTTAATAAGTTCTTTTAGTTTATTACTTAATTCTTTCAGCTTACAGAATCTTATGGTTTCTGCATGTCATAGCAATAGCTGTTTGGTGCCCACCCTCTCCTCCCTGATTATTTAATTTATTAAAAAGCCAATATTGTTATAATACAGGTGAAGCAGCTTTAAGCAAAACCATATCTTACAGAAATCAATGTTTCAAGGAAGATTGGCATTAACCCATCCCCCTGGAAAGCTTTACAGGATCCTTTTTGAGGAGAGGGTATTTTTTATCCGATTCCAACCCCTATGCAGATGGGTTTGCTTCCACGAGCCTTACCGTCACTTTTGCATTGATCCCAGGTCAGTAGATACTGCTTGATTCTACCCTTCCATAGATGCCAAGGGCCTATATCTAGCTGGTTCGGATTGAGGCTGCCTTTGTAGAACTGCTGTTTTTTTGTTGATCTGCATGAGTAGTAGGAGATGGTGGCTTCCGTGCCTTCACCTACCTCTTGAGTGGCCAAATAAAGCCTATGATAATGAATTTGAAGGGGTTTAGATGCCAGGGAGTCAATTGGCTGTTTTACAAAGCTCATGATTCTATTGAATATGCATGGTCCTATGTATACAATAATCAAAATACCAAACAAAGGACCTAGGAGGGGAAAGAGGTAAGGCAACATTCCATTTAATCCAGTCCAAAAAGGGTAATCAAACATTTCTCAGCGGAGTTTGATCAAGTCCTCCTGGAGGTTCTTAATCTTGTCTTGCTCAGTACCAGACATGTTTGCATAAAAGCAGCACTCCTCCTGCAAAGCCAAACAAAATCCTCCCTGTTCTGCAGTGAATTGATCTAGCTCTCTTCTGTTCTGAAGGACTACTTCATCCAGGGAGTCCATCTGTTCCTGAAAAAAAAATAGTGCTGGACAATTCCTGAACATCCTCTATTAACTGATTGGACAATTTGGCATAAGAGTGTAGTGGCACTCCCAATCCTGCCATTCCTACACCTCGGGCTGCAGTAATTCCCAATCCTGTCAGGAGGGAAATAAAAGCAGCCCGCTTATGGCTTCCTCCTACCATTTCTAGTTTGGGAATTGGCAGAGCTTCACTTCCAGGAATAATGTCTATATTGGGGAGCAGTGAAGCAAGTACACAAACTCCAGTCCATTTTACAGGGTGTTTGATAAAGGCCAGATTGCCTCCACAGGCAAATATTTTTCCTACAGAAGGGCAAAGGGAAATAGTAGGAGAAGAGTCATTAATTACTGCTAAACAATTGCTAAAAGAAATTACTCCTACATTTTTGGAGGCCTCACCAGAATGTGGTGTGGCGAAATAAATCCAATTAAGTATCTACAGTAACATGAAGATATTTAAGAGTACCAAAAGAAGGGAACCCAAGTAACATCCATTTGCCACAATTCATTAGGAACCAATCCTCAGGGATTAACACCCAAATGGTGTACTGGGAACAGGGTAATACAATTTTGGCTCTGTTTAACAGTTTGCCGTGCCTGCTCTCTGGTGATTTTAAAAAGAAGACAAAGGCTCTGGGCATTAAGGTAATGTAGCGAATGAGCTTCTATGGCTGAGGCTATCAAGTCATTTTTAGCTAGAAGTACCAATTGGGTAGCTTGGTCTATTGTTTCATTGCCCTTTGTCAAAGGTCCATGGAGGCCAGAGTGGGCACAGATGTCGCCTCTAAAGAAGGGGCAACTTCTAGTTTGAATATATCATTGAATTAAGAAAAATAGGGGAGCAGCATTTGTAGTTGGCTTAATAAAAGGCACTGTTTCAAGCAATGGTATAGAATGAGCAATATAGGCACTATGAGTGTACAGATTAAAAGAAGAAGTATGTAACTGAGCAAAAATTTGTAAGACTGCAAACAACTCAACCAACTGGGCATCACAATAGGGGAACTTTAAGGAAGTAATTTTGCCATTAATAGAAAAGGCAGCTTGCCCATTGGAGGAGCCATCTGTGAACACAAGGGAGGCATTAGGAAAGGGATTTTGGAAGGTCTGTAAAGGGAAGGTAATGGGTTGATATCGCAAAAACTGAGGAAGTTTATGAATAGGATAATGATTATCAAAAGTGCCTAAAAAGGAAATGCATGAAACAACCCAATCATCATCATTTTGAATTAACCATTGAATCTGGGAGGGAGTATATGGTAAAATTATTTTATCTGGGTCTTTGCCAAAAATTTTTTCTGCTTTTTTCCCTTCCTATTTTAATTAGCTCCATCACCCACGTAGTGTAGGGTGTACGGACCTTAGCTGATTCAGAAGGCAGGTGTACCCAAGAAAGGGGTTCTTTCTGCCAAAAGACTCCAGTGGTTGTGAAACTAGATGCACAAATGACACACTGTAAGGTAGGTCATAATTAACAAAAGTAATTTGCTGTTTAGAAATGGCTGCCTCTACTCTGGGGACAGCTTCTCGACCAGAAGCATCCAAAGAGCTTGTAGAATGGGGGTCAGAATCTCCTCTAAGACTATCAAACAAGGGTTTAAGCTCACCCGTAGTTAGTTTAAGATAAGGGCAGAGCCAGTTGATGTCACCTAAGAGTGTTTGGAAATCATTTCAGGTTTTAAGATGATTAATCATAAGTTGTATTTTTGGGATAATATTTCACTGGAAAAAAGCTCAAAGCCTAAAAATAGATATGGAGTATTTAACTGAATCTTATCTGGTGCAAATTGAAGACCTGCACTGGTAAGAGCATTTGATAGTTGCTGAGAAAAATGGAGAAGGCAATCAGCATCTGGTCCAGCAAGAAGAATATCATCCATATAATGAATTACATAGAGGGATCCTTCAATCTGAATGGATCTATAATCTGAGCAACCAATTTTTGACATAATATAGGGCTATTGACCATCCCCTGGGGCAAAACTTTCCACTGAAACCTAGGCATAGGGCCTTTAAAATTCACTACTGGTAGACTGAATGCAAAGTATTGGCGATCCTCCGGATGGAGAGGTATGGTGAAAAAGCAATCCTTTAAACCAATAACAATTGTATAATATCCTTTGGGAATGGCAACCGGAGTAGGAAAGCCAGGTTGAAGGGCACCCATGGGAATCATGGCCTTATTAAATTCCCTAAAATCTTGAAGAAGTCTCCACTATGCTCATTTCTTTTTTATTACAAAAATGGGTATGTTCCGGGCTGGGAGTTTGGCCTAGTGGTAGAGTGCTTGACTAGCATGCACGAAGACCCGGGTTCAATTCCTCAGTACCACATATATACAAAAAAGCCAGAATGGTGCTAAGGCTCAAGTGGTAGAGCTCTAGCCTTGAGAAAGTCCAAGGATAGTGCTCAGGCCCTGAGCTCAAGCCCAGGAGTGGCAAAAAAAATGGGTATGTTCCAAGGGGAAGTAGTAGATTCAATGTGGCCTGCAGCAAGCTGTTCCTGTACTAATGGTGTGGCTGCAGCCAACTTTTCAATTGTTAATGGCCACTGATCAACCCATAGGCTCTGTCCTTTTCCAAGAAATTTTGTCTGCATGGAGTACAGACATGCCAATGGCCACTAAAGAAAATTTTTATAGCCTATGCTATAAAGGCACCACACAAATTCACTGAATGGCTCCTGGGATCCCTGACAAATTTTTGCTATGGAAGAAACAGCCAACCCTTGAGGAGCGAGGCTCTTCTAAGCCTGAAGGGCTGCAGGCTGAATTTAAACAAGTGGCCCTGGGTGAAATTTGGCTTGTTTTTCATTGTTATCATAGGGACTTTGTCCTAATAATTTAGTTAGGGTCCCTTTCTTAGAGACACCTGTAGCAGTTATTTTGTGAAGTACAATATCCTGACATCTTTCAGTATAATCAGCCTTCATGAAAGATATTGGCCTCTGCTAACTGCAGCTTTAGCTAGCATTCCCCAGTCATTTACTGTAAGCCTGTCTTCACTCATGGATTCTAAAAGAGAGAGAGTAAAGGTGGCAACTGGGCCATATATGTAGAGAGTGCTTTTAATTTCCTTAATATATTTGAATTTCAAGGGACAATATTTTGGGGCTTTAATAATTAGGGGGTTATTTTCTTCCACTTCTCCAGGCGTTTCTGATTCTTTACTACCTGGCTCCCTTTCCTCCCCATCCTCTTCCTCCTTTTCTTTCCCTTTACTGTCTCCTTGTTTTTCTGTTTTATTAGGGGGGCTCTTGGCTGACTTTTCCTGAGATCTAGTTATGGGAAAGGCATGAAGAGTTTGTCTATCCTTTGTCTTAGCTTTCAGTGAGGTATTGGAGGAGGAACTTATTTCTATATCTAGTTCTCAAGGCTGTTTAAGCAAGGTAGACTTTTCCTTTTTAATTTGAATATGAGTTTTTAAGAACTGGGCTTCTCTAGCAACTCTTACAACGGCTTGTCGGGAAACTTCTGTCAAATTATTTACGGGCACAGAGGCAAGGGCTGGAGCACAGAAGGGAGGGGCCGTTTTATAGGATGGGGCTTGGTTGAAAGGGAGGCTGTTTGAGGCTGATCAGAGTTATGATATTTGGCTGCCTCTTCCTCTAGTGAGGCCTCCTCTTCTGGAGAGAGGACATCATCACCAATATCACCAAAGTCTATACCTGAAAAAACAGGATAAATGGATTTTGGCTTATCAGGTTGAGCACCACTACTATTTGTGGGCATAGGGATGATAACAGCGGGACAAGAAGAAGCGGCAGGAGGGGGATTGGAAGTTTTGGAAAATTCTTTTTGAGGAGAAGATTGGCTTCCCTTACATTTATCCTTTAGGAAAGTTTCACCATTTTCCACTACCTCAGAGACATTTGCTTGATAGTGGCGGACCTGCAGGACCTCATTTAGGAGGTTCCAGTAGGAGAAGGCTTGAACAGGCAACATTTTGGGGCCGAAATTGAGGCAAAAGTCCTTAAGACAATCACCTACATGCTGCCATCTGTTTTCATCTATAGTTCCCTCTTGTGGGAACCAAAACATAAAGAAATCTACCAAATCTTTTCTTTAACCCTTTTTCCTTTGGGCTTGAAGCCCTTGAATAAACAACTCATGCTTACTCCCTCTCCCTACCTTACTTGGGCCTGTGCCACAGATGGGTCTCTCTGTGGTGATCTTATTCCTGGGACTGTGTCACAGACGGTTTCTCTGGTGCTCCTTATATGGCTCTTCTGTTACCTTCCTGTGCCGGTATGGCCGATGAGTCCCTCTGTGGTGGCTGTTATGCAGGTCCTCTCTTACACAAGAGGGCGACCTAAAGAAAACAACCAGCTTTCCTAGCAACGTTCAATTCAGTTTTCTGTGCCCCGAGCCCCATTTTGGGAGCCACTTGCCCTGGCATTCAGGCTAGACAACTAGAGCTTGAGGAGGAGTGGACCTGAATAAGAGACAAACCACACATGAGAAAGGAGACCAAGACAGTATTCTGATCAAGGTCTCAATCTTTATTTTTGCACAGCAGAATATACAGGTTGAGCAGAAAGGTGATTGAGGCAAGCAGGTTGCCTAGTGTTATTGCTGGAGTAACTATCTCTACAGAACATATACCTGAAAAAACCTGGGAAGGGAGTCAGGAGGTGGTCAATGTGTTTGCCAAACAGGATACATAAATCAAGGTATTTTAACTTACAGAATATTGCAATTGGGTGCTCAAGGATGGGATAGTAGAAACAATAAGCAATTCTTTCAGTTACAGAGTCTTACAGTTACCACGTTCAGCTTAGAGAAACTTATAGTTCCTGGATGTCATAGCAACAGCTGTAGGGTTCCCAGCAATGATGAGTCTCCTGTTCTTGTGGGTGTTCCTCTGGATTTCTTGTATCCTGTTCCAGATGGTTGGCATCAGCTTGCACATGGCCTCTCCCTGCTCTTCAGCAGCCCTTTCCACGGGATGGTGGCTGTGAGACTCGTGCTCCTGAGAGCAGGAGCACCGTGCACAGAGTAGTTCCTTGTCAACCTGGCAGAAGTTGTGCCTTGTTTCTTTGTGTGGGCCACACTTGTGTTCCTCCGAGCCCCGGAATCGCCAGAGGCTAGCTTTTCTGGCAAGGGCAGCCAGCCTATTCAGAAGGATGTCAGACTTGAAGTCTATAGTTCTCTTTCATCCCTTTTTCTATTTGCACTTTTAGTTCTTATTTTATCTTTACCATCCTGCATACACCTTTTTTTTCTCTTCTTCTCCAGCATCCCTCTGTCACTGTGGTTATTCCTGGAAACGTAGTGACAGCTCTGGGTGCAGTCTGAGTACAAACAATATCTATATTGATACAGTCACCTGCTTTTAATTCTCCTACTCTCAACCCTAGTATTTCTTAAGTAAGAGCTCAAAATAGTGAGGAATCTTCCCCCTCCTTTTTACTTTTCTTTTTTTGATTTTGTTTTTATTTCTTGATGGTGTTGTTGTTGTTGATTTTGTTTGTTTGTTCGTTTTTTGTTTCTGTGTTTTTCGTGGTGTATGGTTTTTCTGTGCTTGTTGTTTTTGTCTTACTTAGCTTTGTTTTCTTTCTTACTTTTTAAAATTTTTCATCATTGAAATCTCCTATATCTACCTCCCTCTTTTCTCAATACATTCGTCTTATTACCCTTTTTACTTTCATAAGTTTTATCTAATCATTTCCAAACTTGTACTCAAATATGCTACCTGCTTATCAACTTAGGTCAGTTACCCTTATGCTATACCTTTTCTTCATTACTCTAATTATCTTACACTCCTACGTTATTCCCCTCATACCTCCCCTGTTCTCTCTCATACTATTTTTCTATCTCTGGTCCTCTGTTCATCTTTCAACCCTTATAATATATGGATCTACACTTGATGGTTGCTGAGCATTCCTGTATATCTAGGTGTTCAATTGTATTCTCGGTCCAGAGGGACCTAAATACAATAGATATTGGATTGAGAGGCTCATTGTTTTGGTCATAAATCAGTTATCATTGGTTGTATTAAAGTGGTCTATAAGTGCACCAAAAGAAAGAGTGATAATACCGATCATAAATTGTGAACTTCTAGTGTCTGCCAGCTAAAGAGGTCTAGGTTGGTTATATCTGAAAAATTATAATCTTGTTTAGTATTAGTCTTGCTCTCATTTTCAAATGGGCAGAAGAAGAAACTCAAGAAAAATGTCAAATCAAGGAATAACATCCCCCACCTAATATAAACAGACAATGGAACAGTCACTGGGAAACCTAGAGGAGAGTCTTCAACCTGCTATACAAATTCAATTGATAAATATCCTTAATGAAAAATGTGAAAATATAAAAAAAGAGATAAGGAAAGAAGCCATAGCTAAACAAGAGTAAACCATAAACAAGGTGATATGTGAAAAAGGAGAAGCCAGAAAGGAGGACATAATAAAGGTTTCTCAAAGAAAAATGGATGACTTCATAGAAATCACAAACAAAAAGGTGACCGAACTCCAGCAAATGTCCAAACAGTATAAAGCTACTGAGCTAACCACTCAAATGGAAATCAAGGAGATAAAGAAATCCATAGATGATCTAAAAGAAGAGATGCAAGGCATCAAAAATGAGCAATTAGTAGCAAGGGAGATGAAAAATAAAGTAGATAGCTTTGATAGCAGATTAGACAATGCAGAAGAGAGAATTTCTGAGGTTGAAGATAATTTAGTTGTTATAGAGAAAGAACAGAAAATGAATCAATTCAAATCTAGGAAATATGAGAAAATGGTACAGTAGGTCCATTACGAAGCCTAATTTAAGGCTAATTGGTATTGAGTATGGTCTGGAGAAAGAGGTCAATGGTATTGGAAATACACTTCAGGGAAGCATTCAGCTATGTTTAAGGAAACTATTTTTATCTATTCTTTCCTTGGCTATTAATCTATATATGTAATACATTCTGAGCATATGAAAATATAGAACATCTTTTTTATCGTATATTTTTATTGTAATTAATAGTAGGGTTGCATTATATACACCAGATGGTAGGTGCACTACTTCAAAATATTGATACCATTTCTCATGTCTTGGTCCCCATTTCCCTGCCTCCACCCCTGCACCTCATCTTGTTTACCCCCTTCCCTATCCTATTTTAAATAACCAAATAAGTATATGTACAATATTTCAGAAAACAAGGTAAAATACTGTAATAGTATGAGATAACCAATGGAGAGCAAAAGAGAAGAGAGAAACATATTACATTAAGAAAAACAATCACTCATTATATGGCTTTTGTTTCTATATCCTAGATACATAACACCATATAGAGCATTCTTAAGGGGAAAATGCTAACAATATGTATGTGAGAATTAAATAGCATAGTGAAGTATAGGAAGAAAGTGTAATTTAAAAATAAGATAATATCTATAATTCTAGACACTCAGGAAGCTGTTGATTGGTGATCATGGTTTGAATACAACCTGAAGAAAAATTCTTATCTCTAATTATCCAGCAAATAGCCAAATGTGATTTTGGTGGTTACAGTGGTAAAGCCCCAGCTTTAATCAAACACCCAGGGATGATAGCCATGTTTTAAGTTCAATCTCCGGGACAAGTAATCAAAACACACATTTTAGCAAAGAATTATGAAAGAAAAAGGAAAAGAAGAGGCAACAGTAAAAATACAGTAGTGGAAATGATGAGATAAATCCAGATTAATTAAAAAGCATCAAAAATACAGATTGAAATTTAAATTTTGCTATTTATGGCTAGAACTATTGAGTGTAAAATTACTAGAGAAAGGCATATGAGTCACTTAGTAAATGAAGTTATTCCAACCATATCAAGTAATATTTCATAGAAAAATTCAGAGTAGATTTATTCTAAATCTTCTATACATTTGAATAATCATGTTGGTTTCCTATTAAGAGGGTGTGTTACTCCCAGTCCGTGTTTTCCCCTGGAATCCATGCAGACAATTTCTATCTGATCTTCACGAGTTGATGTAGCATTTGGGGCAAAGATGCAGCCCAGGAGCCCTGCACTAGAGTCCAAGATGGAGAAGACCCCTACAGTCACCATAAGCTTCCCCTTGTCACTGTAGTAGACAGGCAGGAAATTGAGCCAGACACTGCAAAACACCAGCAAGCTGAAGATCAGGAACTTGGCTTCACTGAAGGTGTCAAGCAGCTTCCTGGCCATGAAATCCACAGTGAAGCTGGCCATGGCCAGGGAGCTCAGGTTTCCCAGAACACAGTAGAAAACAGTGAGGGAGTCTTTGTTATACAAGATAATGATGTGGCCACGTTCAGAGTGTATATCTGTGTCAATGAATGGAGGAGAGGTTACCAGCCAGATTCCACAAAGAGTCACTTGGATCAGGGTACAGATGGGAATAATGAAGTTAGGTGCCCATGATACCACCAGCCACCTCATCCTTCTCCCAGAAGAAGTGGCATTGAAAGCCAGAACTGCAGTTAGAATTTTAGCCAAGACTGCAGAAACAGTTACAGTGAATGCAACTCCAAATGTGGTTTGTTGTAGAATGCAGGTGACTGTGTTGAGACGGCCAATAAAGAGCAAAGGACAGAGAAATCAGAGAAAACATCTAATGAAGTACTCTAGAGGTAAATCTTTGAAGGAGTAAAAATAAACTTTCTGAATCTTGATCAATTGGCAAAGGCGTAGAAAGCATTTTTTCAAGACACTGTTATTTCACATAAATAATCATAAATGAGACATTTCTCAAATAGCTGTTTCCAGTTTGCCACAAACATAAACTCTATCAGAGTCTATAGTTTGAGTTCCTGAAAATTGTAATACCTACAACTAGGTCAATTATAAAAATATATTTATATGCATACACACACATACACATATCTATATATCTATATCTATATCTATATCTATCTATCTATCTATCTATCTATCTATCTATCTATCTATCTATCTATACATAGTTACTTTTGTTCAGCACACCGGATAAACTAATAAGGAAGTGCATACATTTGTTCTTTTTCAAAATATTAGTTACAAATATATTGAGTCTATTTGTATCTTAAAGAATTTGTAAAACATGGAATTAATTTGGTCCTTGTTATTGGCATGTTCTTCCTTAAGAGCACATGTTTAGATTGCCTAACAAACATTTACAGAAGTATAATTTCTTCAGTTTCGAAAAAATATCTGAAATATTTAATGTGATATGGTCAGAAATACCTCTAGGAAGTGACTTGGCTCATACTTTGAGTCATCGAAATGAGAAGGCCTTACCTGTACAGAGGAAGATACTATCCCTTTCCTATTTACTTTTGTTTGTACTTCTGTTTGATGAAGAAAGAGTTCATGCAAAGCCTGGCCCAGAGCATACACAGCGTTGTATATATTGTTACTGTGTTCAGACATAGTCATGTCAAAAATATGCCTAGGCAACCAACCCAAGAAAGCTTCGTGAGGACAGTTTTTCCATGTTACACAGTCAGACTCAGAATGTGAACAATTAAAAGGGAGAGATCACAGCCTAGCAAGGAGCAAGTCTTTTGGGTATTTGGAAGGGCTAACTGCCTTGACAAATCTGTGAATCCAGAAAGCTCTGGGGAATGGTGTGAAAAAATGTATGGCACATGAAATGAACCTTGCATGAAATAGGTTCTCCTTGTGGTTAAATCTAAGTGTGAGTTCATGATACAAACTTTGCCTTTTATTAAATACTGGTCAGTACACATCATTAATTTTAGTAGCGATTCATTATCAGCATATATGATGAGGACATTTGCTGAACTATTATTAATCTGGTTATAAAGTGCCATAATTTTAAATGACAGGGTATAGTCTGGGATTGTTAGCTCAAAGGCTACACAAACTCTGTTGTTGGCCATCTGTTCTTTCAACTCGGGAACAATCGGCAAACCATTCTCATCTTGTAAAGTTAACAATCCCACCCAGTACCAGGTGAAGTGAAGCAATAAGGAGACCATGGTCATAGCTATCCATGTTATCTTTTGAGGCCATCTGATAGAGAGCAGGAAACTTTTTATGGTCACTCAGGGAATGATCAAAAGACCCAAAGGTAAGTTAAAGAAAATGAAAATTGGATTGTAAATGAATGAGAAAATTTCTATACAACACAACCTTTTCTGCAGAAGAAAAAATAAAGCCTCTTCTAAAAGGCAAAGGTAGTGCCTTGAGCCCTAGGAGGTCTGGAGACAAAGAAAGTTCCTTGAGTCCTTAAAGGCTTTTCAAATGCAAATAAAGACTAAAATGTTAAGTGTTTAAATATTTGTAAAAGTTCTAAAGAATATTAGAAATGGGTTTCTGAACAAAATTTGAAAGTGAAATTTTCCTAAATGTTTGTTGCAAGAAACATTAGGACTACCAAAATGATTGCTTAATTGAAAGATGCAGTTTTGAGCCAGCCCAGACAAAGCAAAGTCCTGTGAGACTGTGGTGTCTAATCTGCCAGCAGAAGATTGCTGGGGCAGAGTTGCTTTGGAGCTCAAAGTGGCAAAGTGCTAGCCTTGAACTGGAGAGCTGTAGGCACTCAGGCCCACTATTCTCAGATGCTGGATGCAGCCCTACAAGCCCCAAAAGCCTAGGCCTGCTTATGGCTTCCAAAGTTGCTTGGAGAGGATGTTATGGGTGTGGCCAGCATGGTCAATTCAAAAGAGATAGCCCTGGGGGAAGGTAAGGCCTTATTCCCCCACTGGGAAGTCTTTTAGGCCAGACAAAAGGCATAACTCCACCTAAAATTCCCTGTCCCTGAGGACAATTGCCTGCCTCTCAAGCCTTAAGTTCCCAGCTCCTGGGCTAGCTGGCCTAGCAACATCTTAGCAATTGGCAAGCCCCTGTCCTTGCCAGAGCCATTCCTCTGCTGCTATTAAAGAGGACCTGCCCTATAATCTCTAGGGAGAGACAAGATACAGATATTGGGACATTCTATGATGACTGCATTAGTTATGAAAAAATTAGCATAGAGCTGCTCCCTCAATTCTAGAGGCCGCAGTCTAATCACATGGGGAGCAGTGGCCTATTGGTGGAAAAACAATTGGAGCTACTGAAGTTAATAAGGATCAGGCAAAAACAAGTTTCAAATACAGGTCTCTTCATGATCTCCCTGCAGTAAATATGCCCATGGGACCACCCAACCAGGGCTCCCAAGTCTTTCATCAATTCCTAATAATTTGCATATTTATGCTATTGAGATAAAAGATTTTTTTTTCTAGAAACAGTGGTTTTCCTTTAACAACCTTTTTTGGAAAAGACACCCAGGTTTAAAGCAAAGGCCTCCAGAGCTAAGTAAAAGTCGATCACCCTGTATGTCTGTTTAAAAAGTGCACTAAGACCTGTGTGGTCAATGGACGCCTTGGCCCCCTTCTGGAACAGGGCATGCCTGAGAGTCTCACCAGCAAGACATGTCTAAATAAGTTGTTTATTGAGAGTGTTCATCTGAGTTCGTGTTGTTGTATTAAATGTATCTGATTGAGTTCCATTTTCTGTTGTAAGTCAATGTCTGGTTCTGTTTGAGAGTAGGTTAGGATGGCCTCCTCCAGCCAGCTACCAAGGAATGGAAATTTCCATAGGGGAGGTGCCCCCTGAATTCCCGATTTCAGGGCTCCACGGTCTTTCCCTCACTCTGGTAGTTTAAGGCCAGGCATGCCATCAGAAGTTTAGGAGTTTCTTAAAAGTCTCTGCTTCTCTGTCTTTATTTCTGGAAAACAACAGTTTCATCCCCACCTGGGGTAGGTCTAGGGCCTAGTATGGCTCCTCCCACTCCTTAGGCTTAGTAGTGACAGTCTAGAGACCATGGGTGGCAGGATGCAGACCTCAGTCTTAGTTCTCCTAGGTTTAAGACTCCCACCCAACTTTCATCTGCAAAAAGTACTATGGTAAAATTGATAACCACCCTAAATATGGATCCTTGTGGTTTGTGTGAATGTGTTCGTGAATCCTTTTAAAATGTACAGCCTATATTAATTTTGCGCACTTTAAGATCTTTATGAATGTGTGTGTGAATGGGTGTGAGTAAACATGTTCAAGGTTAAATTGTCAGCATCCAAAACAATGGATAAATTCATAATTGAAACACAAGAAACTGGTTAATATGAGTTTTCTAAAGATTCTAAAATCTTCATTTAAAAGTTTACCCCTACAGGTTAAAATGGATAATGGGCCTTGTTTTAAAAAAAACAAAATGGAGGAGGCAACCCCCATGAACAATTGAGGACAGCTATGCTTACATTATTTTAAATTTTTCCAAGGATCAGCCTCTGACTGCCTTTCAGAGACATTGGTCTAATCAGCCACCTTATTTAAAGGTTGACGTCCATTGGAGAGATCCTCCTGTTGGGTCATGGAGAGGCCCTGATCCCCTCATTAGTGTGGGGAGAGGATTTGGATGTGTCTTCTCAGTGGGAGAACCAAACCCAATTTGGGTACTGGCTAGAGATTTAAAATATTGTGAGCAAACAAAAAAAATAATTACCCAAGAGCATCCCTTCTTGAGGTATGCTTTCTCCCTCTCATTCACAGGAATAAGGATACCATACCCAATGCCCTGCTTAGCTTTGGTTGGAATACTCAGTTATTCACCTTCCTTCTCCTCATCCTGAGCATCATTATCCACGAAGCCCACAAAGATGCTATCTACAATCTCAACTTGATTTCCTGACTGCAGGAGACCTCCAAATAGTCGAGGCCTTGATCTCCTTAAAAAGGCTACAGGAGGTTCCCAAATGCCTTCAAAATGAACTCGATACAAACTATCTATGGACTGGACTATGGTTGGCTCCCTTATCTTCTCCCCTTTGTGGGTGGGTCCCTTGGTTTCAGTGGGTTTTTTAGTCACATTCACATCTTGTGTAATCCATATGCTCCTTCAGTGTCTTAGAAAGCAGGATCAGGGAAAGCTTTTCAGCTAATGGTGGTCTGGCAACAATATGCTGTGCTCTAAGTTGGCGGACTGGGAACTCTGTGAGGTTGACCCCGGCCCTTACCAGGATGTGCAGGTTTACAGAAATGTTTTCTTTGCTGACATTGGCCATCTCCCTCATTTCAAACCTCCATTTTCGTCTGTCAACCCTACAGGTAAATTGCCTGAAGTGCTAGAGTGGTAGTCAATGACGGGTAAGATCTCCAGAGGGGAACAACCTAAGACAGGCACACTTCTCGAGTAAGGCAAATACCTGCTTAATTAAACAACATGGAGGAAATGTGGGGCACGTCAATTCAAGGGTAAAGGCGAACCTCATGGCCCAGTGCTCACTTCCTGGTTTTGGAGATCCAACCTGCCTGTCTCCTGGTTGGGAGGTTTGGCTGTGGTTTGTGATGTAAAATAAGGCTACCTCGAACCCATGGATTGGCCCCGCTGCCCTCTCTGACAGCACCTACCTCCCCCTGTCCTGCCTACTTCTATGCTTCTATGCTTCTATGCTTCTTATTTTAGCCCCTCGTGTCTTCCCATAAACAAGTCTGCTGTGACATTTTCCCTGGCCCGTCTGTGTCTTATCTCTGGAGAAGGGAGGGCTGGGTGAAGACAACCATCTGGTCCTATGCTTTCTCAGTGTCCTCTTAGTCGGGGAGTGTTCTCTTTGCCCTTCCTGCTGCTCAGGAGGAAAAGAGTGCTAAAAACCCTGACACAATCACAGTGAAGATACATGTTAAGTAATCAGTTAAAGTAAGCAAAAGTTTGGTTTTGCTTCCAGGTTTCAAAAAAACATGAAAAAGTGTTTTAGTTCTACAACATATTACTATGCATGTAAATTGTCTCTTGAACTTTGTCACTGATTCTGTCAACTCCTTCCTTCTATATCAACCCAACTCATTCTCTGACTTTCCTAGTTCCATTGTCACATATGAACATTGAACATTGTGTTGTATTTTCCAACACATATATTCCCTATTCTTCTGACACCATGCACAACCCATGAGCCCCAACCCCCATCAGAAAAGTTATCACTCATTTATATGGTATTTGGTTTGTTTTTGTATTGTTTGTTATTTGATTGGAGAGATTATGCCCTGGAATTTCACCCCATATGTAACATACTTTCCACATTACTCATATACATACATGTGTGTGTGTTTGTGTATACATATTAATGTAAATTTTATGTTTCTCTGGAATTTTTTCTAATCTTGGGGCTTGAATTCTGGGCCTGGGCACTGTCCTTGAGCTTTCTCAAAACTAGCACTCTACCATTTGAAAAACAACACCACTTCTGTCTATTTTTGGTATATATGATACTGAAGAAGTGAACCAAGGTGTTCATGCATGCTGGGCAAGCACTCTACCACTAGGCCACCTTCTGGCCCTGTTCTTCATGTATATCCTATTTTATGCTCATGGTTTTTATTTAATATTTACATAATAGGAGCCTGACTTACTTCATTCAACATAGTAACTTGTGCATGTGCCTCTGTGCCTGTGTGTGTGTTTCTGTGTGCACACATGTGTGTTTTTGGTTGCTAGCACAGCTCCACTGACCCTCAGAAGCTCATGCAGTTTCTTTGCTTTTTCCCTCAAGGTTAGAACACATTACAAGGATATGCCACACTTTATTACCTGCTTTTTGTTAGTTAATTAGATAATTCCTTTGTAGCTATGATTACAGGTGTAAGAAACAAGCATATCTTTATACTTTCAAGCCATTTTCTTTTAAAAGAGAATTATTGATAAGACATAAGATTCCAAATAATCCCTTTGTCTGATGTAAATTTCCAATCCCTTTCCAAAGAATGGGACCATACTCAGCCCATTTCCTTGAATAATCATTCTTCGGTATCATAAAATTTGCTAGATTTGTAAATCTGGTCTCTTATTTTAATTGCCTTCTAACACCTGAAATGGCACCAAATTACACATCTTTAAATATTTCCCCACTCTTCCCACCCTCACCTGTGGAAACATGTAGAGACCCAGCAGTGTTCCTATCTGTGCAGATGTTAATCCTGATTGTCCTGTAAGTACTGCTATAGACTTGCTGTTGCTCATACAGAAGTAGTTTAGACTATTGTACTTCCCAAAGAGGCAAATGAAGGGATTTTTAAATGCCATTGGAAATCCAAATTGAATATTGCAGATATGAAATCCCAGAGTCAAATTATGTAATAGCACAGGGTTTTGGTTGATCTCTTCAATAGCAAATGTCAAAGCCAAAACAAACTGGTAGTTCTTGAAGATTAAGCTGTGTGATTAGTATAGAAATTTAGGAAAATTATTTCAAAAGTTATTATTTTGATGAATAGAATTCTTGCTTCTCTGCCAAGGAATATTAAACTATTACTCCCAATTAAGATCAAATGGGAATGTTGTGTCATATCCTTGTATATATGGTTAGATAAGGACATGAAGAGTTTGTTATGAACGGGATTCAGAAAAAAACTGGAGTCAAGAAAGACAGCTTGCTTAGTCCCTGCTACCTTACATTTCATAATAAATCTGCAGTGTATTAAACATAAAATAGTCTTTCATGAACACCAATTTTGCCCTGCAGATAATACATTTTTATTTAGTTAATGATTTTTACCTTTTATTGTTATTGTGGAGTTGATATGTGGTGGGATTAGTTACATGAATCAGGAGTGAATAGCAAGCATAATTCTTTTTGAACCATCACTCCCCTTTTGTTGCTCTCTCCTAGTTTTCCTTCCTGTCTCCACCCCCAAGATATACACTTCATTTCCCACATAGTGTCTAGTGAGTAACACAGTTTATTTTTCAACTTTGTTCTACCATTTATGTAGAACAAACACGGTCATGCAGAATAAACCAGGTTAAAGGAAATGAAAACAATAAATAGCAACAATGGCAACTGGAATATCTATTGTCTCATTTTTTGGAGTTAGTTTCATAGAATATTATTTTATATGATCAATTGAACATATCTCCTAAGGCTTTTTCAAGCACTCCATTAGGTATGATCCTTTAGCCTCTGTGTGTGAATGTTTAGAATACTATATAATTCACCAGAGACACCAAATATTCTTTTGTTTTTCCCTTGTAATAAGTAACTCAAGTCTGTGAAAAAACTTGTGTTTTGAATCAAAGTTTATGCTATGTGGTTATATGGCAGGCCAGGCTAATTAATGAATCTTCACTTTTAGAGCATCTTTCAAAAGTAAGGTATCACTTAAGCAAGAGTCTATAGAAAGCTGTACTAGCAGACCCAAACTATTGAACAGCTCTACCTGCCATATGAACCAGAAAAAAATTTATATATCAGGCCAGTGAATTTTATTTTTATTTATCTAATGAAACAAAACACTTTCATCCAACTTTGAGTATTTCCTTATAGAGAAAGGAGCCTCCAACATGTGGGAAGAAGAGAGAATTGTAAGTAAGCTTTACATTGAAATCCCAGTGCCAAGGTCACCATTGTAAAATGCAATTATAACTACTGTCTTCCTAATATATTTATTAACTGAGAAATTGGAATGAAAATAATAGATGTGTAAAGATGATGTAAATATCATTTTTCTTTCCTTCGTCTGTGCAAGGGTTTGTGTGAATACACACACACTTTGTGAAGAAATTAGTATTAAATCAAAACACAAAAGAAGAAACAATGGAGGCAAGACAGAAAATGGGTATGTATATGTCACATTTCAAAATGAGTGATTATCATTCTTATGATATATTCCAAGAAGAAGAAAATAGTGAGTGTGAAGAAAAACTAATTGAACATACACATGTGGAGCAGCAACCTGACAACATTATTTCAAAAAGGAAACATTTCTGTTTCGGAGATTCAGTAAATGGGTATGAAAGCAAAAGTTGAAATGATTTTATTGTAAGTAAGGACAAAATTTGAAATTCCCAGTGTAGAGAAGGATGCTTATATAACCTCTCTAAATCTGAAAGGTCATCAAGTATTTAACAAAGACATGGATACATCTACAGCAAGGTGCCTTATATGTATACATGTTTATGGAAGCTTCTCTAGATTAGAAGAGTAAAGAGAGAGATAACAATTACATGCACCTATGTCTGTAACAGCTGGTTCTTCACTAGAAATCACAGAAGCAGAAGAGCATTGTAAGACATGTATTCAGATAAAAATAAAAAAACTATAAGTCAAAACTATAACGTAAAATTACAAACTATTCACCAAGATTCTGTACCAAGCAGAAATATCATTTCAATATGAAGGTTAAATGGATAATGATATTCCCAGACAAGACAGGTTAAGAGAATATATTTCACCAGACCTGTACAAGATGTATGAAATTATCCTTTCCAATGGCAGGACCATTTATGAACAAGAAGAATATACAAGAATGTACAAACTTACTAGTAACAGTGTGTATATAAGAGAGCTGAGAATACTTTAACATTGTAAATATGCTAGAAAATCATACAAAATTTTTTGCAAGGGGCAAATATTAATGTAACTATATTTATTAGACATTTTTATAGAACAGTATGAAATTAGATGTCCAATATTACAAATGATGGGAGGATTATAATGCCATTGCAGATTTGTTTGCCTTTAATGTTTCATCTTAATATCTTAAATGAAAAATTTTCACTGTAACATCTCTGTTATTTACTTATGTATTTTGATTGCTTTTGTGATTGTTTTCTCTTTTTCTCTCATCCCCATTATTATTTCAGATTATTATAATTATTCAAAAATAATTTTCTGTACTCTTTTTATTACCCCTAATTACAGAACATCTATAATGTAGAAATTAAAACTCCCAATTCAGAAATCACCACATAAATAGAAAAAAAGCCAGTAGTGGTGGTATGGCTCACGTGGTGGGATTCTAGCCTTGAGAAAGGCCAAGGACAGTACTCAGGCCCTGAGTTCAGTCCCTACGGCTGGCAAAAAATATATTCCCCCAAGAATACACACTGCTGGGTGTCGGGACTGAGTGCCAGCCTGGATAACAAATGTTCTTATTTGTAATCCATTCACATTTGTGCTGAATCTACATCTGTATAAAACCAAACAGCCAGTTTTCATGCAAAAGTTCTGTAAAACAGAGGTAGATACTCAAAATCACAGCTAGATTTCTTTAGTAGAAAATCTATGAAAAAGGAGGAAAATTTAGTTCAAATGTAGTGTGCACATGTATAGAACTATCAGAACGAACTACTTTGTAATGTCATTTGTAGTAAGTTAAATATAAGATAAAAATTTTAAGAATCCTCTATTACTGTAAAGAATGTCTTTGGGATTTTGATAGAGATTACATTGAAATTGTATGTTAATTTTGGCAATATAGCCATTTCCACTATGGCTCCCTAGCCATGAGTATGGGATGTTTTTCCATTTTCCAGTGTCCTCTTTAATTTTTTCGTTTGGCTTTTATAGTTTCATTGAATAATTCCTTTACATCTTTGGTTAAGTTTATTCCTAAGTGTTTTATTCTTTTGTGGGCTATTGCGAATGGGTTCATTTTCTTGATTTGTTCTTCCGTTTGTGAATTGTTGGTGTACAAAAAGGCTACTGACTTCTGAAGGTTAATTTGTATCCTGCCACATTGCTAAAGTAGTTTACTCATTCTACAAGTTTGGGAGTGGAGTATGTTGGGTGACTCAAGTAGCAGATCAATGCATCTGCGAATAGGGATAGTTTAATTTCTTCTTGCACTTTCTTGTATTTTCTTCTTGTATGATGTATATTGTAATTTCTTTTTGTATATTGTTTTATTTTGTTTTCCTCACTTCCCTCTCCAATTTCAAATATCCAAATGTGTATATATACAATATATCAGCTAAACAGGAGAAACCAAGGGACAGCAAAAGAGATGAGAGGTAACATAGGACATTAAGGACAACAATCATTCATTATAAGGCTTTTGTTTCTATATCCTGGAGGCCCTTGCATTTAGCGTCATACTATATGGCCTAATGTATATAGATTTTGTTCTATTGTAAATATCTGCTATGAGAGCCCAAGGTTTCTACTGATTAGGACCCATTGAGCATATGTTTCTTTGAGTCTGGCTTACTTCACTTAATATGATTTTTTTCTAAATCTTTCCATTTCCTAAAAATGGGGTGATGTCATTCTTTCTTTTAGCAGCATAGAATTCCGTTGTGTACAAACACCACATCTTGTTGATACACTCATCAACTGAGGGACATCTGGGTTGGTTCCATAGCTTTGCTATGGTAAATAGTGCTTCAATGAACATCGTGCTCATGGATTTAGTATGTCCTTGTTTATGGACAATCACGTAAATGCCTAGTAATAGAATTGCTGGGTAATATGTGCACACTACGTTTAGTCTGAGGAACTGCCATATTGCTTTGCATAGTGGTGGAATGCATTTGCACTCCTACCAACAGTGTAGTAGTGATCCCTCCTGGCCACATCCCCTCCAGCATCTGTTGTTATTAGTTTTCTTGTTCCTGGCTATTCTAACTGGGGTGAGGTGGAATCTTAGAGTTGTTTTGATTTGCATTTTTTTTATGACCAGAGCTGTTGAGCATGTCTTCGTGTTTCTATAGACCATTTTTGTTCTTCTTCAGAGAAGACTCTCTTTAATCCTTTGGCCCATCTTTTAATGGGATGGTTGATTCTTTGGAGAGAATCATGTGATTTTTGTCCTTGCTCCTGTTGATGTGTATAATTAGAGTGTATAATTTTTTGATGAGTTGTAAGCGTTTGGCCTGTATTTTGTTGAGAAGTATTGCATCAATGTTCATGGAAGAAATGGGTCTATAGTTCTCTGTCTTCGATGAAATTCTCTCTGGTTTCAGGATGAGGGTTATACTGGCTTCATAGAATGAGCTTGGTAAAGAGCCTTCATTTTTAATTTCATTGAAGTGCTTGTAGAGTATTTGTGTGAGCTCTGCTTTGAAGACCTTATAGAATTCAGCTGGGAATCCATGTGGCCCTGGGCTTTTGTTAGGTGGAAGGTCTCTTATTGCCATTTCTATTTTAGTGCTTGAAATAGGCCTGTTTAGTTGTGTTTGTTCTTCTTAGTTCAGTATGGGTATGTTAGTATTGGCTAGAAATTCATCCATTTCTTCTAGATTCTCAAATTTGTTGGCAAAAAATTTGAGAAGTATTCCCTCATGATGCTCTGGATCTTGGTAACTGTTGTTGTGGAAATTATCATTTTTGTCTGTGATTTTGTTTATTTCGGTATGCTCCACTATTTTTTTGGTAAGATTTGTTAAGGGTCTGTCAATTTGTTAATTTTTTCAAAGAACCAACTCCTTGTTTTGTTGATTCTTTCTATAACTTTTTTGAACTCCAATTCATTTAATTCTACTTTGATTTTAATAATTTCTTCCTTGTACTGGGATTAGAGTTGGTTTTTTGCTCTTTTCCTAGGAGCTTAAAGTGACACATTAAATATTTGGTTTGCCATATTTTCAATTTGTTATTGTAGGCACTCAGGGCTATAGATTTTCCTCTGAGTACTGCCTTTGCCGTGTCTGAAAGGAGCTGGTATTTTGTGTGCTACTTTTTGATAAATCTCCTAAACTGTTGGATTTCTGTTCTGATATCCTCGATGACTCATTGGTGATTCAACAATGTGTTGTTCAGTCTCCATGAGTTACAGGGTTTTCACTGGTGGAGATAGGTGTTTAGTTCCAATTTGATGCCCTTGTGTTCTGAGAGAGTGGAGGGAATAATTTCAGTGCTACTGATTCAGCCCAAGTTTGTTTTATGCCCTAAAATGTGGTCTATTTTGGAAAATGTTCCGTGTGCTGCTGAAAAAAAATGTATATTGTGTTGTTGCTGGTGGAATAATGTGTAGATGTCTTTTAGATCTAGTTGCTCTATACAGTTGTTCGAATCTAAGATTTCTCTGTTGAGTTTTTGCCTGGTTGATCTGTCCATAGGTGAGAGTGGTGTGTTAAGTCACCAACAATCTGTGTGTTTCATTCTATGTATGTTTTCAGTGAAACTAAAGTTTGCTTGATGAAGTTCTGTGTTCCAAGATTAGGTGTGTAGATATTTAGAATGGTTATAGCCTCCTGGAGGAAAGACCCCTTTAGTAGCATGTAGTAATGTTCTTTGTCTTTTCTCACTAATTTAAGTTTAAAATCCCTTTTATCTGATATGAGGATGGCAACTCCAGCCTGTTTATGGGGGCCATTAGCCTGATAAACATTCTTCCAACCTCTCACTTTCAAAAATATTTGTTTTTTGGGTTAGGTGTGTCTCTTGAAGACAGCAGAATGATGGACCTTGCTTTTTGTTCCAATTGGATAGTCTATGTCATTTAATTGGGGAGTTTAGTCCATTGATATTGAGAGTCAGGATTGAGAAATATTTATCAGTTCCTGCCATTTTAGATAGCTTTCATTAGGCCCTGTGTCTGGACAGTTCTTGTAGTACTTATATGGTATCAATTTTAGGTGCCATTCCATTCTCAGTATTACATTTGTGTTGGTTTTCTATGTGTAGAACCTTTTTAAGCATTTTTTGTAATGTTGATTTGTAATGTTGATTTGTTATGAATGAGAGCTTAGCTGGGTACAGTATTCTTGGTTGGTAGTTATTTGACTTCAGGGCATGACATATATCCTTCCGACCTCTTCTTGCTTGCATAGTCTCTGCTGAAAAATCTGGGGTAATTCTGACTGGTTTGCCTTTGTAGGTGATTGATCCCTTCTCCCTGGATGCCTTTAGGTTCCTTTCTTTGGTTTCTGTTGATTATAGTGTGGTTGTGGGATGTTCTTTTCTGGTCAGGTCTGTTAGGGGTTCTAAAAGCTTCTTGTATCTGAATGGGCCTGCCCTTCTGGATATTTGGGAAGTTCTCTGAGATGATTCCCTGAACTATATTTCCAGTACAATTGACCTTTCTCTCTAGACCCTCCTCAATACCAATTAGCCTTAAATTAGGCTTCCTAATTGTATTTTACCACCTAAAGCATTTTCTCATATTTCCTAGATTTTAATTGACTCATTTTCTCTTCATTCTCTATAACAACTAAATTATCTATAACCTGGTTTGTACTGTGTTCTTCATCTCCCTTGCTTCTAATTGCTCATTTTTGATGCCTTGCAACTCTTGTTTTAGACCATGTATGGATTTCTTTTGCTCCTTGATTTTCCTTTGATTGTTTATCTCACCAGTTTTATTCTCTTTGGACATTTGTTGGATTTCAGTCACCTTTTTTTGTGGATTCTGTGAATTCATCCATTTTTCTTTGAAAAACCTTTATTATGGCCTCCTTTATGGCTTCCCCTTGTTCACATATCCCCTTGTTTATGGTTTCTTCTTGTTTAGCTATGTCTTTCTCCCTTATCTCTTTCTTTAAGTTTTCACACATTTCTTTACTGATGTTTATCCATTGTATTTGTATAGCACTTGGAATACTCTCCTCTAGATTTGCCACTGTTGGCTCCAATGCCAGTTTGTATTGGGTGCTAGATGCTATTCCTTGATTTGACAATTTTCTTGACTTTCTTGTTCTGTCCATTTGAAAATGCGAGTAAGATTAATACTAAACAAGATTATAATTTTTCGGATGTACCAAACCTAGACCTTTTTAATAGGCTGACAATAGATGTTGACACTTTTAGATTGGTACTATCACTTTCTCTTTCTTTGTGTGCACTTACATACAAATCTAATACAACCACAAATTACCGATTTCTGACCAAAACAGTAAGCCCCTCAATTCAATCTCTATTGTATTTAGAGTATGCTTTCAAAGCTTTAATTTAGGTTCTTCTTCATAGTCCTTCAGTATTTCACATATGAGCAAGACACACCATATAATGACATAAACTTAAGGAAGTTTCATAGTGTTGGCTACAAAGACATACTCTTTCACCATTATCCATTACCATTAAAAGCTCCACTTTCCTCAATAGTTCAATAAGCTGAATGTCAAGACTGTAGTGTACGAGTTATGTGGAATTTTTATTTTTGAATCTATAGCACAATTTAATGCAATGATTAGATTTAGGCATGAAGTATTATGCTTGACAGTTGAACTATTTCACAAGAGTGAACATTTGGTATTTCTAGATAATTTCTAAGTAGCTACTGATATCTTTCTTCCTTTCTTTTTCTCAGATACCTCATTCAGTTTGCAGTGACAGTTGTGAATCTGGATTCAGGAAATCACACCAGGAGGGAAAGGCTGCTTGTTGCTTTGATTGCATCCCTTGCCCAGAGAATTAAATTGCTAATGTGACTGGAAAGCATATGTCCTATGTAGTCATTCTCCAACTCTCTCCACATTTTACTCAATTCATCTAACTTGATAAAATAGTACTAAATTACAATGGTAGGAAAAAAATACTTCTTTCCTTATGATATTTCTTCTGTGTGTGTATATGTGTGTGTGTGTGTGTGTGTGTGTGTGTGTGTGTGTCTTGTGCCTGGGCACTGCCCCTAATCTTTTTTACTCAAGGTTAATATACTAACACTTGAGGCACAATCCTACTTACAGCCCTTTTGGTGGTTATTTGAGAATAATTCTCACAGTCGGTCCCACTGAATTCAAACTGAGATCTTCAAAATATCTTTCTAAGTTTCCATAAGGCCTGAGCCACTGGAACTTGGAAAAACTGCTTTTTATAATAACACAAACTGTGAGGTTTGAATGTATAGGTGTTTATTTCAAGAAATTCTCTCCTCTCTCTATTCAGCAAATTCAGTTGAACCTCTACCAAAAATAATGTGAAGTATTATTTAGAATAGTGTCTCAATATTTTTTTAAAATTAGGTTTCAACTACAATAAAACCCATAAAAATTTATTCCCACTGTTTACAACTGCTGTTTCCACAGAGCAAGTGATCAAAAAGCTGAGTTTACTTAACAAAGTAGATACAAGTGTTATGCATACCTAACATAAATACAGAGCTTTAATGAGTTCTTTGGTTCTTATTCTACAGTATGTGAGGTGAGAAATATAATGTGCTAAATTCAAGGAAGGGCTAAAATGCTTCTATGAATGTTAGCCAAAAATATACGAAAGTATAAGTTTTATTATTGATAATTTTGAATGGTGTTCACTGATTTGTGTATACAGTAAAGAACAATAATATTGTAGCATCATAAATTGTAATAATTATTGTCAAGATACTAGAAATTACAAACTATCACAATATCTCTATATATGATAAGAACTAAAGGTAAAAGTAGTTGCATTCAGAACGTAAAAAATAGAGAATGGTATCTCTCTCCCTTTGACAGCACCCAAAATCTGACAGAGTGTTTCCCTGCCTTTCTGCTTATCCATGTGCTTCTTTGATTACCTTCTTGCTTATTATTTATTCACTTAATAAAGATCCACTAAAGAATAGAACACAGGAATCAAGGTGAATTATGGTGGTAGAGAGAGATAGAAATAGAACAGCAGATATTTCTTGAAGTATCTGAGAATTCTTGCTTTTAAAATCATAAATACTGCCATGTTAAATTTACCTCTAAATAGTGATTGCCAAATTTCCTTTGAAGATAGGATAGTATGGAACACAGGCTAATGATAATTCATATTCCTCACTAGATATGGAGCAATATATGAGGTGTCGAGATAATCAGTATGCCAACCCAGATAGAAACCATTGCCTCCTACGAATATGGCCACTATGACTATGGCCACATCCTCATCATGTGCAATGAAGGTTCCTTCACTGCTTTCTATTATGTTCTGTTATACCTTGGATCCCTGGCCATGGCCAGCTTTGCTGTTGCTTTCCTTGAGAGGAACCTACCTGATGTTTCCAATGAACCCCAGTTCCTAACAGTCAGCATGCTGGTGTTCTGCAGTGTCTAGGCTAATTTTCTGCCGGTATGTCATAGCACCAAGGGGAAGAACGTGGAAGCTGTGAAGATATTCTCTATCTTGGCTTCCAGTGCAGGGCTCTTAGGCTGCATCTTTGCCCCCAAATGTTACCTCATCATGTTAAGACCAGAAAGAAATTCTGTCCATGGCTTCAGATATAAAACACATACTAGAGGAACAAAGCCTACCCTACATGACTAATGTGAATGGTCCTGTGACAGAAGATCTGAACTTAATCCGTATTTCTTTCCTGGAATTACATTAAATAATAATATAGAAATTACTTCAATGAGGAGGAGATCGGCGGAAGAAGGCAGCAGTTCAGTGTGAGTCATTCTGAGCTCCTGCCAAGATACAACTTCTGGCTGCCTAGGGGACAGTTCTCTACCAAAAGTTGATTGGCGCAGAAATGCTGAATGCAGACAGAGGCACACAGAGTCTGCAGGAACCAAGAACCGACACCCAGCCGTGCACGGAGGTGCCAGCTTCACGGAACCGGAGAATCCAGCAATTTGTGAGGACCTCCGAGGAGAAGTTTCCACTTTTGCTCACAGAACAGCATTGGGAGGGTTCCCCCTCATGCACCAGCTGAGAGCGGCACCTTCTTTACTGCTGGCAAAGTCCTGGCCAAAGCAATTGGGTCCTGAGAAGTGGTGCTCACAGTGCCACCATTCTAATTGGCAAAGGATTTCCCAGAGTTACCTTAGCCAGAAATCTGACCCAGGTGATTCAGAAGTCTGTCCCCATCACTGGACCACAGACCTGGTAAACAAAGCCACGGCAAAACTTTCAGCTTTTTTTCCCCAATCAAGCAATCTGATCCAAAAACCACAAAGAAAAATCAGAAAAAAACTTTGTGAAGTGTTTGGATCCTGAATTTAGTGGAGACACAAGTTTCCTACCCTGTCCACCACCACCCCCAAAAAAACCTGAAGAATACCCTTTTTTGTAGTTGTTGTTATTGTTCTACCCCTATTCATTTTCATTTTTAGGAGTTCTTATATTCTCTTTGCCATTTTACCTACACCTTTATTTTTTTATTTTTTTCCCTTTAAATATCCTTTTTAATGCATATATTTGGTATAAGAGGTATAGTATTTCTTTTTTTGTTTTTTGTTTTTTTATTGTAATTAGTAAAAGGGTTACAAAAGAAAGGATCCTAAAGACAGCCAGGGAGAAGGGATCAATCACCTACAAAGGCAAACCAGTCAGAACATCCCCAGATTTCTCAGCAGAGACCATGCAAGCAAGAAGAGATTGGAAGGATATATGTCATGCCCTGAAG
This sequence comes from Megascapheus bottae, assembly GCF_031878675.1. Classification (NCBI taxonomy): domain Eukaryota; kingdom Metazoa; phylum Chordata; class Mammalia; order Rodentia; family Geomyidae; genus Megascapheus; species Megascapheus bottae. The sequence goes on from NC_143543.1 coordinate 6,997,281, forward strand.
TCAAATAATTACCAACCAAGAATACTGTACCTACCAAAGCTCTCATTCATAACTGAGGGAACAATAAAAACATTACATTACAGGGAAAAGCTTCGACATTATATAGCAACCAAATCAACATGACAGAAAATTCTTAAAGATGTTCTACACATAGAAAACCAACACAAATGTAATACAGAGAAAGAAATGGCACCTAAAATTGATACCATCTAAGTAACACAACAACTGTCAAGACACAGGGTCTAATGAAGGCTTTCTAAAATGGCAGGAACTAATAAATATTTCTCAATCCTGTCTCAATCCTGACTCAGTCCTGACAAAAATGGTCTATAGAAACACGAAGAAATGCTCAACAGCTCTGGTCATAAAAGGAATGCAAATCAAAACAAGTCTAAGATTCCACTTCACTCCAGGCTAGAATAGCCAGGAACAAGAAAACTGATAACACCAGATGCTGGAGGGGATGTGGCCAGGAGGCATCACTACTACACTGTTGGTAGGAGTGCAAATGCATTCAACCACTATGAAAAACAGTATGGCAATTCCTCAAAAGACTAAACATAGCGCTCGCTTATGACTCAGCAATTCTATTACTATTCATTTTCGCAATTGTCCATAAACAAGGACATAGTAAATCCACAAGAAAGATGTTTATTGCAGCACTATTTACCATAGCAAATGTCCCTCAGTTGATGAGTGTATCAACAAGATGTGGTATTTGTACACAACGGAATTCTATGCTGCTATAAGAAAGAATGACATCACCCCATTTTTAGGAACTGAAAAGACTTAGAAAAAAATCATATTAAGTGAAGTAAGCCAGACTCAAAGGAACATATGCTCAATGGGTCTTAATCAGTAGAAACCTTGGGCTCTCTTAGCAGAGATTTACAATAGAACAAAACCTAGATACATAAGGACATATAGTATGACACTAAATGCAAGGGCCTCCAGGATATAGAAACAAAAGCCTTATAATGAATGATTGTTGTCCTTAATGTCCTATGTTACCTCTCATCTCTTTTGCTGTCCCTTGGTTTCTCCTGGTTATCTGATATATTGTGTAGATACACAGGTGGATATTTGAAATTGGATAGGGAAGGGAGGAAAACAAAATACAACATTCATTCATGTTCAAAGCACTAGAAAAAAATAGGAATAAGAGGTATATTCCTCAAAATAGTTAAAGCCATATATGAATTACATACAGCCAGTATGATACTAAATGGTGAAACACTGGAACCATTTACCTTAAAATGAGGAACTAGGCAGTGATGCTCACTCTCTCCACTTCTTTTCAATATAGTGTTGGAACCCTTAGCCAGAGCAATAATGCAAGAAAAGTACATCGAAGGATCCACAAAGGGAAAGAAGAAATTAAACTATCCCTATTTGCAGATACATTGATCCTCTACTTGAGTCACCCAACAAACTCCACTCCCAAACTCGTAGAAATACTAAACTACTTTAGCAAAGTGGCAGGATACAAAATTAACCTTCAGAAGTCAGTACCCTTTTTGTACATCAACAATTCACAAACGGAAGGACAAATCAAGAAAATTAACCCATTCGCAATAGCCCACAAAAGAATAAATACTTAGGAATAAACTAAACCAAAGATGTACAGGAATTATTCAATGAAACTATAAAAGCCAAACGAAAAAATTAAAGAGGACGCTGGGAAATGGAAAAACATTCCATGCTCATGGCTAGGGAGAACCAACATAGCGGAAATGGCTATATTGCCAAAATTAATAAACAATTTCAATGCAATTCCTATCAAAATCCCAAAGACAATCTTTACTGAAATAGAGGATTCTTAAAATTTTTATCTTATATTTAACTTACTACAAATGACATTATGAATAGTTCGTTCTGATAGTTCTATACATGTGCACACTACATTTGAACTAAATTTGCCTCCTCTTTCATAGATTTTCTACTAAAGAAATCTAGCCGTGATTTTGAGTATCTACCTTTGTTTTACAGAACTTTTGCATGAAAACTGCCTGTTTGGTTTTATACAGATGTAGATTCAGCACAAATGTGAATGAATTGTAAATAAGAACGTTTGTTATCCAGGCTGGCACTCAGTCCCGACACCCAGCAGTGTGTATTCTTGGGGGAATATATTTTTTGCCAGCCGTAGGGACTGAACTCAGGGCCTGAGCACTGTCCTTGGCCTTTCCCAAGGGTAGAATCCCACCACGTGAGCCATACCACGAGTACTGTTTTTTTTTTCTATGTATGAGGTGATTTCTGAATTGGGAGTTTTAATTTCTACATTATAAATGTTCTGGTAATTAGGGGTATTAAAAAGAGTACAAAAAAGTATTTTTGAATAATTATAATAATCTCAGATAGTAATGGGGATGAGAGCAAAAGAGAAAACAATCACAAAAGCAATCAAAATACATAAGTAAATAACAGAAATGTTACAGTGAAAATTTTTCATTTAAGATATTAAGATGAAACATTAAAGGCAAACAAATCAGCAATAGCATTATAATCCTCCCATCATTTGTAATATTGGACATCTAATTTTATGCTGTTCTATAAAAATGTCCAAATATAGTTATATTAATATTTACCCCTTGCAAAAAATTGTGTATGATTTTCTAGCATATTTACAATGTTAAAATATTCTCAGCTCTCTTGTATACACATTCTTACTAGTAAGTTTGACACTTTCTTGTATATTTTTCTTGTTCGTAAATGGTTCTGCCATTGGACAGGATAATTTCATATATCTTGTACAGGTCTGGTGAAATATATTCTCTTAACTTGTCTTGTCTGGGAATATCATTATCCATTTAACCTTCATATTGAAATGATATTTCTGCTTGGTACAGCATCTTCGTGAATAGTTTGTAATTTTACCCTAGAGTTCTGCCTTATAGTATTTTTATTTTTATCTGAATACATGTCTTACAATGCTCTTCTGCTTCGGGGGTTTCTAGTGAAGAATCAGCTGTTACAGACATAGGTGCATGTAATTGTTATCTCTCTCTTTACTTTTCTAATCTGGAGAATCTTTCAGCTTCTTTTTCCCAAACAAACAAACACATCCGAAAACATCATAGCCAAATCACAAGAGAAAAATCCTTTCTGAACTGTTTAGATCCCGAATTTAGTGGCGACACAAGTTTCCTCTCCTGCCCTGACCCTCCCACAAGAAAAAAAATATCCTGAACGCAAATGTCCAAAGAGAATAAAGCTACTGAGCTAAACACTGAAAAGGAAATAAAGGAGCTAAAGAAATCCTTACATGATCTAAAAGAAGAGATGAAAGGCATCAAAAATGAGCAATTAGAAGCAAGGGAGACAAAGAATAAAGTAGATAGCTTTGATAGCAGGTTAGACAATGCAGAAGAGATAATTTTCGGGGCTGAAGATAATTTAGTTGTTATGGAGAAACAACAGAAAATAAGTCAATCCAAATCTAGGAAATATGAGAGAGCACTTCAGGAGTTCCAAGATACAATTAAGAAGCCTAGTTTAAGGCTAATTTGTATTGAGGAGGGTCTGGAGAAAGAGGTCAATGGTATTGGAAATATACTTCAAGGAATCATGTCAGAGAATTTCCCAAATATCCAGAAGGGAAGGCCCATCCAGATACAAGAAGCTTTTAGAACCCCAAACAGACCTGATCAGAAAAGAACACCCCACTGCCACATAGTAATCCAAACTGGATCAATACAAACCAAAGAAAGGATCCTAGGCAGCCAGGGAAAAGTATTAGAATTCCTATCCAATGCAATAAGGCAAGATGAAAGCATAAAGGGGATCCAAATAGGGAAAGAGGAAGTAAAACTATCCCTCTTTGCAGATGACATGGTCCTGTATTTAAAGAATTCTATAGACTCTACTCCTAAGCTCCTTGAGCTGATTCAAAACTTTGGAAGGGTAGCAGGCTATAAAATTAACCCTCAAAAATCAACTGCCTTCCTCTACGCCAACAGTGAGAGGAACGAGGCATAAATTAGGAAAGCAACTCCTTTTGCAATAGCCTCAAAGAAAATAAAGTACCTAGGAATTACCCTAACTAAGAATGTAAAGGACATTTTTGATGAAAACTTTAAAACCCTGAAAAAGGAAATTAAAGCAGAACTGAGGAAATGGAAAAACCTCCCATGCTCCTGGACTGAAAGAATCAATATTGTGAAAATGACAGTGTTGCCAAAGGATATCTACAAATTCAACGCAATACCCAACAATATCCCAATGGCATTCTTTAAAGAAATAGAACAGGCAATCCAAAATTTCATATGGGATAATGAAAGACTCCGTATAGCAAAAACACTTCTTAGCAGAAAGAACAGTGCAGGAGGAATTTCAATACCAAACTTTAGACTATATTACAGAGCAATAATTATCAAAAGAGATTGGTACTGGCACAAGAACAGGCCTGAAGACCAATGGAATAGAACTGAGGACCCAGATATTAAACCACAGACCTATGGCCACCTAATCTTTGACAAGGGAGCCTAAAAAATAGAATGGAAGAAAGATACTGTCTTCGACAACGGGCACTGTCACAACTAGTTAAGAACCTGCAGAAAACTAAAGTTGGATCCTTCTTTGTCACCCTGCACTAGAATTAACTCCAAATGGATCAAAGACCTGGAGGCAAAAGCTGACACACTGAAAACTTTACAAGAAGGAATAGTAGATACAATAGACCTCCTTGGCACAGGTCGAAACTTTCTTAATAAGGACCAAGAATCACAACAAATCAGAGAAAGGCTGGATAAGTGGAAGTGCATTTAACTGCACAGCTTTTGTTTAGCAAAGGACATAGCTAGTAAACTAATTAGGAAGCCTACAGAGTGGGAGAAGATCTTCACCAACCATACAACAGACAAAGGCCTCATATTTAAAATACATCAACAGCTCAAAGAATTAAATCACTCCAAAACTAATCTCCAAAGTAACAACCATCCCATTAAAAAATGGGCCAAAGACTTAAAGAGAGTCTTCTCTTAATAAGAAACAAAAATGGCCTATAGACACATGAAGAAATGCTCAACATCTCTGGTCATAAAAGAAATACAAATCAAAACAACTCTAAGATTCCAGCTCACTCCAGTTAGAATGGCCAGGATCAAGAAAACTAATAACAACAGATGCTGGAGGGGATGTGCCCAGGAGGGATCACTACTACACTGTTGTTGTGAGTGCAAACTCATTCAGCCACTATGGAAAACAGTATGGCAATGCCTCAAAAGGCTAAACATAGACTTCCCTATGACTCAGCAATTCCACTACTTGGCATTTACCCAACCATCCATAAAGTAGGGTATACTAAATTCACTAGCACAGCAATGTTCATTGCAGCATTATTCACCACAGCAAAGATATGGAACCAACCTAGATGTCCCTCAGTTGATGAATGGATCAACAAGATGTGGTATTTGTACACAATGGAATTCTCTGCTGCTGTCAGAAAAAAACGGCATCGCCCCATTTGTTAGGAAATGGAAAGACTTAGAAAAAATCATATTAAGCGAAGTAAGCCAGTCTCAAAGGAACTTAGGCTCAATGGTTTTCCTCATTCATCATAACCAGTAGAAACCTTGGGCTCTAACATAAAAGATTCGCAATAGAGCAAAAACTTAATACATAAGGCCATATAGTATGATGCTAATCGAAAGGACCTCCAGGATATTGAAACAAAAGCCATATAACAATTGAATGCTGTCCTTAAGGTGCTATGTTATCTCTCATCTATTTTGCTGTTCCTTTGTTATCTCATATTGTCACAATATCTCACTTTGTTATCTGATATATTGGATACATTTGTATTTGGTTAATTGAAATTGGACAGGGAAGGGGGGAAAAACAAGAGGGGGTGTGCTGGGGAGGGTAATGGGGACCAAGACATGTGGAAGAATATCCATGTATGTGAATTAATGCAACTTCTATCTTGCAAATATCACGTAACCCTTTTATTAAATACAAAAAAATATTTAAAAAAGAAAAGAAAGTGTTTCATTTCATTTGATAAATAAAAATAAAATTCACTGGCCTGATATATTAATTCTTTTTCTGGTTGATGTAGCAGGTAATGCTGTTCAGTAATTTGGGTAGGCTAGTACAGCTTTCTATAGACTCTTGCTTAAGTGACACTTTATATTGGAAAGCTGCTCTAAAAGTGAAGATTTGTTAATTAGCCTGGCCTGCCATATAACCACATAACATAAACTTTGATTCAAAACACAAGAGTTTTCACAGACTTGACTTACTTATTACAATGGAAACACAAAAGAATATTTATTTTCTCTGGTGAATTATATAGTATTCTAAAGATTCACACAGAGGCTAAAGGATCATACTTAATGGAGTGGTTGAAAAAGCCTTAGAAGGTATGTTCAATTGATCATATAAAATAATATTCTATGAAATTAACTCCACAAAAATGAGACAACAGATATTACAGTTTCCATTGTTGCTATTTTTTGTTTTCATTTCCTTTAACCTTGTTTATTCTACATAACCATGTTTGTTCTACATAAATGGTAGAACAAAGTTGAAAAGTAAACTGTGTTACTCACTGCACACTATGTGGGAAATGAAGTGTATATCTTGTGGTGGAGATTGGAAGGAAAACCAGGAGAGAGCAACAAAAGGGGAGAGATGGTTCAAAAAGAATTATACTTGCTATTCACTACCTGATTCATGTAACTAATCCCACCACATATCAACTCCACAATAACTGATGTTATTTGTAACTGATGTTTTGAAAAAGAACAAATGTATATACTTCCCTATTAGTTTCTACAGTCTGCTGAACAAAAGTAGCTCTCTCTCTCTCTCTATATATATATATATTCATGTGTGTGTGTGTGTGTATGCTTGTATGTATGCATATATATTTGTAAGTTACCTAGTTGCATTCTACTGTAGGTATTACAATTTTCAGGAACTCAAACTATAGATTCTGATAGAGTTTATGTTTGTGGAAAACTGGAAATAGCTATATGAGAAATGTCTCATTTATTATTATGTGAAATAAGAGTCTCTTGAAAAAATGCTTTCTACTCCTTTGCCAATTGATCAAGATTCAGAAAGAGTATTTTTACTCCTTCAAAGATTTTCCTCTGGACTACTTCATTAGATGTTTCTTCAACCCTTGAATTCTGAATCAGAGATTTAAAGCAATCAGCAACGTTTCTCAGTTCAGGTTCTCTATCTGAACCTTGGAATATACTTCACCATAAGATAATGTATCTCTTTCTGATACACTGTTTTCTGAAAAACATCATTATTTTACAATCCTGATGGAGATCAGGTGATTTTAGAGGACAACAGAAAATTGGTGGCAGAATAGGACATTGTGAACATTTGGAGTTTTCCAGAAGGTCTTGATCTTGATGTGAAAATAGGAAAATATTCTCCAAATGTTCTACGTAGTCATCAACTGTCTTCATCTGAAGATATGATAGAGTGGGCCATAGAATCAACAGAGGTGGCTTGCATTTAATGATAATGTTTTAAAGATATAGAAGTTAACTTTACCCTAAAAATGTATAGCTGATTGGATGGGAACAAGTGATTCCTATAACGGTAGCTATTCAGGTCTGACTATAATGGCTTTGAAGTCAATCCAAGCAGGAATACCTGAACAACTGTTATCTTAATTTAACCAGCACAAAATCAGGTCTGTGTGCTCGTGACTGATGCCTGTAACCCTATCGAATCAGGAAGCTTCCTTGCTCAGATATAAAACTACAGATGAATTTTAAGCCTAAGAGGATAGCAAGGTCTGTGAGACTCTTTCAATATATAACCAATAAAATAAGCTTGAGCTCTTGGACAAATGGTACAGTGCTAAATTTGAGTAAGAAAAGGTCAATTATATTGTCTCGACCCTGAATTCAAGCTCCAAAAGCAGCATCCCCTTAAGAAAGTGTAAATTTGTTTCTAAATATTTATTTATCAAAAATACAATTTGCGTATTTCTTAGCATGTTCTAACCTTTTTATAGGTTATCTGAGGGATGACTTTTAGTGTTTGAATGGTTTATTTGATCTTTTCTGAGGAAAATCATTTAATTGTAGTTTGGTCTGCTACACAGATATTTTTAAGAAAGGAATCATTGAATGAAAACTTTGAATTTGTGAGAAAAAGATTCTCACAGTACAGACAGTGGAAAAGTAAGAACATAACATGTATATGTGGTTCACATGATCCTAAATAGGGAGCTCTGTGCTTTACCTCATAGGATATTATTTAATTCTTCCTCCTTGCTCTTTACCATTTCACAGATGAGTAGGAGACATGAAATCACATGAATTCAAGGATGCTCCACAAAGATTTACATTCTCAATATTAATTTCTGAATTTTAAAAAGTTCATGTTTATCAGTAGTTCGAGAGACTACAGAACAACCCGATAGCACATAAGCCTTTTTGGTCACATGATGTGCAAACCATAACACCATATAATTAACGGACTGGATTTGTAGGTGTGGAAATACTGTGTTTCATAATCCAATTATTTCAAATAATAGAACTTTGGGAGAATTAGGAAAAAGGCTAAACAAATCCTGGCACTCATTTGATTTTTTAGCCTACTCTCTCTGCCTGCAGTGAGAGTTGTGCTCCTGGATTCAGGAAATCCTCTCAGAAGGAAAAGCCTGCCTGTTGCTTTGACTGTAATCCTTGCTCAGTGAATGAGACTACTAATGAGACAAGTATGTTCTCCGCTTTGGGAGAAAATTATACTCTTGCCTAATGCCCCCCCAAATCCATGCAAATGTGTGAGAATGTTGTGCATTAAGAATCAGTCTTCCTTGTCTTACTTTGTAATTGAATTGTGACAATGGATCATACTGCCTTTTTTTTGCTGATCTTGGGCTTGAGCTCAGGGCCTGAGCACTGTCCTTGGGTTTTCCAAGGCTAGAGCTCTTGAGCTTCAGCACCACTTCCAGCTTTTTGCTATATATGTGGTGTACCAATGAGTCGAACCCGGGTCTCTGTGCATGTTAGGCAAGCACTCTAGTACTAGGCCAAACTCCTGGCCCCTAATATTGCTTTTTGAAAAAAATACAATGGGTTCTGAATTACATATATGATTACCTTTTTTGGAGTCTATTGTATTCATGTTTATTCAACTACTCCATAATTTAAATTTGATCTCTGTCATATTATGTGAAAAACCCATTTAATTACAAGGTCTCATTCTCTTCAAATTATTTTTATATTATAAAGGAAACACAGATCTTCCACAGCTTTGTTTCTTGTGGGCAGATATGTTCTTAAAACAGAGCAAGTGTTGGGTCAGGTTTGATGTAAGAAGAAGCTACAAATGTTGTACATATCATGAATTTAAACCTTCAATAAATGATTTGGTTCTGGGTTCCTTACTGCATGACAGGTGAGTAGCAGAGACAAATATAACTGCAAGGAAGGGCCACAGGGCAAGTATTCATGTTGCACATAGACATATAGGAGAGTACAAGCTTTCCTATTCACCTTGTTGAGTACATTGAGTTGTGTATGAAAGGATGAGAATTATGATGGAAGCATGAAAAAATATAGAGAATTATTGTTAGGTTATTAGATATGAAAAACACAACATGCATGGTAGTCATTTCAAGTAAACAACTTCAACTTGGATTGTGGCAATCAATATGAGAACATATGAGATATAAAAATAGTAATGAGCATACCTTATAATATTTAGTAAAAAAACTGTTTTGCTAGTAATTATTGACATGTCAAAAATATATCTACATTAGGATTTATTAATTTCCTTTTAAATTCTTTAAGAGGGCCTGATTGTTATTTGAGTTCTGCTCATATGTGGAGCAATGTGTGAGTTGCCCAGATCATCAGTAAGGCTAGAGAGAGAAACAAGTGCTTGCAAAGAGCAACAAGTATCCTAGGTTATGGAGAGCCGTTAGGGATGGCTTAACATGTATATCTCTTGTTTTTTCTACACTCACAGAAGTTGTTCTTGGGATGTTTGTGAAAAATCAGAACACCCTTATTGTCCAGGGTAATAACCAGGCTCTCAACTACATCCTGCTCATCTCCCTCATCTTCTGATTTCTCTGTTCTTTGCTCTTTATTGGCCGTCCCAACACAGTCATCTGCGTTCTACAACAAACCGCATTTGGAGTTGCATTTACTGTAATTGTTTCTGCAGTCTTGCCTAATATTCCAACTGTAGTTCTGGCTTTCAATGCCACTTCTTTTACTTTTTCTTTCATAATTCTTTGTTAAAATTTGTGTTTTGATTACTTGTCCTGGGGCTTGAACTTAAAACCTTGCTATTATACCTGGGTGTTTGATTAAAGCTGTGGCTTTGCCACTTCAACTACCAACATCACATTTGGATATTTGCTGGGTAATTAGAGATAAGAATTTTTCTTTTGGTTGTATTCAAACCATGATCACCAATCAACAATTTCCTGAGTGTCTAGAATTATAGATATTATTCTATATTTCAAATTACACTAACTTTCTGCCTATACTTCTCTATGCTGTTTAATCCTTACATATAGTTTGTTAGCATTTTCCCCTTAAGAATGCTCCTATATGGACTTATGTATCTAGGTTATAGAAACAAAAGCCATATAATGACTGATTGTTGTCCTTAATGTAATATGTTATCTCTCTTCTCTTTTGCTCTCCGTTGGTTTTCTCATACTGTTACAGTATTTTACCTTGTTATCTGATAAATTGTACATACACTTATTTGGTTATTTGAAATAGGATAGAAAGGGGGTAAAGAAGATGAGGGGCAGGGGTGGAAGAAGGGAAATGGGGACCAAGACATGAGAAAGGGTATCAATGTTTGTGAAGTAATGCACCTTCCATCTGGTGTATATAATGTAACCCTTCTATTAATTACAATAAAAATAGATGATAAAAGAGATGTTCCATATTTTCATATGCTCAGAATGTAAAACATTTATGGATTAATAGCCAAGGAAAGAATAGGAAAAAATAGCTTGCTTAAACATGGCTGAATGCTTCCCTGAAGTATATTTACAATACCATTGACCTCTTTCTCCAGACTCTCCTCAATACCAATTAGCCTTAAATTAGGCTTCCTAATTGTATCTTGGACCTCCTGAAGTGCTTTCTCATATTTCCCAGATTTGAATTGACTCATTTTCTGTTCTTTCTCTATAACAACTAAATTATCTTCAGCCTTGGTAATTCCCTCTTCTGCATTGTCTAACCTGCTATCAAAGCTACTTACTTTATGCTTCATCTACCTTGCTTCTAATTGCTCATTTTTGATGTCTTGCATCTCTTCTTTTAAATCATGTATGGATTTCTTTAGCTCTTTGATTTCCATTTGAGTAGTTAGCTCAGTAGCTTTATACTCTTTGGACATTTGCTGGAGTTCGGTCACCTTTTTGTTTGTGGATTCTATGAATTTATCCATTTTTCTTTGAAAAACCTTTATTATGGCCTCCTTTATGGCTTCTCCTTTTTCACATATCACCTTGGTTATGGTTTCCTCTTGTTTAACTATGGATTCCTTCCTTATATCTTTCTTTATATTTTCACATTTTTCATTAAGGATATTTATCAATTGCATTTGTATAACACATGGAAGACTCTCCTCCATGTTTGCCAGTGACTGTTCCATTGTCTGTTTATATTGAGTGGGGGATGTTATTCCTTGATTTGACATTTTTCTTGAGTTTCTTCTTCTGCCCATTTGAAAATGAGAGCAAGACTAATACTAAACAAGATTATAATTTTTCAGATATAACCAATCTAGACCTGTTTAGCTAGCAGACACTATATGTTCACAGTTTTTGATCGGTATTATCATTCTTTCTGCTTGTGCACTTACAGACCCGTCTAATACAACCACTGATAACCGATTTATGACCAAAACAATGAGCCTCTCAATCCAATCTCTATTGTATTTAGATCCCTCTGGACCTAGAATATAATTGAATACCTAGATATACAGTATTGCTCAAGAACCATCAAATGTAGATCTATGCATTATAAGGGTTGAAAGATGAACAGAGGACCAGCGAGAGAAAAATAGTATGAGAGAGAACAGGGGAGGTATGAGGGAATAACATAGGAGTGTAAGATTATTATAGTAATGAAGAAAAGATATAGCACAAGGGTAACTAATCTAAGTTGATAAACAGGTAGCGTATTTGAGTACAAAGTTTGGAAAGGATTAGATAAACCTTATGAAAATAAGAAGGGTAATAAGAAGAATATATCGAGAAAAGAGGGAGGTAGGTATAGGAGATTTCAATGATGAAAATTTTTAAAAAGAAAGAAAGAAAAAGCAAAGTAAGACAAAAAACAACAACAAGCGCAGAAAAAACAAAAAAAACCCCATATAGAACGAAAAATAGAGAAACAAAAAAGAAAAACAAACAAGCAAAATCAAGAACAACACCAACAACAAGAAAAAAAAAACAGAATCAAAAAAAGAAAACAAAAAGAAAAAGGTGGGGGGAGATTCCTCACTATTGTGAGCTCTTACTTAAGAAATACTAGGGTTGAGACTAGGAGATTAAAAAGCAGATGACTGTATCAATATAGATATTGTTTGTATTCAGGCTACACCCAGAGCTCTCACTATGTTTCCAGAAACAACCACAGTGACAGAGGGATGCTAGAAAGGAAAGAGAAAAAAAAGGAGCATGTAGTATGGTAAAAAGAAAATAAGAACACCTAAAAATGCAATTAAATAACAGATGGAAGAAAAAAAAGAAAAAAAAATCCCAAACAAAGAAAAAGAGCAGGGCAAGAAAGGAAACTTTTGTCTCCACTAAATTCGGGATATAAACACTTCAGAAAGTCTTTTTCTTTTGTGATTTGGCTATGAGGTTTTACAATTCCAATTTTTTGTTTGTGAAAACAAGTTGAAAGATTCGTAGGTGGGTTTTGTTTACCAGGCTTGTGGCTGGCACAGTGGATGGACTTAAGCAGTGCTTATGCCGGATTTCTGGCTAAAGGATCTCTGGGAAATCCTTTGCCAGTAAGAAAGATGGTGCTGTCAGCAACACCTCCCATGTTATAATTGCTTTGGCCAGGTCCTTGCCAGTATTCAAGATGGCGCTGCTCTCAGCTTGTTGGGGAGGGGTTCCCTCCCAATGCCAATCCTTGAACAGAAGTGGAAACTTCTCCTAGGAGGTACTCACAAATTGCTGGATTTTCCCGTTCCGTGAAGCTGGCAGGTCCCTACACGGCCAGGTGTCAGCTCTCATCTCCTGCAGGCTCTGTGTGGGTCTGTCTGCAGCCGGTTGTTTTGCAGCACTGAGCAGCGGTTCTGCTTAGATTCAGAAGAGCTGCTTTGTCTCCGCAGCCACACCTAGTGGCTGGAACCGCTCCCAGCTGTCTTCTTTGTGCCGGATTTCTACCTTTTTGCTCTGTGACTCAGGTATCTGTATCTCACTAGAAATTTAACAAAAAGGAGCACACAAAATACCACCTCCTTTGGGACATGGCAAAGGTAGTACTCAGAGGAAAATTTATAGCTCTGAGTGCCTACAACAACAAGTAGGAAAAATCACAAACCAACAAGTTAATGTGTAATCTTAAGCTCCTGGAAAAGGAGTAACAAACCAACCCTAATCCCAGTAGAAGGAAGAAAATTATTAAAATCAAAGAAGAATTAAATGATTTGGAATCCAAAAAAAACTATAGAAAGAATCAACAAACCAAGGAGTTGGTTCTTTGAAATAATTAACAAATTGACAAACCTTTAGCAAATCTTACTAAAAAAAGAGGAGAGCATACCAAAATAAACAAAATTGCAGATGAAAATGGTAATATCACGACAGAAATTACCAAGATCCACAGTATCATGAAGGAATAATTCTCAAAACTTTACGCTAACAAATTTGAGAATCTAGAAGAAATGGATGAATTCCTAGCACATATTAACATACCCACACTGAACCAAGAAGAACTAACCCAACTAAACAGGCCTATTTCAAGCACTGAAAAAGAAATGGCAATAAGAGACCTTCCACGTAAGAAAAGCCCAGGGCCGCATGGATTCACAGCTGAGTTCTATAAGGTCTTCAAAACAGAGCTCACACCAATATTCCTCAAGCTCCTCAACGAAATTGAAAATGAAGGTTCTTTACCAAAATCATTCTATGAAGCTAGTATAAGCCTCATCCCCAAACCAGACAGAGATTCATCAAAGAAAGAGAACTATAAACCTATTTCATCGATGAACATCAATGCAAAATTTCTCAACAATACACTGGCCAACCGTCTACAACAACTCATCAAAAAGATTATAAAATATGATAAAACAGGCTTCATCACAGGGAGGCAAAACTGATTCAACATACAGAAATCAATTAATATAATTCAGCATATCAACAGGAGCAGGGACAAAAATCACATGACTGTCTCAAAAGATGCAGAAAAGGCATTTGAAAATATCCAACAGCCCTTTATGTTAAAAGCTCTGGAGAAACTAGGAATCCATGGAACATTCCTCAATTATTAAAGGTTATGTATGACAAACCCAAAGATAGTATTATACATAATGGCGAAAAGCTAAAGCCAATCCATCTAAAATCAGGAACGAGACAAGGATGCACACTCTCTCCACTCTTTTTTAACATAGTATTAGAATTCCTAGTCAGTGCAATAAGGCAAAATGCAAGCATATAGGGGATGGAAACAGGGAAAAAGGAAGTAAAACTTTCCCTCTTTTCAGATGACATGATTCTGTATTTAAAGAATCCTATAGATTGTACTCCCAAGCTCCTTGAGCTGACTCAAAACTTTGGAAGGGTAGCAGGCTATATAATTAACCCTCAAAAATCAACTGCCATCCTCTACACAAACAGTGAGAGGAATGAGGCAATAATAAGGAAAGCAACTCCTTTTGCAACAGCCTCAAAGAAAATAAAGTACCTAGGAATTACCTTAACTAAGAATGTAAAGGACCTTTTTGATGAAAACTTTAAAACCCTGAAAAAGGAAATTAACACAGAACTGAGGAAAGGGAAAAACCTCCCATGCTCCTGGATTGGAAGAATCAACATTGTGAAAATGACAATCTTGCCAAGGGATATCTACAAATTCCACACAATACCCATCAATATCCCAATGTCATTCTTTAAAGAATAGAAGAGGCCTATCCAAAATTTCATATGGAATAATAAAAGACCCCGTATAGCAAAAACACTTCTTAGCAGAAAAAAACAGCACAGGAGGAAATTCAATACCAAACTTTAGACTCTATTACAGAGCTATAATTAACAAAAGAGCTTGATATTGGCACAAGAATAGGCCTGAAGACCAATGGAATAAAACTGAGGACCCAGATATTAAACCAAAGACCTATGGCCACCTAATCTTTGACAAGGGAGCCAAAAATACAGAATGGAAGAAAGATACCCTCTTCAACAACAGGTGCTGTCAGAACTTGTTAAGCACCTGCAGAAAAGTAAAGTTGGATCCTTCTTTGTCACCCTGCACTAGAATTATCTCCAAATGGATCAAAGACCTCGAGTTAAAATCGACACAGTGAAAACTTTACAAGAAGGAATAGGAGATACACTAGGCCTCCTTGGCACAGGTCAAAACTTTCTTAATAAGGACCAAGAATCAAAACAAATCAGAGAAAGGCTGGATAAGTGGGACTGCATTAAACTGCACAGCTTTTGTATGGCAAACGGCATACCTAGTAAACTAATCAGGAAGCCTACAGAGTGGGAGAAGATCTTCAGCAACCATACAACAGACAAAGGCCTCATATCTAAAATATATCAACAGCTCAAAAACTGAATCACCAAAAAACTAACCTCCAAAGTAACAAACATCCCATTAAAAATGGGCCAAACACTTAAAGAGAGTCTTCTCTGAAGAAGAAACAAAAATGGCCTATAGACCCATGAAGAAATGCTCAACATCTCTGGTCATAAAAGAAATGCAAATCAAAACAACGCTAAGATTCCACCTCACTTCACTTAGAATGGCCAGGATTAGGAAAACTAAGAACAACAGTAGCTGGACGGGATGTGGCAAGGAGGGATCACTCCTACATTGTTAGTCGGAGTGCAAATTCATTCAACCACTATGGAAAGCTGTATGGCAGTGCCTCAAAAGGCCAAACATAGAGCTTCCCTATGACCCAGCAATTCCACTACTTGGCATTTACCCAACCATCCAGAAACAAGGACATACTAAATCCACTAGCACAACAAAGTTCATTGCAGCACTATTTACCATAGTAAATATATACAAACAACCTAGATGTCCCTCAATTGATGAATGGATCAACAAGATGTGGTATTTGTACACAATGGAATTCTATGCTGCTGTCCGAAAGAAAGACATCGCCCCATTTGTTAGGAAATGAAAGACTTAGAAAAAATCATATTAAGTGAAGTAAGCCAGACTCAAAGGAACATAGGCTCAATGGTTTCCCTCATTTGTTATAATTAATAGAAACCTTGGGCTCTCATAGCAGAGATTTACAATACAATAAAACCTAGATACATAAGGTCATATAGTATGATTCTAAATGAAAGGGTCTCCAGGGTAAAGAAACAAAAGCTGTATAATGAGTGATTGTTGTCCTTAATGTACTATGTTATCTCTCTTCTTTTTTGCTGTCCCTTGGTTATGTCATATTGTTACAGTATCTCACTTTGTTATCTGATATATTGGATATATTTGTATTTGGTTATTTGAAATTGGATAGGGAAGGGGGGAAAACAAGAAGGCCATGTGGGGGAGGGTATTGGGGACCAAGAAACGTGAAAGGGTATCAATGTATGTGAATTAATGCACCTTGTGTCTGGGAAATATCATGTAAGCCATTTATTAATTACAATAAAAATGAGAGAAAGAAACAAAAATATGAAGGTCAGGTGTGGGGGATGGGAAATGGGGACCAAGACATTTGAAGGGTTATCTATGTTTGTAAACTAATGCACCTTTTATGTGGTGAATATAATGTAACCCTTCTTTTAATTACAATAAAAATATATATATGTAAAAATAAAAAATATAAAATTGAGATATGAGGAGAAAAAACAAAAAATACAAAAAGATGGTTGAATGCATTTTTCAAATTATTTTTAATCACCCCACATTTTATATATATATATTATATATGTTATATGTACATATTTTTTCTTTTTATGTTATCAATTAGTGTTACAGTTTATACCAAGAAGACATTATATTTCCACTACTTTATCATTCATTATTTTATACAGATTGAATTACTGTGTTCTACATATTTAAAGAAACATATGACTCTTTAACACATATAATTATATAATGGCAATTTTTCACATTCATTTACACATTGCACTGCAAATTTATTCACATTGTTCTTCTCTTCTCACCTTTCTGTTTCCAATAGACATCTATTACATTAGTTTTATACTGGAAATATAATAATGTATTTGTCAAAAAAACCCATTGTGTTTATGTTTGTTTTAAATGGGACACTACTGAGCAAATATTCCTTAATTGTTAACATTTTCATTAAATATATGGTGACAATATTTTAGTTTCTATTGAAGTTTATTATTTATTTTCTGATTTATTTTAATAATTTATTAAATGGGGTTGGATTATTATTCACAAGTAAACAGTGATGTCCCATTTAGTAAGAATCAATTCATACTCATCAGAACACATGAATTCCTGAACACCCACTATTCAAATGTCAGTATGCATGTTGGCCATCAGAAAGGAAATAAGGTTATCAAGTCTAATTAAGACAGTGACACGAGAAATGGTGCTATAGATATCCAGTCAATGATGTGCAAATGTTATAGTCATTAGAGAGGTGAAGTTCTGATGTTGACATTGGTGATAATCAAACATCAAAAATTGACAGAATATTCAAAAGTTTACTGCTCACTAAGATGAGGGCTCACCAGGCACACAATCTTGTAACGTATATTCCAGGCTTTGGCTCATCTTATTTTCATAAGAGGCACAAAAACAGAGCAAAACTCTGGTAGTTTTAGGGTTAAATGTTGTCACACAATTTTACTTTATATTGCCTGTTGTGAGGATACAGAAAGCCATATGCTCATGCAAACAAGGAAAACAAATGAAATAAAAATCAACAACTCTTTTAGACACAGAGTGTTAAGCTCAAATGAAATACATAGCATCAAGGTTAATTGAAATTACTAAAATCAGCGGAGCTCTGTGGCTCACAATACTAATCCTAGTTATTCAGGGGGCTGAGATATGAGGTTCAAATACAGCCCTGGCAGGAGGTCCTGAGAAACTTATCTTCACTTAACCACCAGAGAACCAGACGAAGAGCTGTGGCTCAAAGTGGTAGGATACAAGACTTGAGCCAATAACCATTCAGGTAAAGGGTGTCTATTCCCTGAGGACAAGCCTCAACCCAGAGAAAAGAGTCAGAGAAGCAGTATGTTTCTTAGGCTAAAATTCCTGAAAACAAACAAGTCAGTGAAATGCTGGAGGCAGAGAGGAACAAATCTCAAAACACTCCATGAAAATTGCTGGTACTTCCGATAGACTCTGCAAACTAAAACTCCACTCTAGAGATTAGCCTTGCTAGAGGTTAACCTGGCTACTGAGATTTGGGATGCAGAAATTCTGATATTGATGCTTGTAAATCATACCTCTATTTGCTTGGTATGAAGCCAATGTCAAGGAAAAACCTTGGAATAACCATCATGTAGCTTCAGCTCTGTAAGCAAATGTGTGCTATAGCATTGGCAGCTTTTCATCCAGTTCTTCAAAACAAAACAACAAGTCAAAGTATTATTTTATCACATCTGTAACAGCAATCACAGACTTTAGAAAAAGAATTCAATGAAAGTTTAAGTGGGAAACACACATTTTAAGTAAAAATTATACAACATATATATTTGATAGAGGATGGTTGGTGGAAGTGAATGGAAACATGCTGCTCATTAGTCATTTATTCTTCAAGAAAAGCCATCCACCAACACCTATATGGCCATTGTTGTGTCAGGAAATTTTGATGAAAGTGAAAGCATAACAGAATGGCTACTGACAGAAAAACAATACAATAAAGACATGGTAAAAATGAATTAATTCCAAAACAGCTACCTCATGAGGACTGAAATAAAGTGATAATTGACGTAGATAGATACACTTTCTTGTAGATTGATACTATTTCCTGGAATAAATCACCAATGCACTACAACTGGAAAACCAATCAGGTTCGTGGCTTTTCAGGTGGCTGAATTCTGAAGATCATGTTTCAAAGCCAGTGTAGGCAAGAAAGTCTCCAATTAACCATCACATTCTTCCCCAAGATGTCAGGATTGAGCTATGGTTCAAGAGGCAGAATGATAACCTTAAGCAAAAAAGATCAAGGAGAGCACCTAGGCTCTGGTTTTAAGACACACACACACACACACACACACACACACACACACACACACACACGTGTGTGTGTTTGTAAGGGCGTTCATATGCACATACATGTGAAGCTGATTCCAGATATCAGATAGGGAATGCGAGTCTTTCACAGATTTTTCTTCATTTCCATTCATGTAGCAAGCCTTGGATACACTGATCTCCCCATTCCTACACCTGTTATTGTTAGATATTCTTCGTTCTTCTCTGCATTAACCATATGGCAAGTAGGGTTGGGGGCATGGCCTAAAATAGAGTGCTTGCCTAAAATACATGAAGCCCTGGGTTTGATTCCTCATTACAAAATACACAGAAAGAGCCAGAAATAAAGCCATGGCTCAAGTGGTAGAGCTCCAGCCTTGAGAAAGCTCACAAAAAATACCCAGCCCTTGAAATCAAGCCCCAGGACTGGCAGAAAATGACAGAAGGGTGTTTTTTCTGGTTAAAACCAAACAAAACTCTTAAAAAAGTATTCAAGTAAAAGTAATTTACTCATTATATGGTATTCTGGAATTAAATAGTACATTCTGACATAATTCTATATGAGTACCATGGCACACACTCTTGATATTTTGCAAGCAATCTGCTTGTGTGTAACAACTACTAAAGCTAGTTTTACCTCTTTTTTCCATTGTTCTCCATTAAGGTTGAAGGAAAGAAATAGAGTGTATTTTCCCTAATTACTCCCAAGTGATAGCCTACCCCACTAAAATACAACTAGAACACTGACATCTTAGAAGAGAAGCATGAAAAGTCTTATTAAAGTATAAAGAAACAGTTATAATTCAGTATTAAGCAGAGACTCTCAAATATATTGCTTTCACTGCTCTCACAGATTTTAGCTACTGTTAAATTCTGATGAAGTTTTTACTGAGAAAATTATGTTCAACCCTATTGATTCCTTTGAATGAAACGAAGACTTTCATATCATTTCCAGTAGAAGCACTGAGTATATGGCCAAAGATTGGATACTTAGTTTACGCTGAATTTCAAACACAAGAAGTTTAAATCTTACGTTTTCTGAAAGTTGCAATACAGAGATTTAAACATACGTGTTTATAAATAATAGCTTTATACAGAGAAAAAGTCCTTTATCATGTTTCACATCAGATAGTGACAAAATTCCCTGAGTACTCCCGACACAAGAAAGAAGACAGCTGGGCCGGGAGTTTGGCCTAGTGGTTAAAGTGCTTGCCTAGCATGCATGAAGACCCGGGTTCGATTCCTCGGTACCACATATATAGAAAAAAGCCGGAAGTGGTGCTGAGGCTCAAGTGGTAGAGCTCTAGCCTTGAGAAAGTCCAAGGACAGTGCTCAGGCCCTGAGCTCAAGCCCAGGACTGGCAAAAAAAAGAAAGAAAGAAGACAGCAATAATTCCCAAATGAAACTTTGGTGTTTTGTCTAAATTCCTCCAAGCAAACCTATTTCCCACATGCCTAAGCATCTCCTAAATGTCTACATCCAAAGATTCTTATAGTAGAAAAAAGTGTATCTAATGTCTGAATGTATGCCAATTAATATTAAAATGTCCACTCCCTGATGACAATGAAGAAATAAAATAAGATAATAAGATGTTAAAATTTGACTAGCCAATGGAAGTACTGAGGATGTAAGGTAAGGTTAGGGTGGGGAGGGTTGTTTTTTTTTGGGAAACAAATAAGAATGACCAAAAGACACATAAAGAAGTGTTCAACATCTCTACCCATAAAAGAACTGCAAGCTAAAACATCCCTGATATTCCACCTCATTTCAATTAGAATGGCCCTCATCAGGAAACATAACAACAAATGCTGGTGGGGATGTGGCTTATATGAAACTCTACTGGACGGTTGGTGAGAATAACCCTAACACTAACCTGAAACCCAAACCTAACACTAACCTAAACACTAACTCTAACCCTAACCAGAACCATAGCCCTAACACATATCCAAACCTGAATCCTAAGCCTGATCTGAATCCTAACCCTATCCTGAACCCTAACCATAACCCTAAAAGGAACTCAAATCCTAAGCCTACTCCAACATGACCCCAAATCGTAACACTAAACTGAAATAGAACTGGAACCCCAATCCTAACAATAACCCAAACCATAACCATAACCTGAAAACTAACCCTAACCCTAACCCTAATCCTAACCTGAACCTGAAAATGAACCCGATCCCGAGGCAGAACGCTGTCCCTAACCCTAACCGTAATCTGAAACCTAATCTGAATCCTAACCCTAACCCTAACCCTTACCTAACCCTAAACCAAAACCTACACTGAATCCTAAGCCTAACCCAAACTTCAACCTGAACCCTAATTCTATCCCTAAACTTAACTCTTACCCTAACCACAACCCTAACCTTAATTCTAAACCTAACCATCTGAGAACCCCAACCCCAAATCTAAACCTAACATTAAACCTAACGGAAACCCACCCTAAGCAGAAACCTAAGCCTAACCTAACCCTAATTGTAACCCTTACCTGAACAAAAAAGCCTAACCTGAATCCTAACGTTCAAATGAAAGAGACAGCAAATCTTGACCCTAACCCTCAATTGAGCATGAACCGGAACCCTAACCTCTATCCTAACTCTAACTCAAACACGGACCCTAACATTAACCCTAATCCAAACCCTAACCCTAACTCGAACAACCCAATCCCTAAACGTAACCCTAACCATAACCCGAAACTGTAACCCTAACCCTAACCTGAAACTTAACACTAAATTTAACCTGACCCTAACCTAAAACCTAACCCTAAACTGAAACCTAACCCTAAATCTAACCTGATTAACCCAAAACCTAACCCTAAACCTAACACTAACACTAACCCAAACCTGAACAAAAACCCTAAGCAGAACCCTAAGGCTAATCCTAATCAGAATCCTAACCCTAACACGAAACTTATCCCTAACATGAACAACAACCCTAAGCCTAACCCAAACCCTAGGCATAATCCTAACCATACCAGAACCCAAACCAGAACCCTAACCCTAACCAGAAACCAAACCCGAACCCTAACCCAAACACTAACCCTAACATGAACCCTAACCATAACCCTAAAACAAACCCAAAAGCTAACCCTAAAACACACATGAATTGAACAGGAGCCAAACCCTACCACTAACCCTAATCCTGACTGTAAACTGCAAACTAATACTAACCAAAAGAGAACCTTTACCCTATTAATAACCGGAACCCAAACCTGACCCTGAAACTGAAACCTAACCCTAATCTGACACGTAATCCAAATCCTAACCCTACCCTCAACCCAAACCATAACCCTAACCCATACTCTAATTCAGATGCTAACCCTAATCCTAAAACAAACCTGAACCCAAAACTGAAACCTAATCTGAATACTAAGCCTAACCTTAACCCAGACTCTAAACCTAATCGGACCCCGAATGCTAACCCTAACCCTAACCAGAACCCTAACCCTATCCTGATTCTGAACCCTAAGTCTAACCCTAAAACAAACTCTAACCTTTATCCTAATCCAAATACCAAGCCTAACCCTAACCCTAAACAGAAGCCTACACCAAGTCCTTACCCAATCCAAACTTGCACAAAATTCCTAATTCTATCCCTAAACCTAATTCTAAGCATAAACCTAATCCAAAGGCGAAATCTAACCCTAATCTAACCCAAACATGAATCCTAACTCGAACCCAAAACCAAACTTATACCAAAACCAAAACCTAAGTCTAACTAAGACGAAGATAAAAATTAACTGCAACAATAAGCCAAACTCTAATACTAACCCTAACCTTAACCCTTACCCGAACACTAAACCTAGCACTAACCCTAACCTGGACCCTGACCCTAACCCTAAAACAAACCCAATAAAAAACCCTAACCCTAACTGGAACTTGAACCCAAACCCAACCCTAAGCCTAACCCTAACCATAATCCTAATCCTAATCCTAACCCTAACCAGAACCTGAACCTTATCTGAATCCTAACTCAAACCCTAAAATGAACACTAACCCAAACCTTAAACCTAACCCTAACCCTAAGCAGTCCCCTGCCCTAACCCGAACCTGAAAACGAACCTGACCCTAACCATAACCATAACCTGAACCCGAACTGAACCCTACATTAACAATAATCCTAACCCTAACCCTAGCCTAAGCGTAATCCTAACCAGAGTACTAACCCTAACCCCAACCAGAACTCGAAAATGAAACCTAACCCTAACCCTAACTGTAATCCTAACACAGCATCCTAACTCTCACCCAAACCCTAACCTGGCCCGAAACCAAAACCAAACCCTACCTTGAAATCTAACCCTAACCTGAACTCTAACCTGAAACATAATGCTAACACAAAATCTAACCCTAACCGGAACACTAACCCTAACCTTAACCCAAACCTTAACCTAAACCCTAATCATCAGTGGAAACCTTACTCCAAACCTAACCCAAACTTGAACCCTAACTCTAAACAGAACCCTTAACCAAACCCTAAACTTTAACCAAACCATAACACAAACTGTTAACCTAACCCTACCCATAACTATAAACCAAACCCTAACCCTAACTCTAAACCAAACCCTAAAAATAACCCCCTTCCCAAACTCTAACCCGAATCCAAACCCTGGCCCTAACACTAACCCTAAGTTTAACCGAATCCTAGCAGTAAACCAAACGCTAAACCTAACCCTAACCCTTATAGAAACCTAACCTTAACTTGAAACATATTCTGAAACAGAAACCAAGTCCTAATCCGAACGACAAACCTAAACCTAAACTAAACCCTACCCCTAAACAGAACCCAAACCCTAACTCTAACCCAAATCCTAAATCAAAACCTAACCCTCACCTTAAACCTAACCCTAACCATAATCCTAACCCAAACCCGACACTAACCCAAAGGCTAACCGAATCCAAACCATAACTGCAACCTGAACTTAACCCTAAACTTAAACCCAAAGCCTAACCCTAAGCTGAACCAGAAATATAAGCCAAACCTGATCCCTCACCCTAACCCTAACCCTATCCTGAACCCTAAGCCAAACTTTAACAATAACCTAAAGCCAAACGGTAAACCTTCCTCTAACCCTAACCCAAAAAGTAATCCTAAACCTAAACCTAACCCTAATCTGAACACTTACCCTAAGCAGAATCTGAACCCTAACCCTAACTCTAACCCTAACACTACTCTGAACACTAACCCTAAACCAAACCCTAATCCTAAACATAACCCTAACCTTAAACCTAACCAAACCCTAACTCTACACCTAATTCTAAACCTAACCATAACCATAACTCTAACCCAAACCGAACCCTAACACGAACACTAACCCTAACCTAACATGAAACCTAAACTTAACCTGAACACAAAACCTAACCCAAACCCTAACCCTACCTCTAAACCCTAAACCTAACCCTACTCCTAAACCAAAGCCAACACCGAATCCTAACCATAACCCAAACGTGAACCCAAACTCTAATCCTATCCCTAAGCCTATGGCTAACCCTAATCTAACCTGAATCCAAAATCTAACCCTAACCATAAAACTAACCAAAACCAAATCCTTACACTAATCCTAACCATAACCTACCCGTAAACTGTACCTGAACGCTATCCTGAACTCTAACCCGAACCAGAATCCTAAACCTAACCATAACCCTAACTTGAGTCCTAACCCTAACTCTAAACTGAAACCTATGCCAATTCCTAATCCTAGCCCCAAACCTAATCAGACCTGAACCTGAACCCAAACTTAACCAGAAGAGCAACCCTAAGTGTAATCCTAAACCTAACCAAAACCCTAATGCTAACCAAAACTGTATTCCTACCCTAACCTGAACCCTTCACCACACACTAAAGCGAACCCTAAATCTGACCCCAACCCTAACCCTAACATTAACCCTAACCCTTACTGTAATATGAACTTGAGCCTGAACCCTAACCCTAACTCTACCCGAAGCAGAACCCTAAAGCGAACCGTAACATGAAAACTGTTCATAACCCTAAACTGAACACAAAGTCTAACCCTTACCTGAAGCCTAACCCTATTCCAAATGCTAACTCTAACCTGAACATGAATCCAAACCTGAAAAACAATCCTAACCTGAACACTAAACCTAAACCCTCAGAACCTGAACCCGAAATCTAACTGTAACCCTAACCCTAACCTGAAACCTAATTTAAAACCTAACCATAACTCTAAACTGTAACGATTATGACACACTAAACATAACAATATCCCTGATGGGAACCTGAAACTAACAACCCGAACCCGAAATAAATCCCTGAAGCGAATCCTAACCAAACCCTAACCTGAACGATAACACTAATCCTAACCCGATACCTAACCCAAAACCTAAACCTTGCCTGAACCCAATCCTGAACCCCTACAATAAACCTAACCCTAAATCTAAACCTAATCCTACCTCAAACACTAGCCATAATCAAAACTAACCTAAACCCTAAACATGACCCTAACCTGAACTTTAACCCAAAACTAACATGAACCCAAACCCGAACCTTAAAATGAACACTAACAAATCCTAAACTTAAACCTAACACTAACTCTAACCCAAACTCTAACCCTAACCCTAATATTAATCCTTACCCAAACCCTAACCCAAAATTTATCCCTAACTATAACCCAAACCCCAAACGTAACCTGAAAGCTAACCCGAAGGTGAACCATAATCCTAACCCTAAACATATCCTGAAACCTAACCCTAACCCTTAAACAAAAACCTACACCGAATCCTAACCCTATCCCTAACTTGAATACAAACCCTAATCCTATCCCTACACCTAACTGTAAATTTAACCCTAAATCTAATATTGATCCTTATCTAATACCTATCCCAAACCCACACCCTAACCCTAACACTAAACCCAACCCAAAACCTAACCAGAACTAACCCAAAACTTAAACCCAGCCTTAATATTAAGGTAAACTGAACACTAACCAAAAACCTATACCTAACCATAACACCGATTCAACCAGTACTCCAATCCTGAACCCTAATCCTAACCCTACCTTAAATCTAACTCGAACACTACCCCTAACCCTAATCTGAATCCAAACCTAACCCAAATACGAACCCTTACCCAATACCTACACCAAACCTGAAAACTCACACTAACCCTAAACTTAACGTGAATACTAACCTTAAATATCAATCTAACCCAGACCCAAACACTGTCCCTAACCTTAATGAAACAGGAAGCTGAAAGCACAAATTCTACATCAATCTGAAGAGCCTGGTGGCCCTTTCCAGAAAAGCCAGCCTCTGGAGATTCCTGAGCTCGGAGGAACACAAGTGTGGCCTACACAAGGAGACAAGGCACATCTTCTACCAGGTGGACAAGGATCTGCTTTGTCCGCAGTGTTCCCGCTCTCAGGAGCACGAGTCTGACAGCCACCATCCTGTGGAAAGGGCTGCTGAAGAGCATCAGGATGCCATTTGCAAGCTGATGCCAACATCTGGAACAAGATACAAGAAAACCAGAGGAACATCCACAAGAATAGGAGACTCATCATCCAGTGGATTCGCTATGTGAACCTGTATCACCAAGAAGGTTTTTGCAATGCTAGATCGTGAATGCCACGAGGAGGAAAAGCAGCATTCAGAGAGAATTCTCAGCCAAGGAAGACAGGGTTTATGGCAACTCAGCCAAATGGAGACCCAGATGATTCAGAAGAGGCGAAAACTCAGAGAAAGTTACCAGGAGCTGATCCAGACGTACCAAAGTGAGAGCTTGTACTTCTCTAGTCTGTCGACTTGACACTGGAGAGTTGTAAGGGAGTGCTGGCCTTCATGCCTGGCCCTCTGAGGTCACAGCTCCGTGCTCTTCCAGTCCCTGAAATACTGGAGAGACTCAACCAGTACCGAGTGGGCATTTCCTTGGGATAGGCTGTCCGCAATCAAGATGAGCTGAACGCTCCTCCGCAAGAGGTTGGAGCCGCCCGTGGAGACGCGCTTGGGAATCCTGCTGAACACTCAAACAACTCGACGGCCTTCGGGGCCCAGGTCTTCAGCTCCGGGAATCATTACTGGGAGCTCAGTGCCAATGGTTCTTCCATCTGGGATGTAGGAGTCTGTATGGACTTTGCGGTGGATGTATGTCAGAACCACTTTCTTCTATTAATGATGAAATCCAACAACTATGACTGACTTTTCACCACTTCTCCACCTGTGTCAAACTGCATGGAGATTTCATGTAGGGCAATAGCTATGAGCTGAAGATTTCAGGGACAGTGCAAAGCGTTCAAGCCCCATAACCCACAAAGCAAGGAAGGAAGCAAAGAAACCAGACAAGAAAAAGAACAAAAAGGGAAGGAAAGAAACCTTTTGGCGATGGCGCCAAACCTTACTTTCACTGAAAATTCACCTGAAATGGACAGGGTAGAAAGAAGTTGTCAGAACCATTTGCATGAAAAAGGAATTGAAAGGTGTTGCTGCTGCTAGGATGTAAATTCCAGCACCTATTTATATGTCAATCAAGTTGCATGGCAAAGGTGCAGCATCGCAAGCCCTTCGGGGACCCCTCCCCTGTCTGCATAAATAAGAGTGCTGGTCAGCCTCTCAGTCTTGGAGAAAGGGCCAGCCCATTGTGACCGTCTGCGTTGGGAGCTTGGTTAGCGCCGCTTAGTGTGAGATCAGTAGGATCTTCTCTTTTTATTCTTGTTGAACTCTGATTTGGTCTTTTATTTGATTGCTTGGTGGATTGGTTTGTTCGTTCATTCGGTCGTTCTGTCGTTCGGTCTCGGTCGATTGTGAGGGTAGCACCCGGGCCTGAGGGCTATCTCTGAGGCCCTCTGGGCTCTGGGCTAGTGCTATGCCACAGCGTTATGGCTGATTACCGAGTGGTTGATTGGAGGGAGGAGAGAATGGGGTCAGGCGCAATTTCCTGCTCGGGCAGGCCAGGAAGCAGGATCTTCAGATCTCAGCCCCCGAGTACCTGAGATCAGCAGTGTGAGCAGTCGACGCCAGGCTACCCGGTTTCAAAGATGGACGACGAAGCTCTGCAAGCCTTCCAGAAGGAGCTGAGCTGCGCCTTCTACAGAAATACCTTCATAGACTCAGTCACCATAGACTGCGGCCACAGTTTCTGTCGACTTTGTCTCTGCCTGTCCTGGAAAGAAAGACAAACCCTCCCAGGAACCTGCCCTGTCTGCCGGGAACTCAGCCAGCAGGGAAACCTCAAGTCTGATGTCCTTCTGAAGAGCCTGGAGGACCTTGCCAGAAAAGCCAGCCTCTGGCCATTCCTGAGCTCGGAGGAACACAAGTGTGGCCCACACAATGAGACAAGGCACATCTGCCAGGTGAACAAGGATCTGCTCTGCCCGCACTACTGCCAGCTTTCAGGAGCATGAGTCTCACAGCCACCATCCCGTGGAACGGTCTGCTGAAGAACAGGGAGAGGCCATTTGCAAGCTGATGCCAACTGTCTGGAACAAGATACAAGAAATCCAGAGGAATATCCACAAGAAAAGGAGACTCATCATTGCTGGGAATCCTACAGCTGTTGCTATGACATCCAGAAACTATAAGTTTCTTTAAGCTGAACTTAGTAACTGCAATACTCTGTTACTGAAAGAATTGCTTATTGTTTCTACTACCCCTTCCTTGACCACCCACTGCAATACTTTGTAAGCTAAAAAACTTAATTTATGTATCCTGTTTGACAAACACTTTGACCACCTCCTGACTCCCTCCCCACATTTGGTTCAGTTACATGTTGTATAGTGATGGTTACTCAGCAATATACCTAGGCAACCTGCTTGCCTCAATCACCTTTCTGCAAAACCTATATATTCTGCTGTGCAAAAATAAAGGTTGAGACCTTGATCAGAATACTGTCTTGGTCTCCTTTCTCATGTCTGGTTTGTCTCTCATTCAGGTCCACTCCTCCTCGAGATTTAGTTGACTACCCTGGAGGCTGGGGCAAGTGGCTCTCAAAACGGTGCTCGAGGCATGGAAAACTGAGGTGAACGTCGCTAGGAAAGCTGGTTGTTTTCTTTATGTCACCCTCTTGTGTAAGAGAGTACCTGCATAACGGCCACCACAGAGGGATTCATCCGCGATACCAACCCAGGAAGGTAAGAGAAGACTCGTATAAGGACCACCAGAGAAACCGTCTGTGACACAGGCCCAGGAATAAGGACCACCACAGAGAGACCCATCTGTGGCACAGGCCCATGTAAGGTAGGAAGAGCGACGATTATGGGACAAAGAGTAAGCATGAGTTGTTTATTCAAGGGCTTAAAACCTCACTCAAGACCAAGGAAAAATGGTTAAGAAAAAAGATTTGGTAGATTTCGTTATGTTTCTGAAGGATCTTTGTCCTTGGTTCCCACAAGAGGGAACTATAGATGAAAACAGATGGCAGCGCGTAGGTGATTGTCTTAAAGACGTTTACCTCAATTTTGGCCCCGTAAAAGGTGGCTGTTCAAGCCTTCTCCTATTGGAACCTCTTAAATGAGGTCCTGCAGCTCCGTCACTATCAAGCAGATGTCTCTGAGGTAGTGAAAAATGGTGAAACTTTCCTAAAGGATAAATGTAAGGGAAGCCAGGCTTCTATTCAAAACCATCTTCCAAAACTGCGAATCCCCCTCCTGCCGCTTCTCCTTGTCCCTCTGTCTCCATCCCTATGGCCGCAAATAATATTTGTGCTCACACCAATCAGCCAAAATGCATTTATCCTGTTCTTTCAGTATAGAATTTGGTGATATTGGTGATGATGTCATCTCCCCAGAAGAGGAGGCTTCACTAGAGGAAGAGGCAGCCAAATATCAAAACTCCAATCAGCCTCCAACAGCCTCCCTTTCAACTAAGCCCCCATCCTATACAACGGCCCATCCCTTCTGTGCTCCAGCGCTTGCCTCTGCGCCCGTAAATGATTTGACAGAAGTTACCTGACAAGCCATTCTAAGAGTAGCTAGAGAAGCCCAGTTCTTAAAAACTCATATTCAAATTAAAAAAGGAAAAGTCTGCCTTTCTTAAACAGCCTTGAGAACTAGATATAGAAATAATTTAATCATCCAATACCTCACTGAAAGCTAAGACAAAGGATAGACGAACTCTTCATGCCTTTCCTGTAACTAGATCTCAGATAAAGTCAGCCAAGAGCCCCCCTAATAAAACAGAAAATCAAGGAGACATTGAAGAGAAAGAGAAGGAGGAAGAGGATGGGGAGGAAAGGGACGCAAGTAGTAAAGAATCAGAAACCTCTGGAGAAGAGGAAGAAAATAATCCCCTAATTATTAAGCCCCCAAAATATCGTCCCTTAAAATTCAAATATATTAAGGAACTTAAAAGCTCTGTCTCCATGTATGGCCCAGTTGCCCCCTTTACTCTCTCTCTTTTAGAATCCATGAGTGATGACTGGCTTACATTAAATGCCTGGGGAATGCTAGCTAATGCTGCACTTAGCAGAGGCTAATATCTTTCATGGAAGGTTGATTATGCTGAAAGATGTGAAGACATTGCACGTCGCAATATGACTGCTACAGGTCTGTCTAAGACATGGACCCTAACTAAATTATTAGGACAATGCCCCTATGATAACA
Organism: Megascapheus bottae; assembly: GCF_031878675.1. Taxonomy (NCBI): domain Eukaryota; kingdom Metazoa; phylum Chordata; class Mammalia; order Rodentia; family Geomyidae; genus Megascapheus; species Megascapheus bottae. Next base: position 7,028,166 of record NC_143543.1, read on the forward strand.
ATGAAAAACAAGCCAAATTTCCCAGAGGGCTACTTGCTCAAATTCAGCATGCAGCCCTTATGCTTGTAAGAGCCTCTCACCTCAAGAGTCGGCTGTTTCTTCCATAGCAAAAAATTCATTAGGGATCCCAGGAGCTATTCAGTGAATTTGTGGGGTGCCTTACTGAGGCTGTGGATCAATTTATAGGGTGCAAAGAGACAGATAATGAACTCATTAGACCTCTTGCCTTTGAGAATGACAATTCTGCCTGTCAGGCTGCAATACCTCCTCTTCGCCATGGCAAAACTCTTTCTGATTACATCAGACTTTGTGCTGATGTTGACCCAGCCTCACGTTATATTGGATTGGCTATTGGAGTCGTCTTCAAAGATTTTACCCAGGGACCCAAGGCTAAGACATGTTTTAACTGCAAATAGCCTGGTCATGTTTTGAAAGATTGCAAGGCCCCTAAGGCAGAGCAGCCTCCCCCTTCATCAATTTGTCCCCGAGGCAAACAAAGAAAACATTGGGCCTCAGAGTGTAAGTCCAAAACTGATATCCATGGAAAACCATTGCCGCCAAAGCAGGGAAACTTGATGAGGGGCCCAACCCAGGGCCCCAAGCCAACACTGGGATTGAACCCTGGGGCTGTCAGGTTTGTTCCCCAATCTCCAGCTCATCTAATGTCATCTCCCTCATGTGAGCAAACCCAGATAGTGCAGGACTGGACCTATGTGCCACCTCCCACTCCATATTGACTCCTGATTCTGGGACTCAGATCCTTTCCACTGGAATTTTTGGCCCTTTTCCCCAAACACATTTGGCTTAATTTTGGGACACGGAAGCTCCACCATCTAGGGTCCTAATATTTCACCAAGCATTATTGATAATGATTATACTGCCAAAATCAAAATAGTGGCAACTGCTTCTCAAGGACCTTTAACTATTTTCCTTGGCCAGAGCATTGCTCTATTGGTATTGCTTCCTCTTATTACTAATAACCCCAGTCACGAACGCTGGAGAGGCACTCATAATTTTGGTTCCTAAGATACCTATTGGGTAGAGGAAATTACACATAAGAGGCCTTTATTAAAGTTAAAATTAGATGGAAGGGTTTTTGAGGGCATAGTTGATACAGGAGCAGATGCTACTTTCATCTCCAATAGAGATTGGCCTTCAGCCTGGCCCCTTAACCCTCCTATAACTCACTTAAAGGAAATAGGACAGACTTCTAACCCTCTTCAAAATTCTAAAATTATTTTGTGGGAAGACGAGGAATGAAACAAAGGCACGGTGCAGCATTATGTGGTCACCGGCCTCCCAGTTAAATTATGGGGAAGAGACATTCTTTCTCAGATGGGACTCATTATGTGAAGCCCCAAAGAATTAATTACTCAACAGATACTTAACCAAGGATATCGCCCAGGTTAAGGGCTGGGAACGAATTCTCAGGGTCTTACGGCGCCCATCCAGATGGATGCTAAGTCTGATCACGCTGGCATTAGCTATAAAAATTTTCTTTAGTGTCCATTGACATGTCTGTAGTGCATGCAGAGAAAATTTCTTGGAAAAGGACAGAGCCTGTGTGGGTTGATCAGTGGCCTCTAACAATTGAAAAGTTGGCTGCAGCCACAGCGTTAGTACAGGAACAGATTGCTGCAGGCCACATTGAATCTACTACTTCCCCCTTGGAACACACCCAATTTTGTAATAAAAAAGAAATCAGAAAAGTGGAGACTTCTTCAAGATCTTAGGGAATTTAATAAGGCCATGATTCCCATGGTTGCCCTTAACATGGCCTTCCTACTCAGGTTGCCATTTCCAAGGGATACTATACAATTGTTATTGATTTAAAGGATTGCTTTTTCTCCATCCCTCTCCATCCTGAGGATCGCCAATACTTTGCATTCAGTCTACCAGTAGTGAATTTTAAAGGCCCTATGCCTAGGTTTCAGTGGAAAGTTTTACCCCAGGGGATGGCCAATAGCCATACATTGTGTCAGACATTTGTTGCTCAGATTATAGATCCATTCAGATTAAAGGATCCCTCTCTATGTAATTCATTATATGGATGATATTCTTCTTGCTGGACCAGATGCTGATTGCCTTCTCCATTTTTCTCAGCAACTATCAAATGCTCTTACCAGTGCAGGTCTTCAATTTGCACCAGAGAAGATTCAGTTAAAACCTCCATATATATTTTTAGGCTTTGAGTTTTTTTCCAATAAAATATTATCCCAAAAATTCAACTTAGGATTAATCATCTTAAAACCTTAAATGATTTCCAAAAACTCTTAGGTGATATCAACTGGCTACGCCCCTATCTTAAATTGAGTACGGGTGAGCTTAATCCCATGTTTGATAGTCTTAGAGGAGATTCTGACCCCCTTTCTAAATGCTCTTTGGATGCTCCTGCTCAAGAAGCTCTCTCCTTAGTAAAGGCAGCCATTTCTAAACAGCAAATTACTTTTGTCAATTATGACCTACCCTTACAGTGTGTCATTTGTGCATCTAGTTTCACACCCACTGGCATCTTTTGGCAGAAAGAGCCCCTTTCTTGGGTACACCTGCCTTTTGAACCATCTAAGGTCCTTATACCCTACACTACGTGGGTGATGGAGCTAATTAAAATAGGAAGGGAACAAAGAAGAAAAAATTTTGGCAAAGACCCAGATAAAATAATTTTACCATATACTCCCTCCCAGATTCAATGATTAATTCAAAATGATGATGATTATGCTGTTTCACGCATTTCCTTTTTAGGCACTTTCGATAATCATTATCCTGTTGATAAACTTCTTCAGTTTTTGCAATATCAACCCATTACCTTCGCTGTACAGACCTTCCAAAAACCCCTTCCTAATGCCTCCTTTGTGTTCACAGATGGCTCCTCCAATGGGCAAGCTGCCTTTTCTATTAATGGCAAAATTACTTCCTTAAAGTTCCCCTATTGTGATGCCCAGTTGGTTGAGTTGTTTGCAGTCTTACAAGTTTTCTCTCAGTTACATACTTCTTCTTTTAATCTGTACACTCATAGTGCCTATATTGTTCATTCAATACCATTGCTTGAAACAGTGCCTTTTATTAAGCCAACTACAAATGCTGCTCCCCTATTTTTCTTAATTCAACGATATATTCAAACTAGAAGTTGTCCCTTCTTTAGAGGCAACATCCGTGCCCACTCTGGCCTCCATGGACTTTTGACAAAGGGCAGTGAAACAATAGACCAAGCTACCCCATTGGTACTTTTAGCTAAAAATGACCTGATAGCCCAGGCCAGAGAAGCTCATTCGCTACATCACCTTAATGCCCAGACCCTTTGTCTTCGTTTTAAAATCACCAGAGAGCAGGCATGGCAAACTGTGCCAAAATTGTATTACCCTGTTGCCAATACCCCGTTTGGGTCTTACTTCCTGAGGATTGGTTCCTAATGAATTGGGGCAAATGGATGTTACTCAGGTTCCCTTTTTTTGGTACTCTTAAATATCTTCATGTTTCAGTAGATACCTTATTGGAATTATTTTTGCTACACCACATTCTGGTGAGGCCTCCAAAAATGTTACCGCCCATATACTTAATTGCATGGCAGTTATGGGAAAGCCTAACATTATTAAGACTGATAATGGCCCCGGATATACTGGTATAAATTTTCAACATTTCTGCTGCCAGATGCAAATAAAACACATCACTGTTATTCCCTATAATCGTCAAGATCAAGGAATTGTTGAATGAGCTCATCAAACCCTTAAAAATACTTTTCAAAAGTTAAGAACACAAAACTTATCTCCCACAAAAGGAACTCCAAAAATATTCTTCACCATGCCCTATTTGTTATTAATTTTTTAACACTGGATATTAATGAAAAATCTGCAGCTGATCGCCTTTGGCACCCCCAAATTATTAATAATTATGCAACTATTATGTGGAAGGATCATGTGACTTCAAAATGGAAGGGCCCTGACCCAATGCTGATCTGGGGAAGAGGATCAGCCTGTATATTTGATAATAAAGAAGGCACTGCTCATTGGCTCCCAGAAGGACTCGTAAAGCCTATTGATAACTCTCCTTCCAGGGAAGGTTAGCTCTCTGAGAATAAAAACCTTTACTTCTATTCTAGAAAATCGTCAAAACTGCTGTGGATCCTACAAATGTCAGTCTTGCTTTTGCTGCTGTCATCATCAGAGAACACAGACCTCTACTAGATAAAGAAACCCTCCTACTTTCACTTTTTGGCAACCCTTTGATGGCCATGGGGGCACACCAATCCCGATTGCCATTCCAAGCAATAATTCCCTTAGCCCTATTAATTCTGCCTATTAATTCTTTCTGCTTTTTTTTCAGTCCTGGGCTTGAGCTCAGGGCCTGAGCACTGTCCTTGGACTTTCTCAAGGCTAGAGCTCTACCACTTGAACCTCAGCCCCAGTTCCAGGTTTTTTTTTCTATTTATGTGGTACCAAGGAATCGAACCTGAGTCTTCATGCATGCTAAGCAAGCACTTTCACCACTAGGCCAAACTCCCGGCCTCTTTGTCCTTTTTTACTCAATCTTAGAATAATATCTTTGATATACATGTAGGAGTAATTTCTTTTAGCAATTGTTTAGCAGTAATTATTTACTCTTCTCCTACTATTTCCCTTTGCCCTCCTGTAGGAAACGTATTTGTCTGTGGAGGCAACCTGACCTTTACCCAACTCCTTGTATAATGGCCTGGAGTTTGTGTACTTGCTTCACTGCTCCCCGATATAGACATTATTCCTGGAAGTGAAATTCTGCCAATTCCCAGACTAGAAATGGTAGGAGGAAGACATAAGCAGGCTGCTTTTATTCCCCTCCTGGCAGAATTGGGAATCACTGCAGCCCGAGGTGCAGGAATGGCAGGATTGGGGGTGCCACTACACTCTCACGCCAAATTGTCCAATCAGTTAATAGAGGATTTCAGGCATTGTCCAGCACTATTAGTGACCTTCAGGATCAGATGGACTCCCTGGCTGAGGTAGTTCTTCAGAATAGAAGAGAGCTAGATTTACTCACCACAGAAGGAGGAGGAGTTTGTTTGGCTTTACAGGAACGTTGCTGCTTTTATGCAAACAAGTCTGGTATTGTGTGAGACAAGATTAAGAACATCCAGGGGGACTTGATCAAACATCGCTGAGAATTGTTTGATAACCCCTTTTTGAATTGGATTAAATGGAATGTTGCCTTACCTCTTTCCCCTCCTAGATCTTTTGTTTGGTATTTTGATTATTGTATCCATAGGACCATGCATATTCAATAGAATCATGAGTTTTGTAAAACAGCCAATTGACGCCCTGGCATCTAAACCCCTTCTAATTCATTATCATGGGCTATATTTGGCCACTCAAGAGGCAGGTGAAGGCACGGAGGCCACCATCTCCTACTACCCAAGCAGATCAACAAAGAACAGCAGTTCTACAAAGGCAGCCAGAATCCAAACCGGCTAGATGTAGGCCATGGGCACCTAAGGAAGGGTAGAACCGAGAGGTATCTACTGTCTTGGGATCAATGCAAAAGTGCCGATCGCGCTCATGGAAGCAAACCCATCTGCATAGGGGTTGGATCGGGGTAAAAAATCCCCTCCCCTCAAAAAGGATCCTGTAAAGCCTTCCAGAGGGATGTGTTAATGCCAATCATGCTTAAATCTTTGATTTCTCTAAGATATGGTTTTGCTTATAGCTGCTTCCAAACGTATTGTAACAATATTTGGCCTTTTAATAAATTAAATAAAGAGGGAGAAGAGGATGGGGACAAAACAGCTTTTGCTATGACATGCAGAAATCATAAGATTCTGTAAGCTGAAAGAATTAAGTAATAAACTAAAAGAACTTATTAACTGTAAAAATCTGTAACTTGAAAGTATTGTTATTTGTTTCTACTAACCCTTCCATGACAACCCAACTGCAATATTCTGTAAGCAAAAAGAGCTTGATTTATGTATCCTGCTTGGCAAATATGAAGATCACAGTCCAGAAGAGACCATGCCAAAACACAAGAGCCTCTTTCAAAAACAAAAACAAAACAAAGCAACAACAAAGCAACAACACACCCCACCACAAATGAAACCAAGATCCAAAAAGTTAACGAATCCTCCCCCCAAAGCCCTAAACGGAAAAACAGGAACCCCAGAGGAAAAACAAAGAAAACCGGAACCACAACCAAAAGGCACCAACAAGTACGCAAGGAAAGACAGGCTCTGGTCGTTTGGCCCAGTGCAATGGAGTGCTTGCCTAGCTGGATCCCATTCCTTGGGACCACATTCCTAGACAACACTGACTGAGATCCTCCTGTTCACCCTTTCCCCATAGCTGAGATGACCCTAGTGCCCTGAGGGCCCTAGTGCTCCTGGCTTCCCTGTTGGTTGAGTTGGGATGGTGATAACTTCTGAGAGGAGGGCAGGCTTAAGGGGTGAAGACCCTGCCCAATGGAGGTTCCTAAGGAGTTTGAAAACTAACTGTAGGAGGATGTCCTAATACCATGCCATACACTCCCTCAGCTATCTTTAGGAAAGACAAGATAGGATGGATGTTTCCAGCGAGCTTGCCCAACTTTTGTGGTTAAGTCATAAAGTACGAGATGGAGAGAAATGCGTTGTGGGAGGAGGGAGGAATAAAGTCGGTTTGGGGAGGGGTGTCTCAAGTCTGAACATCCTAGCTACTCAGGAGGCTGAGATCTGAGGACTGCAGTTCAAAGCCAGCCTGGCAACTACAGGACCTAAGACTCTCACCACCAAGGAATTGTTAGAAAAATGGGAAGTTGTGCTGTGGATCCAGGGGTAGGGCAGTAGCCAAGAGCAGAAGAGTTCAGGGACGGGGCCTAGAGTTCAAGACCCATAACTCACAAAGCAAGCAAGGAAGCAAAGATACCAGACAAGAAAAAGGCCAAAAAAGGGAAGAGAAGAAAGAGCCTTTTGGCCATAGGGTCAAACCTCACTTTCAGTGAAAATTCCCCTGAAATGGCCCATGTAGACAGAAGTGGTCAGAAGCATTTGCCTGAAAAAGGAATTGAAAGTTGTTGCTGCTGCTGCTGCAATGTAAATTCCAGCGCCTATTGTTATGTAAATCAAGTTGCCTGGGACAGGTGCAAGGTTTCAAGCCTTTTCTGGGGCTCTGCCACTCTTAGCATAAATAAGAGGGACAGTCGGCCTCTCAGGCCTCTCGGAGGAAGGGCCACCCCAGCTAGACAATCTGCATTGGGAGCTTGAATAGCACCTCTGAGTGTGAGAGCGGTAGGATCTGCTCTTTTCATTCTTGTTCATCTTCTCTTTGGTCTTTTATGAGCTCACTTGGTGGGTCCGTGGTTCGTTCAGTCTGTCAGTGTGTTGGTTTGTGGGTCGGTCAGTCTGTCGGTCGGTCACTCTCGGTGGGTTGTGTGGCTAGTGCCCGGCCTGGGGGCTACCCCTGATGCCCTCTGGGCTCTGGGCTAGCGATGTACCACTGGAGCCAAAACACTGCGATTGATTACCAGGTGGTTGATCGGAGGGAGGAGAGAAGGGGGTCAGGCGCGCTTTCCTAAGCGGGCAGGCCAGGAAGCGCGACCTTCAGATCCCAGCCCGCCTAAGTAGCTAAGATGATTGGTGAGAGCTCGCGATGCCCGCCTTGCCGGTTTCAACGATGGACTGCAAAGCTCTGCAAGCCTTCCAGAAGGAGCTGAGCTGCGCTGTCTGCAGAAATACCTTCCTAGTCCCAGTCACAATAGACTTCGGCCAGTTTCTGTCGACCTTGTCTCTGCCTGTCCTGGGAAGAAAGGCAGACCCTCCCAGGAACGTGCCCTGCCTGCCTCGAACCCACTCAGCAGGGAGACCTAAAGTCTGACGTCCTTCTGAAGAGCCTGGTGGCCCTTGCCAGAAAAGCCAGGCTCTGGCGATTCCTGAGCTCAGAGGAGCACAGTGTGGCCCACACAAGGAGACAAGGCACATCTTCTGCCAGGTCGACAAGGACCTGCTCTGTGTGCAGTGCTCCTGCTCTCAGGAGCACGAGTCTCAGAACCACCAGGCCGTCGAAAGGGCTGCTGAAGAGCAATGGGAGGCCATTTGCAAGCTGATGTCCACCATCTGGAACAAGGTACAAGAAAACAAGAGGAACATCCACAAGAACAGGAGACTCATCATCCAGTGGGTTCGGTATGTGAACCTCTACCGAGGGACCACCAAGGAGTTTTTTGCAATGCTGTGTGAGGAACGCCACGAGGAGGAAAAGAAGCATTCAGAGAGACTTCTCAGCGAAGGAAGACAGGTTTTAGGGCAACTCAACCAAATGGAGACCCAGATGATTGAGAAGAGGCGCCAGCTCAGAGAAACCTACCAGGACCTGATCCAGACATACCAGAAGCCAGACCTGGAAGTTCTCCGTGCTTTCGACTTGACACTGGAGAGTTGTAAGGAAGTGCTGGCCTTCATGCCTGGCCCTCTGAGGCCACAGCTCCATGTGCTTCCAGTCCCTGGAGTACTGGAGAGACTCAACAGGTACCAAATGGTCATTTCCTTTTGAGAGGCTGCCCACAATCAAGATGAGCCTCCTGCTCCTCCGCAAGAGGTTGCGGCCAACCGTGGAGATGCACTTGGGAATCCTGCTGAACACTCCATCAACTTGACTGCCTTCAGGGCCCAGGTCTTCAGCTCAGGAAAACATTACTGGGAGCTCAGTGCCAATGGTTTTTCCACCTGGGCTGTAGGAGTCTATAGGGACTCGGTGGTAGGGAGAGACCTCCCCATGGATGAATCTCAGGACCTCTTTCTTCTTTTAACTCTGAAAACCAACACCAGCAACAATCTGTTCACCACTTCTCCACTTGTGTCTCACTACATGGAGATGCCTCTGGACCTGGTTGGGGTCTTCCTTGTCCTAGACAGTGGGAGTGTGCGCTTTTGGAATGTCGCCAAGAGTTCCCTTATCTGGATATACCCCAATGGAACTCTGCAATTTCCGGTCAGGCCCGTTTTTCACAGAGGCAACCCATTGAAGTGAGTGGAGAGCCTTTCCAGGTGTTGAGAACTCCGCACCTGAGAACCGGGCTCACAAGCATCCCCATCCCAACTCAACCAACTGGTAATCCAGGGGTCTCTGCTATGTCATCTCACCTATGGGGAAAGGGTGAACAGGAAGATCACAGTCCAGAAGAGACCATGCCAAAACACAAAAGCCTCTTCCAAAAACAAAAGCCAAAACAAAGCAACAACAAATCAACAACACACCCCACCACAAATGAAACCAAAAACCCAATAGTGAATGACATCTCCCCCCAAAACCCTAAACAGAAAAACAGGAACACCAAAGGACAAACAAAGTAGTCCATAACCACTACCAAAAGAAACCAATAAGTACGTAAGGAAGGAAAGACAGGCTCTAGTCGTTTGTCCCAGTGCAATGGAGTGCTTGCCTAGCTGGATCCCATTCCTTGGGACCACATTCCTAGACAACACTGACTGAGATCCTCCTGTTCACCCTTTCCCCATAGCTGAGGTGACCCTAGTGCCCTGAGGGCCCTAGTGCTCCTGACTTCCCTGTCTGTTGAGTTGGGATGGTGATAGCTTGTGAGAGGCGGGCAGGCTTAGGGGTTGAAAACCCTGCCCAACAGAGGTTCCTAAGGAGTTTGAAAACTAACTGTAGGAGGATGCCCTAATACCATGCCATACACTCCCTCAGCTATCTTTAGGAAACACAAGGTAGCATGGATATTTCCAGCGAGCTTGCCCAACTTGTGTGGTTAAGTCATAAAGTACGAAATGGAGAGAAATGAGTTGGGTGGGGGGAGGAAAAAAGTCGGCTTGAGGAGCGGTGTCTCAAGTCAGTACATCCTTACTACTCAGGAGGCTAAGATCTGAGGACTGCAGTTCAAAGCCGGCCTGGCAACTACAGGACCTGAGACTCTCACCTCCAAGGAATCATTAGAAAAATGGAAAGTTGGGCTGTGGCTTCAGGAGTAGGACAGTAGGCATGAGCTGAAGAGTTCTGAGTCAGGGCCCAGAGTTCAAGCCCCATAACCCACAAAGCAAGCAAGGATGCAAAGAAATCAGAGAAGAAAAAGGCCAAAAAAGGGAAGAGAAGAAAGAGCCTTTTGGCCATGGGGTCAAACCTCACTTTCAGTGAAAATTCCCCTGTAATGGCCAGTGTAGAAAGAAATGGTCAGAAGCATTTGCCTGAAAAATGAATTGAGAAGTGTTGCTGCTGCTGCAATGTAAATTCCAGCAAGTATTGATAGAAAAGTCTTTTGAGAAATCATATGAATATCCTCATGTTCCAAATAGAGGACTCTAGATACAGAATGATTCATACTGGGTTGCTTAAGTTCAAAAGTTTTTTTTTTAATGTCATAGCAGCTTTGAACTGAAGCATTATTTTGTATTGTCATGACCTTCAAACCAGCAGTAACTCCATTTGACTAATTTTATTTCAAGAAGCTAGGGAAGTGTAAAATAACCTTCACAAGGTTATTTCGATGTTTAAGCATCAGTGCATGAATTTAAACCTGTGTCAGGCTGACTAAAAGCCAATTTTCTCCTGCTTTGCTGCTTTATATCAGAAGTGAGATCAAGTTCTGTATTACATGTTTGTACCTTGAGTTTATTAGAGTTTGACATGTAGTCATGGGTCCTTGAAGATGCTGAATCTGTCATCTGAATCAGAGAGGGGAGAACTCCATAGAAATCCACACAAGGCAGGGACTGATGGTTCACACCTGTAATCCCAGCTACTGAACATCTAAGATCTGATGCTCATGGCTCAGGTCAGCTAAGTTAAGAAGCCCATGTGAATTTCTTTTTTCTTCCTTCCTTCTTTCTTTTCTTTTCTTTTCTTTCTTTCTTTCTTTCTTTCTTTCTTTCTTTCTTTCTTTCTTTCTTTGTTTCTTCTTTCTTTCTTCTTCCTTCCTTCCTTTCTTTCTCCCTTTCTTTCTTTTTCTCCTTCATTCTTTTTATTTGCCACTCCTAGGGCTTGGACTCAAGGCCTGCCCAATATCCTTGGGCTTTCTCAAGGCTAGGGCTCTACCACATGTGCCACAGCACCACTTCCAGCCTTTTCTGTGTATGTGATACCTAGGAATTGAACCCAGGCCTTCATATATGTTAGGCAAGCATTTTACCACTAGGCAAAACTCCCAGTCCCGGAAGTCCATGAGACTCTTATTTCCAATGAACTACGGCAAAGCTGGAACCGGAGCTATCGTTTAAATAGTAGAGCATCAGCCTTGAGTGAAAATGCTAGACAGTGTCCACATCCTGGTATTAAATTCTTACTAATGAACTCAAACTAAACCAAACAAACACATTTATCTGCAAGTCAGAATTGTTTGCTTCAGGCACAGCGAATTGTATTAAGCCATACATAATATACAGTATGAATCTGAACCCAGGCTGTCAGAATGTAAAACCCATATACATTATTTAGAGGAAAGTCAAACTAGATATACCAGTGTTAATAAATAGAAGTACTTAATATTAATTTTTTAAAAATAATATAATATATATGTTACTTTACATATATACTATATAAAATGTAACAGTGGAGTATCTAAAGATCACATACAACAAGAATATTGCCTTTTAGAAACAGGCTTTTAATATATTTACCATTATAGGAATAGCAATCATAATATTATTCATCATCATGGATAGTGATCAGAATAAGTACTATTCTTTTCTTTTCTTCTGTCTTCTTTTCTTTTGTTAGTTTTCTACCAGTGTGGGACAGTGCCACCTACGGATTTTTCTTAGTATGTGGTATCAAGAACACTTACCACTAGGCTACACTTATGGCCCTAAGTACTATTCTTTAAAAGGGGGCTTACACTTGCAGTCTTAGTTATTCAGGAAGCTGAGATCTAAAGACCAAAATTCAAAGCCAACCTGGATAGTAAGGTCCATGTTTATTTTTTTCATATATTTTTATTTAATTAATAGAAGGGTTACATTTTATTTGTCACATAGAAGGTGCATTAATTCACATACATTGGTACTCTTTCTCATGTCTTAGTCATCATTCCCTCCCCACCACCCCCACCCCACATCCTATACAGGAAGCTGAGATCTAAGGGTCAAAGTTCAAAGCCAACCTGGACAGTAAAGTCCATGATTCTTTTGTCTCCAACGAACCAGCAAAATAGCCAGAAGTAGAGGTACGGCTCAAGTGGTAGATCACCAGCCTTGAGGGAGAAAAAGAAATCTCAGGGACAGAACACAGGCCCTAGAACTAGCACATTAATAAATAACAACAACAACAAAAAAAAACCTAAACAAACTGAAACGAAGGAAGGGAATATAATATAAATAGTTTTATTTATGTATATATATATTATACATATACATTATGTTATATCATTATATTTATAATATATTTTATGTTATATATTTATATTACATTTAATATATTATATATTATATATACATGTTATATATTTACATTACAGTATATTTTATATAAGTATATATACATATATGAAACTTACCACATTGCATATGTAATCTGACATTTAACCTTATTTATATTAAATATATAATAGATACTTTCTATATTATATATAAACAAAGGTTATATAGAGCTGGAAATTTGTCCTAGTAGAACAGTACTTGCCTAGCACACATGAAGACCTGGGTTCCATTCTTAGGTACCACATAGAAAAATAGCTGGAACTGGTTCTGTGGCTCAGGTGGTGGAGCTCTAGCCTTGAGAAAGCCCAAGGACAGTGCTCAGGCCCTGAGTTCAAACCAGGACTGGCAAAAAAGAGGGAGGTTATATATATATATATATATATTATTATTATTAAAAGCATTAAAAGTTCATATATACTATTGAAATAAGGTTGTGTATTATATATACATACATATACATATATATTTAAACCTGCATAAAGTAGTGCATGCCTATAATCACAGCATTTTGGAGTCAGGAAGTCTCAAAGATTAAAGTAGCCTAGGTTGTATTGCAACCTGAATGGCAATTAATTATATATAAAAGTCTGCTTATTTAAAAGAATGCTACTCAATTTGTGGACACTTGACATGTGCACGCAAGCTTTAGAATTGTTGAACTACTTAGGAGCTGAATGTGGGAATAAAATTGTTGGAATCATTAGTAATGTGTTTCTTCCAATGGGTCTTTTTTATTTTTCCTCTCTTTGGTGAGTGGGCAGCCTTTTGCACTTCTGTAAAAAATATTTGCTTCATGTCAAGAAGGCCCCAGCGATGAAATTAATAGAGAAAGGATTAGAAAAAATTCTGGGGGAGGAAAGTGCTTTGAGGACCTTTCAGGGTTGCTAAGGAAATTCTTGTAAGTTCTTGAGCATGCAGAAGCACTAAGGAAACATATCTGCTGTTTAAAAGACTTCTCTAATCCCAAGCAGAAATCAGTTGACAGAGTGGGGTTGGGTTTTGCTCCCTGGGTGGCCATTCTTTAGTGTGGAGCTTTTGTAAGAGCCCCTGGGCTAATAAACTTCTCACCTGAAGAACTCCTGCCCTCTGCAGTGGTTATAAAAATCCAGACACAGGGGCTCGGAGTTTGGCCTGGTGGTTAAAGTGCTTGCTAGCATGCACAAAAACCCGGGTTCAATTCCTCCGTACCACATACATGGAAAAAAGCCAGAAATGGTGCTGAGGCTCAAGCGGTAGAGCTGTAGCCTTGAGAAAGTCCAAGCACAGTGCTCAGGCCCTGAGCTCAAGCCCAGGACAGGCAAAAACTAAAAGAAAATAAAATCCAGACACAAAGCAGAGACCAGTCAGTCCCCCAGGCTCAGCAGCCTGGTCTACTCTTGCTTCCCTGCCTCTACCCTCACCCAGACTGCAGGAATGCAAATGCAGATCCAATGAAACTTGGGGAGTTTTAAACACCTTTAAGTTCAAAAAACTGGAGAATATGCCTGAAGAAATAACCCCAACCTCTTTCATGCCACCAATCACTGTTTCTTTGCTTTTTTTCACTGAGGAATTAATATTATTATTTAAATGAGTTTACATCTGTCTTTATTCTTGCAAAAATAAAATACCCAAGCCTTCATTGCCAATCTACGTGGGAAAATTAAAATATAGAAATAGAAACTGTACGTAAAACAAGTACAGCCTGACTTCAGGATACATTTATCCAATGTTCCCATTTGGTATCAATTTACCATTCCTTTGTAAGTTATTACTCTAGTAGAATTGGTGCCATCTGTTTTGATGGATCCACTGAGTGCCAGACTTTGTGTTTTGGATGGAGTAGTTTATTTTGTTTTTCTTCTCTGAATAACCTCATTGCTTTGCATTTTAAGAAAATCCACTTAGGTTAACTTAGGGAGTTGCCTGTTGGAGAAATTTCCGGATACTAAATCATTAAGGAGAGTATCTTATTTGTGATTTATGGAACCCCAGTCCAGGTTCTCTAAGCAACAAAAGCTGATAAATTTCAAGGAAATTCTGGATGGATGGTTCCATGGATTGTTAAAGCTACTATGTGATTCATTATTGTACTTAGATTACCCCTCCTTTAAATCTCATGGATACCATGTAATTAGTTCAGGTTGCACACACACGCACACACAAACACACACATGATGTCTATTTGTTCAGTGGAATAAAAGTTTTATATTTCAAGCCCTGTGTGAAACAATATACTTTCAGGAAAAAATCCTAAAACAAACAAGAAAAGATACAATGCTTCTTTTTTAGCCATGCTGTGAACCAAGGGGTATAAAACCCTTGACTTAAATTTTTAACCAAGATGTTTATTCCATAGTGGAATTTTAATATCTTTTTCGGTGGTGGGGAAAAAGGTGCCATGCCTATTTCTACTTCATAAATTGCAAAAATGCTTATTTGCATTGTGGGATTCTTTCTTAAAAATATTTATCTATAAAAATTTGAGTGTCGGGCCGGGAGTTTGGCCTAGTGGTAGAGTACTTTGCGCAGCCTGCACCAAGACCCGGGTTCAATTCCTTGGTTCCACGTACACAGACAAAAAGCCAGAAGTGGTGCTGAGGCTCAAGTGGTAGAGCTCTAGCCTTGAGAAAGTCCAAGGACAGCGCTCAGGCCCTGAGCTCAAGCCCAGGACTGGCAAAAATAAAGCTGAGTGTTGCTTGCTTTGACAGTTGGAAAAAAATAGGATTCCCATTTCCTTACAGTTTTTTTTTTTGCCAGTCCGGGGGCTTAAACTTGGCCTGGGCACTGTCATTGAGCTTTCTCAAGGCTAATGCTCCACCACTTGAGCCACAGCAACACTTGTGGCATTTTCTGTGTATGTTCTACTGAGGAATGAAACTCAGGGCTTCGAGCATGGTAGGCAAGTACACAACCTCTAGACCACACTCCTGGCCCCGTCTTTTGTACTTTTGTGTTGGGATTTTGTTTTTGAGAGACAAGTACAACTTTGGGTCATTTTAATTCCTTTATACCTACAAGAGATTCCTAAATAGTTACAGCTCTTCATGTTCTGGAATTGACTTATGTGTTGATACTTTAAACCAATTATTTACTTATTGTACTTCTAGTAAGAAGAAAAATATTGAGTACTATGTTTTGTTTTCATATTTAATAGCAGCCAAATTTAAATGTATTGAGAAGGGTGGTGTGTGTGGGGTTTGAGGAATGTAACGGCTTGGCTAGCTAGAAATATTGTTTATATTAAACTCCTTTTAATGTGAATCAAACAATAAGAAAAGAAGCCTCAGGGAAGTTAGCTTTGAAATGAAGTCAGTTGATATGTTATCATGTTTGTCTTTATTATTATTATTATTTAACTGGAAAAGTACACAGTAACACAGAAATTGCTTTATATCACAAAGTTCCTAAGGCTCAGATGCCCCTCCCCCCTTTCTTCTTCCTTCTCTCTTCCTTAAAACTTAGTGCTTGTGTACAGACTCTTATCTTTTTCTTTAAAGCCTGATACTCTACCACTTCAGTCCCTGCTATATTTCTGGATCTTTAGTAGTTAATCAATGATAAAGATCTCACAGATTTCATGCTTTGAACTTTGATTTTCATGATTTTAGCCCTCCTGAATAGGTAGGATGACTGGCTTGAGTCACAAGTACCCAACTAGATTGATTGATCACTTGATTGATTTATGGGTCTTCCATAAAATTTTATCTGAAACCTTACTTATACAATTCAAATACAAAGATTGTGGTCAATTGGATCTGAGGTAGCATTTTCTCTTATATACATGGAATTTATGTATGTAATTTGTGTTGTAAATATTATCTGTCTTTTTTGCTAAGATGGTCATTCCTGCAGGTCTAAGATCTTGGTCTTCATACTCTTTCTCAGAATCCAGGCTATCATCTCTATTTTATTGATATAAAATTCTAATTGAGAATATATCTTTTTTCCATTTATTACTTTATATTTTTATGCTGGTAATGGGACTTGAACGCAGGGCCTGGGAGCTTTCCCTTAGCTTTATCACTCAATGCCAACGCTCTATTTCCAGCTTTATTTTTGTAGGGAATTAAAGAATCTCATGGACTTTCTTATCAGGACTGGCTTTGAAGTGTGATCCTCAGATTTCAGTCTATTGAGTAGCTATGATTACAGGTACAAGATGCCCAGGCCTGGCCTTATTATTGCTTTTAATTAGGAAACGACTTTAAAAATATTATGTTTAAGTAAGTGCACAAAGAGATTTCAATTCCATGTGTCTGTTCATAAGTACAATGCATCTAGATCAGTGTCATCTAGTACTGTATTGTTTGGTTAGTTGGTTTTACCAGTCCTGTGCACTGTCTTTGAGCTTTTTCAAGGGTACAGCTGTACGACTTGAGCCACAGATCCACTTCCAGCTGTTACTGTATTCTTTTGCCATCAATTCCTTTCTTTGTAGAATATGACTTTGCAAAGGAAAGAGGACTGGAAGCAGATATGCAATTCACTGAGGGACTTCATGTGGCTGAGATACAAATGGAAGACCATGTTTTGTGAATGACATTGATTGATTTCACATTTTCCTTTCTTCTCCCTGGTCCACTTTCTATTAGGAAATTTTGGTGATGACTGTTCTAGACAAACCTGATGTCAAGCTGCCTAAGGCAAGTTTCATTAGGGATTAAGGATTTTAGGAGTTTCCTTAAAAGTAACTGAGCAAAGAAAATGTTAGTGTCAACGCTTGGCATAATGAAAGTGCTAACAAAAACTTAGCTATTGTCATATTTTAAAAGAATTTTCTTCACATACAATGAGACTTATTGTTGCCCAAAGTTCTATGTGTCATTTCACTGGATAGTTTGAAACAATACAAAGAAGACTTCATTTTTAATAGGATTTCATGATCTTATCTAAGTGTCATATAGATAGGAATTATTTTCACTAACGGCAAGACAAAAGAATGCACGTCTGTTTTACAACTTCCCACCTCAACTCATCTGTTAGTCCTGGGACTTGAACTCAGGACCTGGGCATTGTCGCTGAGCTTTTTGCCCCTCAAGGCTTGCACTCTATATACCACTTCGGCCACGGTTCCACTTCCAGATTTTTTTCATATATTTTATTGTAATTTATAGAAGGGTTACATGATATTTGCCAGATAGAAGGTGCATCAATTCACATAAATTGATACCCTTTCTCATGCCTTGGTCGCCATGTCCCTCCCATCCCACTCCCATGCCTCAACTTGGTTCCTCACCTTCCCTAAACAATTTCAAATAACCAAATACAAATATATCCAATATATCAGGTTACAAAGTGAGATATTGTAACAATATGTGATAACCAAGGGACAGCAAAAGAGATGAGAGATAACATAGTACATTAAGGACACCAATCACTCATTATATGGCTTTTGTTTCTATATCCTAGAGGTCCTTTCATTTAGCATCATACTATGTGGCCTTATGTATCTACTTTATGCTCTATCGCAAATCTCTGCTAGGAGAGCCCAAGGTTTCTACTGATTATGACAAATGAGTGAGACCATTGAGCCTATGTTCATTTGAGTCTGGCTTACTTCACTTAATGTGATTTTTTTCTAAGTCTTTCCATTTCTTAACAAATGGGGCAATGTCATTCTTTCTGAGAGCAGCATAGAATTCAATTGTGTACAAATACCACAACTTGTTGATCCACTCATCAACTGAGGGACATCTGGGTTAGGTCCATACATTTGCGATGGTAAATAGTGCTGCAATGAATATCATTGTGCTAGTGGGTTTAGCATGTCCTTGTTTCTGGAAAATTGGGTAGATGTCTAGTAGTGGAATTGCTGGGTCATAGGAGAGCTCTATTTATAGTCTTTTGAGAAAATGCCTTACTGCTTTCCATAGTGGTTTAATGAGTTTCCACTCCCACCAACAGTGTAGTAGTGATCCCTCCTAGTCACATCCCCTCCAGCATCTGTTGTTATAAGTTTTCTTGATCCTGGCCATTCTAACAGAGGTGAGGTAGAATCCTAGAGTTGTTTCGATTTGTATTTCTTTTATGACCAGAGATGTTGAGCATTTTTTCATGTGTCTATAGGCCATATTTATTTCTTCTTCAGAGAATACTCTTTTTATGTCTTAGCCCATTTTTAATGGGATGGTTATTACTTTGGAGATTAGTTTTGGAGAGATTCAATATTTTGAGCTGTTGATATATTTTAGATATGAGGCCTTTGTGGGTTGTATGGTTCTTCTCCCATTCTGTAGGCTTCCTAATTAATTTACTAGGTATGTCCTTGGCAATACAAATGATCTGCAGTTTAATGCAGTCTCACTTACCACCTTTCTCTGATTTGTTGTGATTCTTGGTCCTTATTAAGGAAGTTTTGACCTCTACCAAAGAGGCCTATTGTATCTCCTATTCCTTCTTGTAAAGTTTCCAGTGTATTGGCTTCTACTTCCAGATCTTTGATCCATTTGGAGTTAACTCTAGTGCAGGGTGACAAAGAAGGATCCAACTGTAGTTTTCTGCAGGTGCTTAACCACTTCTGCCAGCACAAGTTGTTGAGGAGGGCATCTTTCTTCCATTCTATATTATTGACTCCCTTGTCAAAGTTTAGGTGGCCATAGGTCTGTGGTTTAATATCTGGGTCTTCAGTTCTATTCCATTGGTCTTCAAGCCTGTTCTTGTGAGAGTACCAAGCTCTTTTGATAATTATAGCTCTGTAATAGAGTCTAAAGTTTGGTATTGAAATTCCTCCTGTGCTGTTCTTTCTGCTAAGAGGTGTATTTGCAATACTGAGTTTTTTATTATTCCATATGAAATTTTGGATTGCCTCTTCTATTTCTTTAAAGAATGACATTGGTATATTGATGGGTATTGCGTTGAATTTTAGATAGCCCTTGGCAAGACTGTTATTTTCACACTATTGATTCTTCTAATCTGGAGAATGGGATGTTTTTTCATTTCCTCAGTTTTGCTTTAATTTCCTTTTCCAGGATTTTAAAGTTTTCATCAAAATTGTCCTTTATATTCTTAGTTAAAGTAATTCCTAGGTACTTTATTTTCTTTGAGGCCATTGCAAAAGTAGTTGCTGTCCTGACTGTTGCCTCATTCTTCACACTGTTGGTATAGAAGAAAGCAGTTTATTTTTGAGGGTTAATTTTATTCCCTGCTCCCCTTCCAAAATTTTGAATCAGCTCAAAGAGCTTGGGAGTAGAGTCTATAGGATTCTTTAAATACAGAATCATGTCATCTTCAAAGAGGGATAGTATTACTTCCTCTTTCCCTATTTGGATCCAATTTATGATTGCTTCTTGCCTTATTGCACTGGCTAGGAATTCTCATACTATGTTAAGGAGGAGTGGAGAGAGTGGGTATCCTTGTCTCATTCCTTATTTTAATGAGGATGGCTTTAGCTTTCCACAATTAAGTATAATAATAGCTGAGGGTTGGTTACACACAGCCTTTATTATACTGATGAATGTTCACCAACCATACAATGGACAAATGCCTTCTTCTCTGAAGAAGAAACAAAAATGGCCTATAGACACATGAAGAAATGCTCAACATAACTGGTCATAAAAGAAACGCAAATCAAAACAACTCTAAGATTCCTCCTCACTCCAGTTAGAATGGACAGGATCAAGAAACTTATAACAATAGAGGCTGGAGGGGATGTGGCCAGGAGGGATCACTACTACACTGCTGGTGGGAGTGCAAACTTGTTCAACCACTATGGAAAGCACTATGGCATTTCCTCAAAAGACTTAACATAGAGCTTCCCTATGTTCCAGCAATTCCACTACTTGGCATTTAACCAATCATCCAGAAACAAGGACATACTAAATCCACCAGCACCACAATGTTCATTGCAGCACTATTTACCATAGCAAAGATTTGGAACCAACCTAAATGTCCCTCAGTTGATGAATGGATCAACAAGATGTGGTATTTGTACACTATGGAATTCTATGCTGCTGTCAGAAAGAACGACATTGCCCCATTTGTTAGGAAATGGAAAGACTTAGAAATAGTCGTATGAAGTGAAGTAAGCCAGACTCAAAGGAAATGAGGCTCAATGGTGTTCCTCATTTGTCATCGTTAGTATAAACCTTGGTCTCTCCTAGCAGAGATTTGCAATAGAGCAAAACCTTGATACAAAAGGCCATGTAGTATGACGCTAAATGAAAGGATCTCTAGGATATAGAAACATAAGCCATATAATGCATGATTTTTGTCCATAAGGTATTATGTTATCTCTCATCTCTTTTGCTGTCCCTTGGTTTCTCATATTGTTACAGCATCTCACTTTGTAATCTGATGTATCGGATATATTTGTAATTGGTTATTTGAAATTGGATAGGGAAGGGGGGAAAACAAGATGAGGGGTGGGAGTGGGTGGAGGGAAATGGGACCAAGACATGTGAAAGGTATCAATGTATGTGAATTAATGTACCTTCAATCTGGCAAATATCAGGTGACCCTTCTATTAATTACAATAAAAATATATGAAAAAGTAGCTTTTGTTTAGAACTGATTGTATATATATAATGTTTAATACATATTTTAAAAGATTTATATTTAATAAGGCCATATAGTATGTAGCTAATTGAAAGTACCTCTAGGATATTGGAACAAAAGCCATATAACGAATGATTGTTGTACTTAATGTACTATGTTATCTCTCATCTCCTTTGCTGTCCCTTGGGTATCTCATATTGTTACAGTACCTCAATTTGTTATCTGATATATTGAATTTATTTGTATTTGGTTATTTGAAATTTGATTGGGAAGGGGAAAAACACGACGGGGGCGGGTGGGAGTGAGAGTAAAGGGTAGCAAGACATGTGAAAGGGTATCAATGTATGTGAATTAATTCACCTTCTATGTGGCAAATATCATGTAACCCCTTTTTAATTACAATAAAAATTATATAAAAGATTTATATTTAATGTATTTTATAGTATATATTATATATTGCATATAATAGACTGGGTGTGATATATATATATAGGATATTATACATATAAAATATTTTTGGAATACTTTTCTATAAAGAGTATGTATATTTGTTATTTAAAATTACAGTGTTTCCAAAAAATCATGTGCTTCTTAATCTATAGGCATGTAATAATAACAATACAATATAATTTTGTAATAAAAACTAGGTGAGGTGAGAATCTAGAGCCAGTGGAATGGTTTTGGGAATGGAAGTTGAAGCATCATTGTGTTCTAGGATCATGGTTCTCACTGTTGAGAAAAGCTGAATGTATGTCTACCCTGACATAACAAGGGCAAATGCATGTAAGATATTCACTAAAAGCGTCTGCATAGACACTATCCAGAAGAGGTAGGAATTCAAAACCAAAATATAAATGACATTACAATGAATGAGTAGAATTTTAAAACAATTATTTAATTGAGCAGTACACTGTGATGAGACAACATAACCCACCAAACACACAACAGTATAGGTGATGTAACTAAGCAAAATGAGGGCTTATGATATACTTCTGTTGATATGGGAATAAAAAACTGACCAAGTGCTTTTATCAGTAGCTTCTGTCTGTGATCCTAGCTACTCAGGAGGCTGAGGTCTGAGGATTGTGGATTGAAGCCAGCCTTGGAAGAGTACATGAAATTTTGCTCCTAAATGGGTATAGGAATGATCACAATATTTCTTTAATCCAGAAAAATCTCAACCGATTCAGCACATTTGTTATGCAAGTCTCATAAGCCTTTTTGTTTGGTCTGAAATCCAGAATGTCTGGGGGCTATTCCCTTCACATACCATCAGTGGTTCTTTTCTCTGTATTTATTAGAGAACTAGGTCTCAAATGTCAAGAAATATTGTCTATAACTCTGGTATGCCAGCTAAGATGAAAGGTCATGAATTTTATTTTCTCAGTGTAATCAAAGGTAAAAAAAACTGTCATAATGGCTAAGTGTGTGCATCTAGACTGAGATTTTCTGTAAGGAGATTAAATAGGATTGTGGCCAGAAAAATTACATCAGACTTAGCATTTAGTGTAATACAGGTGCTTGATGTGAGGCAATTCACTGTTTGAAAATGTTTCCTGAATCCAGATTCACAACTGGTATAATATTTTGTTCAAAGTTTAGAAGAACTTAGATAAAACTTAAGAAAATAAGAAGAGTAATAAGAAGAATGTGTAGAGAAAAGAGGGAGGTAGATATTGGAGATTTCAATGATACAAATTTTAAAAAGAAAAAATAAACAAAACAACAACAAACAAAACAAAAGAGAGCACAACAAAAAAGGAAAAAAAAAAGGTTGGGGGAACTTCCTCAGTATTGTGAGTTCTTACCCAAAAGATTCTAGGGTTGAGAACCAAGAGAATAAAGAGCAGGTGACAGCACCAATATAGATATCATTTTTAATCTGACTACACCCAGAGCTGTCACTGTGTTTCTAGGAACGACCACAGTGGCAGAAGGAATGCGGGAAAAGAGACGAGAAAAAAAAGCAAAAAAAAGAATGAATCATATCGTTTAATAAAAGGTGTAGGGAAAATGGTAAAGAGAAAATAAGAACTCCAAAAATGCAAATGAATAGGAGTAGAACAACAACAACAACAACAACAACAAAGGGTACTCTTCAATTTTTTTGGGGGGGTGTGGTGGGCAGGGTAGGAAACTTGTGTCTCTACTAAATTCGGGATCTCTTCTGATTTTTCTTTGTGTTTTTTTTTGGATCAGATTGCTTGTTTGGGAAAACAAAGGTGAAAGATTTGCCGGCGGCTTTGTTTACCAGGTCTGTGGCGCAGCGCTGGGGACAGACTACAGAATCACCAGGGTTGGATGTCTGGCTAAGTTATCCCTGGGAAATCCTTTGCCAGTTAGAATCGTGGCACTGCCAGCATCACCTCTCAGCCTCCATTTGCTTTGGCCGGGTCTTTGCCAGCAGTCAAGATGGTGCTGCTCTCAGCTGGTGCATAAGGAGGCACCCTCCCAATGCCATTCTGTGAGCAGAAGTGGAAACTCCTCCTCGGAGGTACTCACAAATTGCTGGATTCTCCGGTTCCATAAAGCTGGCCTCTCCGTGTATTGCCAGGTGTCGGCTCTTGGCTCCCGAAGGCTCTGTGTGCCTCTGTCTGCATTCAGCATTTCTACATCAATCAAGGTAGACACCTATCCCCTAGGCAGCCAGAAGTTGTATCTTGGCAGGAGCTCAGAACGACTCACACTGAACCGCTGCCATCTTCCACAGATCTCCTCCTCATTGAAGTAATTTCTATATTATTATCTAATGTAATTCCAGGAAAGAAATACGGATTAAGTTCAGATCTTCTATCACATGACCATTCACATTAGTCATGTAGGGTAGGCTTTGTTCCTCTAGTATGTGTTTTATATCTGAAGCCATGGACAGAATTTCTTTCTGGTCTTAACATGATTAGGTAACATTTGGGGGCAAAGATGCAGCCTAAGATCCCTGTAGTAGAAGCCAAGACAGAGAATATCTTCACAGCTACCACGTTCTTCCCCTTGGCGCTATGATATACTGGCAGAAAATTAGCCCACACACTGCAGATCACCAGCATGCTGAATGTTAGGAACTTGGGTTCATTGGAAGCATCAGGTAGGTTCCTGTCAAGGAAAGCTACAGCGAAGCTGGCCAGGGCCAGGTCGCCAAGGTATCCCAGAACACAATAGGAATCAGTGAAGGAACCTTCATTGCACACGATGAGGATGTGGCCATATTCATAGTGTGCATCTGTGTCAATGAAGAAGGAGAGGCTGTGATCAAGAATCCACAGATTGCCACCTTGGTAATTGTGCAGAGGGGAATAATGAAATTAAGAGCCCCTGATAACAATAGCCACTTTATTCTTTTTCCTAGAGAAGTGACCTTGAATTCTTGGACCACAGTCATAGTTTTTGTGAGCACTGTGGAAATTGCTAAGGTGAACACAATTCCAAATGTGATCTGCTGCAGCATGCAGGTGATTGGGTTGGGAAGGCCAATAAACAGAAGGGAGCAGAGGAAACAGAACATAAGGGAGATGAGCAGGATGTAGCTGAGAGCCTGGTTATTTGCCTTAACGATTGGAGTTTTGTGGTGTTTCACTAAAACTCTTAGAAGAATAGAAGTGAGAACAGAGAAGCAAACAGTCATACAGTCCAGGGCCATCCCTAAGGATTCTCCATGAGCCATGAAACTTACAGATTTTAGGAGGCAATGGTTTCTCTCTGGGTCGGCATATTGATTATCTGGACACCTCACATATTGCTCCATATCTAGTGAGGAATATGAATTATCATTAGCCTCTGTTGCATAGTATCCTTTCTTCAAAGGAAATTTGGCAATCACCATTTAGAGGTAAATTTAACATGGTAGTAGTTATGATAGTAAAAGCAAGAGTTCTCAGATACTTCAAGAAATATCTGCTATTCTATTTCTATCTCTCTACAACCATAATTCACCTTTATTCTTGTGTTCTATTTTTTAGTGTTTAGAAAACTTTCCAGATCTTTATTAAGTAAATAAATAAGCAAGAAGGTAAGCAAAGAAGCACATGGATAAGTAGAAAGGCAGGGAAACACTCTTTCAGAGTTTGGGTGCTGTCAAAGGGAGAGAGACATCATGCTCTATTTTTTTTTACTTTCTAAATGCAACTCCTTTTTACCTTTAGTTCTATGATACATAGTGATATTGTGATAGATTTGTAATTTCTAGTATCTTGACAATAATTATTACAATGTTTGATGCTACAATATTAATGTTCTTTACTGTATACACAAATCAGTGAACACCATTCAAAATTATCAATAATAAAACTTATATTTTCCTATGTTTTTGGCTAACATTAATAGAAACCTTTTAGCCCTCCCTTGAATTTAGCACGTTGTATTTCTCACCTCACGTACTGTAGAACAAGAACCAAAGAACTCATTAAAGGTCTGTAGCCATGTTATGTATGCATAACAGTTCTATCTATTTTGTTAAGTAAACTCAGCTTTCTGATCACTTGCTCTGTGCAAACAGCAGTTGTAAACAGTGGGAATAAATTTTTATGTGTTTTATTGTAGTTGAAACCTAATTTAAAAAAATGGAGACATTATTCTAAATAATACGTCTCATTATTTTGATAGAGGTTAACTCAACTTGCTGAATAGAGAGAGGAGAGAACTTCTTGAAATATACACCTATACATTCAAACCCCACAGTTTGTGTTATTATAAAAAGCAGTTTTCCCAAGGTACAGTGGCTCAGGCCTTATGGAAACTTAGAAAGATATTTTCAAGATCTCAGTTTGAATTCAGTGGGACAGAAAATTCTGTGAGCAATATTCTCAATTAACCACCAAAAGGGCTGTAAGTAGAATTGTGCCTCAAGTGTTAGAATATTAACCTTGAGTAAAAAAGATTAGGGACAGTGCCAAGGCACAAGACACACACACGCAACACACACACAAACACACACACAAGACACACACACACAAAACACACACACACACACACACACAAAGGAGAAATATCATAAGGAAAGAACTATTCTTTCCTACCATCATAATTTAGAACTATTTTATCAAGTTAGATGAATTGAGAAAAATGAGGAGAGTTGCAGAATGACTACATAGGACATATGCTTTCCAGTCACATTAGAAATTTCATTCTCTGGGCAAGGGATGCAATCAAAACAACAGGCAGACTTTCCCTCCTGCGGTGATTTCCTGAATCCAGATTCACAACTGTCACTGCAGACTGAATGAGGTATCTGAGAAAAAGAAAGGAAGAAAGATATCAGTAGCTACTTAGAAATTACTTAGAAATCCCAAATGTTCACTATTGTGAAATAATTCAGCTGTCAAGCAATATACTTCATGCCTAAATCTGATCACTGCATTAAATTCTGCTGTAGATTCCAAAATAAAAATTCCACATAACTTGTATACTACAGTCTTGACATTCAGCTTATTGAACTATTGAAGAAAGTGGAGCTTTTAAAGATAGTGGAGGCTGGGAGTTTGGCCTGTTGGTAGAGTGCTTGCCTAGCATGCACGAAGACCCGGGTTCAATTCCGCAGTACCACATACATAGAAAAAAGCCAGAAATGGTGCTGAGGCTCAAGTGGTAGAGTTCTAACCTTGAGAAAGTTCAAGGACAGTGCTCAGGCCCTGAGCTCAAGCCCATGACTGGCAAAAAAAAGAAAAAAAAAGATAGTGGATAATGGTGAAAGAGTATGTCTTTCCAGCTAACACTATGAAACTTCCTTGAATTTATGTCATTATATGTTGTGTCTTGCTTATATGTGAAATACTGAAGGACAATGAAGAAGAATCCAAATTGAAGCTTTCAAAGCATGCTCTACATCACAGATATCACTTTTATAGTGATATGTGAGCCCTAGGCCCTTCATATCTTTCTTTATGCTTCTCAGTTACCATGTGTTGAGATTGTTCTTTTTTGGACAAGAAATCCAACAAACAGTCTAGATACTACCCAGGTAATGGCAGCCACTAAAAATCAATCTCTTTATTATCAGTACCTTCCCCCATAAATACATTCCAGGCAGTAGGAAATGAATTTTATTTCAGGTCCTCTGCTCAGCTCTAGGTACACATGAGACATTTTTAGGCCAGCTTCAAAGTAAGAAAATCCTGTGATCTTCATTAACAAAGATTTCATTAGTGTCTGTGAATTGATGCTCCTCAGAGGTCTATTAATTGATGAGCTTTGGGAATTTCTAAGCCTCTCACGTCATTCCGATGTTTCAAATACCATGGATATAATGGTTACATTCTAGACGTGAAACCCTGCTGTCTGACCTCACAAAGTATAATCATTAGATTATGGCAACATAAAGAATATTACTCCCATTTGCATTCTCCTGGAATGCATAAGACTTGGCATGTCTCCGAAGAGGTCTGTGATCTTCATGTATTTGTCTGCTGAAGCAGTCACAAGATAGCGCTTTGATTTGACTATTCAGGTCAACATTAGAAATTTCATTATTGTGTGTTTTAAGTATATAAACTGTCTTGTTTGAATAGGAATCACATATAAATACAAATCCATGTCCCATGCTAGCTAAAAAATGCACAGGTGAAAGGTGATTCTAAGTGACTCATCAACTGCACAATGAATTGCCACATTTGCTGGATTTGGTCTGGAGTTTGGAAGTCATACAGTGGCACTGATTTATAATCTAATTCAGAAATCAGTGTCTGTGCTTTGAGTGGATGAAATTGTCAAGTCTGGAGTTCGTCTGTGTGCGTGAAAATGGTTGCCACTGCTTTCCCTATGGACATATGTTATGGGACTATGTGGCTGTCATCCAATGCCCTCACCAACACATTCTGCCATGAACAGTCAAGGAAAACATCAATATGCTCTACTGCTGAGGAGTTCTTCCATTTTTGACAGAGCAATTCATTTTATTTGTTTTCAAGAATTCCAACAAGCCCCCTACATACCATTCAGGTGAAGATATGTACAAAGACAAGCAATATCTTGCCATTACATTAATTTCTGTCACCACAGATACCTCATTAACAGACCAACTAATCACTGAATGACTTGCCCACAAATGCGATCAAATGAACCTTTCAGCTTTATAAATTTATACTCAGGAATATTGTCACAAAGATGGAAACTTGTTAAAGCAGGCTTTATCTTTGATTATACATCATCATTCCCAAACTTACTGATCATTTCCACCCAAGACTCAAGAATAAGAAAAATTTTGAAGTTGGATATACTTAAATGTGCAATGGTAGGGCATAAATGAGAAAGAGGGACATAAATTTCAGATTTTTTCTTACTTCTGTATAATTGAAATTATGATGACTTTTATCAAACCCACATCGGTACTTCCTAAGGCCCACTCTATCCTATATTCCGATAATGACACCTGATGACCATGTGGGGCATCACTTTACGCTGAAGACCTTCTGGAAAATTCCAAATGTTGAAAATATCATACTCTGCCTTTAATTTCTTTCTTCATCCAAAATATAATTGTTTCCAGCAAGACTGTGAAACTGGATATTCTTTAAAAAAAAAGGGTGCCATTATTAAACCATGTGTGGTGGCTCATATCTGTAATCCTAGGTATTCAGGAGGCTGAGATCTGATAATTAAGGTTCAAAGCCAGCCTGAGACTCTTATCTCCAATTAACCCAGAAAATGGGAAGTGGGGCTTGGCTGAAGGGTAGGATGGTAGACTTGAGCTGAAGAGATCAGGGGAAATGCCCAGGGCCAGGGGTAGGATAGTAGCCTTGAGATGAAGAGTGCAGGGACACTATCCAGCCTGAGTTCAAGCCCCATGACCTATAAAAAAGAAAAGAAAATTTAATTACCTTGGGCTTATTAAAGGTATACATAATTACAGATTATAATTGCAGATAATATTACACACACTCAAAGACTACAACCAGATACCTTATTTAGAATATAAAAACTGTGAGCATACTGATTCATTTGAAACACAAAAAATTAAATGGGATGGGACATTCATTCCTTTTATGTCAATTTTGTCTTCAAGTGTACATGAACACAGGTTAGGAGTACCTTCAAATATTTAAACAAATAAAAGTATCTTCTGTCAGTTGCAAGCATCTCACACTTGTATCATCCTAGCTACTCAAGAAGCTAAATTATGAGAATTGAAATTGGAAGTCAACCCAGTCAAAAAAGACCCTTTGAGATCCTATTTCCAAGTTACTACTCAAAAACTGGTAGTGAAAGCTGTGGCTCAAAATGGTAGTGCTCTAGAGTTCAAGCCCCAAGACTGACAAAGAAAATAAAAAGAAAAGAAGCTGCTCTTGAGCTTTACAAAAATGATCTGAAAGTACTTCATTTAATTCTCTATAAAATCCCCTTACAGAATGCTGTGGAAAAGTTTGAACCAATACAAACATGATACTGACTACAGTCTATGTTTGAAATGAAGTTTACAATTTGGGGAGAGGGCAGTAGGAATGGGGGAATAGGGAGAAAGGTGGTGGGGTAAAACTTTTAAAAAATAAATGTACTAATATATGATCTACAATAAAAATTTAAAAATAAAAATAAAGCATAAATTAAAAGCTAAATTATTTACCAGAAAAAAACAGACCAGAAATAAACAAAAAATATGACTTTGCTGTTCCAACAAAGGGAATTACCTGTGTAGGGGAAGGCAGCATCCCTTTCCCATTACTCATCAGTGTCAATTCTGTTTGATCAACAAAGATTTCATGGAGGGCATGGGCCACAACATACACAGCATTATATAAGTTGTAACTCTCTTCACACATGGCCATGTCAAAAATATGTGTCAACCACCACAAGGAAGGTTCATGAAGACAATTCTCCCATGTAACACAATCTGGCTCAGAAACTGAACATTTAAATAAGAGAAACACAGCCTTGCAAGATAGAAATCCCAAAAGCAGCACAACAGAAATAAAGATAAGAATACAGCAGCACCAGACAAAGATATATATTTTTCTATACCATGGAAGAGAATAATTTTTAGCACGGCCACCTTGTCTTCAAACTATGGGAGGCAATCTCAGGATACACTTGTCAAACAAGCATTTGAGAAGAATGAAAATATAGAAACAATGACATCTTATCCAGCAAAAAGTGTGTATGTGTGTGTATGTGTGTGTGTGTGTGTGTGTGTGAGAGAGAGAGAGAGAGAGAGGGAGACAGAGACAGAGACAGAGACAGAGACAGAGACAGAGAGAGACACACAGAGAGTATTTGTATATGTGTGTGTGTTCTAGAGCATGAAATGAGTGGCAAAATTTTCTTTGTGAGTTTATTTTCTCAAGGCTAGGATTTTGACATTTCAATTACAGGTCTCCTTCCATATTTGAGTGTTTAATTGGAGATAAAAGTCTCATAGGCTCGCTACAAGCCTCAATCATCAGACAGAAGCCTTCTTAGTACTTAGGATAACAGTCATAAGCCACCACACTACAATAATAATTTTTAACTACCCTCACAATGTAAGTATTAGCAACTAAATCCCTGACCACTGGTCATCATGGAGAGAAATGTGTCTACAGCCTTTTAGTGCAGAACTCATGCCCCTAATTCAGTTTGTTTGTATTAGCATTACCTCGTATTCTACATTGACAGCTGGTATGGAGGAGATACAGGGAACCTGGAATAAAGTGTAGAGGTTACAGCCCTGGAAAGACAGCAAACCCCAAATCCTCTCCTAACACCAGATAGAAAATTACTCCACAGTAGATACAGGATAATACAATGAAAGTAATCTACTACTTGTGCATAGGGATGGGAGTTCAGAGTAGAGAACACAGAACATTCATATGTGCACTTGGAGTTCTCACAGCTATAGCTCATACTGAACACAAAACAGTACATGAAAAGGCAACATTGAGTTACTTACGGCTTGTTCTCTTCATGACTACAAGCATCACTGGTATTGCCTTCTCTTCCCAAAGTGTAGAGAGGGAAAAACCCAGAAATCATCACATCTCCATCCATGTGTGCTCGGTGTTTCATTGTAGAAAAGCAGCTTGTGCCAGCCAAGGACCTGACAGAGCGTGAAAGCTGGAGAATAATGAGGGTTAAAATCAAAAGGCACATCCCCGAAGCAACTACACAGCTGAAATTCTGGCTAGAAGTGAGACCCATAATGTCAGATATGTATATCAATATATCTTTATATATATGTACATATATATATATATACTTAATTCTAAAATTCTCATCATGTGTTATTAAGACATGTGCATGTCTGTGTGCATGCAATGGGAACTCAGACTACAAAAAATATAGTTTCTTGTAAAAAATACATACCAATTTCCTTAGCACATGCATTAACTGGCATAAATCATGTGCTGGTTTAACCTTTATCTTTATTTTGGCAGCATATATTCTTAGACTTCTTCATAGAGATTTTCACTGGAGCGAGATAAAAGACAGTGTTGAGGGCTGGGAGGGTGACCTAGTGGTAGAGTATGCACAAAGCCCTGGATTTGAGTCCTTGGTGCCACAGTGAGGGATCAGGATGAACTATTTTAATTCATCTAGCTTTCCTGTAAAACAACATAGCTGCTAAAAGTGTTGCCATGACACGTGGTAAATTTGCAAAGAACAAAGAACTAGGCTCAAGCCTAAGTTTTGCTTCCCTGCCAATGAGTTGCAGTTTCCTTAAAGTCCTCTGCCATACCATAATACTAGGTTCCCCAGCAACAACCACAGGAAGACAGAGAATATGGGCATAAAACAACGGTTTGAGGAAGACTTCAGAACCAATCAAAACACAAATGATCTTTTTGTTCAAATTCTATCCATCCAGGGTATACTGTGATGGTATCACGCCTAACCTCCAAACATCGCGAATAAAAAACAGTTCCCCACACATTTTGAGATTCACTCTCAGCTGGCCCTGCTACTTTAGGATGTGCTGGTGTGAGTCCAGGCTGGAGCTTGCCCTACAATAAAGACCCTTTTGCTTTTTGCACCTGTGGTGGTCTCCTGGTGTCCTTTGACATTACCTCAATCTGGACATTTCAACGGAAACAGAAAAATCTGGAAGTAGTGCTTTGGCTATGTATATTATTTATAAACAATAGATTACTATGTTTCTATCAGATAGAAAGCCTTTGAAAATTTTGTAATTAAATGGAAAGACTGGGAACTTTTTTTATTATGATCAGAAAATCAGACCCAGAGATAACAATAGTGCCTTTCTAGCTTTGGAAAACCTCAAGGATAGTGCTCTGAGTTCAAGCTGGAAGACTAGCAAAACAAATTTCAATGTTGAGTAGGAGATGATGGCCAAAAGAGAATAGGGAAAGGTAAAACTCTCTCCACAGAAGCAGAGTTTTAGTTTCCCCTCAGGATTTATACATCTCGGAACTCACACCAAGTACGATTTAATTCTCCAGATATAAACCAAAGAATAGGTGTGCTGAATCAGGGAAAGTAACCATGACAACATTGGCCTAGCATGTGGGCTTCAGCTGTTCCTTCAGTTTGATTTTAACCAGAAAAAAGGGAGACCAAACCTCATCCATACCCCCAGCTGGCCTGGTTCCCCCTCCTCAACCCCAACAGGTGGTCAATAACCCTGCGGTGGTGGGGAGGGGAGAGCAAGGTTGGCAGCAGGCCAGCAACTATGCTGAATTAATGGGAGGGCTCCAAACTGTTCGAGGAAGAGCTTGCACTCCGACTTGGCTTTTTTCAGGATCCCACAGGACCTGGCTAGGTGTCAGAAGTGGGTGGAGAATTGTAGGAGAGCAGACTTGGAAGACAAAACACTTCATCAGGGAAATACACATGATTCACACTGAGACCTCCATGATCTGTAGAACTAGTCTTCACAGGACAGTTGAACGGTTTCTATGTTGGACTGTGGCTGATTGAGCAGTGGGCTCCTATTCCATCCATTTAAATTCATGCAAAGCCCACCAGCTGGGCTGACTCTGCTACTGTTGCCACAGCTGACTTAGCTCACTGTTTCTTTGGAGAAGACCTCTGTATCATTATAGCTTCCTTGATGTGACTCCGTAGACTGGAATGCCTAATGCCAACCTAAAACTCTTCTATGGAGACATACTAGTTGCTCATTGGAGACATAATTTCTTCCCTGCTCTATTTCCATCATCTTCTACTTGACATCGAATTTTTTCTCACTCAGATCACGATGTCTTTCAGGAACTCTAATAACAAATGCTGCCGAAATTAAGGGCAAAGGAACAATTACACATGATTCAAGTAGGTTACACAAGGAAGTATAAAGAGATTTATGATATTAAGCATGGCAACTAACTTGTGGGAATGAGGCCCATTGCACACACACACACACACACACATATATATATATGTATTTTTACATATAAGCTCTTCGTATGGTTAACTTAAAATAAGGAAAAATTAAAATTTTAAGTGATAAAAAAATCCTATAAGAAACCTCCACACTGCTTTCCAGAGTGGCCGAATTAGCTTACAATCCCACCAGCAGTGCAGTAGGGCTCCTTTATCTCCACAACCCCATAAGCATCTGTCATTGTCTGTGTTCAAAATCTTGACCATTCTTGTTGGGTTAAGATGGTATTTTAGGGTTGTTTTTATTGGCATTTCCTTTATGAACATGGATGATGAGAATTTTCTCATATGATTTCTGCCATTTTAAACTCTTCTTTTGATAAGTGTATCTTTTCTATCCTAAACATCATAACCCAGGATAAAATAAGGACACCTGCTCAGCTATGTATATCTCTGCACTATTCACAATAGCCAAGGGATGGAAAAAGTTCAGATGCCCTATTGCAGATGAATAGATAAAAAATATGATACATATAGAGAGAGACAGATAGATAGATAGATAGATAGTTAGACAGATACACATATATTATATATATATATATATATATATAATGGAATGCTACATAACCAACAGAAAAAATAATGGCATTTGGTGGTATGTGGATGAATCTAGAGCGAATCATGTTCAGTGAGATAAGTCAAGAACAAAAGGCGCATGCTGTCCTTAATATTGGGCTATTTGATCCAAACAGTAGAAGAGCAGTGACTCCATATTTCTGTACCCAATGCTCTGGACAAGGTATTAGAAATGTAAACACAACTATATAGACATAAAAATTTGTGACTGTCAATTATGATCATACAAAATGTAATGAATAGGCTATTACATTAGAATGGAATTCTCATTAGAAAGTACAGAAATGGATTACAATACTGAAGTAAATCTCTTTTCAAGGGCCATTGAGATGTCTTCAATGAAAATGTGTCTAATATATTTTGATAAATAGTAATCATAGTTAGTTGTAATATTAAGGCTTGTAATGGAGAACCTTTTTTTCGATTATCACATGTTCTCAGACAAGTACATCATGAAAAAAAACTGAGTTGTGTGTGTAGAAAGTTCAGTAAAAGTTACCAGTTTTGTTGGGGCTGAGTGTGGAGTCAGACTGAGCTTGCACCTGCAGTACTGCTTAGAGCTAAGCACACAAGGAGATGAGCTGCCATGAAAAACAACTTGTATCATAGTGAATGACTCCATGCTTACCAACTTTGAGCTGTGTCAACAGTATTGTGAACTTTCTGGCTTTATCACTTCTTGCTGGGGTGCTATGTCTGAAACTTGCTTGTTGTTTTATATGAAAGTAACCCCTGGATGTTTCCTGTTTCTAAAGTAGTGTATAAGACTAGAACCAGTATAAATCTACAGGATAAATCTGCAGTCGCTTTAGGCTCCACCTTAAGCTGTAGACCTTCCAACCCCATCTGTTTCTTGTGTTTTTCTTCTCATCCTCACCCCTAAATCAGGAATCCTGCCTTGATACCGGCTGGCCTTGGCACAGTTTGAAAGAGCAATTTCAGAATACAAACATGCAACACATTTTTGACAATGACTTTATTAACATCAAATTGCTGGTTTTACCAACATCATTGCTGAATTAGGCAATAGCATATGGCTGCTTTTGTGGAGGCCTCTGTACAATAGCTTGCATCAAATTGTAATCTGTGGATCTTATGGCAATTTGGTGTGCAAATTGACCATCTGTGTATGATGCCCTAATAACTTTGGTTGACATGTCACTGGGAAAGAATTTTTTCTAGTCATTTCTATATGCATCTGATGTAGCATCCTCTGATACAATCCAGTTGCATCATCCTAAATGGCTTTTGAGAAAATAGTTCCTTGGCACAAATGTTGAACCAAATTTATCAAAGTTAACTCCCTTCCTGGGGCTTCACTGTGATTTTGGAGGAAATCCATGTCACCTGAGATGAACAAGGAGAATCTGAAAATTTGTTTTCCAAGTTGTGGTATTCTCTAGCATGCATAGCCACAGCTGCAGAGCTGCAATAAAAGAGTTTTACATATTCTGCCTGTGGCTTCACCAAAGGATTTGGTGGAAGATGAGCTACAGTGTCAATACAAAGACAAAACTGCAACTATACAAAGATATATGAGCATATATACCTGACACTGTGGGCAACTTCTAGCCAGAATTTCAGCTGGACAGATATTTCAAAGATGTGTCCTTTGATTTTCACTCAGTCTTTTCCAGCTTCCCCTTCCTGTCAGGTCCTTGGCTGGAACTAGCTGCTTTTCTACAATGAAATATTGAGCATATGTGGATGGAAATGTGATTATTTCTGGGTTTTTCCTTCTTTACACTCAGGAAACAGATGGCAGTAACAGTGATGCTACCAGGGCTGAACATACAAGCCATAAGTAACTCAATATTTTATTTCCATATACCATTTTGTTCTCAAGATGGGAAGCAGGTGAGGGAAGTCTAGGTACACAGATGATGTTATCCATCTGTACTACTATGATATCCTTCTCCCTGTGCACTGGAAATAGTTTATTTTCATTGTTTTAATTTGAATCTATTTGTGGTAATATTCTACCTGCTAGTAGAAGAGCACTAGTAGTAGTAAAGTTTCCTTCCCTTCCATATCTGTAAGCTCCTCACTTCCAGCATTAATTTATCCACTCCATCCAAGTTGCCATTGCAGGGGATCAAATGATTTTATTACTACCAACCAGAGTCAGTGGCATAAGTTCTTTAATGAAAGGCTTCAGAAACATTTCCTTTCTCACAGACAAGTGGTCTGAGAAGAGCTCTTTGGTAACTTGTATTGTGCGGACATCAATAAAAATTCTTATTGTAGGCTGGTGGCTCATGACTGTCTATTCTTCACTATGTTGGAGGCTGGTATTTGACGACTAATGTCTGAAGCAAGCCCCAACATAAAAATCTGTGACACTTTTATCTCCAATTAACCGTCCAAATCTGGAAGGAGAGCTGTGGGTCAGGTGGCAGAGTTCTAACCTTGAGAAAATAAGCTCAAAGACAGTATCTGGCCTCTGATTTCATGCCCTAATACACACACACACACACACACACACACACACACACATTCTCTTTTATTGCAGACAAATAGTTACTTTTACAAACTAACCACTGTAACACTATTTCATGTCAGATATGCTTCACGACCCAGGCATGACCAGGCATTGTAAAAGATCTTTTATGATAGATTTTTGTCTGCCCTCAGTAACTTTTTGTTTACTCATGTACGTGTATATTCTTGGCTCTTGTCCTGGAATAGAGGACCTCAGTAATAAATGCCTAAACAAAGATAATGGAAGGGAAGAGAAGGGGAGGGAAGAGGAAGGGATAGGACGGGGGAGGCATAAGAAAATGGCTATTTGGAGCTCTAAGAAACTCTAACAGCCTACTCCACATGTATTGTAAGAAAAAATGTCACTGTCTCTATCATTTTCATTATTTTTCAACTGCTTGGGTGACAAGCGTGTCATTGGGTATTTGCCAGCATTTGGGAGCTAAAATGGCAGTGATAAACCTGATATATTACATATATGTCTTTATCTTATATGTCACTGATGCTTCCTTATATTTATTTCTTTTGGGCTGGCCCTGGGATCCAGCACCTGCACACTCTCCATGACCTTTTTGAATGAAGGCCAGTGCTCTACCACGTGAGCCACAGCTCCACATCTGGCATATTTTGGATGTTAAATAGAGATTGAGTCTCTTAGACACACCTACTGAGGATGGGTTCAAACATGGTCCTCAAATCTCAGATTTCTGAGTAGTTAAGTCTACAGACATAACAAAACTTTGCCTTAGCTTATTTTGTTTCTTCACCACTCTCTACCAATGTTTTTTTCTAATTTTCCTACTCTTAAATTTCCCCACACATGTTTCAGTCCTTTTGCACATTAGTGCTAAGATAGACATATTAAGCAGTATAGTTCCAACAGGTTGATGTTTCTTATCTATCTGCAGAAATGAAAAACAGTATGGTCTGGGTTAGGTAAAATTTCATGTTTGGTATTGATTACAGACATGAGTATTTATTCATGAAGTTATTCATATAGACAAGTGTATTGCTGCAACTAGAAATTGGTAAGTTAGAGATTTGACTCAACTCTACATCCATTGATGCTCCAAAGTATTTCTCAATTGTTATACAATAGGGTACTTTTGCCACCTAACTGATTCATATTTTACTACCTTAAATGACATGTACTTTGATTGCATTTATGGCCATATTTATAACGTGTCACATACCCTGTTTTCTCTCTCATATCACTTGAGCCACCTATCTACATCTGGCTTACCATTGGTTAACTGCATATATGAGTGTCTTGGAGAGAATTGTAATACAACAAAACCTAGATATATAAGACCATACAGTACGATGCTAAGTGAAAGCACCTGTAGGATGTAGAAACAAAAGCCATATAATGAGTGATTGTTGTCCTTAATGTACTATGTTATCTCTCATCTCTTTTGTTGTCCCTTGGTTATCTCATATTTTTACACTATATCACTTTGTTATATGATATATTGGATATATTTGTATTTGGTTATTTGAAATTGGTTAGGGAAGGGGGGAAAACAAGATGAGAGGTGTGCGTGGTGGGGAGGGAAATGGGGACCAACACAGGAGAAACGGTATCAATGTATGTGAATTAATGCACCTTCCATCTGGCCAATATAATGTATCCCTTGTATTAATTACAATAAAATATATGAAAAAAATTTAAAAATTTTGAAAAAGTGCATCATGGAATTTTCTGCTCCAGATTGTCTTCATTGAGGCTCTTTGGATATGATCCTCTTGGTCAGCTATGATTACAGGAACAAATAGTTTTCATTTCTGAGGTATCCCCTATTTGTAATTTTTATCATCATAAAAGCTGCAATTCTTTTTTTATAATTTTTATTTTATCTATGACTTAGTACAAATTATGTTTTGAAAGGTTTCCATTGTGATTTTTTTCCACAGAAGTGCCTAGTACATTTAGAATAAATTTACTTTCTAAATTTACCTTCTCCTTCATATATTTTATATTAAAGAAATTAAGCAATGATTTTCAGAATCAAGCTCTGTGATCCAGAACATTAGCATGAACACTGACTGTTTCATTTTATGGAGATAATTCCAGATACAAATGTGCATGAATGACTAGTTGGACTGTAAATTATCTACCTATGAATATATTTTTAATGTTATCAACGAAATGAGAAGCCTCTAGTTTTCATGGCATTTGCATGACAAACTTTACTGACATGTAAATAAGCAATGAAAATGTAAACTCATACTATCTCTAAGGGACTCTTTGAGGTACTAATCTGCAAGTTCTCTCCTTACAATGTTATTTCTTCACTTGAGGTTGCAGGTACTTAATTAAAAATTAAATACTATACCAGAAATATATACACCTTCACGTCTACAACAGGGGAACAGCACTTAAATACCTTGTGTCTAGCATGCAACTCCAGCTCAGATCATAGCTCTTTATTTTTAAAGGCTTCATTCATCATAACATAAACTGGAGTGTCTCAAAACAAGATTTTTCACACAGGTAGAGCTAGTGACTCCGAGATAATGGTAATAGAATATATGGTATCTGCTGAAAGCCCACTCTATTGTTAATGGATGACAGGTTTTGTGGGTGTGCATCTGTTAATAGAGCACTTTCTCTGCTGAAATAATTTTCTGAATCTCATTCATGAAAAATTCTCTTCAAGTCCTTACATAATCCTACATACACTGCATTAATGTTCCATTCCCATTGTGGTTCATGTTTATACACACTCATTGGCAAAGGTCAAACATTCAGTCCATCAAAATTATGAGCTTTGAAGTACTCCTAAATTTCTATACTCTGTTCACAGATGTATCTTTATTGAAGTACTTCTAAATTTCAGTGCTCTGTTCATAGATTTATCTTTAAGAACTACCAATTTGCTTGGGCCTTAACTTTTGCTATGAAGAGATCAATGAAAACCCTGATCTTTACATAACTTGAGTCTGGGGTTTGATGTATGTAATGTTCAACGTAAGGTTTGGAAAACATTTAAAAATCCCTTCTACAGCCTCTTGGGGAACTATAACATTTCAAACTACTCCTATATGAGAGAGAGAGACCAAATCTCTAGCAGCACTTACAAGACCATCGAGATTAACAACTGCTCAAGTTGGGACGATTTTGGACCTCTACCGTTTTCCACAAGTAAGGGTAGGAGGAGTGGAGTGATATTGTTTAAATTTCAAGTTTGGTATTAGAAATTTATACAAAGAGACTGGATTTATGAGCATATCAAATTGGTAATATTAAAAAATAAGAATTCAAGATAATGGGAGGGCCGGGAGTTTGCCCTAGTGGTTAAAAGCTTGCCTAGCATGCATGAAGAACCAGGTTCGATTCCTTAGTTCCACATACATGGAAAAAAGCCAGAAGTGGTGCTGAGGCTCAAGTGGTAGAGCTCTAGCTTTGAGAAAGTCCAAGGACAGTGCTCAGGCCCTGAGCTTAAGCCCAGGACTGGCAAAAAAAGAATTCAAGATAATGGGAAATATTATCCAATTTCTTGGCAAAGATGAAGGAAAAGCTTTAGCTTTATCAATTATTTTTTTTAAACTACTAGGAAATGAAAAATGAAAATAGAATATAAAGGCATGTTGAGTGGTGCTTTTGGCTCACAAAGAGAATCTTAGCTACTCAGGAGATATATTCCTAATTCACTAGCAAAATAAAGGAGGAATACGTGGTTCAAGTGGTGCAATGCTACCTGTGTTATTTATTCACAATGGAATTCTATGCTGCTATCAGAAAGAATGACATCCCCCCATATGTAAGGAAATGGAAAGGCATAGAAAAAATCATATTAAGTGAAGTAAGCCAGACTCAAAGGAACATAGGCTCAATGGTTTCCCTCATTTGTCATAATCAGTAGAAACCTTGGACTGTCCTATCGGATATTTACTATAGAACAAAACCTAGGTACATAAGGCCATATAGTATGACGCTAAATGAAAGCCTTCCAGGATATAGAAACAAAAGTCATATTATGTATGATTGTTGTCCTTAATGTACTATGTTATCTCTCATCACTTTTGTAATCCCTTAGTGTGGTTTCTTTTAAAAGAAATCCTCATACTAGACATTTCTTAAAGACATAATACTAATGAATTCACTTCCTTGAAAGTGCATTGAATGCTAAGCATTGGAGGTTCATATTTGTAATCATAGTTATTCAGGAGACTGGGATCTGAGTAGAAAACCAGCCAAGTTAGAGAGTATCATGACGCTCTTATTTACAACTAACTATCAAAAAGCCTAAAGTGGAGCTATGACTCAAGAGTGAAGTACAATCCTTGAGTGAAAAAGCTAAGAGATAGAACATAGGCTTTGAATTCAAGCTCCAGTACTGGCACACACAGACACGCACATATGCAAACACACACACACACACACACACACACACACACACACACACTTGCGCACACAGATGTGTGTTATGGATCTAAAACTAAGAATATGATGTATGTATGAATCCTTCTTTTTTAAATTTTTTTCATGCTACAAATATTTAATATTGTAAAGGTGATATACAGAGAGGTTACAGTTATAGAAGTCAAGTAATAAGTGGCTTACTTTTTTCACGTTTAATAAACAAGTATTCAAGGAGGGATTCTTTTTTCATATATTTTTATTGTAATTGATAGAAGGGTTGCATGATATTTTCCAGATAGAAGGTGCATTAAGTCACAAACATTGATTCCCTTCCACCTGTCTTGGTCCCATTTCTCTCCCTCACACCCCCACTCCTTATCTTGTTTTCCCCCCTTCCCTATCCTATTTCAAATAACCAAATGCAAATATATCCGATATATCTGGTAACAAAGCGAGATACTGTAACAATATGAGATAACCAAGGGATAACAAAAGAGATGAGAGATAACATAGTACCTTAAGGACAACAATCATTCATTTTATGGCTTATGTTTATATAACCTAGAGATCCTTTCATTTAGCATCATACTATATGGCCTTTGGTATCAAGGTTTTTCTCAATTGCAAATCTCTGCTAGGAGAGCCCAAGGTTTCTACTGATTATGGCAAATGAGGGAAACCATTCAGCCTAAGTTCCTTTGAGTCTCCCTTACTTCACTTAATATGATTTTTTCTAAGTCTTTCCATTTCCTAACAAATGGGGCGATGCCCTTCTTTCTGACAGCAGCATAGAATTGCATTGTGTACAAATACTACAACTTGTTGATCCATTCATCAACTGAGGAACATCTAGGTTGGTTCCCTCTCTTTGCTATGGTAAATAGTGCTGCAATGAACATTGTTGTGCTGGTGGATTTAATATGTCCTTGTTTCTGGATGATTGGGTAAATGCCAAGTAGTGGAATTGCTGGGTCATAGGGGAGCTCTATGTTTAGTCTTTTGAAGAACTGTCATACTGCTTTCCATAGTGGTTGAACAAGATTCACTCCTACCAACAGTGTACTAGTGATCCCTCCTGGCCACATCCGCTCTAGCATCTGTTATTATTAGTTTTCTTGATCCTGGCCATTCTAACTGGAGTGAGGTGGAATTTTAGAGTTGTTTTGATTTGCATTTCTTTTATGACCAGAGATGTTGAGCATTTTTTCATGTGTCTACAGGCCATATGTATTTCTTCTTCAGCGAAGACTCTTTTTATGACATGGCCCATTTTTTAATGGGATGGTTGTTACTTTGGAGGTTAGTTTTGGAGGGATTCAATTTTTTGAGTTGTTGAAATATTGTAGATATGATGCCTTTGTCAGTTGCATGGTTCTTCTCCCATTTTGTAGGCTTCCTAAGTAATTTAGTAGCTATGCCCTTGGCAAAACAAAAGCTCTGAAGTTTAATGCAGTACCACTTATCCAGCCTTTCTCTTACTTGCTGTGATTCTTGTTCTTTATTTAGAAAGTTTCGACCTGTGCCAAGGAGGCCTAGGGTATCTCCTATTCCTTCTTGTAAAGTTTTCACTGTGTCAGCTTTTACCTCCAGGTCTTTGATCCATTTGGAGTTAATTCTAATGCAGGGTGACAAAGAAGGGTACTAAACCAGGTGCTAAACCAGTTTTGCCAGCACAACTTATTGAAGAGGCTATCATTCTTCCAGTCTTTTTTTGAGTCCCTTGTCAAAGATTAGGTGGCTTAGGTCTATGGTTTAATATCTGGGTCCTCAGTTCTATTAAATTTGTCTTCAGGCCTGTTCTTGTGCCAGTACCAACCTGTGTTGATAATTATAGCTCTGTAATAGAGTCTAAAGTTTGGAATTGAAATTCCTTCTGTGCTGTTCTTTTTGCTAAGTAGTGTTTTTGCTATACGAGGTCTTTATTATTGCATGTGAAATTTTGGATTGCCTCTTCTATTTCTTTAAAGAATGCCATTGGGATGTTGATGGCTATTGCGTTGAATTTGTAGATAGCCCTTGGCAAGATTGTCATTTTCACAATGTTGATTCTTCCAATCCAGGAGCATAGGAGGTTTTTCCATTTCCTAAGTACTGAATTAATTTCCTTTTTAAGGGTTTTAAAGTTTTCA
The DNA here is from genome assembly GCF_031878675.1 of Megascapheus bottae. Taxonomy (NCBI): domain Eukaryota; kingdom Metazoa; phylum Chordata; class Mammalia; order Rodentia; family Geomyidae; genus Megascapheus; species Megascapheus bottae. The sequence continues at coordinate 7,070,848 of NC_143543.1, forward strand.
TCAAAAAGGTCCTTTACATTCTTAGTTAAGCTAATTCCTAGGTACTTTATTTTCTTTGAGGCTATTGCGAAAGGAGTTGCTTTCCTGATTATTGCCTCGTTCCTCTCACTGTTGGAGTAGAGGAAGGCAGTTGCTTTTTGAGGGTTAATTTTATAGCCTGCTACGCTTCCAAAGTTTTGAATCAGCTCAAAGAGCTTGGGAGTAGAGTGTACAAGATTCTTTAAATACAGAATCATGTCATCTGCAAAGAGGGAGAGTTTTACTTACTTTTTCCCTGTTTTGATCCCCTTTATTGTTGCTTCTCGCCTTATTACACTGGCTAGGAATTCTAATACTATGTTAAAGAGGAATGGAGAGAGTGGGCATCCTTGTCTTGTTCCTGATTTTAGAGGGAATGGCTTTAGCTTTTCGCCATTAAGTATAATATTAGCTGTGGGTTTGTCATACCCAGCCTTTATTATATTAAGGAATGTTCCTTTGATTCCTAGTTTCTCCAGAGTTTTTAACATAAAGGGGTGTTTGATCTTGTCAACAATCATGAGAAAATCATGTGATTTTTGTCCTTGCTCCTGTTGATGTGTTGAATTATGTTACTTTATTTTCGTATGTTGAACCAGCTTTGCCTCCCTGTGATGAATCCTGTTTGATCATAGTGTATAATTTTTTTGATAAGTTGTTGTAGAAGGTTGGATAGTATTTTCTTTAGAAGTTTTGCATTGACATTCATTAAAGAAATAGGTCTATAATTCTCTTACTTTGATGAATCTCTGTCTGACTTGTGGATGAGGGTTATACTGGCTTAATAGAATGAGTTTGGTAAAGAACCTTCCTTTTCAATTTCGTTGAAGAGCTTGAGGAGTATTGGTGTGAGCTCTGCTTTGAAGACCTTGTAGAATTCAGCTCTGACTCTATCTGGCCCTGGGCTTTTCTTAGGTGGAAGGTCTCTTATTGCCATTTCTATTTCAGAGCTTGAAGTAGGCCTGTTTAGTTGGGTTGGTTTTTCTTGGTTCAGTGTGGGTATGTTAATATTGGCTAGGAATTCATCCATTTCTTCTACATTCTCAAATTTGTTGGTGTAAAAGTTTGAGAAGTGTTTCCTCATGATATTCTGGATCTTAGTAATTTCTCTCGAGATTTTACCATTTTAGTCTGCGATTTTGTTTATTTGGTGTGCACTCTTCTTTTTTTTTGGTAAGATTTGCTAAGGGTTTGTCGCTTTTGTAAATTCTTTCAAAGGAGCAACTCCTTGTCTGTTGGTTCTTTCTTTAGTTTTTATTTTGGATTCCTAATCATTTAATTCTGCTTTGATTTGAATAATTTGCTTCCTTCTACTGGGGTTAGGGTTAGTTTGTTGCTCTTTTTTCAGGAGCTTAAGGTGAAACATTAACTTGTTTGTTTGCGATTTTTCCAATTTGTTGTTTTAGGCACTCAGCGCTGTAAATTTTCCTCTGAGTACTTCCTTTGCCGTGTCCCAAATGAGTTGGTATTTTGTGTGCTCCTTATTGTTAAATTTCATGAACTGTTGGATTTCTGATCTGATCTCTTCAATGTCCCATTGGTGATTCAACAATGTGTTGTTCAGTCTCCATGAGTTACAGGGTTTTCGTTGGTGTAGATAGGTGTTCAGTTCCAATTTGATGCCTTTTTGGTCTGAGAGCGTGAAGGGAATAATTTCAGTGTTTCTGAATCTGTCCAGGTTTGTTTTATGGCCAAAATGTGGTCTGTTTTGGAAAATGTCCCATGTGCTGTTGAAAAATACCTGTAGTGTGTTGTTGCTGGGTGGAATAATCCGCAGATGAATGTTAGATCTAGTTGCTCTACACAGTTGTTCAATTCTAATATTTCTCTTTTGCGTCTATCCCTGGTTGATCTGTCCATAGGTGAGAGTGGTGTGTTGAAGTCACCAACAATCACTGTGTTTCGAACTATGTATGGTTTCAGTGAAAGTAAAGTTTGATTGATGAAGTTCGGAGCTCTGGGATTAGGTGTGTAGATGTTTAGGGCGATTATTACTTCCTGAAGGAAAGATTCCTTTAGTAGTATGTAGTAACCTTCGTTGTCTTTTGTCACTAATTGGAGTTTGAAGGCTATTTATCTGATATGAGGATGGCAACTCCAGCCTGTTTATGGGGGCCATTAGATTGATAGAGTTTATTCCAACCTCTCACTTTCAAAAATGTTTGTTTTTTTGTGGGGTAAGATGTGTCTCTTGAAGACAGCAGAACGATGGATTTTGCTTTTTATCCAACCAGATAGTCTCTGTCCCTATTTGGAGTGTTAAGTCCATTGATATTGAGAGTCAGGATTGAGAAATATTTATTAGTTCCTGCCATTTATACAATCATTCATTAGGGCCTGTGTCTTGATAGTTCTTGCGGTACTTAGATGCTAGGAGTTTTAGGTGCCATTTCTTTGTCTGTATTATGTTTGTGTTGGTTTTCTATGTGTAGAACATCTTTGAGACATTTCTGTAATATTGGTTTGGTTGCTACATACTGTTACAGCTTTTCCCTGGAATGGAATGTTATTGTTGCCTCAGTTATAAATGAGAGCTTAGCTGGATACAGTATTCTTGGTTGGTAGTTATTTCACTTCAGGGCATGACATATATCCTTCCAATATTTTCTTGCTTGCATGGTCTCTGCTGAGAATTCTCGGGTTATTCTGATTGGTTTGCCTTTATAGGTGATCGTTATCTTCTACCTGGTTGCTTTTAGGATCCTGTCTTTGGTTTCTATTGATCCTGTATGGATTACAATATGACGATTGGATGTCCTTTTCTGATCTGGTCTATTTGGGCTTCTAAAATCTTGTATCTGGATAGGCCTGCCCTTCTTGATATTTGGGAAGTTCTCTGAGATAATTCCCTGACATATATTTCCAATACCATTGACCTCTTTCTCCAGACCCTACTCAATATGAATTAATCTTAAATTAGGCTTCCTACTTGTATCTTGGACCTCTGTAGTGTTTTCTCATATTTCCTCGATTTGAATTGACTCATTTTCTGTTCTTTCTCTATAACAACTAAATTATCTTCAACCCCAGAAATTCTCTCTTCTGCATTGTCTAATCTGCTATCAGAGCTTTCTACTTTATTCTTCATCTCCCTTGCTTCTAATTGCTCAGTTTTGATGCCTTACATGTCTCATTTTAGGTTATGTAGTAGTTCCTTGATTTCCATTTGAGTGGTTAGCTCAGCCGCTTTATACTCTTGGATTTCAGTTAACATTTTGTTTGTGGATTCTATGAATTCATCCATTTTTCTTTGCAAAACCTTAAATATGACCTCCTTTATGGCTTCCCCTTTTTCACATATCACCTTGTTTATGGTTTCCTCTTGTTTAGCTATGGCTTCCTCCCTTATCTCTTTCTTTAAGTTTTCACACATTTCATTAATGATGTTTATCAATTGCATTTGTACAGCACTTGGAAGATTCTTCTAGATTTGCCACTGACTGCTCCATTGCTTGTTTTGTTGAGTGGCAGATCCTATTCCTTGATTTGAGAATTTTCTTGAGTTTCTTGTTCTGCCCATTTGAAAATGGGAGCAAGATTAGTACTAAACAAGATTACAATTTTTCAGATATAACTAACCTAGACCTTTTTAGTTGGCTGACAATATATGTTTGCTCTTTTAGATTGGTAATATCACTTCTTTTTGTGCACTTACATACAAATCCAATACAACCACATATTATCGATTTATCACCAAACCATAAATGCCTCAATCTAAACTCTATTGTATTTAAGTCCCTCTGGACATAGAGTATAATTGAACACCTAGGGACACATCATTGCTCAACAACCATCAACTGTAGATTCATGCATTATAAGAGTTGAAGGATGAAGGGAGGACCAGAGAGAAAAATAAAATGAAAGTCGACAATGGGGGTAGGAAAAGAATACTGCAGGAGTTTATGGTTATTATAGTAATGAAGGAAAATGTTGTGTAAGATAACTGATCTAAGGTGATAGACAGGTAGAATATTTGAATAGAAATTTAGATGAACTCAAGCAAAACTTATAAAAATAAGAAGAGTAAAAGGAAAAATATATAGAGAAATCAGGGAGGTAGATATAGGAGATTTCAATGGTACAAATTTTAAAAAGAAAAAAGAAACAAAACAACAATAAAATAAAAGCAATCAGAACATACACAGACAAAAACCAAAAAAACAAAAAATAAAAACCAAGAAAACAAACAAACAAACAAAAAAGTTGGGGGAATATTACTTACTATTGTGAGTTGTTACCCACAAGATACTAAGGTTGAGAACCAGGAGTTTAAAAAGCAATATGGATATCATTTGAATTCAGACTGTACCCAGAGCTATTACTGTGTTTCTAGGAACTACCACAGTGATAGAAAGGATGCAGGAGAAGAGAGGAGAAAAAAAAAGGAATGAATGGTAACATTAGACAAAAAGGTGCAGGTAAAATTGCAAAGAGAAAAATAAGAACACCTAAAAATGCAAATGAAAAGGCATAGAAGAACAAACAAAAAAAAGAAAAAGGGTATTCTTCAGTTATTTTCGGTGGGGGCAGGATAGGAAAGTAGTGTCTCCACTCAATTTGGGATACAAAAACTTCACAAAGTCTTTTTCTCTTGTGATTTGGCCTTGCAGTTCTTCAGATCAGATTGCTTGATTGGTAAAACAAAGCTGGAAGATCCGAGGGGGGTTTTGTTTACCAGGTCTGTGGCTGGTGCAGGGGATGGCTTCTGGCCAGTGCAGGGGATGGACTTCAGCAGCGATGGGGTTGGATTTTTGGCAAAAGGGTCTCTGGGAAATGCTTTGCCAGTAAGATTGATGTCACTGTCAGCAACACCTCTCAGGCTCCAATTGCTTAGGCCTGGTCTTTGCCAGTAGTCAGAATGGCCCTGCTCTCGCTGGAGTGTGAGGTACTCCCTCCCAATGCCATTCCATGAGCAAATGTGGAAACTTCTCCTCGGAGGTACTCACAAATTGCTGGATTCTCCGGTTCCGTGGAGCTGACAGGGCCATGCACGGCTGAGTGTCATCTCTGGCTTATGCAGGCTCTGTGTGGCTCTGTCTACAGCCGGCGGGTCTGTGCCACCATGAAGACCTGTCTGCCCCGCAGCTGGCCGGGCTCCAAGCTGTCTTCTCTCGCCGGTATTCTGCCTTTTTCCTCCCCGACTGAGATCTCTGTGGTGCTAAAGCTTACTTAAGATCAATTTCTGGTAAAGAACTGTCCCCTACACTGCCACAACTTGAATCTTGGTGGGAGCTCAGTACGTCTCACACTGAACCACCGTCACCTTCTGCCCCGCACGCACTTCCAGATTTTTACTGGTTAACTAGACATAGTGATTCTCTGATTTGTATGCCTAGGTTAAAAGTGTGAGCCCCACATCTCAGCCTCCTGAGTAGCTAGGATTACAAGAAATACACAGCAGTACCCAACAAATGTAGTCTTTAAACCACTAATTAATTATAAAGAACAAATCATAAGATTATATCTAGTATGGTGTGATGGTTCCCTTATCTTTCCCTTCCACTCCCATCCACTCTCTACTCTTCTCCTTCCCTTCCTTTTTCTTCCTCTCCTTCTTCACATTCTCTTCCTTTTCCTGCCCTTCTATCCCTCTCATCCTCCCTTCATCCCTCCCTCCTTTCTCCTCTGATCATCACAGTAAAACAACAGTGAAACAACATCGCCACCCAGTGTCCATTCATATAAATATAATAAAAAAATACAAACATATTTTAATTTTTTGCCAGTCCTGGGCTTGAATCTAGGATGTCAGCACTGTCCTCAGGCATTCTCAAGGTTAGTGCTCTGCCACTTGAGCAACATCACCACTTCTTGCTTTTTCTGTGCATGTGGTACTGAGGAACCATACCTGGATCTTTTTGCATGCTAGGCAAGGAATCTACCTCTAGGCCCAACTCTGGCCCCTGAACAACATATTTACAGTGAATCGACAAATTTCATCTTTTTAAAGATTTCTTTTAGCCAAACACCAATGGCTTAAGCCTGCAATTTTAGCTACTCAACAGGCGGCAATATGGGGAATATATTTCAAAGCCAGTCTTAGTGAGAAAGTCCAGGAGATTCTATCTCCAAGGAAACACCAAAATGGTGAATGTAGAAGTATAGCTCAAATGATAGAGTGCATGTCTTGAATACAGATCTAAAAACATGAGACCCTGAGTTCAAACTGCAGTATTGGAACAAAATTATCTTTAGAAGCTCTTCTCCCACTCTGTAGGCTTCCTAATTAATTTACTAGGTATGACCTTTGCCATACAAAAGCTCTGAAGTTTAATGCAGTCCCACTTATCCAGCCTTTCTCTGATTTGTTGTGATTCTTGGTCCTTATTAAGAAAGTTTCGACCTGTGCCAGAGAGGCCTAGTGTATCTCCTATTCCTTCTTGTAAAGTTTTCAGTGTGATGGCTTTACCGCCAGGTCTTTGTTCCATTTGGAGTTAATTCTAGTGCAGGGTGTTAAAAAGGATCCAACTTTAGTTTTCTGCAGGTGCTTAACCACTTCTTCCAGCACCAGTTGTTGAAGAGGGTATCTTTCCTCCATTCTATATTTTTGGGTCCCTTGTCAAAGATTAGGTGCACATAGGTCTGTGGTTTAATATCTGGGTCTTCAGTTCTATTCCATTGGACTTCAGGCCTGTTCTTGTGCCAGTACCAAGCTCTTTTGATAATTATAGCTCTGTAATAGATTCTAAAATTTGGTATTGAAATTACTCCTACACTGTTCTTTCTCCTAAGAAGTCTTTTTGCTATATTAGGTCTTTTATTATTCCACATGAAATTTTGGATTGCCTCTTCTATTTCTTTAAAAAAATTACATTGGGATATTGATGGGAATTTTGTTGAATTTGTAGATAGTTGTTGGCAAGATTGTCATTTTCACGATATTGATTCTTCCTATCCAGGAGCATGGGAAGTTGTTCCATTTGCTGAGTTCTGCTTTAATTTCCTTTTTCAGGATTTTACATTTTTGAACAAAAATATCCTTTCCATTCTTAGTTAAGATTATTCCTAGGAATTTTATATTCTTTGAGGCTATTGCAAAAGTAGTATCTGTCCTGATTGTTGCCTCATTTCTCTCACTGTTGGCGAACAGGAAGGCAGTTGATATTTGAGGGTTAATTTTATATCCTGCTCCCCTTCCAAAGTTTTGAATCAGCTCAAGGAGCTTGGGAGTAGAGTCTATAGGATTCTTTAAATGCAGGATCATATCATCTGGAAAGAGGGATAGTTTTACTTCCTCTTTCCCTATTTGGATCCCTTTATGCTTGCTTCTTGCCTTATTGCACTGACTAGGAATTCTAATACTATGTTAAAGAGGAGTGAAGAGAGTGGGCATCCTTCTCTCGTTCCTTATTTTAATGGGAATTGCTTTAGCTTTCCACAATTAAGTATAATACTAGCTGTGAGTTGGGTACACACAGCCTTTATTATACTGGTGAATGTTTGCCAACCATACAATGGTCAAAGGCCTTCTCTGAAGAAGAAACAAAAATGGCCTATAGATACATGAACAAATGCTCAACATCTCTGGTCATAAAAGAAATGCAAATCAAAACAACTCTAAGATCCCACCTCACTCCAGGTAGAATGGCCAGGATCAAGAAAACTTATAACAACAGGTTCTGGAGGGGATGTGGCCAGGAGGGATCACTACTACACTGCTGGTAGGAGTGCAAACTCATTCAACCACTTTGGAAGGCAGTATGGCATTTCCTCAAAAGACCAAACAGGGAGCTCCCCTATGACCCAGCATTTCCACTACTTGGCATTTACCCAATCATCCAGAAACAAGGACATACTAAATCCACCAGAACAAGAATGTTCATTGCAGCACTATTTACCATAGCAAAGATAGGGAACCAAGCTAGTTGTCCCTCAGTAGATGAATGGATCAACAAGATTTGGTATTTGTACACAAGGGAATTCTATGCGGCTGTCAGAAAGAACGACATTGCCCAATTTGTTAGGAAATTGAAAGACTTAGAAAAAATCTTATTAAGTGAAATAAGCCAGACTTAAAGGAATTTAGGCTGAATGGTTTCCCTCATTTGTCATAATTAGTAGAAACCTTGGGCTCTCCTAGGAGAGATTTGTAATAGAGCAAAACCTTGATACAAAAGGCCATATAGTATGACGCTAAATGAAAGAATCTCTAAGATATAGAAACATAAGCTATATAATGAATGATTGTTGTCCATAAGGTACTATGTTATCTCTCATCTCTTTTGCTGTATCTTGATTATCTCATTTTGTTACTGTATCTCACTTTGTTACATGATATATCAGATATATTTGTATTTGGTTATTGGAAATTGGATACGGAAGGGGGTAAAACAAGATGGGGGGGGTGGAGAGAAATGGGGATCAAGGTATGTGACAGGGTGTCAATATATGTGAATTAATGCACCTTCTATCTGGAAAATATCATGTAACCCTTCCATTAATTACAATAAAAATATATGTAAATGTATCATTTTTTAGGTCTGATTGTACATATATAATGTATAAAACATATTTTAAAAGATTTACATTTAATGTATTTTATAATATATTATATATCACATATCCTAGACTGGGTATGATATGTATAGTATAATATACATATAAAATATTTTTATGGAATGCTTTTCTATAAAGAATATGCATTTTCGTTATTTAAAGTTACAGTGTTTCCAAAAAATCATGTGCTTATTAAATTATATGCAAATAATAATAACAACACAAGATAATTTTGTAATAAAAACTAGGTGGGGTGACAATCTGGAGCCTGTGGAATGGTTTTGGGCATGGAAGTTGAAGCATCATTGTGTTTTAGGATCATGGTTCTCACTGTTGACAAAAGCTGAATGTATGTCTACCCTGACATAACAAGGGCAAATGCATGTAAGATATTCACTAAAAGCATCTGCATAGATCACTATCCAGAATAGGTAGGAATTAAAAACTACCAAAATATCAATGACATTACAATGGATGAGTAGAATCTTAGAACACTTATTTAATTGAGCAGTACACAGTGATGAGACAACATAAACTACCAAACACACAATAGTATATGTGATGTAACTAAGCAAAATGAGGGCTTATGATATACTTCTGTTTATTTAGGACTGAAAAACTGACCAAGTGCTTTTTATCAGTAGCTTCTGTCTATGATCCTAGCCACTCAGGTGCTGAGGTCTGAAGATTGTGGTTTGAAGCCAGCCTAGGAAGAGTCCATGAAATTTTGCTCCTAAATGGGTATAAGAATGATTACAATAATTCTTTAATCGAGAAAAATCTCAACTGATTTAGCACATTTGTTATGCAAGTCTCATAAGCCTTTTTGTTTGGTCTGAAATCCAGAATGTCTGGGGCCTATTCCCTTCACATACCATCAATGTTTTTTTTCTCTGTATTTATTAGAAAATTAGCTCTCAAATGTCAAGAAATATTGTCTATAACTCTAGTTTGCCAGCTATGCTGAAAGGTCATGAATTTTATTTTCTCAGTGTTACCAAAGGCAGAAAAACTGTCATAATGGCTTAGTGTGTGCATCTTGACTGAGATTGTCTCTAAGTACATTAAATAGGATTGTGGCCAGAAAAATTACATCAGACTTAGCATTTAGTGTAATAAAGGTGCTTGATGTGAGGTAATTCAGTGTTTGATAATGTTGCTAAGTAGCACATATAACATTGTGATAAATGAATAAACAATAAGGAGCAGAATTTTCTTACGAGAGTCAACTATAGCTGGGCACTGGTGGCTCATACCTGTAAATCCTGGCTACTCAAGAGGCTCTTTTTTCTTTCTAATTGAAGTTTTATACACTTTACTGCCTGGCTGGCTTTGAGCTGAAATTCATCTCAAGAGAATGAGATCTGAGGATAAAAATTCAAAGCCAACTCAGGCAGGAATGTCTATTAGAAATTTTACCTCCAATTAGGCACCAAAAATCCAGAAGTGTGGCTCAATTAGTAGAGCAGTATCCTTGAGCAAAAGTGCTCAGGGACAGTGCCCAGGATCTACGTTTAAACCCTAAGACAGGTAGACATATACAAGCAAAAAACCTAAAACCCCAAACAGAATGACAATGCAGACTTATCAACCATCAATCATCTAATAACACAGAAAACCAGTATTGGAGTTACTGCCTACCTGTAATCATGCCTTTATCATATATTTCTTACAAATTTGTTTTGGTTTCACATATTGCAAAGTGTATTATTTAGTGTCTTAGAATTTTGGATTGTGGTATCTGATCTGTTGACCTCCTTATCATTATGAAATGATTCTCTTTTATTAAAAAAATCCTTCTAGTCATCACTCCCAAGATGCTTGAGCTGATGTGAAACTTTGGCAAAGTTTCAGGCTTGTTACAGTATGTTACATTGTTATCTGATATGTAGTATGTATGCTTATTTGGTTATTTGAAATCTGATAGGGAAGGGGGAAACACAAGATTAGGGGTGGAGGTGGGGGAGGGAAATGGGGATGAAGACATGAGAAAGGGCATCAATGTTCATGAATTAATGCACCTTCTATCTGGTGAATATATTGTAATCCTCCTATTAATTATATTAAAGTATATAAAAAGTTAATCCTCAAAAACGAACTGCTTTCCTATATGCCAACAATGAGAGGAGCAAGGCATAAGTTAGGAAAGCAACTCCTTTTGTAGTAGCCTCAAAGGAAATGTAGTAGTTAGGAATTAAATTAACTAAGAATGTAAAAGAACACTATGATGAAAAATTTAAAAATCTGAAAAAAGAAATTAAAGCAGAACTGAGGAAGTGGAAAAACCTCCCATGCTCCTGCATTGGAAGAATTAACATCATGAAAACGGCAATCATGCCAAGGGCTATCTACAAATTCAGTGTAATACTCATCAATATCCCAATGTTATTCTTTAAGGAAATAAAAGAGATAAACCAAAATTTCATATGGAATAATAAAAGACCCTGTACAGTAAAAAAAAACTTAGCTGAAAGAAGAGTGCTGTGGAGATATCTATACCAAACATTTAACTCTATTATAGAGCTAAAGTAACCCAAACAGCTTGGTTTTGGCATAAGAATAGGCCTGAGGACCAATGGAATAAAACTGAAGACCCAGAAGACAACTGTAGGCCTATGGCCACCCAATCTTTGATAAGGGAACCAAAAAATAATCGAATGGAAGAAAGACAGTCCTCTGAACAAGAGGTGCTGTCAGAACTGATTATATACCTGCAGAAAAGTAAAGTTTGATAATTCTATATCACCCTGCATCTTTGTTAATTCCAAAAGGATCAAAGACCTTGAGGTTAAAATCAAATATCCTGAAAACTTTGCAGAAAAGAATAGGAAATACAGTAGACTATTTGGCAGAAGTTGAAACTTTCTTAATAAAGGCCCAGAAATGCAACAAATTAAAGAAATTTTGGACAAATGGGACTGCATTGAACTGCAGAGCTTCTGTATGGCAAAGGGGATAGCTAGCCATACAAGAGACTAAGGACTCATATCTAAAATATATCTATAGCTAAAAAAATTGAATCTCTCAAAAGCCCAAAAATATTCAAAGACACAACCATCCCATTAAAAGATGGGCCAAAGACTTAAAGAGAGACTTCTCTGAATAAGGAATAAGAATAGTGTATAGACACATGAAGAAATGCTCAGCATCTCTGGCCAAAAAGAGATGCAAATCAAAACAACTCTAAGATTCCACCTTACTCCAGTTAGAATGGCCAGGATCAAGAAAACTAATAACAGATGTGGGAGTGGATATGGACAGGAAGGATCACTACTACACTGTTGGTGGGAGTGCAAACTCGTTCAACCACTATGGAAAGCAGTATGGCAGTTACTCAAAAGATTAAACATAGAGATCCCTGATAACCCAGCAATTCCCCCACTTGTCATTTACCCAACTGTCCAGAAACAAGGGCATACTAAATCCACTAGCACAATGATGCTCATTGGAGAACTATTTCCCATAGCAAAGTTATGGAACCAACCCACATGTCCCTCACTTGATGAGTGGATCAACAAGATGTGGTACATATACACAATGGAATTTTATGCTTCAGTCAGAAATAACGACCTCACCCCATTTGTAAGGAAATGAAAAGACTTAGAAAAAATTATATTAAGTGAAGTAAGCCAGACTCAAAGGAACCTAGGCCCAATAGTCTCATTTGTGCATTAGTTTTTACTTCAAGTCTGGTACTCTACTACTTGAGCCACTGTTCCACTTCTGACTCTTTGCTTGTTAATTGGAGATCAGAGTCTCGTGGACTTTTCTAATTGTGCTGGCAATGAACTGTGAAAACTCAGAATTCATCTTCCTAAGCAGCTAGGGTTATAATTTAAGTCACTGGTCCTTGGCTTACCCTACTATTTGGCACTGATTTTCTATTTATATTAAGTTCTTTTCTCCATAACTTCCTAATTAATATTTTTATTCAATAGATTTACCTATTAGTTCTATCTAGTTTTTGTACACTTTTTGTGTGCGTGTGTGTGTGTGTTTACTTTCGTGGGCACTTCATTGTGCATCTTTAACTTATTACATTCTAGCATTGAATCCAATTTTATTACAATTATAAGTTAATATAAGATAATCTGCTATAGAATCAACAAGAGTTGACCTAGCTCTTGTATCCTGTGTGCTACAACACAGCCCTGTCCTCTCAAATTAGTGGGGTCAAAACAACACCATCATCATCATCAAAACAACAACCACAGACCCCATAAGGTTAGGGACATGTCTCCTGTGATAGAGGACTTGTCTAGCCTGAATAAAGCTGTTTAACTGCAGCATTTTCAAAACAGTTGTCACCATAAAACGATTGTAGTAGGGCCAGAGTTTTTACATTGCATACACCAGAACAACCTTGTTTTCATCCCCAGTAGAAAAAACAAAATCTATGAACTCCTGCATTTGTGCACTTTTTTCCCTTTGTGGGTAGGTAATAAACATTACAATGCTTCTTAATCTTTGAGTTCAATCTACTAACCTTCCAAGACTTTTAAATTATAAAGAACATTCTTTATTATCTACCAAAGTTATTAGCATTTTTGGTTTCAGTTATTTTATTCTGGTTGAAGGAATTCTGTTCACATATTTTGAAGTATGAATTCTGGGTTTTGATTACTTCTATCCTCACCCGTGTTTTGTGTCAGTCCAGGTGCTTGAACTCAGGGTCGGGGTATTATCCTTAATCTTCTTTTGCCAAGGCTAGTGCTCTACCCTTGGCCTGCATTGTCATTTCCAGCTTTCTCTGTGGTTAACTGAAGGTAAAAGCCACATAGAGTTTTTTGTTTGGGCTGGCTTTGAATCATGATCCTCAGATGTCATCTTCCTGAGTAGAAAGTATTACAGATGGATGCCAATTCTTACACTTTTTATGTTTCTGGGAAAACATGTTTTTGATCTTTTAATTCTGAGAGGTATTTTCTACCAGGTAACAACTTCTAGGCTTAGAGAATTTTTTTTTAAATTCTGGTTTATTGTTTCTTCTTGACTTCACCATTTCACTAGAAAACATGTGGCTGTTTGCATCCCTTTTATGTGTCATGTTTCTAATACCCAAAGACTTTTTAGACAGTTCATTAAGTAAAATAAGCCAGACCCAAAGAAACATCCATGATTTCCCTCATTAGTAATTCTTAGTACACATCTAGGACTCTCCTAACAGAGGATCACAAAAGCTTTCTAGATATGGTCATATTGGATGAGGACAAGCGAAATAAACTCCAGGATATGGAAACAAGAGTTTTATCTTGGGAATTGTTGTTGTTAATATACAATGTGAAATTATTTCTGTTCTCTTTTTTTCCCTTATGGTTTACATCATGTTGTTACTGTATATGACTTTGTTACCTAGTATTTTGTAAATACATTTATTTGAAAGAAGAAAGGGAAAGGCATAAAACAAAATGATTGGGAGTGGGTGGGGGGAGCAAAAATGGGGAAAAAAACCTGGGAAGTGGTAACAATGTTCAATCACCACGAATGTAACTGTTACCCCTTTATATCTCACCCTGGCAATAAAATTCAGCAACAAAAAAGGAATATTCAACAGCAACAAGAATATAAAAGACTTTTTTTTTAATTTCAAGTGTAGTATTATTGTAACTTTGGCCTTAGACATCTTTTCATTAATTATGGTAGGAGAATATTCTGTTTAAATCTCAGCATTTATAAGTCAAAAATGAATCAAATTTGGGAAAACTTTGTCCAGAATTTCTTCTCATCGGTTCCATCATTTCTTCTGTGTTCTGTTTGAGACTCAGTTAATTACTTAACCAGTTCTTTCATATGATGAACATCATAAGATATTCTTCTTTTGTGGTCATGGGGCTTGAACTCAGGGCCTGAGCACTGTCTCTGAGAATATTTTGATCAAGGCTATCATTCTACTTCTTGCACCAGAGATCCACTTCTGGCTTTTTGGTGCTTAATTAATATTTAAATACTTAAAAGACTCATGGACTTTTCCTGCTTGGGCTGGATTTGAACTGTGATTCATAGATCTTAGCCTCCTGAGTAGCTAGGGTTACAGATATGAGCCACCAGTTCCAGCCAGCTAATGCTCTGTTCATATTTGGGTTTATTTTAAATAATTTCAATGTCTATGTCTTTACAATAGTCAATATTTATTTTGATATATTTCATCCTTTCTCAAATTAATCCAGTATATTTTGGTCTGAATATAGATTTCATCTTTGATAGTTGAATTCATTTCTTTTTCTTTTTCTTTTGGCCTGATCTGGGACTTGAATTCAGAGCTTGGGCACTGTCCTTGGAATTTCTCAAGGCTAGTTCTCTACCACGTGAGTGTCACAGCACACTTCTGGTTATTTCTGTGAATGCGTTACTGAGGAATCAACCCCAGAGTTCTTGCATGCTAGGTTAGGCAAGCACTCTACCACTAGGCCATGCTCCCAGCCCCATTCTTTTATGTATTTTCTAGCTTTCTATTTCATATGCTCAAGCCTGGCTTTGCCTTGCCTTTCTTGCCTTTCTTTTCTTTTTGTGCTGGTACCAGGACTTGAACTTCGGGAATCATACTCTTACTTGGCTGTTTGCTCAGGGCTCTACTACTTCAACCGTACTTATACGTCCAGATTTTTACTGCTCAGGCTGGCTTCAAACTTTCATCTGATCTCAGTATCCTGAGTAGTGATGACAAGTGTGAGCATCCTTCACCTGGCTTTGAAATCTTTGCTTTGTTTGTTTTTTTGTTGTTATTTTAAGTCAGATCCTAGATGTTTTTCATTTTGAAGGGGCTGCTGGATAGTTTGAGAAAAAATTATCCGTGTTTATGTTTGATATTTGTTCTGGGATATGTTGAAGATATTTGGGAATTGATTCTTTTGGGTCATGATTTAAATTTTATAAACAAGGACCAAAGAAATTTTTCATCTAGAGTTAATGATTTACATATGACTGAGGCCAAACCCTTGTTAGTATTCCATAAACTATAAAGTTTTCCATTTGAGGGATTTGGTTAAACATACATCTTGGCTTTTTTTGAGCTATAGACATTGCTCTCCAAATAATTTCTGTTGGATTTTTCGAAAGTCTTGGGTAATTTCCTTCTCTACTTGGTTAATAATCAAATGAAAAGTTGTAGGCATCCTTCTTGAGTTTCCGACAGTTGTGTGTTTGTGCAGCTCTCTCCTGTCCTGTGCTCCTATAACCATGGAAATATTTCCCAGGTTCTCAGATCGTCTTTCCTCTGAGTGATTGGCAGACCCCAAGGCCAAGGTGTCAAGACTTTCAATGAAGTCAAACAAATGCTCTCTAAGTAAGCAGGAGTCTATAGGTGTTTGAGGACTTTATATTTTTCTCTTCCAGTCATTGTGTGTGTGTGTGTGTGTGTGTGTGTGTGAAAGAGAGAGAGAGAGACTGAGAGAGACAGAGAGAAAGAGAGAGAGAGACAGAGAGATAGAGACAGACAGACAGACAGACAGACAGACAGACGGACAGAAAATCCTTCACTTCCTGAAGCTGCGTCATATCTGTTTTGTGCATTTTCAGATTTATTGATTAGGAGGAAAGATACATCTATATTCTTCTGGGTTTTTCCTTTTGTTGCTGTTTTGTTTTTCCTTTGTGATAGTCCTGGGGCTTGAACTCAGGGCTTGGGCAGTGTCCTTGAGTTAGTGCTCTACCACCTGAACTATTCAAACATGTCCAACTTTTCAATGATTAATTACAGATAAGTGTCTCATGGAGTTTATTGCCCTGGCTGGCTTTAAACTCTAATCCACAAATCTCAGATTCCTAAGTAGCTAGGAATACAGACATGAGCTACTGGTGTCTTGCCAAAGTTCATATTATTTTAGTCTAATTTTATCTACCATGGAAATAAAAATTAACTATAATGAGAAAGTGATGACATGTAAATTGTCAAATGGAGAGCAGAAACTAACATTTATTGACTGTGCCTGTCTTGGGCTATGCTCAGGCACCATTAGCTCAGCCACCATATGAGAGTAATACAATGAACTTAATTTATAGTTAAAGCAGATCCCATAGTGTTTTATATATCCATGCATTCTCTAAATGGTAGTGGTAAGAATTAAAACTTAGTCGGCTGGCAGAGTACAGTCTGGATTCTTGTAAAAAGACATCCTCATACTAGACATTTCTTAAAGACTTACACTAATGAATTCACCTACTTGAAAGTGCATTGAAAGCTAGGCATTTGAGGCTTGCATTTGTAGTTGTAGTTGCTCAGGAGACTGGGATCTGAATACAAAGCCAGCTCAGGTAGAAATGATCATGAGGCTCTTATTTACAGGTAACCAACAAAAAGGCTGAAGTGGAACTATGGCTCAAGAATGAAGCACCAGCCTCGAGTGAAAAAACTAACAGACAGAACATTGGCTCTGAGTTCAAGCGCCAGTACTGGCACGCACACGCGCGCACACACACACACACACACACACTTGCACACACAGATGTTTGAGCAGTCTATCCTAAGCTTGCTTCATGGAAGCTCGTGTAAGAGCTGTTTTTCTCATTTATAGTCAATACCTCACTTAATTTTACAAAGAGAATAAATGAGAAATTTTTATATATCTAAAACTAAATAAAATATGACGCAGAACACAGACGGCGGCGGAGACCCGAGGGGAGTGAAAGACTCCCCACCACCGTGGAACACCCACAGACGGATGCAGAGGTGGGAGTAATACAACGCGTCCTCAAACACATCGGGAAAGCAGAGCGGGTGGAGAGTGGAGGGCACTGGGACCCTGCCTTACTACAGTGGGTAGGGGGTGCGGGAAAACAGGAGCCAGCATATGCCCCCACTCAATTCTTGAGCAGGGCATCCTCCAGGTGGGAATCCTGAGCAAGACAGCACTGAGGGGCACCCCACAGTCACAGACTCTGACAAAGCAGTAGAAACACAGCAGGGATCTGAAGGCCCAACCAGCAGTCAAGCTCCCCTTCTGGGAATCAAAAAGGCGCGGCTCTGCCCCTGGAGCCCAAGTTCTCAGCTGTTCCCCGCCCCTGGGATCAGAGGGGTCTCCTGCTGTTCCTGCTGAGAGCCCCTGGAAACTCTCAATCCCCAGACCCTTGGCTTGGGGCCGCACCTGGAAGCAGCACAGGAAAACATTTGCCAACCTCGCTCAAACGGAAGCTCACAGATCCATCCCATGGTCCACTGTGAGGCCACTGGTTGGGCTAAGAGCTAGTTGTGCAGCAACACATAAGTTTTATTCTAATACTTTCCAAACTTTGTTCACAAATACGCAACTTACTTACAAAAATAGGTCAGTTATCCTTATGCTATATTTTTTCTTCATTACTAAATTATTCTTACACTCCTACATTAATCCTCTTGTACCTCCCCTGACCTCTCTTATTCTATTTTTCTATCTCTGGACCTCTATTCATCTTTCAACCCTTATACTGCATGCATCTACACTTGATGACTGTTGAGCAATACTGTATATCTAGGTGTTTAATTATTCTCTAGGCTCAGAGGGACTTAAAGACAATAGAGATTGGATTGAGAGGCTTATTGTTTTGGGTATAAATCGTTTACCAGTGAATTATTAGACTAGTCTGTAACTGCACAAAAAGAAAGAGTGATAACACCAATCAAAACTTGTGAACATCTAGTGTCTGCCAGCTACAGAGGTATAGGTTGGTTATATCTGAAAAACTATAATCGTGTTTAGTATTAATCTTGCTCCCATTTTCAAATGGGCAGAAAAAGAAACTCAAGAAAAATGTCAAATCAAGAAACAACATCCCACACCCAATGTAAACAGACAATGGAACAGTCTATGGCAATCCTAGAGGAGAGTCTTCCAAGTGCTATACAAATGCAATTCATAAACATCATTAATGAAAAATGTGAAAATATAAAGAAAGAGATAAGGGAGGAAGCCATAGCTGAACAAGAGGAAACCATAAACAAGGTGATAAATGAAAAAGAAGAAGCCATAAAGGAGGTCATAATAAAGGTTTTTCAAAGAAAGATGGATGAATTCATAGAATCCACAAATAAAAAGGTGACCGAACTCCAGCAAATGTTCAAAGAAAATAAAGCTACTGAGCTAACCACTCAAATAGAAATCAAGGAGCTAAAGAAATCCATACATGATCTAAAAGAAGAGATGCAAGGCATCAAAAATGAGCAATTAGAAGCAAGGCAGATGAAAAATAAAGTAGATAGCTTTGATAGCAGGTTAGACAATGCAGAGGAGAGAATTTCCTGGGCTGAAGATAATTTAGTTATTATAGAGAAAGAACAGAACATGAGTCAATACAAATCTAGGAAAAATGAGAGAGCGATTCAGGAGGTCCAAGATACAATTAGGAAGCCTAATTTAAGGCTAATTGGTATTGAGGAGGGCGGGGAGCAAGAGGTCAATGGTATTGGAAATATACTTCAGGGAATCATCTCAAAGAATTTCCCAAATATCCAGAAGGGCAGACTCATCCAGATACAAAAAGCATTTAAATCTCCAAACAGACCTGACCAGAAAAGAACATCCCACCGCCATATCGTAACCTGAACTGGATCAATAGAAACCAAAGAAAGGATCCTAAAGGCAACCAGGGAAAAGGGATCAGTAACCTATAAAGGAAAACCAAACAGAATAACCCCAGAGCTGAAGGAAGATGGCGCCGAGACAATAGGGATGCTGCCTAGCTTTCTCTGACAAAAGGAGAGAACCAGGGAGTCCCACGAGCCAACTACCTAAAGAAATCCACAACAAACTCAAAAAGCAACGGAGAAGGACTCAAACCGGAAAAGAAGTCCAGATAAAGCTCACATCCAACTTTCTCAAAGAATTTGGAACGCGAGAACCCCTCCCCCACCTCTCCCAAAGCCGTGGAAACCGAGAAAAGTGGCAGCTGTTGCCAGACCAAGCAGCGAAAAGCGGCTTGAGCGGGTTCCAGCTCCATGCGGGGAAAGCGGGGGCGGGCACCGGCTCTAATCCACAAAAAGCAGTGGCAGTGGAGGGCACCAGGTTGGGAGCCCAACGGCTGCAGAAACCAGCACAGAACCGGGCCATCCAACGGCGGAAGCACCGGAACCCAGACACGGAACCAGAACAGCAAGCAGCAGAACCCACACGCAGAACACAGGCGGCGGTGGAGACCCGAGGGGAGTGAAAGACTCCCCACCACCCTGGAGCACCCGCAGACAGACGCAGAGGCGTGAGTAATACAGCGCGTTCCCAAACAAATCAGGAAAGCAGAGCGGGTGTCAAGCAATAGAACTTAACTCACACCACAACACCCCACCCAAGAAAAACTGGCGCGAGCAGGGTGGCAAGGAATTTAGAATCCTGTCCCTCCCCTCAACAGCCCCCTCCCTCAGGCCATTGACTGGAGATTGACAGGGGGGCTACCCATAAGACCCAGCACCCCACCAAGGGAGGTGGGGCTGTCCCAACTCCCACCTGCCCAATGGGCTCAACCCCAGCCCTCTGACTGGACACTGACAAGCGGGCAGACCCTAAGACTCAGCACCCCACCAGGGGAGGCGGAGCTGTCCCAGCTCACACCGGCCACCAGGCTGCTCTCCCAGGCCACTGGATCAGGAGAGTGGAGGGCGTTGGGACCCTGCTTTACCACAGTGGGTAGGGGGTGCGGGTAAATAGGACCCTGCATCTGCCCCCCTCAATTCTTGAGCGGGGCATCCTCCAGCTGGGAATCCTGAGCAAGACACCACCGAGGGCCCCCCCACAGTCACAGACTCTGACAAAGCAGTGGAAACACAGCACGGATCTGAAGGGCTGACCAGCAGCCAAGCTCCCCTTCTGAGAACCAGAAAGGCACGGCTCCGCCATTGGAGGACATGTCCCCAGCTGGGACCCGCCTCTGGGAACAGAGGGGTCTCCTGCTGGTCCTGCTGAGAGCCCCAGACCCTTGGCTTGGGGCTGCCCCTGGAAGCAGCACAGGAAAACATCCTCCAATCGTGCTCAGACGGAAGCTCGCAGATCCATCCCATGGTCCACTGTGAGGCCACTGGTTGGGCTAAGAGCTAGTCGCGCAGCAACAAATAAGTTTTATTCTAATACTTTCCAAACTTTGTACTCAAATACGCTACCTACTTACCCCCTGACCTCTCTCATTCTATTTTTCTATCTCTGGACCTCTGCTCCTCTTTCAACCCTTATACTGCATGGATCTACACTTGATGGCTGTTGAGCAACATTGTATATCCAGGTGATTAATTATTCTGTAGGCTCCGAGGGACTTAAACACAATAGAGATTGGATTGAGAGGCTTATTGTTTTGGGTATAAATAGCTTACCAGTGAATTATTAGACTAGTCGGTAACTGCACAAAAAGAAAGAGTGATAACACCAATCAAAACTTGTGAACATCTAGAGTCTGCCAGCTACAGAGGTCTAGGTTGGTTATATCTGAAAAACTATAACCGTGTTTAGTATTAATCTTGCCCCCATTTTCAAATGGGCAGAAAAAGAAACTCAAGAAAAATGTCAAATCAAGAAACAACATCCCCCACCCCCCTACCCAATGTAAACAGCCAATGGAACAGTCACTGGAAAACCTAGGGGAGAGTCTTCCAAGTGCTGTACAAATGCAATTTATAAACATCATTAATGAAAAATGTGAAAATATAAAGAAAGAGATAAGGGAGGAAGCCATAGCTGAACAAAAGGAAACCATAAACAAGGTGATAAGTGAAAAAGAAGAAGCCATAAAAGAGGCGATAATAAAGGTTTTTCAAAGAAAGATGGATGAATTCATAGAATCCACAAATAAAAAGGTGACCGAACTCCAGCAAATGTTCAAAGAAAATAAAGCTACTGAGCTAACCACTCAAATAGAAATCAAGGAGCTAAAGAAATCCATACATGATCTAAAAGAAGAGATGCAAGGTATCAAAAATGAGCAATTAGTAGCAAGGCAGATGAAAAATAAAGTAGATAGCTTTGATAGCAGGTTAGACAATGCAGAGGAGAGAATTTCCGGGGCTGAAGATAATTTAGTTATTATAGAGAAAGAACAGAACATGAGTCAATACAAATCTAGGAAAAATGAGAGAGCGCTTCAGGAGGTCCAAGATACAATTAGGAAGCCTAATTTAAGGCTAAATGGTATTGAGGCGGGCGTGTAGAAAAAGGTCAATGGTATTGGAAATATACTTCAGGAAATCCTCTCAAAGAATTTCCCAAATATCCAGAAGGGCAGACCCATCCAGATACAAGAAGCTTTTAGAACCCCAAACAGACCTGACCAGAAAAGAACATCCCACCGCCACATCGTAATCTGAACTGGATCAATAGAAACCAAAACTAGGATCCTAAAGGCAGCCAGGGAAAAGGGTTCAGTAACTTATAAAGGAAAACCAATCAGAATAAGCCCAGTTTACTCAGCAGAGACCATGCAAGCAAGAAGTGACTGGAAGCATATATGTCATGCCCTGAAGTCAAATAACTACCAACCAAGAATCCTGTACCCAGCTAAGCTCTCATTCATTACTGAGGGAACAATAAAAACATTCCATTCCAGGGAATAGCTACAACAATATGTCACAGCAAAACCAACACTACAGAGAACTCTCAAAGAGGTTCTATACATAGAAAACCAAAATAAATGCAATATAGGGAAAGAAATGGCACCTAAACAGCATACCAGCTAAGGACCACAAGAACTGTCAAGACACAGGCCCAAATAAAAGCTTTTAAAAATAGTAGGACCTAATAAATATCTCTCAATCCTAACTCTCAATATCAATGGACTTAACTCTCCAATTAAACGGCATAGGCTGTCTAGTTGGATCAAAAAGCAAGAGCCATCGTTCTGCTGTCTTCAAGAGACACATCTTACCCAAAAAAACAAGCATCTTTTGAAAGTGAGAGGTTGGAATAAAATCTATCAAGCTAACGGCCCCCCAAAACAGGCTGGATTTGCCATCCTCATATCAGATAAAATAGACTTCAAACCAAAATTAGTAAGAAAACACAAAGAAGGTTACTACATACTACTAAAGGGATCTTTCCTCCAGGAAGTCATAACGATCCTAAATATTTACACACCCAATTCCGGAGCTCCAATCTTCATCAAGCAATCTTTACTTACACTGAAACCATACATAGATCGAAATACAGTGATTGTCGGTGACTTTAACACACCACTCTCACCTATGGACAGATCAACAAGGAAAAACTCAACAGAGAAACCTTAGAACTGAACAACTATATAGACCAAGTAGATCTAACACACATCTGCAGAATATTCCACCTAGCAACAATACAATATACGGTTTTCTCAGCAGCACATGGAACATTTTCCAAAATAGATCACATCTTAGGCCATAAAACAAACCTGGACAGATTCAGAAACACTGAAATTATTCCATGCACACTCTCAGACCACAAAGGCATCAAACTGGAACTGAACACACATCTCCACCAACGAAAACCCTGTAACTCATGGAGACTGAACAACACATTGTTGAATCACCAATGGGTTATCGAAGAGATCAGAACAGAAATCCAACAGTTTAGGAAATTTAACAGTAAGGAGCACACAAAATACCAACTCCTTTGGGACACAGCAAAGGCAGTATTCAGAGGAAAATTTATAGCGCTGAGTGCCTACAACAACAAGTTGGAAAAATTGCAAACCAACAAGTTAAAGTCTCACCTTAAGCTCCTGGAAAAAAAGCAACAAACCAACCCTAATCCCAGTAGAAGAAAGCAAATAATTAAAATCAAAGCAGAATTAAATGGTTTGGAATGCAAAAAAATATAGAAAGAATCAACAAAACAAGGAGTTGGTTCTTTGAAAGAATTAATAAAATTGACAAGCCCTTAGCAAATCTTACCAAAAAAAGAAGAGAGCATATCGAAATAAACAAAATCGCAGATGAAAATGGTAATATCACGACAGAAATTACCAAGATCCAGAATATCATGAGGGAATACTTCTCAAAACTCTATGCCAACAAATTTGACAATCTAGATGAAATGGATGAATTCCTAGCCAATATTAACATACCCACACTGAACCAAGAAGAACTAAGCCAACTCAGCAGGCCTATTTCAAGCTCTGAAATAGAAATGGCAATTAAAGAACTTCCACCTAAGAAAAGCCCAGGGCCAGATGGATTCACAGCTGAATTCTATAAGGTCTTCAAAGCAGCTCTCACACCAATACTCCTCAAGCTCTTCAACGAAATTGAAAATGAAGGTTCCTTACCAAACTCATTCTATGAAGCCAGTATAACCCTCATCCCCAAACCAGACAGAGATTCATCTAAGAATATGAACTATAGACCTAATTCTTTGATGAACATTGATGCAAAACTTCTCAACAAAATACTGGGCAACCATCTACAACAACTCATCAAAAAAATTATACACTATGATAAAACTGGATTCATCACAGGGAGGCAAAGCTGGTTCAACGTACGCAAATCAACTAGTATAATTCAACCCATCAACAGGAGCAAGGACAAAAATCACATGATTGTCTCGATAGATGCGGAAAAGGCATTTGACAAGATCCAACACCCCTTTATGTTAAAAGCTCTGGAGAAACTAGGAATCCATGGAACATTCCGCAATGTAATAAATGCTGTGTATGAGAAACCCACTGCTAGTATTACACTTAATGGTGAAAATCTAAAGCCATTCCCTCTAAAATCAGGAACGAGACAAGGATGCCCACTCTCCTCATTACTCTTTAACATAGTACTAGAATTCCTAGCCAGTGTAATACGGCAAGAAGCACGCATAAAGGGGATCCAAGTAAGGAAAGAGGAAATAAAATTATCCCTCTTTGCAGATGACATGATTCTGTATTTATAGAATCCTATAGACTACTCCCAAGCTCCTTGAGCTGATTCAAAAGTTTGGAAGAGTAGCAGGCTATATAATTAACCCTCAAAAATCCACTGCCTTCCTTTACACTAACAGTGAGAAGAAGGAGGCAATAACCAAGAAAGCACCTCCTTTCACAATAGCCTCAAAGAAAATAAAGTACCTAGGAATTAGCTTAACTAAGAATGTAAAGGACCTTTTTGACGAAAACTTTAAAACCCTAAAAAAGGAAATTAAAGCAGAACTAAGGAAATGGAAAAACCTCCCATGCTCCTGGATTGGAAGAATCAACATTGTGAAAATGACAATCTTGCCAAGGTCTATCTACAAATTCAATGCAATACCCATCAATATCCCAATGGCATTCTTTAAAGAAACAGAAGAGGCAATTCAAAATTTCATATGGAATAATAAAAGACCCCGTATTGCAAAAACACTTCTTAGCAGAAAGAACAGCGCCAGACGAAATTCAATTCCAAACTTTAGACTCTATTACACTTCTACAATTCTCAAAACAGCTTGGTACTGGCACAAGAACAGGCCTGAAGTCCAATGCAATAGAACTGAGGACCCAGATACTAAACCACAGACCTATGGCCACCCAATCTTTGTCCAGGGAGCCAAAAATATAGAATGGAAGAAAGATAGCCTCTTCAACAACTGGTGCTGTCAGAACTTGTTAAGCACCTGCAGAAAACTAAAGTTGGATCCTTCTTTGTCACCTTGCACTAGAATTAACTCCAAATGGATCAAAGACCTGGAGGTAAAAGCTGACACACTGAAAACTTTACAAGAAGGAATAGAAGATACACTAGGTCAACTTGGCACCGGTCGAAACTTCCTTAATAAGAACCAAGAATCACAACAAATCAGAGAAAGGCTGGATAAGTGGGACTGCATTAAACTGCGGAGCTTTTGTATGGCAAAGGACATAACTAATAAATTAATTAGGAAGCCTACAGAGTCAGAGAAGATTTTCACCAACCAAACAACGGACAAAGGCCTCATATCTAAAATATATCAACAACTCAAAAAATTGAATCACTCCAAAACCAATATAAAGTAACAACCATCCCATGAAAAAACGGTCCAAAAACTTAAACAGAGTTTTCTCTGAACAAGAAACAAAAATGGCCTATAGACACATGAAGAAATGCTCAACATCTCTGGTCATAAAAGAAATGCAAGTCAAGACAACTCTAAGATTCCACCTCATTGGCCAGGATCAGGAAAACGAATAATAACAGATTGTGGAGGGGATGTGGCCAGGAGGGATCACTACTACACTGCTGGTGTGAGTGCAAACTAATTCAACCACTATGGAAAGCAGTATAGCAGTGCCTCAAAAGGCTAAACATAGAACTCCCCTATGACCCAGCAATTTCCCTACTTGGCATTTACCCAACCATCCAGAATCTAGGGTATACTAAATTCACTAGCACAACAATGTTCATTGCAGCATTATTCACCATAGCAAAGATATGGAACCAACCTAGATGTCCCTCAGTTGATGAGTGGATCATGAAGTTGTTGTATTTGTGCACAATGGAATTCTATGCTGCTGTCAGAAAGAATCACATCGACCCATTTGTTAGGGAATGGAAAGACTTAGAAAAAATCCCATTAAGTGAAGTAAGCCAACTCAAAGGAACTTAGGCTCAATGGTTTCTCTCTTTGGTCATAATCAGTAGAAACCTTGGGCTCTACTAGCAGAGGTCTGCAATAGAGCAAAATCTTGATACATAAGGCCATTAGTATGAAGGTAATTGAAAGGACCTCCAGAATATTGGAACAAAAGCCATATAACGAATGATTGCTATCCTTAATGTACTATGTTATCCCTCATCTCCTTTGCTGTCCCTTGGGTATCTCATATTGTTACAGTATCTCACTTTGTTATCTGATAT
Organism: Megascapheus bottae; assembly: GCF_031878675.1. Classification (NCBI taxonomy): domain Eukaryota; kingdom Metazoa; phylum Chordata; class Mammalia; order Rodentia; family Geomyidae; genus Megascapheus; species Megascapheus bottae. The sequence goes on from NC_143543.1 coordinate 7,097,075, forward strand.
ATTGAATGTATTTGTATTAGGTTATCTGAAACTTGATAGGGAAGGGGGGAAAACCAATACGGAGCTGGGTGGTGGGTGGGAGGAGGGTAATGGGTACCAAGACATGTGAAAGGGTATCAATGTATGTGAATTAATGCACCTTCTATCTGGCAAATATCATGTAACCCTTTTATTATTATTAATTACAGCATATATATATGTATATATATATATATATATATATATATATATATATATAAAGAATGACATTGGAATACTGATGGGTATTGCCTTGAATTTGTAGATATTCCTTGGCAGGATTGTCATTTTCATGATGTTAATTCTTCTAATCCCAGAACATTGGAAGTTTACCCAATTCTTCAGTTCTGCTTTAATTTCCTTTTTGAGGTTTTTTTTTTAATGTTCATTATAAAGGCCCTTTAAATTCTTAGTTAAATTAATTCCTAAGTGCTTTATTTTTGGGGGGATATTGCAAAAGGAGTTGCTTTTCTGATTTTCTGCCTTGTCTCTCATTTTTGGCAAATAAGAAAGCAGTTGATTTTTGAGGGTTAATTTTATACACTGCTACCTGCTCAAGTTTCAAATCAGCTCAAGCACCTTGGGAATGAAATGTATAGAATTCTTTAAATATAGAATCATGTCATCTGCAAAGAAGAAAGCTTCACTTCCTCTTTTACTATTTAGATCCCCTTTATATTTGCATGTTGCCTTATTGCTCTAGCTAGGAATTCTAATAGTATATGAAATATGAGTGGAGAGAGTGGGCTTTAGTTTTTTGCCATTAAGTATAATGCTCGCTGTGTGTATGTTATACACATCCATTATAATACTGAAGAATGCTCCATGGATTCCCTGTTTCTCCAGAGCTTTTAGTATGAAGGCATGTTGTATCTTATTAAATAGCTTTTCTGCATATATTTATTCAGGTGATTCTTTTACTTGGTCCTGTTGATGTGAATTATGTTTACTCATTCTTGTGCATGGAACCAGTTTTGCATTATTCTGAGGAATCCTGTTTGATCATAGTGCATAATTTATTGATGAGTTGTTGTAGATGGTTGGCCAGTATTTTGTTGAGAAGTTCTGCATCAATGTTTGTCAAAGATATAGGTCTATATATGTCTTTCTTTGATGAGTCCCTGGTTGGTTTTGTATGAGGATTATCCTGGCTTCATAAAAGGAGTTTGGTAAAAAGTGTTCTCTTTCAATTTCATTGAAGAGCTTGAGAAGTATTGGTGTGAGCTCGAATTTGAAGGTCTTATACAATTGAGCTATGAATCCATAGGGCCTGGGATTTTCTTGGATGGGAGGTCTCCTATTGCCATTTCTATTTCAATACTCTAAGTAGGTCTGTTTAGTTGGTTTAGGATTACTTGGTTGAGTTGGGGTATGTCAATATTGCATAAAAATTTATCTATTTGTTCTAGATATTTAAATTTTTGGCATAAAGGTGTGGAAAATATTCCCATATGAGAGTCTGTACCTTGGTTATTTATGATATTTCCATTCTTTTCCATCCTTCTGTTTATTTTGGTAGGCTGCCAAATTGGGTGGGGGGGATATTTGCTTACGGTCTGTCAATTTTGTTAACATTTCAAAGAACCAAATCCTTTTGTTTATTCTTTCTATGTGTTTTGTCTGTAATTCATTTAATTCTGCAATGATTTTTAATAATTTGGTTCCTTCTACTGATATTGGGATCGGTTTGTTGCTCTTTATCCAAGCAGATAAGGTTTAATATAAAACTGTTGGTTTGAGACAAGATCCAACATCCCTTTATACTAAAAGTTCTGGAGAAACTAGGAATTTATGGAACATTGCTCAGTACAATAAAGGCTGTGTATGGCAAACCCACAGCTAACAAAATACTTATGGGGAAAAGCTAAATACATTCCCTCTAAAATCAGGAACAAGACAAGGATGGCCAGTCTCTCAACTTCTCTTAAACATAGTATTAGAATTCCTAGACAATGCAATAAGGTAAGAAGCAAAGATAAAAGAGATCCAAATAGGAAAGAGGAAGTGAAACATTCCCTCTTTGCAGATGACATGATTCTGTATATAAAGAACCATACAGACTCCACACCCCAGCTGTTTGAGGTGATTCAAAACTTTGGTAAGGTAGCAGGGCATAAAATTAGCCCTCAAAAATCAACTGCTTTCCTCTAGGCCAACAATGAGAGGAATGAGGCAACAATCAGAAAAGCAATTACTCTGGCAATAGCCTCAATGAAAATAAAGTACCTGGGAATTAACTAAGTATGTAAAGGTACTTTTGATGAAAAATTTAATACCCTGAAATAAGAAATTAAATTATAACTGGGGAAATAGAAAAACCTACCATACTCCTGGATTGGAAGAATAAACATCATGAAAATGGCAAATTTGACAAGGGCTATCTACAAATTCATTGCATACTCTTCAATATCCGAATGTCATTCTTTAAGGAAATAGAAGTGGCAATCCAAAATTTCATATGGAATAATAAAAGGCCCATATAGCAAAAAGAATTCTTAGCAGAAAGAACAGCACTGGAAGTATATCATTTCTAAACTTTAGACTGTGTTACAGAGCTATAGTCACCCAAAGAGTTTGATACTGGCACAAGAGCTGAACCAATGTAATAGAACTTAGGACTTGGATATTATCCCACAGACCTATGGCAACCTAATCTTTGATAAGCGTGCCAAAAATGTAGAATGAAAGAATGAGAGCCTCTTCAACAAGTGGTGCTGCCAGAACTGGTTATGAACCTGTAGAAAACTAAAGTTTGCTTCTTCTTTGTCATCCTGCACAAGGATTAATTAAAAAAAGGATCAAGCTGGGAGTTTGGCCTAGTGGTTAAAGTGCTTGCCTAGCATGCACGAAGATCCAGGTTCGATTCCTAGGTACCACATAGATAGAAAAAAGCTGGAAGTGGTGCTGAGGCTCAAGTGGTAGAGCTTTAGACTTGAGAAAGTCCAAGGACAGTGCTCAGGCCCTGAGCTCAAGCCCAGGACTGGCAAAAAAAGGATCAAAGACTTGAGATAAAAGCAGATACATGGAAAACTTGACAAGAAGCAATAGGAGGTACAGTAGGTCTCCGTGGCACAGGACAAAACTTTCTGAATAAGGGCCCAGAAACATAACAAATCAGAGAAAGTCTGGATAAATGGGACTACATTAAACTTCAGAGCTTCTGCAGGGCAAAGGACATAGGTAGCAAGTTAAATAGAAAGCCTACAGAATGGGCGAAGATCTTCACTCACCATAGAACAGAAAAAGACCTCATATCTAAAATACATCTACAGCTCAAAAATTGAATTACTCCTAAACTAATCTCCAAAGTAACAAACATCCCATTAAAACATGGGCCAAAGACATAACCAGAGTATTCTCTGAAGAAGAAATAATAATGGCCTATAGACATATGAAGAAATGCTCAACATATCTGGCCATAAAAGAAATGAAAATCAAAACAAATCTAAGATTCCACCTCACTGCAGTTAGAATAGCCAGGATTAAAAAATCTAGTAACAACAGTTGCTGGAGGGGATATGGACAGGAGGGATCACTACAACACTGTTGGTGTGAGTGCAAACTTGTTCAACCACTATGGAAAGTAACATGGCAGTTCCTGAAACGAATACACACAGATCTCCACTATGAACCAGCAATTCCACTTCTTGGAATTTATCCAATCATACAGAAACAAGGGCAGACTAAATCCACTAGCAATACAATGTTCATTGCAGCATTATTTACAATGCTATAATGGAACCAACGCAGATGCCCCTCAGTTGATGAGTGGGTCAACAAGATATGGTATTTATACACAATGGAGTTCTATGCTGGTGTTATAAACAAAGACATCACCCCATTTGTAAGGAAATATAAGGACTTAGAAAAAATCATATTAATTGAAGTAAGCCAGACACAAAGAACATAGGTTCAAAGGGTTCCCTTATTTTTCATAATCAGTAGAAACCTTGTGCTCTCCCACAGAGATACACAATACAGCAAAAACTAGATACATAAGGACTTACAGTATGAGCCTAATGAAAGGACCTCCAGGATGTCGTATTAAAAGCCATATAATGAGTGATTGTTGTCCTGAATATACTATGTTTTCTCTCACCTCTTTTGCTGTACATTGTGTTATCTGATATACTGTATATATGCTTATTTGTTTAGTGGAAATAGGATATGGAAATGGACAAAACAAGATGAGGGTTGGGGGCTTGGGAAAGGAAATGGGGACCATGACATGAGAAAGCGTATCAATATTTGTGAAGTAATGTACCTTTTAACTGGTGAATACAATGTAGCCCTTCTATTAATTACAAAAAAAAAACTATGTTAGAAAACTTAGTAAAAGAAAGTGAGTTCCAGGATTTTACCTCATTTTTGGAAAGTTGAAGCAGAGGATCAGGAGAGAGCACCATATTATGGTGATAGAGAATTCTGTTTCTAGTGAGACAAAGATCACACACACACACACACACACACACACACACACACACACACGACTAAAATGAAGCTGAAAGAATTCCAATATCAGCTACTCCTGGGTCATTTGAAAAGATCAAAGTCTGTGTCTTCCCTGTGTCAGGACAAAATTATCATATAAATGGAAAAAGAGGGGCTGGAAGTTTGGCCTAGTGATAGAGTGCTTGCCTAGCATGCAGGAAAACCTGGGTTCAATCATTGGTGGCACAAACATAGAAAAAGCCAGAGGTGCTGCGGTGGCACAAGTGGTAATGCTCTAGACTTTAGAAAACACAAGAACAGTGCTTAGGCCTTGAGCTCATACCCCTGGACTGGAAAAAATAATAAAATAAGTTTTAAAAAGGAATAGATTCATAAAACACTATCCTTAGGTCATTATAAATCAAGTAGCATTGAACCATGCAATTATTTAATATCTGAATTGGCTGTGAACAGCAATAATTCAGGTATGTTCTTCAAATAAATCATGTGAAAAACATGTACCACATCGCATTTTAAAATTCAAAAAAAAATATAGCCATTGGCATATCAGTAAAAGTTACCTAATAAACCAACATGAGAATAGCAAAAACGGACCATAGAAAATAGAGACACACAGACAGACAGACAGACAGACAGACAGACAGACAGACAGACAGACAGACGGATAGATAGATGATAGATAGATAGATAGATAGATAGATAGATAGATAGATAGATAGATAGACAGACTGATAGGTAGATAGACAAACAGAACAGACAGACAGATAGATCCATCAATCCATACATACATACACACATACACACACAAAGACAAACATACGTGTGTACGTACGTACATACATAGACGGGTACATAGATGGATGATAGATGAATTCATAGAAGATAAATACCAACAAGACTAATGATAAATGGTTGTGTGGATGATAGATACATACATAGATATATATAGGTACATAGGTAGCAGAAAGATTGATGATAGATGATAGATAAGTAGAAGATAGTCAGGGGGGGCTGGGAGGATAGCCTAGTGGTAAAGTAGTAGCCTAGCATGAACAACCACCTGGAGTCAATTCCTGAGTACCACATACACAGAAAAACCAGAAAGTGGTGCTATAGTTCATGTGGCAGAGTGCTAGTCTTGAGCAAAAAGTGTCCAAGAACATTGCCCAGGCCCTGAGTTCAAGGCCCAGGACTGGCAAAGAAAAATGAAACTAAATTAAAAAAGAAGATAGAGACATACTTGCATAATACATACGTACATACATACATACATACATACATACATACATACATCATATTTTAGTTAGTTTTAGATCCATAACAATTTCTCATTTATTCTCTTTGTAAAATTATGTAAGGTATTGATTATGAATGAGAAAACCAGCTCTTACACGAGCTTCCATGAAGCAAGCTTGGGATAGACTGCTCAAACATCTGTATGTGCAAGTGGGTGTACGTGCGTGTGTGTGTGTGTGTGTGTGTGTGTGTGTGTGTGTGTGTGTGTGTGTGTTTGTGCCAGTACTGGCACTTGAACTCAGAGCCAAAATTCTATCTCTTAGCTTTTTCACTCAATGCTGGTGCTTCATTCTTGAGCCATAGTTCCACTTCAGGCTTTTTGATAGTTTTAAATACGAGCCCCATGGTCTTTTCTATCTGGGCTGGCTTTGTACTCAGAACCCAATCTCCTGAGCAACGACAACTACAAATGCAAGCCTCCAATGCCTAGCTTTCAATGCACTTTCAAGTAGGTGAATTCATTAGTGTAAGTCTTTAAGGAATGTCTAGTATGAGGATGTCTTTTTACAAGAAACCAGACTGCATTCTGCCAGCAGACTAAGGTTTAATTCTTAGCTCTGCCATTTAGAGAATGAATGGCTATGTAAAACACTCTGGGTTCGGCTTTAACTATAAATTAAGTTCATTGTATTACTCTCATATGGTGGCTGAGCTAATGGTGCCTGAGCATAGCCCAAGACAGGCACAGTCAATAAACGTTAGTTTCTGCTTTTCTTTTGACAATTTACATGTCATCACTTTCTCATTATAGTTAATTTTTATTTCCATGGTAGATAAAATTAGACTAAAATAATATGAACTTATGGCAAGACACCAGTGGCTCATGTCTGTAATCCTAGCTACTTAGGAGTCTGAGATCTGGGGATTAGAGCTTAAAGCCAGCCAGGGCAATAAACTCCATGAGACACTTATCTCTAATTACTCACTGAAAAGTTGGACGTGTTTGTATAATTCAGGTGGTAGAGCACTAACTCAAGGACACTGCCCAAGCCCTGAGTTCAAGCCCCAGGACTATCACAAAGGAAAAACAAAACAGCAACAAAAAGAAAAACCCAGAAGAGTATAGATGTATCTTACCTCCTAATCAATAAATCTGAAAATAAACAAAATAGATATGAAACATCTTCAGGAAGTGAAGGATTTTCTCTCTGTCTGTCTGTCTGTCTGTCTCTATCCCTCTGTCTCTGTCTCTGTCTATCTCTCTCTGTCACACACACACACACACACACACACAGACACACACACACACACACACACAGTGGAAGAGAATAATATAAAGTCTTCAAACCCCTATAGACCCCTGCTTACTTAGAGAGCATTTGTTTGACTTCATTGGAAGTCTTGACACCTTGGCCTTGGGGTCTGCCAATCACTCAGAGGAAAGACGATCTGAGAATCTGGGAAATATTTCCATGGTTATAAGAGCACAGGAGAGGACAGAGCTGCACAAACACACAACTGTCGGGAAACTCCAGAAGGATGCCTACAACTTTTCATTTGATTATTAATTAACATGTAGAGAAGGAAATTACCCAAGGCTTTGGAAAAATCCAACAGAAATTATTAGGTGAGCAAAGTCTATAGCTCAAAAAATGCCAACAGGTGTGTTTATCCAAATCCACAAAATCAAAAACTTTATAGTTTATGGAATACTAACAAGGGTTTGGCCTCAGTCTTATGTAAATTATTAACTCTAGATGAAACATTTCTTAGGTCTTGTTTATAAAATTTATATCATGACCCAAAAGAATCAACTTCCAAAAATATCTTAACATATCCCAGAACAAATATTAAACATAAACACGGATAATTTTTTCTCAAACTACCCAGCAGCCCCTTCGAAATGAAAAACATCTAGGATCTGACTTAAAATAACAACAATTAAAAACAAACAAAGCAAAAATTTCAAAGCCAGGTGAAGGCTGCTCACATTTGTAATCAAGCTACTCAAGAGACTGAGATCTGATGAAAGTTTGAAGCCAGCCTGAGCAGTAAAAAGCAGGAAGTGGAGGAATGGTTGAAGTAGTAGAGCCGGGACCAAACAGCCAATTTGTGTGTGATACCCTAAGTTCAAGCCCTGGTACCAGCACAAAAAGAAATTAAAGGCAAGAAAGGCAAGGCAAAGCCAGGCTTGAGCATATTAAATAAAAAGCAAGAAAATACATAAAAAGAATGTGGCTGGGAGCATGGCCTAGTGGTAGAGTGCTTGCCTAACGTAGCATGCAAGAACTCTGAGGTTGATTCTGCAGTAACACATACACAGAAATAACCAGAAGTGTGCTGTGACACTCAAGTGGTAGAGCACTAGCTTTGAGAAATTTCGAGGACAGTGCCCAAGCCCTGAATTCAAGTCCCAGATCAGGCCAAAAGAAAAAGATAAAGAAATGAATTCAACTGTCAAAGATGAAATCTATATTCAGATCAAAATATACTGGATTAATTTGAGAAAGGATGAAATATATCAAAATAAATATTGACTAACTTAAAGACATAGATATTGAAATTATTTAAAATAAACCCAAATATGAACAAAACATTAGCTGGCTGGAACTGGTGGCTCACATCTGTAACCCTAGCCACTCAGGAGGGTATGATTTGCGAATTACAGTTCAAATTCAGCCCAAGCAAAAAGTCCATGAAGCTTTTAAGTATTTAAATACTAATTAAGCACCAAAAAGCCAGAAGTGGATCTCTGGTTCAAGAAGTAGAGTGATAGCCTTGAGCAAATATTCTCAGAGACAGTGCTCAGGCCCTGAGTTCAAGCCCCATGGCCACAAAAAGAGAACATAATTCTATGAGGTTCATCATATGAAAAACTGGTTAAGTAATTAACTGAGTCTCAAAGAGAGCACCGAAGAAATGATGGAACCGATGTGAAGAAATTCTGGCCAAACTTTTCCCAAATTTGATTCAGTTTTGACATATAAATGCTGAGATTTAAACAGAATATTCTCCTACCATAATTAATGAAAAGATGTCTAAGGCCAAATTTACCAAAATACTACCCTTGAAATTAAAAAAAATGTCTTTTATATTATTGTTGGTGTGGAATATTCCTTTTTTTGTTACTGTATTTTATTGCCATGGTGATATATACAGAGTTAACAGTTACATTCCTGGATAGTGGGTAAATTACTTCTTGAACATTGTTACCCTTTCCGAGGTTTTTTTCCCCCCATTTTCACTTCCCCCACTCTCTCTAAAACATCTTGTTTTTCCCCTTTCCCTTTCTTCTTTCAAATAAATGCATTGACAAAATGCTGGGTAACAAAGTCATATACAGTAACAACATGATCTAAACCATAAGGGAAAAAAAGAGAACAGAAATAATTTAACATTGTATATTAAGAACAACAATTCCCAAGATAAACCTCTTGTTTCCATATCCTGGAGTTCATTTCGCTTGCCCTCATCCTATATGACCATATCTACAATGATTTTGTGATCCTCTGCGAGGAGAGTCCTAGATGTGTACTAAGAATTACTAATGAGGGACATCATGGATATTTATTTGGTTCTGGCTTATTTCACTTAAGAAAATATCTAAAAACTGTTTGGGGATTAGAAAAATTACATATAAAAGGGATACAACAGCCACATATTTTCTAGCAAAATGGTGAAGCCTAGAAGGAACAACAAATGAGAATTTAAAAAAAAATTCTGTGGGCCTAGAAGTTGTTATCTGGTAGAAAATACCTCTCAGAATTAAAACATGAATAACATGTTTTCCTAGGAACATAAAAAGAGTAAGAATTGGCATCCATCTGTAATCCTTTTTACTCAGGAAGAGGACATCGAGGAACATGATTCAAAGCCACCCCAAACAGAAAATTCTGTGTGAAGTTTACCTTCAGTTAACCACAGAGAAAGCTGGAAATGACAATGTAGGCCAAGGGTATAGCACTAGCCTTGCCAAAAGAAGATCAAGGACAATGGCCAGACCCTGAGTTGAAGTACCTGGACTGACACAAAACACGGGTGGGAATAGTAGTAATCAAAACCCAGACTTCATACTTCAAAATATGTGAACAGAAATCCTTCATGCCGAATAAAACAACTGAAACCAAAAATGCTAATAACTTTGGTAGATAATAAAGAATGTCCTTTATAATTTAAAAGACTTGGAAGGTTAATAGATTGAACTAAAAGATTAAGAAGCATTGTAATGTTTATTACCTATCCACAAAGGGAAAAAAGTGCACAAATCCAGGAGTTCATAGATTTTGTTTTTTCTACTGGGGATGAAAACAAGGTTGTTCTGGTGTATGCAATGTAAAAACTCTGGTCCTACTACAATCATTTCATGGTGACAGCTGTTTTGAAAATGCTGCAGTTAAAGAGCTTTATTCAGGCTAGACAAGTCCTCTATCACAGGAGCCATGTCCCTAACTCTATGGGGTCTGTGATTGTTGTTTTGATGATGATGATGGTATTGTTTTGACCCCACTAATTTGAGAGGACAGGGCTGTGTTGTATCACACAAGATACAAGAGGTAGGCCAGCTCTTGTTGATTCTATAACAGAATATCTTATATTACCTTATAATTGTAATAAAATTGGATTCAATGCTAGACTGTAATAAGTTAAATATGCAAAATGAAGTGTCCAGGAAAGTAAACACACACACACACACGAACACAAAAAGAGTACAAACACTACATAGAACTAATAGGTAAAACTACTCAATAAAATATAGATTAGGGAAAACATGGGGAAAAGAACTTAATATAAATAAAAAATCAGTGCCAAATAGTAGGTTAGGCCAAGCACCAGTGATTTAAGGTGTAATCCTAGCTGCTTAGGAAGATGAATTCTGAGTTTTCACAGTTCATTGCCAGCACAATTAGAAAATTCCATGAGACTCTGATCTCCAATTAACAAGCAAAGAGTCAGAAGTGGAACAGTGGCTCAACAGTAGAGTACCAGACTTGAAGGAAAAAGCTAATGCACAAATGAGGGAGAGCATTGGGCCTAGGTTCCTCTGAGTCTGGCTTACTTCACTTAATATGATTTTTTCTAAGTCTTTTCATTTCCTTACAAATGGGGTGAGGTCGTTATTTCTGACTGAAGCATAGAATTCCATTGTGTATAAATACCACATCTTGTTGATCCACTCATCCAGTGAGGGACATCTGGGTTGGTTCCATAACTTTGCTATGGAAAATAGTTCTGCAATGCGCATCATTGTGCTAGTGAATTTAGTATGCCCTTGTTTCTGGACTGTTGGGTAAATGCCAAGTAGTGGAATTGCTGGGTCATAAGGGATCTCTATGTTTAATCTTTTGAGTAACTGCCATACAGCTTTACATAGTGGATGAACGAGTTTGCACTCCCACCAACAGTGTAATAGTGATCCCTCCTGTCCATATCCCCTCCAACATCTGTTATTAGTTTTTGATCCTGGCCATTCTAACTGGAGTAAGGTGGAATCTTAGAGTTTTTTTTGATTTGCATCTCTTTTTGGACAGAGATACTGAGCATTTCTTCATATGTCTATACACTATTCTTATTCCTTATTCAGAGAAGTCTCTCTTTAAGTCTTTGGCCCATCTTTTAATGGGATGTTTGTGATTCGAAGATTTTTGTTCTTTGAGAGATTCAATTTTTTTACCCATATATATATTTTAAATATGAGTCCTTAGTCTCTTCTCTGGATAGCTATGCCCCTTGCCAAATATATGCTAGTTATAGAAAAGCATTCCATAAAAATATTTTATATATAATGTACTATATATCTCATACCCAGTCTATGATATGTAATATATAATACATATTATAAAATACATTAAATGTAAATGTTTTAAAACATGTATTATACATAGTATATATATACAATCAGTTCTAAACTAAAGATACTTTTTGCATATATTTTTATTGTAATTAATAGAAGGATTACATGATATTTGCCAGATAGAAAGTGCATTAATTCACATACATTGATACACTTTCACATATCTTGGTCCCCATTTCTCTCCACCCACCCCCACCCCTCATCTTGTTTTCCCCCATTCCCTATCCAAATTCAAATAAGCAAATACAAATATATATCCGATATATCAGGTAACAAAGTGAGATACTGTAACAATATGAGATAATCAAGGGACAACAAAAGAGAGGAGAGATAACATAGTACCTTATGGACAACAGTCATTCAATATATGCCTTATGTTTCCATATCCTAGAGATCCTTTCATTTAGTGTCATACTACATGGCCTTTTGTATCAAGATTTTGCTGTATTGCAAATCTCTGCTAGGAGAGCCCAAGGTTTCTACTAATTATGACAAATGAGGGAAACCATTCAGCCTAAATTCCTTTGAGTCTGGCTTCTTTCACTAAATATGACTTTTTCTAAGTCTTTCCATTTCCTAACAAATTGGGCAATGTTGTTCTTTGTGACAGCTGCATAGAATTCCATTGTGTACAAATACCATATCTTGTTGATCCATTCATCAACTGAGGAACATCTAGGTTGGTTTCCTATCTTTCCTATGGTAAATAGTGCTGCAATGAACATTCTTGTTCTGGTGGATTTTGTATGTCCTTGTTTCTGGATGATTGGGTAAATTCCAAGTAGTGGAAATGCTGGGTCATAGGAGAGCTCTACGTTTGGTCTTTTGTGGAAATTGCCATACTGCTTTCCAAAGTGGTTGAATGAGTTTGCACTCCCACCAGCAGTGTAGTAGTGATTCTTCCTGGCCACATCCCCTCCAGCATCTGTTGTTATTAGTTTTCTTGATCCTGGCCATTCTAACTGGAGTGAGGTAGGATTTTAGAGTTGTTTTGATTTGCATTTCTTTTATGACCAGAGATGTTGAGCATTTCTTCATGTGTTTATAGGGCATTTTTGTTTCTTCTTCAGAGAAGAAGGCCTTTGTCCATTTTATGGTTGGTGAACATTCATCAGTATAATAAAGGCTGTGTGTAGCCAATCCACAGCTAGTATTATACTTAATCGTGGAAAGCTAAAGCCATTCCCATTAAAATAAAGAATGAGACAAGGATTCCCACTCTCTCCACTCCTCTTTAACATAGTATTAGAATTCCTAGTCAGTGCAATAATACAAGAAGCAAGCATAAAGGGATCCAAATAGGGAAAGAGGAATTAAAACTATCCCTTTTTGCAGATGACATGATCCTGTATTTAAAGAATCCTATATAATCTACTCCCAAGCTCCTTGAGCTGATCCAAAACTTTGAAAGGGGAGCAGGGTGTAAAATTAACCTTCACATATCAGCTGTCTTCCTCTTCGCCAACAGTGAGAGGAATGAGGCAACAATCAGGACAGCAACTGCTTTTGCAATAGCCTCAAAGAAAATAAAATACCTACGAATTACCTTAACTAAGGATGTAAAAGATATTTTTTGATGAAATATGTAAAATCCTAAAAAAGGAAATTAAAGCAGAACTGAGGAAATGGAAAATCTTCCATGCTCCTGGATTGGAAGAATCAATATCAGGCAAATGACAATCTTGCCAATGGCTATCTACAAATTCAACACAATTCCTATCAATAATCCAATGTCATTCTTTAAAGAAATAGAAGAGGCAATCGAAATTTTCACATGGAATAATGAAAGACCCAGTATAGCAAAAACACTTCTTAGCAGAAAGAACAGTGCAGGAGGAATTTCAATACAAAACTTTAGAATCTATTACAGAACTATAATCATCAAAAGAGCTTGGAACTGGCACAAGAACAGGCCTGAAGACCAATTGAATAGAACTGAAGGCCCAGATATTAAACCACAGACTTATGGCCACCTACATTTGAAAAGGGAGCCAAAAATATAGAATGGAGGAAAGATACCCTCTTCAACAACTGGTGCTGGCAGAACTGGTTAAGCACCTGCAGAAAACTAAAGTTGGAACCTTCCTTGTCACCCTGCATTAGAATTATCTCCAAATGGTTCCAAGACATGTCTTGGTCCCCATTTCCCTTCCTCCACCCTTGCCCCTCATCTTGTTTACCCCCTTCCCTATCCTATTTCAAATAACCAAATTAGCGTATGTATATTATATCAGATAACAAGGTAATGGTATGAGATAACCAAGGGAGAGCAAAAGAGAAGAGAGATGACATATTACATTAAGGACAACAATCACTCATTATATGGCTTTTGTTTCTATAACCTAGATACATAAGTCCATATAGGAGCATTCTTAAGGGGAAAATGCTAACAGAATGTATGTAAGGATTAAACAACACAGTGAAGTAGAGGCAGAAATTTAGTGTAATTTCAACTATAAAATAATATCTATAATTCTAGACACTCAGGAAGCTCTTGATTGGTGATCACGGTTTGAATACAACCGGAAGAAAAATTCTTATCTCTAATTACCCATCAAATAGCCAAATGTGATGTTGGTGGTTGAAGTGGTAAAGCCCCAGCTTTAATCAGACACCCAGGGATGATTGCCTGGTTTTAGGTTCAAGCCCCAGGACAAGTAATCAAAACACAAATTTTAGCAAAGAATTATGAAAGAAAAAGTAAAAGAAGAGGCAACAGTAAAAATATAGTAATGGAAATGATGAGATAAGTACAGACTAATTAAAAAGCATCAAAATACACAGATTGAAATTTCAATTTTGCTAGTTATGGCTAGAACTATTCAGTGTAACATTACTAGAGAAAGGCATAAGAGTCACTTAGTAAATGAAGTGAGAGCCTGGTTATTACCCTTGACAATAGGGGTGTTCTGAAGTTACACAAACACCCCAAGAACAACTGCTGTTAGTGTAGAAAAAACAAGAGATATACATGTTAAGCCATCCCTAATGGCTCTCCATAACCCAGGATACTTGTTGCTCTTTGCAAGCACTTGTTTCTCTCTCTTGGCATACTGATGATCTGGGCAACTCACACATTGCTCCACATATGGTGCAGAACTCAAATAACAATCAGGCCCTCTTAAAGAATTTCAAAGGAAATTAATAAATCCTTATGTAGATATATTTTTGACATGTCAATAATTACTAGCAAAAACAATATTTTTACTGAATATTATAAGGTATGCTCATTACTATTTTTATATCTGATTTGTTCTCACATTGATTGCCACAATCCAAGTTGAAGTTGTTTACTTGAGATGACTAGCATGCATGTTGTGTCTTGCATATCTAATAACCTAACAATAATTCTCTATATTACTTCATGCTTCCATCATAATTCTCATCCTTTCATACACAACGCAATGTACACAACAAAGTGAATAGGAAAGCTTGTACTCTCCTGTATGCCTATGTGCAACATGAATACTTGCCCTGTGGCCCTTCCTTGCAGTTATATTTGTCTCTGCTACTCACCTGTCATGCAGTAAGGAACCCAGAACCAAATCATTTATTGAAGGTATAGATTCATGATATGTACAACATTTGTAGCTTCTTCTTACATCAAACTTGACCCAACACTTGCTCTAAGAACCTATCTGCCCTGAAACAAAGCTGTGAAAGATCTGTGTTTCCTTTATAATATAAAAATAATTTGGAGAGAACTCAGACCTTGTAATTAAAAGGGTTTTTCACATGATATGACAGAGATCAAATTTAAATTACGGAGTAGTTGTCCTTAATGTACTATGTTATCCCTCATCTCTTGCTGTCCCTTGGGTATCTCATATTGTTACAGTATCTCACTTTGTTATCTGATATATTGAATTCATCTGTATTTGCTTATCTGAAACTTGACAGGGAAGGGGGGAAAACCAATACGGGGAGTGGGTGGTGGGTGGGCGGAGGGTAATGGGTACCAAGACATGTGAAAGGGTATCAATGTATGTGAATTAATGCACCTTCTATCTGGCAAATATCATGTGACCTTTTTATTAATTACAATAAAAATATATAAAAAATAATTTGGAGAGGACTGAGAACTTGTAATTAAAAGGGTTTTCCACATGATATGACAGAGATCAAATTTAAATTATGGAGTACTTGAATAAACATTAATACAATAGACTCCAGAAAAGGTAATTGTATACGTAATTCAGAACCCACTGTATTTTTTTCAAAAAGCAGTATTAGGGGTCAGGAGTTTGGCCTAGTGCTAGAGTGCTTGCCTAGCATGCACGAAAACCCAGGTTCGATTCCTTGGTACCCCACATACATAGCAAAAAGCTGGAAGTTGTGCTGAGGCTCAAGAGCTCTAGCCTTTGAAAACCCAAGGACAGTGCTCAGGCCCTGAGCTCAAGCCCAGGACCGGTACAAAAAAAGCAGTGTCATCAATTGTCACATCAAATTACTAGGTAAAAGAAGGAAGACTGATTCTTAATGCATAACATTCTCACATATTTGCATGGATTTGGGGGGACACTAGGCAAGAGTATAAATTTCACCGAAAGCCAAGAACATACCTGTCTCATTAGCGGTCTCATTCTCTGAGCAAGGATTACAGTCAAACCAACAGGCAGCGTTTTCCTTCTGAGAGGATTTCCTGAATCCAGGAGCACAACTCTCACTGCAGGCAGAGTGAATAGGCTAAAAAAAATGAAATGAGTGCCAGTATCTGTTTATCCTTTTTCCTAATTCTCCCAAAGTTCTATTATTTGAAATAACTGGATTATGAAACACAGTGTTTCTACACATATAAATCCAGTCCGTTAATTAAATGGTGTTATGGTTTGCACATCATGTGACCAAAAAGGCTTATGTGCTATCGGGTTGCTCTCTAGTCTGTTGAACTACTGGTATACATGAACATTTTATAATTCAGAGATTAATATTGAGAATGTAAATCTTTGTGGAGCATCCTTGAATTCATGTCATTTCATGTCTCCTATTCATCTGTGAAATGGTAAAGAGCAAGGAGCAAGAATTAAAAAATATGCTATAAGGTAAAGCACAGAGCTCCCTATTTAGGATCATGTGAACCACATATACATATTATGTTCTCACTTTTCCAGTATCTGTACTGTGAGAATCTTTTTCTCACAAATTCATTGATTTCATTCAATGATTCCGTTCCTAGAAATAGCTGTGTAGCAGACCAACCTACAATTTAATGAACTTCCACTGAGTAGATCAAAACTAACCATTCAAACACATAAAGTGATCCCTCAGATAACTTATAACAAGGTTAGAACATGCTAAGAAACATGCAAATTGCATTTTTGATAAATAAATATTTAGAAGCAAATTTACACTCTCTTAGGGCGATGCTGATTCTGGAACTTGTATTTGGGGCCCAGACAGTATAATTGACCTTTCCTTACTCAAATTTAGCACTGTACCATTTGACCAAGAGCTCAAGCTTATTTTGTTGGTTATATATTGACAGAGTCTCACAGACCTTGTTATCCTGTTAGGCTTAAAATTCGTCTGTAGTTTTATATCTGAGCAAGGCAGCCTCCTGATTAGATAGGATTACAGGCATCAGTCACCAGCACACAGACCTGATTTTGTGGTGGTTAAATTAAGGTAACAGTTGTCCAGGTAGTCCTGCTTGGATTGACTTCAAACCTGTGATAATCAGACCTGAATAGCTACCATTATAGGAATTACTTGTTCCCATCAAATCAGCTATAAATTTTTAGTGTAAAGTTAACTTTTATATCCTTAAAATATTACCGTTAAATGCAAGCCACCTCTGCTGATTCTATGGCCCATTCTATCATATCTTCAGATAAAGACAGTTGATGACCATGTAAAACATTTGGAGAAAATTTTCCTATTTTCACATCAAGATCAAGACCTTCTGGAAAACTCCAAATGTTCACAATGTCATATTCTGCCACCAATTTGCTGTTGACATCTAAAATCACCTGATCTCCACCAGGATTGTAAAATAATGATGTTTTTCAGAAAATAGTGTATCAGAAAGAGATACATTATCTTATGATGAAGAATATTCCAAGGTTCAGTTAGAAAACCTGAACTGAGAAAAGTTCCTGATTCAGAATTCAAGGGTATAAGAAACAAGTAATGAAGTACTCCAGAGGAGAACCTTTGAAGGAGTAAAAATAATCTTTCTGAATCTTGGTCAATTGGCAAAGGAGTATAAAGCATTTTTCAAGAGACTCTTATTTCTCATAAATAATCATAAATGACACATTTCTCATATAGCTATTTCCAGTTTGCCACAAACATAAACTCTATCAGAGTCTATAGTTTGAGTTTCTGAAAATTGTAATACCTACAGTAGAATGCAACTAGGTCACTTACAAATATATATGCATACACACACACACACACACACAAACACACATATAGTTACTTTTGTTCAGCAGACCATAGAAACTAATAGAGAAGTGTATATATTTGTTCTTTTTCAAAACATTAGTTACAAATATATTGAGTATATTTGTAACTTAAAGAATGTGTAAAACATGGAATTCATTTGGTCCTTGTTATTGGCATGGTTTTCCTTAAGGGCACATGAACACATGCTTAGATTGCCTAACAGACATTTACAGAATTATAATTTCTTCAGTGTTGGAAAAATATCTGAAATATTTAATGTGTGTTGGTAAGAAATACCTCTAGGAAGTGACTTGGCTCATAGTTTTAGTCATCCAAAAGAGAAGGCCTGACCTATACAGAGGAAGATACTATCCCTTTGCTATTTCCCATTGTTTTTATTCTGTTTGATGAAGAAGGAGTTCATGCAGAGCCTGGGCCACAGTATACACAGTTTTGTATATATTGTTACTGTGTTCAGACATAGTCATGTGAAAAATGTGCCTAGGCAACCAACCCAAGAAAGCTTCGTGAGGACAGTTTTTCCATGTTACACAGTCAGACTAAGAATGTGAACAATTAAAAGAGAGAGATCACAGCCTAGCAAGGAAAAAGGCTTTTGGGTATTTGGAAGGGCTAACTGCCTTGACAAAAATCTGTGAATCCAGAAAGCTCTGGGGAATGGTGTGAAAAAATGTATGGCACATGAAATGAACCTTGCATGAAATAGGTTCTCCTTGTGGTTAAATCCAACTGTGAGTTCATGATACAAACTTTGCCTTTTATTAAATACTGCTCAATACACATCATTAAATTTAGTAGCTATTCATTATCAGCATATATAATGAGGGCATTTGCTGAAGTATTATTAATCTGGTTATAAAGTGCCATAACTTTAAATTACAGGGTATAGGTAGGGATTGTTAGCTCAAAGGCTCAAACTCTGTTGTTGGCCATCTGTTCTTTCAAGTCAGGAACAATCTGCAAACCATTCTCATCTTGTAAAGTTAACAATCCCACCAAGTTCCAGGTGAAGTGAAGCAATAAGGAGACCAGGGCAGTAGCTATCCATGTATCTTTTGAGGCCATCTGATAGAGAGCAGGAAACTTTTGATGGTCACTCAGGGCATGATCAAAAGACTCAAAGATAAGTTAAAGGGAATGAAAATTGGACTGTAAATGAATGAGAAAATTTCTATATAACACAATCTCAGTGAAGATACATGTTAAGTAATCAGTTAAAGTAAGAAAAGTTTGGGTTTTGCTTTCAGGTTTCAAAAAACATGAAAAAGTGTTTTAGTTCTACAACATATTACTTTGCGTGTAAATTGTCTCTTGAACTTTGTCACTGATTATCTCAACTCCTTCCTTCTATATCAACCCAACCCATTCCCTGACTTTCATAGTTGCATTGTCACATATGTACATTGAATATTTGTTGTATTTTCCAACATATATATTCCCTATTCTTCTGACCCCATGCACAACCCATGAGCCCCAACCCACCTCAGATAAAATATGACTCATTTAAATGGTGTTTGCTTTGTTTTTATATTGTTTGTTATTTGATTGGAGAGATTATGCCCTGGAATTTCACCGCATATGTAATATACGTTCCACATTAATCATATACATACATGTGTGTGTGTGTGTGTGTGTGTGTGTACCTTTAATGTAAATTTTATGTTTCTAAGAATTTTTTCTAGTCCTGGGTTTTGAACTCTGTGCCTGGGCACCCTCCTTAAGCTTTCTCAAGGCTACCACTCTACCATATGAAAAACAGCACCACTTCTAGCTCTTTTTGGTGTATATGATACTGAAGAAGTGAACCCAAGTGTTCATGCATGCTAGGCAACATTCTACCACTAGACCACACTCTGGCCCTGTTCTGCATGTATATCCTATATTATGCTAATGGTTTTTATTTAATATTTACATAATAGGACCCTGACTTCATTCAACATAATAACTTGTGCATGTGCCTCTGTTCCTGTGTGTGTGTTTCTGTATGCATGTGTTCACACATGTATGTTTGTGTTTGCTAGCACAGCTCCACTCACCCTCAGAACCTCATGCAGTTTCTTTGCTTTTTCCCTCAAGGTTAGAACACATTACAAGGGTATACCACACTATTACCTGCTTTTTGTTAGTTTATTAGATAATTCCTTTGTAGCTATGATTACAGGTGTAAGAAACTAGCATATCTTTATACTTTCAAGCCATTTTCCTTTTAAAGAAAATTATTGATAAGACATAAGATTCCAAATAATCCCTTTATCTGATGTAAATTTCCAATCCCTTTCCAAAGAATGGGACATACTTAGCCCATTTCCTTGAATACTCACTCTTCAGTATCATAAAATTTGCTAGATTTCTAAATCTGGTCCCTGATGTTAATTCTCTTCTAACACCTGAAATTGCACCAAATTAGACACCTTTAAATTTTGCCCCAGTCTTCCCACCTTCACCTGTGGAAATATGTAGAGACCCAGCAGTGTTCCTGTCTGTGCAGATGTTAATCCTGATTGTCCTGTAAGTACTGCTATAGACTTGCTGTTGCTCATACAGGAGTAGTTTGGACTATTGTACTTCCCAAAGAGGCAAATGAAGGGATTTTTAAATGGCATTGGAAATCCAAATTGAATATTGCAGATATGAAATCCCAGAGTCAAGTTATGTAATAGAACAGGGTTTTGGTTGATCTCTCCAATAGCAAATGTCAAGGCCATAAAAAACTGGTAGTTCTTGAAGTTTAACCTGTGTGATTAGTATACAAATTTTGGAAAATTATTTCACAACTTATAATTAGATGAAAAGAATTCTTGCTTCTCTGCCAAGGAATATGAAAATATTAACCCAATTAATTTCAAATGTGATTGTTGTGTCTTATCCTTGTATATATGATTAGATAAGGACATGAAGAAAATTTGTTATGAATGGGATTCAGAAAAAAACTTGACTCAAGAAAGACAGCTTGTTTAGTCCCTGCTACCTTACATTTCACAATAAATCTGCTGTATATTAAACATAAAATAGTCTTTCATGAACAGCAATTTTGCCCTGCAGATAATACATTTTTTATTTATTTAATGATTCTTACCTTTTATTGTTATTGTGGAGTTGTTATGTGGTGGGATTAGTTACATGAATCAGGAAGTAAATAGCAAGAATAATTCTTTTTGAAACATCTCTCCCCTTTTGTTGCTCTCTCCTGGTTTTCCTTCCTGTCTCCACCCACAAGATATACACTTCATTTCCCACATAGTGTCTAGTGAGTAACACAGTTTACTTTTCAACTTCGTTCTACCATTTATGTAGAACAAACACGGTTATGTAGAATAAACAAGGTTAAAGGAAATGAAAAGAAAAAATAGCAACAATGGCACCTGAAATATCTGCTGTCACATTTTTGGAGTTAATTTCATAAAATATTATTTTATATGATCCATTGAACATATCTCCTAAGGCTTTTTCAACCACACCATTAGGTATGATCCTTTACCATTTGTGTGTGAATGTTTTGAATACTATATAATTCACTACAGACACCAAATATTCTTTTGTCTTTCCCTTGCAATAAGTAACTCAAGTCTGTGAAAACTCTTGTGTTTTGAATAAAAGTTCATGTTATGTGGTTATATGGCAGGCCAGGCTAATTAATGAATCTTCACTTTTAGAGCATCTTTCAAAAGTAAAGTATCACTTAAGCAAGAGTCTATAGAAAGCTGTACTAGCAGACCCAAATTATTGAACAGCTCTACCTGCCAGATCAAGCAGAAAAAAATTTATATATCAGGCCAGTGAATTTTATTTTTGTTTATCTAATGAAACAAAACACTTTCATCCAACTTTGAGTATTTCCTTATAGAGAAAGAAGCCTCCAACATGTGGGAAGAAGAGAGAATTGTAAGTAGGCTTTACATTGAAATCCCAGTGCCATGGTCACCATTGTAAAATACAATGATAACTACTGTCTTCCTAATACATTTATCAATTGAGAAACTGGAATGAAAATAATAGATGAATAAACATGATGTAAATAACATTTTTCTTTCCTTCGTCTGTGCAAGGGTTTATGTAAATACACACACATTATGAAGAAATTAATATTAAATCAAAACACATTTTAAAGAGATAACAATTGAGGCAAGATAGAAATGCAAGAGAGAGGATGAATTTACTCTAAAAATGGGTATGTATACGTCACATTTCAAAATGAATGATTATCATTCTCATGATATATTCCAAGGGTATCAATGTATGTGAATTAACGCACCTTCTATCTGGCAAATATCATGTAACCCTTTTACTAATTACAATAAAAAAAAGAAATGCAAGAGACACGATGAATTTGCTCTAAACAAAGTGTATGTATATGTCACATTTCAAAATGAATGATTATCACTCTCATGATATATTCCAAGAAGAAGAAAATAATGAGTGTGAAGAAAAACTAATTGAACATACACATGTGGAGCAGCAACCTGACAACATTATTTCAAAAAGCAAACATTTCTGTTTTGGAGATTCAGAAAATGGTTATGAAAGCAAGAGTTGAAATGATTTTATTATGAGTAATGACAAAATTTGAAATTCCCAGTGTAGAGTAGGATGCTTATATAACCTCTCAAAACTGAAAGTTCATCCAGTACTTAACCAAGACATGAACACATCTACATCAAGGTGCCTTATATGTATATATGTTTATGGAAGCTTCTCTAGATTAGAAGAGTAAAGAGAGCAATAACCATTACATGAACCTATGTCTGTAACAGCTTATTCTTCACTAGAAAGCACAGAAGCAGAAGAGCATTGTAAGACATGTATTCAGATAAAAATAAAAAAGACTATAAGGCAAAACTCTAAGGTAAAATTACAAACTATTCACCAAGATCCCTGTACCTAGCACAAATATCATTTCAATATGAAGGTTAAATGGATAATGATATTCCCAGACAAGAAAAGTTAAGAGAATATATTTCACCAGACCTGTAAAAGATATATGAAATTAACCTGTCCAGTAGCAGAACCATTTATGAACAAGAAGAATATACAAGAATGCATCAAACTTACTACTAAGAGTTTGTATACAAGAGAGATGAGAATATTTTAACATTGTAAATATGCTAGAAAATCATACACAAGTTTTTGCAAGGGGTATATATTAATATAACTATATTTGGCCATTTTTATAAAACAGTATAAAATTAGATGTACAATATTACAAATGATGGGAGGATTATAATGCCATTGCAGATTTGCTTGCCTTTAATGTTTCATTTTAATATTTAAATGAAAAATTTTCACTGTAACATCTCTGTTATTTACTTATGTATTTTGGTTGCTTTTGTGATTGTTTTCTCTTTTTTTGCATTTTTTATTGTAATTAGTAAAAGGGTTACATGATATTTGCCAGATAGAAGGTGCATTAATTCATATACATTGATACCCTTTCACATATCTTGGTACCCATTTCCCTCCCCCCTACACCCCCCACCCGTCTTGGTTTTCCCCCCTTCCCTATCAAATTTCAAATAACCAAATACAAATAAATTCAATATATCAGATAACAAAGTGAGATACTATAACAATATGAGATAACCAAGGGACAGCAAAGGAGATGTAAGACAACATAGTACATTAAGGACAACAATCATTCGTTATATGGCTTTTTTTCAATATCCTGCAGGTCCTTTCCATTAGCTTCATACTATATGGCCTTATGTATCAAGATTTTGCTCTATTGCAGATCTCTGCTAGTAGAGCCCAATGTTTCTACTGATTATGAACGAAGAGGGAAACCATTGAGCCTAAGTTCCCGTGAGTCTGGCTTACTTCACTTAATATGATTTTTTCTAACTCTTTCCATTTCCTAACAAATGGGGCGATGTCAATCTTTCTGACAGCAGCATAGAATTCCATTGTGCACAAATACCACAACTTGTTGATCCACTCATCAACTGAGGGACATCTAGGTTGGTTCCATATCTTTGCTATGGTGAATAGTGCTGCAATGAACATTGTTGTGCTAGTGGATTTAGTATGCCCTTGTTTCTAGATGGTTGGGTAAATACCAAGTAGTGGAATTGCTGTGTCATAGGAGCGTTCTATGTTTAGCCTTTTGAGGCACTGCCACACTGCTTTCCATAGTGGTTGAACGAGTTTGCACTCCCACCAACAGTGTAGTAGTGATCCTTCCTGGACACATCCCCTCCAGCATCTGTTATTATTCGTTTTCCTGATCCTGGCCATTCTAACTAGAGTGAGGTGGAATCTTAGAGTTGTTTTGATTGGCATTTCTTTTATGACCAGAGATGTTGAGCATTTCTTCATTCGTCTATAGACCATTTTTGTTTCTTCTTCGGAGAAGATTCTCTTTAAGTCTTTGGCCCATTTTTTAATGGGATGGTTGTTGCTTTGGAGATTAGGTTTTGAGTGATTCAATTTTTTGAGTTGTTGATATATTTTAGATATGAGGCCTTTGTCCGTTGTTTGGTTGGTGAAGATTTTCTCCCACTCTGTAGGCTTCCTAATTAATTTACTATCTATGTCCTTTGCCATACAAAAGCTCTGCAGTTTAATGCAGTCCCACTTATCCAGCCTTTCTCTGATTTGTTGTGATTCTTGGTCCTTATTAAGAAAGTTTCGACCTGTGCCAAGGAGGCCTAGTGTATCTCCTATTCCTTCCTGTAAAGTTTTCAGTGGGTCAGCTTTTACCTCCAGGTCTTTGATCCATTTGGAGATAATTCTAGTGCAAGGTGACAAGGAAGGATCCAACTTTAGTTTTCTGCAAGTGCTTGACCAGTTCTGCCAGCATAACTTGTTGAAGAGGCTATCTTTCTTCCATTCTATTTTTTTGGCTCCCTTGTCAAAGATTAGGTGGCCATAGGTCTGTGGTTTAATATCTGGGTCCTCAGTTCTATTCCATTGGTCTTCAGGCCTGTTCTTGTGCCAGTACCAAGCTGTTTTTAGAATTATAGCTCTGAAATAGAGTCTAAAGTTTGGAATTGAAATTCCTCCAGCGCTGTTCTTTCTGCTAAGAAGTGTTTTTGCAATACGGGGTCTTTTATTATTCCATATGAAATTTTGAATTGCCTCTTCTGTTTCTTTAAAGAATGCCATTGGGATATTGATGGGTATTGCGATGAATTTGTAGATAGCTCTTGGCAAGATTGTCATTTTCACAATGTTGATTCTTCCAGTCCAGGAGCATGGGAGGTTTTTCCATTTCCTTAGTTCTGCTTTAATTTCCTTTTTTAGGGTTTTAAAGTTTTCATCAAAAAGGTCCTTTACGTTCTTAGTTAAGCTAATTCCTAGGTACTTTATTTTCTTTTTTTTATTTTCTTTCTTTTTTATATTTTTATTGTAATAAATAAAAGGGTTACATGATGTGAGCTCTGCTTCGAAGACCTTATAGAATTCAGCTGTGAATCCATCTGGCCCTGGGCTTTTCTTAGGTGGAAGTTCTCTAATTGCCATTTCTATTTCAGAGCTTGAAATAGACCTGTTGAGTTGGCTTAGTTCTTCTTGGTTCAGTGTGGATATGTTAATATTGGCTAGGAATTCATCCATTTCATCCAGATTCTGAAATTTGTTGGCATAAAGGTTTGAGAAGTATTCCCTCATGATATTCTGGATCTTGGTAATTTCTGTCGTGATATTATCATTTTCATCTGTGATTTTGTTTATTTCGATATGCTCTCTTCTTTTACTAATTACAATAAAAAATAAAAATCCTGAAAAAAGGGTTACATGATATTTGCCAGATGGAAGGTGCATTAATTAACATACATTGATACCGTTTCACATGTCTTGGTACCCATTACCCTCCCCCCTACCCCTCCAACCTTCTTGGTTTTCCCCCCTTCCCTATCAAATTTCAAATAACCAATTACAGATAAATTCAATATATCAGATAACAATGTGAGATACTCTAACAATAAGAGATACCCAAGGGACAGCAAAGGAGATGAGAGATAAAATAGTACATTAAGGAAAACAGTCATTCATTATATGGCTTTGGTTTCAATATCCTGGAGGTCCTTTCAATTAGCTTCATACTATATGGCCCTATGTATCAAGGTTTTGCTCTATTGCAGATCTCTGCTAGTAGAGCCCAAGGTTTCTACTGATTATTACAAATGAGGGAAACCATTGAGTCTAAGTTCCTTTGAGTCTGGCTTACTTCACTTAATATGATTTTTTCTAAGTCTTTCCATTTCCTAACAAATGGGGCAATGTCGTTTTTTCTGGCAGCAGCATAGAATTCCATGGTGTACAAATACCACAACTTGTTGATCCACTCATCAACTGAGGGACATCTAGGTTGGTTCCATATCTTTGCTATGGTGAATAATGCTGCAATGAACATTGTTGTGCTAGTGGATTTAGTATGCCCTAGATTCTGGATGGTTGGGTAAATGCCAAGTAGTGGAATTGCTGGGTCATAAGGGAGCTCTATGTTTAGTTCTATGTTTAGCCTTTTGAGGCACTGCCATACTTCTTTCCATAGTGGTTGAATGGTTTTGCACTCCCACCACCTGTGTAGTAGTGATCTCTCCTGGCCACATCCCCTCCAGCATGTTATTATTCGTTTTCCTGATCCTGGCCATTCTGACTGGAGTGAGGTGGAATCTTAGAGTTGTTTTGATTTGCATTTCTTTTTTTATTGTAATTAGTAAAAGGGTTACATGATATTTGCCAGATAGAAGGTGCGTTAATTTACATACATTGATACCCTTTCACATGTCTTGGTACCCATTTCCCTCCCCCCCTACACCCCCCACCCGTCTTGGTTTTCCCCCCTTCCCTATCAAATTTCAAATATCCAAATACAAATAAATTCAATATATTAGATAACAAAGTGAGATACTATACCAATATGAGATAACAAGGGACAGCAAAGGAGATGAGAGAGAACATAGGTACTTTATTTTCTGTGAGGCTATTGTGAAAGGAGTTTCTGTCCTGATTATTGCCTTGTTACTCTCACTGTTGGCGTAAAGGAAGGCAGTTGATTTTTGACGGTTGATTTTTAGCCTGCTACTCTTCCAAAGTTTTGTCATGCCCTTCAGTCAAATAACTACCAACCAAGGATACTGTACCCATATAAGCTCTCATTCATAACTGAGTGAACAATGAAAACATTTCATTGCAGGGAAAAGCTGCAACAATATGTCGCAACAAAACCAACACTACAGAGAATTCTCAAAGATGTCTATACATAGAAAACCAGTTTTCATGCAATAGTTCTGTAAAACAGAGGTGGATACTCAAAATCACTGCTAGATTTCTTTAGTAGAAAATCTATGAAAGAGAAGGCAATATTAGTTCAAATGTAGTGTGCACATGTATAAAACTATCAGAACGAACTACTTCATAATGTTATTTGTAGTAAGTTCTATATAAGATAAAAATTTTAAGAATCCTCTATTTCAGTAAAGAATATCTTTGGGATTTTGATAGGGATTGCAATGAATTTGTATATCAATTTTGGAAATATAGCCATTTCCACTATGTTGGTTCTCCGTAGCCATGAGCATGGGATGTCTTTCCATTTCCCAGTGTAACAATCATTCATTAGAAGGCTTTTGTTTCCACATCCTGGAGGCCCTTGCATTTAGCGTCATATGATATGGCCTTTTGTATCTAGGTTTTGTTCTATTGTAAATCTCTGCTAAGAGAGACCAAGGTTTCTACTGATTATGACACATTGAGCATATGTTCCTTTGAGTCTGGCTTACTTCACTTAATATGATTTTTTTCTACGTCTTTCCATTTCCTAAAAATGGGGGGATGTCATTCTTTCTAATAGCAGCATAGAATTCCATTGTGTACAAGTACCACATCTTGTTGATACACCCATCAACTGAGGGACATCTGGGTTGGTTCCATAGCTGTGCTATGGTAAATAGTGCTTCCATGAACATCGTTGTGCTAGGGGATTTAGTATGTCCTTGTTTCTGGACAATTGCCTAAATGCCTAGTAGTGGAATTGCTGGGTCATAGGCGAGCACTATGTTTAGTCTTTTGAGGAACTGCCATACCGCTTTCCATAGTGATTGAAAACCTTTGCACTCCCACCAACAGTGTAGTAGTGATCCCTCCTGGCCACATCCCCTCCAGCATCTGTTGTTATTATTTTTTTTGTTCCCGGCCATTCTAACTGGAGGGAGGTGGGATCTTAGATTTGTTTTGATTTGCATTTCTTTTACGACCATAGCTGTTGAGCATTTCTTCATGTTTCTATATGCCCTTTTTATTTATTCTTCAGAGAAGACTCTCTTTATGTCTTTGGCCCATCTTTTATTGGGATGGTTGAT
The DNA here is from genome assembly GCF_031878675.1 of Megascapheus bottae. Lineage (NCBI taxonomy): Eukaryota > Metazoa > Chordata > Mammalia > Rodentia > Geomyidae > Megascapheus > Megascapheus bottae. The sequence continues at coordinate 7,125,338 of NC_143543.1, forward strand.
TCTTTGGAAACAATCATGTTATTTTTGTCCTTGCTCCTGTTGATCTGTTGAATTATATTTATTGATTTGCGTATGTTGAACCAGCTTTGTCTCCCTGTGATGAATCCTCTTTCATCATAGTTTATAATTTTTTTTGATGATTTGTTGTAGATGTTTGGCAAGTATTTTGTTGAGACGTATTACATCAATGTTCATCAAAGAAATGCGTCTATAGTTCTCTGTCATTGATAAATGTCTGTCTGGTTTGGGGATGAGGGTTATACTGGCTTTAAAGGGTTAAAAAGTTTTAAAAGAGTCTCAAGAACTGAAAAATACGAGCTGGCCTGAGGTAAAAACTGCCAGCCACAGGCTATAATTATTAACTTTGTGTGAATAAGTTTCAAGAATTAGTTTGTTTGTGAAAAATGTCAGCAAGACCAAAAAAACTGAAAAGAAGGAAGCTTAGGTTAAAATTCCACGCACTGAAAAACTGGCATGACTGATTATAGATTTTGAAACTTGCAGCTGCAGGAAAACTAAGATAAGGACTCAGGGTGCCGGGAAACGGTTGTTTGTGCAGATGTATACGTGCAGATAATACTCCAGCCCATGAATTCTGCATGAACGAAAAATTATAAGGATGAAAAATATCATCTGGACCAGTCAAAAAGTGTAACTACCAGCTGCAACTTATACCTGCAGATGGCCAAATAAGATAAAAGGGGATATATCCTGTGCCCCATGAACTTGCATGCCTAAGCAAGATTTATCATTCCAACCACTGAACTCTGCATGGACTTCTTTCTTTGTTAAGCCATATACAAACTTCACAGGATTTAGGATCGGGGCTCTCTTTTCCTGCGTGTTCAGTGAGCCCCGTGCATGTGCGGTGAATAAATCCCCTTGCTTTTTGCATGAGAGAACGTCTCTTGGAGTCTTCATTTGCACGGCGAGCTTTCGACCCTTACCGCTTCATAGAATGAGCTTGGTAAAGAGCCTTCATTTTTAATTTCATTGAAGTGCTTGAAGAGTATTGGTGTGAGCTCTGCTTTGAAGACCTTATAGAATTCAGCTGTGAATCCATCTGGACCTGGGCTTTTCTTAGTTGTAAGGTCTCTTATTGCCATTTCTATTTCAGTGCTTGAAATAGGCCCGTTTAGTTGGGTTACTTCTTCTTGGTTCAGTTGGTTATGTTAATATAGGCTAGGAATTCAACCATTTCTTCTAAATTCTTAAATTTGTTGGCATAAAGGTTTGAGAAGTATTCCCTCATGATGCTCTGGATCTTGGTAATTTCTGTCATGATATTACCATTTTCGTCTGTGATTTTGTTTATTTCGGTATGCTCTCTTCTTTTTTTGGTAAGATTTGCTAAGGGTCTGTCAATTTGTTAATTTTTTCAAAGAACAAACTCCTTGTTTGTCAATTCTTTGTATAGCTTTTTTTGGACTCCAATTCATTTATTTGTGCTTTGATTTTAATAGTTTGCTTCCTTCTACTGGGATTCAGGTTGGTTTGTTCCGCTTTTCCCAGGAGATTAAAGTGACACATTAAATTGTTGGTTTGCGATATATTCAATTTGTTATTGTAGGCACTCAGATTTACAAATTTTCCTTTTCGTACTGCCTTTTCTGTGTCCCAGAGGAGCTGATATTTTTTGTGCTCCTTTTTGTTAAATCTCATAAACTGTTGGATTTCTGTTCTGATATCCTCGATGACTCCTTGGTGATTCAACAATGTGTTGTTCGGTCTCCATGAGTTACAGGGTTTTCATTGGTGGAGATGGGTGTTTAGCTCCAATTTGATGCCCTTGTAATCTGAGAGAGTGGAGGGAATAATTTCAGTGCTTCTGATTCAGCCCAGGTTTGTTTTATGCCCTAAAATGTGGTCTATTTTGGAAAATGTTCCATGTGCTGCTGAAAAAACATATATTGAGTTGTTGCTGGGTGGAATAATCTGCAGATGTCTGTTAGATGTAGTTGGTCTATACAGTTGTTCAAATCTAAGGTTTCTCTGTTGAGTTTTTCTGGTTGATGTGTCCATAGGTGAGAGTGATGTGTTAAGTCACCAACAATCTGTGTGTTTCGATCTAGGTATATTTTCAGTGAAAGTAATGCTTGCTTGATGAAGTTCGGTGTTCCGTGATTACGTGTGTAGATATTTAGGATGGTTATGTCCTCCTGGAGGAAAGACCCCTTTAGTAGTATGTAGTAACCTTCTTTGTCTTTTCTCAATAATTGAAGTTTGAAGTCCATTTTATGTGATATGAGTTTGGCAACTCCAACTTGTTTATGGGGACCATTAGCCTGATAAAATTTCTTCCAACCTCTCAGTTTCAAAAATGTTTGTTTTTTTGGATAAGATGTGTTTCTTGAAGACAGCAGAATGATGGACCTTGTTTTTTGATCCAACTAGACAGTCTATGTCATTTAATTGGGGAGTTAAGTCCATTGATATTGAGAGTCAGGATTGAGAACTATTTATTAGTTCTTGCCATTTTAGAAAGCTTTCATTAGGCCCTGTGTCTTGACAGTTCTTGTGGTACTAAGATGGTATCAGTTTTAGGTGTCATTTCTTTCTCTGTATTACATTTGTGTTGGTTTTCTATGCGTAGAACATCTTTAAGAATTTTCTCTAATGTTGATTTGGTTGCTGTATAATGTTGAAGCTTTTCCCTGAAAGTGAATGTTTTTATTGTTCCCACAGTTATGAATGAGAGCTTAGCTGGGTACAGTATTCTTGGTTGGTAGTTATTTGACTTCAGGGCATGACATATATCCTTCCAATCTCTTCTTGCTTGCATGGTCTCAGCTGAGAAAACGGGTTATTCTGACTGGGTTGCCTTTGTAGGTGATTGATCCCCTCTCCCTGGCTGCCTTTAGGATCCTTTCTTTGGTCTCTATTGATCTAGTTTGGATAATACTGTGGCGATGGGACATTCTTTTCTGGTCAGGTCTGTTTGGGGTTCTAAAAGCTTCTTCTATCTGGATGGTCCTGCCCTTCCAGATATATGGGAAGTTCTCTGAGATGACTCCCTGAAGTATATTTCCAGTACAATTGACCTTTTTCTCTAGAACCTCCTCAATACCAATAAGCCTTAAATTAGGCTTCCTAATTGTATCTTGGACCTCCTAAAGCATTTTCTCATATTTTCTAGATTTGAATTGACTCATTTATTGTTCTTTTTATATAAAAACTAAATTATCTTCAACCCCAAAAATTCTCTTCTCCATTGTATAACATGCTTTGTACTTTATTCTTCATCTCCCTTGCTTCTAATTGCTCATTTTTGATGCCTTGCATCTCTTGTTTTAGATCATGTATGGATTTCTTTGCTCCTTGATTTTTCTTTGAGTGATTATCTCAGCAGCTTTATTCTCTTTGGACATTTGTTGGATTTCGATCACCTTTTTGTTGAGGATTCTATGAATTCATCCATTTCTCTTTGAAAAACCTTTATTATGGCCTCCTTTATGGCTTCCCCTTTCTTACATATCACCTTGTTTATGGTTTCCTCTTGTTTAGCTATGGCTTCCTACCTTAGATCTTTCTTTATGTTTTCACACTTTTCATTAATGATGTTTATCAATTGCATTTGTATAGCACTTGGAATTCTCTCTTCTAGATTTGCCACTGATGGCTCCATTGCCTGTTTATATTGGGTGGGAGATGTTATTCCTTGATTTGACAATTTTCTTGAATTTCTTGTTCTGTCCCTTTGAAAATGGGAGCAAGATTAATACTAAACAAGTTATAATTTTTTAGATCTAACCAACCTAGACCTTTTCAGTTGGCTGACAATACATGTTCACACTTTTAGATTGGTAATATCATTCTCTCTTTCTTTTTATACACTTACATACAAATCTAATACACCCACAAACTACCGATTTATGACCAAAACAGTTAGCTCCTCAATCCAAACTCTATTGTATTTAAGTCCATCTCAACTCAGAATATAATGGAACACCTAGATACACAGCATTGCTCAACAACCATCAAATGTAGGTCCATGCATTATAAGAGTTGAAGGATGCACAGAGGACCAGAAATAGTAAAATAATATGAAATAAAATAAGGGAAGTAGGAAAAGAATAATGCAGGAATGTAGGTTGTTATAGTAATGAATAAAAGGTAGAGTGTAAGGATAATTGACCTAGCGTGATAGACAGGTATAATATTTTTGTTCAAAGTTTAGAAGAACTTAGATAAAACTTAAGAAAATAAGAAGAGTAAAAAGAAGAATATATAGAAAAAAAAGAGGGAGGTAGATATTGGAGATTTCAATGATACAAATTTTAAAAAGAAAAAAGAACCAAAACAACAACAAAACAAAAAAAAAGACAACACAACAAAAAAGGGGAAAAAAAAGCTTGGGGGAGATTCGTCAGTGTTGTGAGTTCTTCCCTAAGAGATTCTAGGGTTGAGAACCAGGAGATTAAAAAGCAGGTGACAGTATCAATATAGATATCATTTTTATTTAGACTACACCCAGAGCTGTCACTGTGTTTCCAGGAATGACCTCAGTGGCAGAAGGAATGCGGGAAAAGAGATGAGAAAAAGAAAAAAAAGGAATGAATCAACGTTTAAAAAAAGGTGTAGGTAAAATGGCAAAGAGAAAATAAGAACTCCTAAAAATGCAAATGAATAGGGGTAGAAGAACAACAAGAACAACAAAAAAGGGTATTGTTCAGGTTTTTTTGGGAGAGTGGTGGGCAGGGTAGGAAACTTGTGTCTCCACTAAATTCGAGATCCAAACACTTCACAAAGTCTTTTTCTCTTCTGATTTGGCTTTACTGTTTTTTGGATCAGATTGTTTGTTTCTTTTTTGTTTTTTTGTTTTGTTTTGTTTTTTGCCAGTCCTGGGCTTGGGCACTCTACCACTAGGCCAAACTCCCAGCCCCTCTTAGGCGGCTTTGTTCACCAGATCGGTGGCACAGCGCTAGGGACAGAGTTCAAAAGCATCAGGGTCAGATTTCCAGCTAAGGTATCTCTGGGAAATCCTTTGCCAGTTAGAATGGTGGCACTGCCAGCACCACTTCTCAGGCTCCAATTTCTGTGGCCAGGTCTTTGCCAGCAGTCAAGATGGTGCTGCTCTCAGCTGGTGCAGGAGGGGGCACCCTCCCAATGCTGTTTTGTGAGCAGAAGTGGAAAATTCTCCTCGGAGGTACTCACAAATTGCTGGATTCTCCAGTTCCCTGAAGCTGGCAGCTCCGTGTACGGCCGGGTGTCGGCTCTTGGCTCCCACAGGCACTGTGTGCGTCTGTCTGCATTCAGCAATTCTGCGCCAATCAATTTTTGGTAGAGAACTGTCCCCTAGGCAGCCAGAACTTATATCTTGGCAGGAGATCAGAATCATTCACACAGAACCGGCACCATCTTCCACCTATCTCCTCCTCATTGAAGTAATTTTTATATTATTATCTAATGTAATTCCAGGAAAGAAATATTGATTAAGTTCAGAACTTCTATCACATGACCATTCACATTAGTCATGTAGGGTAGGCTTTGTTCTGCTAGTATGTGCTTTATATCTGAAGTCATTGACAGAATTTCTTTCCGATCTTAACATGATGAGGTAAAATTTGGGGGCAAAGATGCAGCCTAAGAGCCATGCACTGGAAGACAAGATAGAGAATATCTTCACAGCTACCACGATCTTCCCCTTGTTGCTATGATATACTAGCAGAAAAATAGCCCAGACACTGCACAACACCAGCATGCTGAATGTTAAGAACTTGGGTTCATTGGAAGCATCAGGGAGGTTCCTGTCAAGGAAAGCAACAGCGAAGCTGGCCAGGGCCAGGGAGTCAAGGTATACCAGAACACAATAGAAAGCTGTGAAGGAACCTTCATTGCACACGATGAGGATGTGGCCATATTCATAGTGAATTTAACATGGCAGTATTTATGATGGTAAAAGCAAGAATTCTCAGACAATTCAAGAAATATCTGCTATTCTATTTCTATCTCTACCACCATAATTCACCTTGATTCCTGTTTTCTATTTTTTAGTGTTAAGAAACATTTCTGGATCTTTATTAAGTGAATAAATAAGCAAGAAGGTAAGCAAAGAAGCACATGGATAAGCAGAAATGCAGGGAAACACTCTGTCAGAGTTTGGGTGCTGTCGAATGTAGAGAGACACCATGCTCTATTTTTTACTTTCTGAATGAAACTCCTTTTTACCTTTAGTTCTTATCATACACAGTAATATTGTGATAGATTTGTAATTTCTACTATCTTAACAATGATTATTATGATTTATGATATTAATGTTCTTTACTGTATACACAAATCAGTGAACACCATTCAAAATTATCGATAATAAAACTTATACTTTCCTATGTTTTTGGATAACATTCATAGAAGCCTTTTGGCCCTCCTTTGAATTTAGCACTTTTTATTTCTCACCTCATGTACTGTAGTACAAGAACCAAAGCACTCATTAAAGCTCTGTAGTCATGTTATGTATGCATAACCCTTCTTTCTACTTTGTTAAGTAAACTCAGCTTTCTGATCACCTGCTCTGTGGAAACAGCAGTTGTAAGCAGTGGGAATAAATTTTTATAGGTTTTATTGCAGTTGAAAACTAATTTTAAGAAAACATGGAGTCACTATTCTAAATAATACTTCATATTATTTTTAATAGAGGTTCAACTCAAGTTGCTGAATACAGAGAGAAGAGAATTTCTTGAAATAAACACCTATACATTAAAACCCCACAGTTTGTGTTATTATAAAAAGCAGTTTTCCCAAGTTCCAGTGGCTCAGGCCTTATGGAAACTTAGAAAGGTATTTTCAAGATCTCAGTTTGAATTCAGTGGGACAGAAAATTCTGTGAGAATTATTCTCAATTAACCACCAAAAGGGCTGTAAGTAGAATTGTGCCTCAAGTGTTAGAATATTAACCTTGAGTAAAAGAATTAGGGAGAGTGCCCAGGCACAAGACACACACACACAACACACACACACACACACACACACACACACACACACACATACACATACACACGCACACACAAGAAATATCATAAACAAAGAACTAATTATTTCCTACCATTGTAATTTAGAACTCTTTCATCAAGTTAGATGAATTGATAAAAATGTGGAGAGTTGGAGAATGACTACATAGGACATATGCTTTGCGGTCACATTAGCAATTTCATTCTCTGGGCAAGGGGTGCAATCAAAACAACAGGCAACCTTTCCCTCCTGGGATGATTTCCTGAATACAGATTCACAACTGTCACTGCAAACTGAATGAGGTATCTCAGAAAAATAAAGGAAGAAGGATATCAGTAGCTACTTAGAAATTTTCTAGAAATCACAAATGTTCACTGTTGTGAAGTAATTCAACTGACAAGCATCATACTTTGTACCTAAATCTAATCATTGCATTAAATTCTGCTATAGATTCCAAAATAAAAATTCCATATAACTCGTATACTGCAGTCTTGACATTTAGCTTATTGAACTACTGAGAAAATGGAGCTTTTAAAGACAATGGATAGTGGTGAAAGAGTATGCCTTTCTACCCAACACTATGAAACTTCCTTGAGTTTATGTCATTATATGTTTTGTGTTGCTCATAGGTCAAATACTGAAGGACTATGAGGAAGAACCTAAATTGAAGCTATCAAAGCATGCTCTAAATGACAGATATCATTTTTATAGTGGTATATTTACCCTAGGCCCTTCATATCTTTCTTTAGGCTTCTCAGTTACCATGTGATGAGATTGTTCTCTTTTGGACAAGAAATCCAACAAACACTCTATATACTACGCAAGTAATGCCATCCACTAAAAATCAAGCTCTGCATTATGAGTATCTTCCCCCATAAATACACACCAGGCAGTAGGAAATGAATTTTATTTCTGGTACTCTGCTCAGTTCTAGGTACAGATGAGACATTGTTAGGCCAGCTTCAACGTAAGAAAATCCTGTGATCTTCATTAACAGAGACTTCATTAGTGTCTGTGAATGGATGCTCCTCTGAGGTCTACTAATTGATGAGCTTTGGGAATTTCTAAGCCTCTCACGTCATTCAGATGTTTCAAATACTATGGATATAATGGTTACATTCTAGACATGAAACCCTGCTTTCTGACCTCACAAAGTATAAACATTAGATTATGGCAACATAAAGAATAGAACTCCCATTTGCATGCTTCTGGAATGCATAAGACTTGGCATGTCTCCTAAGATGTCTGTGATCTCCATGTATTTGTCTCCTGAACAGTCACAAGATAGCGCTTTGATTTGACTATTCAGGTCAACATTAGAAATTTCATTATTGTGTGCTTTAAGTATATAAACTGCCTTGTTTGAATTGGCATCACATACAAATACAAATCCATGTCCCATGTTAGCTAAAAAATGCACAGGTGAAAGGTGATTCTAAATGACCCATCATCTGCACAATGAATTGCCACATTTGCTGGATATAGTCTGGACTTTGGAAGTCATACAGTGGTACTGATATATACTCTAATTCAGAAATAAGTGTCTGTGCTTTGAGTGGATGAAATGGTCAAGTCTGGACTTTGTCTGTGTGCATGAAAATGGTGGCCACTGTTTTCCCTATGGACATATGTGATGGGATTATGTGGTTGTCAGCCAATACCCTCACCAAAACATTCTCCCATGAACAGTCAAGGAAAATATCAATATGCCCTACTGCTGAGGAGTTCTTCCATTTTTGACAGAGGAATTCATTTTATTTGTTTTCAAGAATTCCAACAACCCCCTACATGTGATTCAGGTGACGATATGTACAAAGACAAGGAACATCTTGCCATTAAATTTATTTCTGTCACCACAGACACCCGTTTAACAGGCCAACTAACCACTGAATGACTTGCCTTCAAAAGCGATCATATGAACCTTTCAGCTTTATAAATTTATACTCAGGAATACTGTCACAAAGATGGAAACTTGTTAAAGCAGGCTTTATCTTTGATTATACATCAACATTCCCAGTCTTACTGGTCCTTTCCAACCAATACTCAAGAATAAGAAAATTTTTGAATTTGGATATACTTAAATGTACAATGGTGGGGCATAAATGAGAAAGATTTTTGCTTCTGTGTAATTGAAATTATGATGATTTTTATCAAACCCACCTCGGTACTTCCTAAGGCCCACTCTATCCTATATTCTGATAATGACAGCTGATAACCATGTGGGGCATCACTTTACATTGAAGACCTTCTGGAAAATTCCAAATGTTGAAAATATCATACTCTGCCTTTAATTTCTTTCTTCATCCAAAATATAATGATTTCCAGCAAGATTGTGAAACTGGATACTCTTTCAAAAAAGGGTGCAGTTATTAAACCAGGTGTGGTGACTCACATCTGTAATCCTAGCTATTCTGGAGGCCGAGATCTGAGAATTAAGTATCAAAGCCAGTCTGAGACTCTTATCTCCAATTAACCCAGAAAATGGGAAGTGGGGCTTGGCTGAAGGGTAGAGTGGTAGACTTGAGCTGAAGAGCTCAGGGGAAATGCCCTGGACCAGGGGTAGGATGGTAGCCTTGAAATGAAGAGCGCAGGGACAATATCCAGGCTGAGGTCAAGCCCCATGACCTACAAAATGTTGGGCTTATTAAAGGTATATATAATTACAGATTATCCTTGCAGATAATATTACACAAACTCAAAGACTACAACCAGATACCTAATTTAGAATATAATAGCTGTGAGTATGCTGATTCATTTGAAACACAAAAAATTAAATGGAATGTGACATTCATTTCTTTTATGTCAGATTTGTCTTTATGTGCACATGAACACAGGTTAGGATTACCTTCAAATATTTAAACAAATAAAAGTATCTTGTCAGTTGCAAATACCTCACACTTGTATCATCCCATCTACTCAAGAAGCCAAAATATTAGAATTGAAATCTGAGGCCAACCCAGTCAAAATAGACTACTCAAAATAGACTACTCAAAAACTGGTAGTGAAAGCTGTGGGTTGAAGGGTTAACTGTCCTGATAAAATCTGTGAATCTGGTAATATCTTCATGGTGGTGTGAGAAAATGGGAGGTATTTGGAATGAGCCTACCATGAAATACCTCCTTCTGATGGTTAAATTCTGCTGTGAGTTTATAATATAAAGCTTTCCTCTCATTAAAAATTGCTCAATAACACTGAACTTCATCAAGCAAACCTTACTTTCACTGAAACCATACACAGTGATGGACAGATCAACCAGGCAAAAACTAAACAGAGAAACCTTAGATTTGAACAACTGTATAGACCAAATAGGTCTAACAGACACCTGCAGATTATTCCACCTAGCAACAACACAATATACATTCTTTTTTTCAGCAGCACGTGGAACATTTTCCAAAATAGACCACATTTTGGGGCATAAAACCAACCTGGACAGATTTAGAAGCACTGAAATTATTCCCTGCACTCTCTCAAACCACAGGGGCATCAAATTGTAACTGAACACCCATATCCACCAACGAAAACCATGTAACTCATGGAGATGAACAACACATTGTTGAATCACCAATGGGTCATCGAGGATATTATCCAACAGTTTATGAGATTTAACAAAAAGGAGCACACAAAATACCAGCTCCTTTGGGACTCAGCAAAGGCAGTACTCAGATGACAATTTATAAATCTGAGTGCCTACAATAAAAAATTGGAAAAATCGAAAACCAACAATTTAATGTGTTACCCTAAGCTCCTGGAAAAAGAGCAACAAATCAACCCTAATCCCAGTAGAAGGCAGCAAATTATTAAAATCAAAGCAGAATTAAATGAATTGGAGACCAAAAAACGATAGAAAGAATCATCAAAACAGGGAGTTGGTTCTTTGAAAAAATTAACAAAATTGACAGACCCTTAGCGAATCTTACTAAAAAAAGAAGGGAGCATACCAAAATATAATCACAGATGAAAATGTTAATATCAAGAGAGAATTTTCCAAGATCCAGAGCATCCTGAGGGAATACTACTCAAAACTTCATGCCAACAAATTTGAGAATCTAGAAGAAATGGATGAATTTCTAGCCAATATTAGCATACCCACACTGAACCAAGGAGACTTAACCCAACTGAACAGGCCTATTTCAAGCATTGAAAAAGAAATGTGAAAAGAGACTTCTACCTAAGAAAAGCCCAGGGCCAGATGGATTCCCAGCTGAATTCTATAAGGTCTTCAAAGAAGTTGGCAGAGTACCATAATTTATAATAATATAACAATATTTTTGGAACATTAGTGGGTGTAGAATTGAGTCCCATATCTAGCCTACTAATATATAATTGCCGTAGTCCACTTATATACAGGAAAGTATTTCGTGAGAAAATATTGCCATCTGTGCTGAATACCACACATAAAATTGTATTTAATCCAAACTACACTCCTCTTCATATCTATTGATATCTAAGAAACACCCACCGGCTGAAAGTATAACATTTAATGTTTCTTAGAATACTAATGAAAAATAGTCAGACATATTCTGGGCAATTAAGAGAAGGAAAATCAGCAAAACATGGTAGGTAGTGTTGAGTAAGAAAAATATGCTGAGATGGGTACTGATGGTTCATGCCTGTATTTCTAATTTCTCTTGAAGCTGACATCTGAGGATTATTCATTGAACTCATCTTAGGCTTGGTGTCTTGTCCCTGCCCGCGGCAATGACACGTCACTTCGGAGGCGTACTGGGAATGATCACAGACTCGAATCGCTGCAAACAGGTGTCGCTTATTTCTCTCTCCTTTCTCCTTTCCTGTCTCCTCTCTCCTCTCCCTTCTCTGTCTTTTCTCCCTTCTTCGCCTTCCCTCTCTTCTCCGTCTTCTCTCTGTCCTCTCTCTGTCCTATCTCTCTCCTCCCCGCAAACCCCACAATATTTTTATCCTTAAGCAGCCACTCACAGTAAAGGTCATCTGCAAAGCAGCAAACAAACGTGGAAGAAATCTAGCAATCCACTCTATTCACAAGCACGGAAAAAACAAATCAACGAATGCAAAGAAACTTCCTGGTCAACAAGTACTGACTCATTAGCGAGCTGCCAGGTGCCAATTTATAATCTTACTTCCTCAGGAGGCTGAAAACAATGGTATCCAACAGTGTCTGGGAGACTCTTAATTTAAAGTTTACTAAAAGTGCCAGATATGAACCTGTGGCTCAAGTGATAGAGCAATATCCTTGAGCCAATAAGTTCAAGAACAGTTCCCAAAAGCAGCAGAACAGAAATAAAGATAAGCAAATATACCAGCGCCATATAAAGACATATATTTTCTATACCAGGGAAGAGAATAATTTTTAGCACTGTCACCTTGTCTTCAAACGATGGGAGGCAATCTCAGGATACACTTGTAAAACAAGCAATTGAGAAGAATGAAAATATAGAGGCAATGACATCTTATCCTGCAACAGGCAAGGAATATGTTTCCAGATTATTGTGAAATTATGTTCTTTTCTTGAAGTTCTTTAGTTTTATACAGCCATTTATTAGTGAGAAATATTTATTACAGTTTATGTCTAGATTGTGAAGCATATTTGACATAAACTAATGACGCAATTCTTAGTTGAAAACAGTGATTACTTGCCTACAATCAAGTGTGTGTGTGTGTGTGTGTGTGTGTGTGTGTGTGTGAGAGAGAGAGAGAGAGAGAGAGAAAGAGAGACAGAGAGAGAGAGACAGAGACAGAGAGAGAGTGTAATTGTGTATGTGTGTGTGTTCTAGAGCATGAAAAATGTTCTTTGTGAGTTTACTTTCTCAAGACTATGATTTTGGCACTTCATTTACAGGTCTCCTTCCATATTTGAGTGTTTAATTGGAGATAAAAGTCCCATAGGCTTGCTATAAACCTCAATAATCAGACAGAAGCCTTCTTAGTACTTAGGATCACAGTCATAAGCCACCACCCTACAGTAATAATTTTATAACTACCCTCAAAATATAAGTATTAGTAAATAAATCTCAGACCACTGGTCATCATGGAATGAAATGTGTCTGCAGCCTTTTAGTACAGAACTCATGCCACTGACTCAGTTTGTTTGTAATAGCATTACTTAGTATTCTACATTGACAGCTGGTATGGAGGAGATACAGGGTACCTGGAATAAATGTAGAGGTTACAGCCATGGAAAGACAGCAAACCCCAAATCCTCTTCAAACACCAGATAGAAAATTACTCCACAGTAGATACAAGATAATACAATGAAACTAATCTACTTCTTGGTATTCTCCAGGATGCATAGCCACAGCTGCAGATCTGCAATAAAAGAGCTTTACATATTCCACCTGTGGCTTCACCAAAGGATTTGGTGGAAGATGAGCTACAGTGTCAATACAAAGACAAAACTGCACCTATACAAAGATATATGAGCATATATACCTGACACTGTGGGCAACTTAAAGCCAGAATTTCAGCTGGACAGATATTTCAGAGATGTGTCCTTTGATTTTTCACCCAGTCTTCTCGAGCTTCCCCTTCCTGTCATTTTCTTGGCAGGAACTAACTGCTTTTTTATAATGAAATATTGAGCATAGGTGGATGGAAATGTAATGATTTCTGGGTTTTTCCTTCTTTACACTCAGGAAACAGATGGAAGTAACAGTGATGCTAGCAGGGATGAACATACAAGCCATAAGTAACTCAATATTTTCTTTCCATATACCATTTTTTTCTCAAGATGGGAAGCAGGTGAGGCTAGTCTAGGTACACAGATGATGTTATCCATCTGTACTACTATGACATCCTACTCCCTATGCACTGGAAACAGTTTATTTTCATTGTTTTATTTTGAATCTGTTTGTGGTAATATTCTGCCTGCTAGTAGGAGAGTACTCTGGTTTCCTTCCCTCGTATGTCTGTAAGCTTCTCACTTCCAGCATTACTTTATCCACTCCATCCAAGTTGTCATTGCAGGGGATTAAATGATGTTATTACTACCAACCAGAGTCAGTGGCATGAGTTCTATACTAAAAGGATTCAGAAACATTTCCTTCCTCACAGAGAAGTGGTTTGAGAAGCTCAGTTTGGTAACTTGTATTGTGAGGACATCAATAAAATTTTTACTCTAGGCTGGTGGCTCATGACAGTCTATTCTTCACTATGATGGAGGCTGGTATTTGAGGACTAAGGTCTGAAGCAAGCACCAACATAAAAATCCTTGACACTTTTATCTCCAATTTACAATCCAAATCTGGAAGGAGAGCTGTGGGTCAGGTGGCAGAGTTCTAGCCTTGAGAAAATAAGCTCAAAGACAGTTTCTGGCCTCTGATTTCTTGCCCTAAGACAGACAGACAGACAGACAGACACACACACACACACACACACACATTCTCTTTTATTGCAGACAAATGTTACTTTTATAAACTAACCACTGTAACACTATTTCATGTCAGATATGCTTCAAGATCCAGGCATGACCAGGCATTGAAAAAGATCTTTTATGAGAGAATTTTGTCTGCCCTCAGTAAGTTTTGATTTACTCATGTACGTATATAACCTTGGTTATTGTCCTGGAACAGAGAGCCTCAGTAATAAATGCCTATATAAAGAAAATGGAAGGGAAGAGAAGGGGAGAGGAGGGAATGGGATGGGACAGGGAGGCATAAGAAAATGGCTATTTGGAACTCTAAGAAACTCTAACAGCACACTCCACATGTATTGTAAGAAAAAATGTCACTGCCTCTATAATTTTCATTATTTTTCAACTGCTTGGGTGACAAGTGGGTCATTGGGTATTTGCCCACATTTGGGAGCTAAAATGGCAGTGATAAACCTGATGTATTACATATATGTCTTTATCTTATATGTCACTGATGTTTCCTTATCTTTATTTCTTTTGTGCTGGCCCTGGGATTCCAGCACCTGCACACTCTCCCTGAGCTTTTTTGATGAAGGCCAGTGCTCTACCACTTGAGCCACAGCTCCACATCTGGCATAATTTGGATGTTAAATAGAGATTGAGTCTCTTAGACACACCTACTGAGGATGGGTTCAAACATGGTCCTCAAATATCAGATTTCTGAGTAGTTAAGTTTACAGATATAACATATCTTTCCTTAGCTTATTTTGTTTCTTCATCACTATCTGACTATGTTTTTCTAATTTTCCTTCTCTTAAATTTCCCCCCAAAATATTTCACTCCTTTTGCACATTAGTGCTAAGATAGACACATTATGCAGTATAGTTTCAACAGATTGTTGTTTCTTATCTATCTGCAGAAATGAAGAAAAGTATGGTCTGGGTTAGATGAAATTTTATGTTTGGTATTAATTACAGATATGAGTATTTATTCATGAAGTTATTCATGTAGATAAGTGCATTGCTGCAACTAGAAATTGGTAAGTTAGAGATTTGACTCAACTCTACATCCACTGATGCTCCAAATTTTTTCTCAATTGCTATACAATAGAGTACTTTTGACACCTAACTGATTCATATTGTTCTACCTTAGATGCCATGTACTTTGATTGTTTTTATGGCCATATTTATACCTTGTCACACATCCTATTTTCCCTCTCATATCACTTGAGCCACCCATCTACTTCTGGCTTACCATTGATTAACTGCACATATGAGTGTCTTGGAGAGATTTGCAATAGAGAAAATCCTAGATACATAAGACCATAGAGTATGATGCTAAATGAAAGGACATCTAGGATGTAGAAACAAAAGCCATATAATGATTGATTGTTGTCTTTAATGTATTATGTTCTCTCTCCTCTCTTTTGCTGTCCCTTGGTTATCTCATATTTTTACACTATATCACTTTGTTATCTGATATATTGGATATATATATATATATATATTTGGTTATTTGAAATTGGATAGGGAAGGGGGGAAAACAAGATGAGGGGTACGGGAGTGGGGGAGGGAATAGAGGACCAAGACATGAGAAAGAGTATCAATGTATGTGAATTAATGCACTTTGTGCCTTCTATCTGGGGAATGTTATGTAACTGGTATATTAATTATAATAAAAAATATGAAAAAATAATTAAACAAAGATATATTGAAAAGCATATCCAGCAATGTATAAGCAAACATAAGAATCTATATTTTTCTTCAGCTATAGCTTCATAAATCTCATACATTGTGATATACATTAGAAGTATATTTTCGTAGGATATATAAGCAATACTGAAATTTTAAAACCATGTAGAAAAAGAAGCCATATAGAAAACCATATAGAAGAAGTAGGAGGAGGAAAAAGAGGGAAAAAGAAAAGAGAGATGGAAGGGAGCTATAGAGGATGGGGCAAGATAAATTGATTCAAACAAACAGATTTCTAAATACTGAAAAAGCAGATGTGGGAATAGAAACTATTAAATAAAATGCAGTAATGAGTATAAGAAATCATGGAACATGTTAATAGGAAAATATCATTGAATTGTATTTGAGGACTAAGCAGCGTAATGATATGAATGCAAGAAGTTAATGTACTTTAAAATTTATTTCCTAGGTACTCAAAAGCTGGGATCTGATTAACACAGTTGGAAACCAACCTGGACAAGAAAGCTCATGACAATGTTATCTTCAGTTAACCACCAAATATCCAACAGTTAGGGTATGGCTTAAGAGGTAAAGCACGTAGCTTTGAACAAAAATACCCAGTGACAGTACCCAAACTTTATGTTGAAGCCCCAGAACTGACACAAAATAAGAAATTTTAGACAAGTTATTAATAAAGCAATATAAGAAAACAATTCAGAAGTGAAACTCTAATAGTGAAGTTGGTTGTGGTGGCTTATGACTATAATGCTAGCTACTCAGGAGGCTGAGATCTGAGGATCAAGCTTCAAAGCAGCTTGTGAACAAAAGGACTTGAGACTCTTACCTCCAATTAACCTCTAGAAAATGGGAAGTGGGACTTGGCCAAATGGGAATGTGGTATTCTAGAGCTGTAGAGCTCAGGGACATTGGCCAGGCTGAGTTCAAGCCTTATTATACATGCACAAACACACATACACACATACACACACACACACATACCCACAAACAGACACACACACACACAATATAATAGTAAAGATGAAAGGAGATTGAAAGTTAATAAAGAGCAAATAAAAAGAACCAAAAAATACAGAATAAAATTCAAATTTATCTGGCTCTGGCTACTACTTGTGACTGTACCATTACTAGAGAAAGGAATGTCACTCCTATGTTGAAGTGATTCCAAGAACACAAATGAGTATATTTGGTCAAATATTTAATGTTTAGCATAAGAGGGCCTATTAGTTTGAAGATGTCTTCTGTCCCAGAAGCCATGCAGAGAATTTCTATCTGGCCTTAACAAAATGATGTGCACTTGGGGGCAAAGATTCAGCCCAGAAGCCCAGCACTGGAGGCCATGATAGGGAGGACATCTACATCCACCATGACTTTCCCTTTGGCACTGTGGTAAATAGTCAGGAAAGTGAATCAGACACTGCAGAACAACAGCTTTCTGAAGGTCAGGCACTTGGCTTCATTGAAGGTGTTAGGCAAGTTCCTGGCAAAGAAAGCCCCAGTGAAGCTGGCCAAGGCCAGGGAGCCCAGGTATCCCAAGACACAGTAGAAAGCAGTGAGGGAGCCCTTGCTACATAACATGATGAGATGACCATGTTCATCTGTCTGAATGAAGGGAGGAGACGTTCCCAGCCAAATTCAATAGAGAGTCACCTGGATCAGGGTGCAGATGGGAATGATGAAGTTAGGAGCCCCTGATACCAATAGCCACCTCATCCTTCTTGCTGGAAGAGTGACCTAGAATGCCAGAACTACACTTACCGTTTTGGCCAAGACAGCAGAAACAGCTACAGTGAACACAATTCCAAATGTGGTTTCCTGTAGAATGCAGGTGACTGTGTTGGGATGGCCAATAAAGATCAAGGAACAGAGAAAACAGAAGATGAGAGAGACGAGCAGGATGTAGTTGAGAGACTGGTGATTAGCCTTGACAACGGCAGTGTTCTTATATTTCAAATACATCCCAAGAACAAATGCTGTGAGTGTAGATAAAGAGCCATGCAAGCCAAGGCCTCCCCCAAGGGTTCTCCAGAAGGAAGGAAACTTGCAGCTCTTAAGACGCACTGATTCCTCTCTGTGTGGGCATACACTGTTGGAATCCTTTGTAGGCCTTTCATGCACTGCTCCAAATCACATAAGAAAATCAAATTCGCAGTCCCTTTTCAGTACTTAAAAAGCAAATATTCTGACATGTGAAAATTTAGTAGCATAAAGTAAATATTACCAGATATGCTCAGTATTACTTTTATGCATTCATGTTCTTACAATAATTCTTACATTCTCATATTTTAGTCTGAGTGAAACTCTTTACTGCCAATGATGATTGTTCATATTATTTATTGCCATTTTTAATACGCTAAAATTATTTCATTTCTACTTCATGCTGACATAACTCTCAGACTTATGTCCACAAGTCCAACCATCATTCAAAATTTTATATATTGGGGCCAGGCATGTGGCCTAGTGTTATAGTGCCTGCCAAATATGCATAAAATTCTGGGTTTGATTCCTTAGGACCACATACATGGAAAAATGTGGAAGTGGTGCTGTGGTTAACGTGGTAGAAAGCTAGCCTTCTGAAACTCTAGGACACTGCCCAGTCCATGAGTTCAAGGGCCGCACTGGCAAAAAGGAAACATTTGTGGAGTGAACCTTGCATGTTCCTGTATGACTCTGTAGCACATAGTGGTCCTTCCTTCCAGTTGTTATGTTTGTCTCTTCTATTTATCTGTACAGGAACAGATAATCAAATCACTCTTTGAAGATATAAAGTCATGCTATACACAATACTTGTGCCTGATTCTTATCCTTTTTATTATTTTTTTCAGTCCTGGGGTCTGAACTCAGGGCCTGAGCACTGTCCTTGGGCTTTCCTCAAGGCTGGAGATCTACCATTTGAGCCACAGCACCAGTTCCGGCATTTCTATGTATGTGGTACCAAGGAATTGAACTTGGGTCTATGTGCATGCTAGGCAAGCACTCTACCACTAGGACAAACTCCCGACCCTCTGCCTGATCCTTTAATCAACCCAATCCAGAGCACTTGCTCTGCTGCCCCAAGATTTCTAAGTAATAGGAATTAAAGATGTGCAAAATCTGTGTTTTCTTTGCAGTTCAAAGGTAATATTGAAGATATAGATCTTGTTCTTAAAAATTCTTTGCATGTAATGTGATAGAAGTTAAAGTTATATTACTGAGTAATTGAGTAAACATACACACAACAGACCAGAAAAAATCCTACATGTAAATCAGAGCCTATGTTTTTCCCCCCCGAAGAGAAGTAGCAACCACTGTTACAATTAAATTACTAAGTGAAGGAGGAAGAATTTGAATCTGCAATTCTGCATTTGTATTGACTTGAATGGATGAGTATACGAGGAGACAGTATGAATTTCCCCCTAAGACATGAGCTTACCTGTTCCATTAGCAATCTCATTGTCTGGGCAAGGTGTGCAATCAAAGCAACAAGCAGCCTTTCCCTCCTGAGCAGATTTTCTGAATCCAGGACCACAACTCTCACTGCAGACAGAGTGAGTACGCTGAAGAAAATCAGATATGTGTCAGTAACTACTCAGAATTTTATATAATACTCCAAAAATATATCATTTTAACATAATGTTCCATTGAACATATTATTTCTTTTTTTATTGCCAGTCATGGGGCTTGAATTCAGGGTCTGGGCACTATCCTTGAGCATTCTCCATGCTGGTGTTCTAAAACGTGAGCCACAGCACCACTTCTGGTTTTTCTGTGTATGTGGTAATTAAGGAACAAACCCAGGGCTTCATGCATGGTAGGCAAGCACTCTACCACTAGGCCACGCCATAATATCGTCTTACTTTCTAGTGGCCATGAAGTGAGAATCTACTCACACAGGCTCATTCAAGGATTCCTTCAAGATGCTTAAAAGAGTAGACCAACTAACCAGTGAATGAAGCCTCCACAGAATGTAGCCAAAGTAAACATTTCAACGACATGAAGTGATTCCTCTGTTACTTTGAAAAAGTGTTAAAAACTTGCTAAGAAATATTCAACTTGTATTTTATGATGCTATTCTAAATTATTGCTATTCTAAACAATCAGTGTTAATGTCTACTTTTTGATACTGCTCCTGGGGTTTGATCTCAGGATCTGTGCATTGACCTTGGCTTTTTTTCCAGTCCTTTGGCATGAACTAATGGCCTAGGCAATTTCTTTGGTCCAAAGCACCACATCCAGCACTTTCGGTGTATGTGGTACCAAGGAATTGAAGCCAGGTGTTCATGCATGCTAGCACTCTACCACATGACCCACAGTTCTACTGAAGATTTTGGTGGCCAATTGAGATAAGAATCTCAAACACTTTACTAACAGGTTAAACTTCAAACAGAACCGTAATCTTAGATGTGAGGACGTCGGCTTACATCATCTCTTGTGTTGTCCCTTGATTATCACATATGTTACAGTGTCATACATTGTAATCCAGTATATTGCATGTATATGTATTTGTTTATTTGAAATAAGATAGGGAAGGGGGAAAAATTGAGGGGAGGGTGAGACAGGAGGGAAAGGGGGACAAAAGCATGAGAAGGGTATCAATTTTTGTGAAGTAATGCCCCTTCGATCTGATGAATATAATGTAACCCTTCTATTAATTACCATTTTTAAAATAATGTGGAAGAAGCTTCAGTTAACTCAGAAAACAAGTCACATATTAGCTGTGTTGCGATGTGATCTGTCAACCATGAATGTGAATGGAAATGCCAGAAATTCTACCAATAAAAATTAGAATGGCCAGGTGCGGTTGCTCACACCTGTCATCCTATCGTGGAGGTTGAGATCTAAGGATCAAAGTTCAAAGCCAGCCCAGGAACTAAAAAGTCTGTGAGACTCATCTCTAGTTAACTGCTAGAAAACTGGAAGTGGCGGTGTGGCTCAATGGTAGGGTGTTTGCCTTGAGGTGAAGAACTCAGTGTTAATGCCCAGACCCAGAATTCAAGCCCCGATGGCCAAAAGGAGTTACAATGTTTAAATGTAGCAAAACTCAAGGTCAAAGGATACCTTGATGTCAAGAAACAGACTTCACCATCAACGCCCCTCAGTGAGTATAAGAAAGGGTAGTCCATGCAAATGAAATCTAAAAGGAAGCTGCTCTATCTTAACATTTCACATCCAATAGACTTGAATTAAAGTGACAAAAAGTGACAAAATTGTAATGAAATGAAAGGATCAAATTTCCAAGATGAAATTGCAGTTTCAAATGTGTATTTACTTACACACTATCCAAACACTGAACTATTTTAATCAGACTTTGAAATAGTCCGCAATACAATACTAGCTGAAGATATTATGGAGGGATCATCCAGACAAAATTAACAGGGAAGAATCAGAGTTCAATTTCACAATTGATCAGGACTCACAGACTCACAGAATATTTGTTCAACATCTGTATAAAACTTTGTTCATCAACATACTGAGCATTCACCAGGAGAAATTAGCATATGGGACACAAAGTCAGCCAGATTTTAAAAAGTAACATTGAAAGTGTATTGAGCACACATGCAGACATGCGGTAAGAAGGCCAGAAATTAATGAGGAAAAGATTCACATAGTATGAAAGTTAAATGAATCACTTGTGAACCATAATTAAATAGTAAAATAATAATGAGAAAAGTGTTCAACTTAATTAAATAAATAAATTATGATAGTGAATTGTTTTTCAAGACAAATTTCATTAAATAAACTTATCTTTGGAACAAATGAAATGAAAATCATATGTATATAAAAGGGGGTGGGAGAAATAACAGGAAACTGTATCCTTTTGTTAAATCAAGCAGACACATACTGAGCTAAAGAATCTGCACGACATCTCTAGGAAAATGAGATTTTTTATAGTAATATTTGCTGTTCTTTTTTCCTCTTTTTTCTGATTTTTTTCCTATTTTTTTCTTTGGTTTATTCCCTTTCATCATCGTTTTTATTTCTGTACTTTATCTTGCATATAAGATGGTTAGATTTGGGGAAGAGAATGTGAAACACGGAAAGGGCAGGACAAAGGGTGAACCAATTCAGCAGACATTAGATAGTATGGTGGAAACATAATGTATAACTTGGCATGGAGATAAGTCTGAATGGTTAAAACAGAAAATAAAGGAGGGATCTACACTGACCAACAAGAAATATACTCATTATCTGAATTATGCATCTACTCTGTTCATCATGTACAATAAAAATTTAAAAACTTAAAATAAAATAAAAATAAAAAAGTAAGAGAACAGACACTGAACTGAAGAATTTACACAGAATCTCAAAGAACTAAAAATAACAATCTTCAAATTAGTAAAAGGAATGAAATAATCAAGCAGAAGAGTAGGTCAAAGGATGAGCCAACTCAGTGATATGAGACACTGTATTCGAAGTGAACTTTACAGTTTGATGAGGGAAGTGGAGTGGAGTTAGGAGGTCAAAGAGTGGGAGAAAATGAGGGAAGAGTGACACTGTTCAAAAAAGGCACTTATTACTTGACTTACATAAATTTAACCTCTCTATATTCCACCTTTATAATAAAATCTAAATTAAAACAGTAAAGGAGATGGTTTGAAAATGCAGTATCAAGAAAAAAGAAAAAAAGAGGAGTTTCTACAAAACCAAAAAGGAGATAAAACAAGTAAAAATTATGAAAAGCTAACTGTCCTGGAAAGATGATTAACAAAAGGAAACAAAGAGTCCTCTTCTACAAACAGGCAGAAAATCACTTGAAGGTAGATTCAAGATAAAATAAAGAAACTAAGGTGTTTTTCTTGCATAGGGATAGGAGGTGATGGTAGAGGATACAGAGAGCACTCATATGTGAACACAGAATTCCATGAGCCATGCCCATCCCCAAAACAAATCCGCAAATGGAAATGAAATATTGAGTTACTTACACATTGTACTGTTTATCTGCGAAATCATCACTGTTTCTGCGGTCTGTTCCCAAAATGTAGAGAGCAAAAAAACCCATCAATCATCACTTCTCCATGCATGTGTGCTTGCTGCTTCATTGCAGAAAAGCAGCTAGTGCCAGCCAAGAAACTGACAAAGAGAGGAAGCTGAAGAAGAATGAGTATGGCAATCAAATGGTACATCTCTGAAGCATCTGCCCAGCTGAAATTATGGCTGGAAGTGGGGTCCACTGGGTCATGTATGTGTGTTCACAAATCTCTGTATATGTACATATGTGTCTTTTTATTGATAGAGATATATGCTGTAGAAGTAGATGTGTAAGCCTATAGTGAATTCCCAGGAAGAATGAGTAATAAAATTCCCTGGGGCTCTGCATTTGTGGCCATGCATGCAGGAGAAAAACACGAGTTGGAAAACATGTTTGCACATTCTCCTTCTCTATCCCAGGTCCTAAGATTTCCTCCAAGACACCAGAGAGTGACTCCCATGGAGGAGGGTATCTTTGATGTATTTGATTAATGTCTGTGTCCAGAAACTATTTGCATGAAAGCCATTTTGGATGATTCACCCGGCTTGCGTCAGAGTATGCCATTTTAGGTATGCAGTGAAATGGGTAGAAAAAATTGTATGCTAGTGAGATGTCAACCAAAGATATTAGTGCATCATACTCAGATGGTCAATTCCCACACCCATTGCCCATAACAGCTACAGAAGGTTGGTAGGTGATTCAAGCAGGTTTCAGTAAGAATTCCACATACAAATGCCTCCACACATGCATCCATTTACTATTGCTTAAGGAAACAATGATGTTCCTGAACCCACATATTCAATCCACTAATTGTTTACTTGTTGTGCTAAAGAGTCTGATGTAATCCATTTGTCAATTCTTGCTTTTATTTTGTGAGCTCTTTGAAGTTTTAATCAGGAAGTTACTGCCTAAACAAAATGTTTCCTTTTTTTGTTATCCATGTTGTAATGCTTTAAGTTTTAGCTCTTTAATATATGGGTACTAAAAAAACAAAGATCATTCACAACTTAGGGTATCCTGGGATGCCTGGTTACAGTTTCCAAGTTGTGAAATGTGTTCATAGAGAAAAAAGGTCTGTGAGGAAATAATCAGCACATTTGTTGGTTTTAGTGTGCTCAGGTGGGGGGCATATAGAACTGAAGTCAACATGGTGGCTAGAATTTCTCAGCAGCTAGCATTGCTTCCAGGACTCAGAATAAATCCCACAAAGGAAAAAGATCAAGAAAGGACATATTGAAATTCTCTACTTCCATAAGATTTTGCACCATTCAGAAGGAAATGGAAAGATGTGGAAAAATTATTATATGAAGTAAGCCATACCCACAGATACATTGGTTGCATTGTTTCCTTCAGTTATTTTCTATCTAAAATATGTATATAAATCTATAAGTAAACACAATAGACCTTAAAAGAAAAATAAATATACACTTGGACATAATAAATTATACTGAACTCCAGATAGACACACTATGAGCTTTAAGGAGGGAATTCTGTTTTCTCCAAAGTAACAAACATCCCATTAAAACATGAGCCAAAGACATGAAGAGAGTCTTCTCTGAAGAAGAAATAATAATGGCCTATAGACACATGAAATAATGCTGAACATATCTGGCCATAAAAGAAATGCAAATCAAAACAAATCTAAGATTCCGCTTCACTCCACTTAGAATGGCCAGGATTAAGAAATCTACTAACAACAGTTGCTGGTGGGGATATGGACAGGAGGGATCACTACTACACTGCTGGTCTGAGTGCAAACTCGTTAAACCACTATGCAAAGCAGTGTGGGAGTTCCTGAAATGACTACACACAGCTCCCCTATGAACCAGCAATTCTACTTCTTGGAATTTACCCAATCATAGAAAAACAAGGGCATACTAAATCCGCTAGCACAACAATGTTCATTGTAGCATTATTTCCCATAGCATATGGTAAGTAGAAATGGAACCAATCCAGAAGCCCCTCGGTTGATGAGTGGGTCAATAAGAGGTGATATTTATACACAATAGAATTCTATGCTGGTGTTAGAAATAAATACATCACCACATTTCTAAGGAAGTGGAAAGCCTTAAAAAAGTCATATTAAGGGAAGTAAGCCAGACTCAAAGGAACACAGGTTCAAAGGTTTCCCTCATTTTTCATAATCAGTACAAACCTTGGGGTCTCTGAGCAGACATATACAGTAGAGAAAAACTAGATACAGAAGGACTTACAGTATGAACCTAATGAAAGGACCTCCAGGATGTAGTAGTAAAAGCCATATGAGTGATTTTTGTCCTGAATGTACTATGTTATCTCTCATCTCTTTTGCTGTCCATTGGTTATCTCATGTTGGTACAGTATTTTTCTGTTATCTGATATATTGTATATATGCTTATTTGTTTATTTGAAATAGGATATGGAAATGGAGAAAACAAGATTAAGGGTGGGGGCTTGGGAAAGGAAATGGGGACCATGACATGAGAAAGGGTATCAATGTTTGTGAAGTAATGTACCTTTTAACTGGTGAATACAATGTAGCCCTTCTATTAACTAAAATAAAAAGTACGTTAAAAAAACTTAGTAAAAGAAAGTGAGTTCCAGGATTTTACCTCGTTTTTGGAAAACTGAAGCAGAGGATCAGGAGAGAGCATCATACTATGGTGATAGAGAATTGTCTGTTTCTAGGGAGACAAAGATCACATACACACACACACACACACACACACACACACACACGACTAAAATGAAGCTGAAAGAATTCTAATATCAGCTACTCCTCGGTCATTTGAAAAGATCAAAATCTGTGTCTTCCCTGTGTCAGAACAAAATTATCATATAAATGGAAAGAGAGGGGCTGGAAATTTGGCCTAGTGATAGAGTGCTTGCCTCGCATGCAGGAAAACTTGGGTTGAATCATTGGTGGCACAAACATAGAAAAAGCCAGAGGTGCTGCTGTGGCTCAAGTGGTAATGCTGTAGACGTTAGAAAACACAAGAACAGTGCTTAGGCCATGAGATCAAGCCCCTGGACTGGAAAAAATAATAAAATAAATTTTAAAAAGGAATACATTTTTAAAACACTATCCTTATATCATTATAAATCAAGTAGCATTGAACCATGCAGTTATTTAATATCTGAATTGGCTGTGAACAGCAATAATTCAGGTATGTTTCTTCAAATAAATCATGTAAAAAACCTGTACCACATCACATTTTAAAATTCAAAAATAAATATAGCCATTGGCTAATCAGTAAAAATTATCTAACATACCAACACGAGAATTTCAAATGAATAGCAAAAGCAGA
Organism: Megascapheus bottae; assembly: GCF_031878675.1. Classification (NCBI taxonomy): domain Eukaryota; kingdom Metazoa; phylum Chordata; class Mammalia; order Rodentia; family Geomyidae; genus Megascapheus; species Megascapheus bottae. The sequence goes on from NC_143543.1 coordinate 7,151,552, forward strand.
CCATAGAAAATAGAGACACACGGATAGACAGACAGACCGGTAGATAGATAGACAGACAGACAGACAGACAGACAGACAGACAGACAGACAGACAGATCCATCAATTCATACATACATACATACACGCCGAAATACAAACATATGTGTGTATGTACGTACATACATAGGCAGATATATAGATGAATGATAGGAGAATTTATGGAATATAGATCCCAAGAAGACTAATGATAAATGGTTGGGTGGATGATAGATAGATAGATATATAGATAGATACATAGATAGCAGAAAGATTGATGATAGATGATAGATAAACAGGAGATAGTCAGGGGCGCTGGGAGCATAGCCTAGTGATATACTACTATCCTAGAATGAACAACCACCTGGGGTCAATACCTGAGTACCACATACACAGAAAAACCTGAAAGTGGTGCTATAGTTCATTTGGCAGTGTGCTAGCCTTGAGCAAAAAGTGTCCAAGAACATTGCCCAGGCCTTGAGTTCAAGGCCCAGGACTGGTAAAGAAAAATGAAACTAAATTAAAAAAGAAAATAGAAACATACATACATACATACATCATATTTTAGTTAGTTTTAGATCCATAACAATTTCTCATTTATTCTCTTTGTAAAATTATGTGAGGTACTGACTGTGAATGAGAAAACCAGCTCTTACACGAGCTTCCATGAAGCAAGCTTAGGATAGACTGCTCAAACATTTGTGTGTGCAAGTGTGTGTGTGTGTGTGTGTGTGTGTGTGTGTGTGTGTGTGTGTGTGTGTGCCAGTACTGACGCTTGAACTCAGAGCCAAAGTTCTGTCTCTTAGCTTTTTCACTCAAGGCTGGTGCTTCATTCTTGAGCAATAGTTCCACTTCAGGCTTTTTGATGGTTAGTTGTAAATAAGAGCCTCATGATCATTTCTACCTGGGCTGGCTTTGTACTCAGAACCCAGTCTCCTGAGCAACTACAACTACAAATGCAAGTCTCCAATACCTACCTTTCAATGCACTTTCAAATAGGAGAATTCATTAGTGTCTTTAAGAAATGTCTAGTATGAGGATATCATTTTACAGGAAACCAGACTGCACTTTGCCAGGAGACTTAGGTTTAATTCTTAGCTGTGCCATTTAGAGAATGCATGGATTTATAAAACACTCTGGGATCTGCTTTAACTATAAATTAAGTTCATTGTATTACTCTCATATGGTGGCTGAGCTAATGGTGCCTGGGCATAGCCCAAGACAGGCAGAGCAATAAATGTTACTTTCTGCTCTTCATATGACAATTTACATGTCATCACTTTCTTATTATAGTTAATTTTTATTTCCATGGCAGATAAAAATAGAGTAAAATAATATGAACTTATGGCAAGACACCAGTTGCTCATTTCTGTAATCCTAGCTACTTAGGAGTCTGAGATCTGGGGATTAGAGTTTAAAGCCAGCCAGGGCAATAAACTCCATGAGATATTTATCTCTATTTAATTACTGAAAAGTTGGACGTGTTTGTATGGTTCAGGTGGCAGAGCCCTAACTCAAGGACACTGCCCAAGCCCTGAGTTCAAGCCCCAGGATTATCATAAAGCAAAAACAAAACAGCAACAAAAGGAAAAACCCAGAAGAGTATAGATTTATCTTACCTCCTAATCAATAAATCTGAAAATAAACAAAATAGATATGAAACAGCTTCAGGAAGTGAAGGAATTTCTCTCTGTCTGTCTCTCTGTCTGTCTGTCTCTATCTCTTTGTCTTTGTCTCTCTCTCTGACAATACACACACACACACACACACACACACACACGTACACACACACACACTGGAAGAGAAAAATATGAAGTCCTCAAACCCCTATAGACTCCTGCTTACTTAGAGACCATTTGTTTGACTTCACTGGAAGTCTTGACACTCCTTGGGCTTGGGGTCTGCCAATCACTCAGAGGAAAGATGATCTGAGAATATGGGAAATATTTCCATGGTTATAAGAGCACAGGAGAGGAGAGAGCTGCACAAACACACAACTGTTGGAAACTAAAGAAGGATGCCTACAACTTTTCATTTGATTATTAATTAACCAAGTAGAGAAGGAAATTACCCAAGACTTTGGAAAAATCCAACAGAAATTATTAGGAGAGCAAAGTCTATAGCTCAAAAAATGCCAAGAGGTGGATTTAACTAAATCCACAAAATGGAAAAGTTAATAGTTTATGGAATACTAACAAGGGTTTGGCCTCAGTCATATGTAAATCATTAACTCTAGATGAAACATTTCTTTGGTCCTTGTTTATAAAATTTAAATCATGACCCAAAACAATCAATTTCCAAAAATATCTTCAACATATCCCAGAACAAATATCAAACATAAACACGGATAATTTTTTCTCACACTATCCAGCAGCCCCTTCGAAATGAAAAACATCTAGGATCTGACTTAAAATAACAACAATTAAAAAGCCAGGTGAAGGCTGCTCACACTTGTAATCAAGCTACTCAAGAGACTGAGAACTGATGAAAGTTTGAAACCAGCCTGAGCAGTAAAAAGCAGGAAGTGGAGGTATGGTTGAAGTAGTAGAGCCCTGAGCAAACAGTCAAGTAAGTGTTTGATTCCCTAATTTCAAGCCCTGGTACAAGCACAAAAAGAAAGGAAAGGCAAGAAAGGCAAGGCAAAGCCAGGCTTGAGCATATTAAATAGAAAGCTAGAAAATATATAAAAAGAATGGGGCTGGGAGCATGGCCTAGTGGTAGAGTGCTTGCCTAACCTAGCATGCAAGAACTTTGGGGTTGATTCCTCAGTAACACATACACAGAAATAACCAGAAGTGTGCTGTGACACTCACGTGGTAGAGAACTAGCCTTGAGAAATTCCAAGGACAGTGCCCAAGCTCTGAATTCAAGTCCCAGATCAGGCCAAAAGAAAAAGGTAAAGAAATGAATTCAACTATCAAAAATGATACATATATTCAGATCAAAATATACTGGAATAATTTGAGAAAGGATGAAATATATCAAAATGAATCTTGACTTTCTTAAAGACATAGATATTGAAATTATTTTAAAATAAACCCAAATATGAAAAAAACATTAGCTGGCTGGAACTGGTGGCTCATATCTGTAACCCTAGCTACTCAGGAGGCTAAGATCTGTGAATCACAGTTCAAATCCAGCCCAAGCAGGAAAAGTCCATGAGGCTTTTAATTATTTAAATACTAATTAAGCACCAAAAAGCCAGAAGTGTATCTCTGGTTCAAGAAGCAGAGTGATAGCCTTGAGCAAAATATTCTCAGAGACAGTGCTCAGGCCCTGAGTTCAAGCCCCAGGCCACAAAAGAAAAACATAATGCTATGTAGTTCATCATATAAAAACCGGTTAAGTAATTAACTGAGTCTCAAACAGAGCACAGAAGAAATGATGGAACTGATGTGAAGAAATTCTGGCCAAATTTATCCCAAATTTGATTCATTTTTGACTTAAAAATGGTGAGATTTAAACAGAATATTCTCCTACCTTAATTAATGAAAAGATGTCGAAATCCAAAGTTACCATAATACTACAATTGAAATTAAAAAAATGTCTTTTATATTCTTGTTGCTGTTGAATATTCCTTTTTGTTACTGTATTTTATTGCCAGTTACATTCGTGGATGGTGGGTAAATTATTTCTTGAACATTGTTACCTCTTCCAAGGTTTTGTTTCCTATTTTCTCTTCCCCCACCATCTCCCAATCATCTTGTTTTTCCCCTTTCCCTTTCTTCTTTCAAATAAATGCATTTACAAAATACTAGGTAACAAAGTCATATATAGTAACAACATGATCTAAACCATAAGGGAAAAAAAGAGAACAGAAATAATTGCACATTGTATATTAAGAACAAAAATTCCCAAGATAAACCTCTTGTTTCCACATCGTTGAGTTCATTTCGCTTGCCCTCATCCTATATGACCATATCTACAAAGATTTTGTGATCCTCTGCTAGGAGAGTCCTAGATGTGTACTGAGAATTACTAATGATGGAATTCATGGATATTTCTTTGGGTCTGGCTTAGAAACATTACATATAAAAGGGATGCAAACAGCCACATATTTTCTAGTGAAATGGTGAAGTCTACAAGGAACAAGAAACCAGAATTTACAAAAAAAATTCTCTGGGCCTAGAAGTTGTTCCCTGGTAGAAAATACTTCTCAGAATTAAAACGTGAATAACATGATTTCCCAGGAACATAAAAAGAGTAAGAATTGCCATCTATCTGTAATCCTTTCTACTCAGGAAGATGACATCTGAGGATCATGTTTCAAAGCCAGCCCAAACAGAAAACACTGTGTGACTTTTACCTTCAGTTAACCACAGAGAAAGCTGGAAATGACAATGTAGGCCAAGGGTAGAGCCCTAGCCTTGGCAAAAGAAGATCAAGTATAATGCCCAGACCCTGAGTTCAAGCACCTGGACTGACACAAAACACGGGTGGGGATAGTAGTAATCAAAACCCAGACTTCATACTTCAAAATATGTGAACAGAAATCCTTCAAGCATAATAAAAAAACTGAAACCAAAAATGCTAATAATTTGGTAGATAATAAAATATGTTCTTTATTATTTAAAAGTCTTGGAATGTTAGTAGATTGAACTCAAAGATTAAGAAGCATTGTAATATTTATAATCTATCCACAAAGGGAAAAAGTGCACAAATTCAGGCGTTCATAGATTTTGTTTTTTCTACTGGGAATGAAAACAAGTTTATTCCCGTGTATGCAATGTAAAAACTCTGGTCCTTCCACAATCATTTTGTGGTGACAGCTGTTTTGAAAATGCTGCAGTTAAAGAGCTTTAGTCAGGCTAGACAAGTCCTCTATCACAGGAGCCATGGCCCTAACTTTATGGGTTTGTGGTTGTTGTTTTAATGATGATAATAGTGATGTTTTGACCCCACTAATTTAAGAAGACAGGGCTGTGTTGTATCACAGAAGATACTAGAGCTAGGCCAGCTCTTGTTGTTTCTATAACAGAATATCTTATAATACCTTATAATTGTAATACAATTGGATTCAGTGCTAGACTGTAATAAGTTAAAGATGCACAATGAAATACCCAAGAAAGTAAAAACAAACATACACATGCACACAAAAAGAGTACAAAAACTAGGTAGAACTAATAGGTAAAACTACTCAAAAATATTAATTAGGAAAAAAATGGAGAAAAGAACTTAATATAAATAGAAAATCAGTGCCAAATAGTAGGTTAAGTCAAGCACCAGTGACTTAAGGTGTAATCCTAGCTGCTTAGGAAGATGAATTCTGAGTTTTCACAGTTCATTGCCAGCACAATTAGAAAATTCCACGAGACTCTGATCTCCAATTAACAAGCAAAGAGTCAGAAGTGGAACAATGGCTCAAGTAGTAGAGTACCAGACTTGAAGGAAAAATCTAATGCACAAATGAGAGGGAGACTATTGGGCCTAGGTTCCTTTGAGGCTGGCTTACTTCACTTAATATGATTTTTTCTAAGTCTTTTCATTTCCTTACAAATGGGGGAAGTCGTTATTTCTGACTGCAGCATAGAATTCCATTGTGTACAAATACCACATCTTGTTGATCCACTCATCAAGAGAGGGACCTCTAGGCTGGTTCCATAACATTGCTATGGGAAATAGTTCTGCAGTGATCATCATTGTATGAGTAGATTTAGTATGCCCTTGTTTCTGGATGGTTGGGTAAATGCCAAGTAGTGGAATTGCTGTGTCATAAGGGATCTCTATAATTAGTCTTTTGAGGCACTGCCATACTGCTTTCCATAGTGGTTGAACGAGTTTGCACTCCCACCAACAGTGTAGTAGTGATCCCTCCTGTCCACAGCCCCTCCAACACCTGTTGTTATTAGTTTTCTTGATCCTGGCCATTCTAACTGAAGTAAGGTGGAATCTTAGAGTTGTTTTGATTTGCATCTCTTTTTGACCAGAGATGCTGAGCATTTCTTCATGTGTCTATACACTATTCCTATTCCTTATTCAGAGAAGTCTCTCTTTAAGTCTTTGGCCCATCTTTTAATGGGATGGTTGCTACTTTGAATATTTTTTGAATTTGGAGAGATTCAATTCTTTTAGCTATAGATATATTTTAGATAGGAGTCCTCAGTCTCTTGTATAGCTAACGATGCCCTTTGCTATACAAAAACTCTGCAGTTCAATGCAGTCCCATTTTTCCAAAATTTCTTTAATTTGTTTTATTTCTGGGCCTTTATTAAGAATGTTTCAACTTGTGCCAAACAGTCTACTGTATTTCCTATTCTTTCCTGCAAAGTTTTCAGGATATTTGCTTTTAACCTCAAGGTCTTTGATCCTTTTGGAATTAACACAGATGCAGGGTGACATAGAATGATCCAAGTTTACTTTCCTGCAGGTATTTAACCAGTTCTGCCAGCAGCTCTTGTTCAGAGGAATGTCTTTCTTCCATTCAATTATTTTTTGGTTCCCTTATGAAAGATTGGGTGGCCATAGGCCTACAGTTGTCTTCTTGGTATTCAGTTTTATTCCATTGGTCCTCAGGCCTATTCTTATGCCAGAACCAAGTTGTTTGGGTTACTATAGTTATATAATAGAGTTAAAATTTTAGTATTGATATTCCTACAGCACTCTTCCTTCAGCTAAGATTTTTTTTACTATACAGCGTCTTTTATTATTCCATATGAAATTTTGGATTACCTCTTTTATTTCCTTAAAGAATGACATTGGGATACTGATGAGCATTGCATTGAATTTGTAGATAGCCCTTGGCAAGATTGCCGTTTTCACGTTGTTAATCCTGCCAATTCCTGGAGCATGGGGGATTTTTCCTCTTCCTCAGTTCTGCTTTAATTTCTTTTTTCAAGTTTTTTTTTAAATTTTCATCATAATGGTCTTTTACATTCTTAGTTAATTTAATTCCTAACTACTTTAATTCCTTAGAGGGTATTACAAAAGGAGTTGCTTTCCTGATATCTGCCTTGCACCTCCAATTGTTGGCATATAGGAAAGCAGTTCATTTTTGAGGATTAAGTTTTTTTATATAATTTATTTTAATTATAGAAGGATTACATTATATTCACTAGCTAGAAGCTGCATTACATCATGAACCTTGATACACTTCCTCATGTCTTCGTCCCCATTTCCCTCCCCCACCTCCACCCCTCTTCTTGTTTTCCCCCTTCCCTATCACATTTCAAATAAGCATATATACAATATATCAGATAACAATGTAACATACTTTAACAAGACTGCAAGTTTGCCAAAGTTTGAAATCAGCTCAAGCAACTAGGGAGTGGGGACTAGAAGAATTTTTTTAATAAAAGAGAATCATTTCATAATGATAATGTGGTCAACAGATCAGATACCACAATCCAAAATTCTAAGACACGAAGCAATACACTTTGCAATATGTGAAACCACATCAATTTATAAGAAATATAAGATAAAGGCATGATTAGAGGTAGGCAGTAACTCCAATAGTGGTTTTCTGTGTTATTAGATGAATGATGGTTGATAAGTCTACAATGTCATTCTGTTTGGGGTTTCAGGTTTTTTGCTTGTGTATGTTTACCTGTCTTAGGGTTTGAACGAGATCCTGGGCACTGTTCCTGAGCACTTTTGCTCAAGGATAGTGCTCTACCAATTGAGCCACACTTCTGGATTTTGGGTGCCTAATTGGAGGTAAAGTTTCTAATAGACATTCCTGCCTGACTTGGCTTTGAAGTTTCATCCTCAGATCTCATTCTCTTGAGATGAATTTCAGCTCAAAGCCAGCCAGGCAGTAAAGTGTACAAAACTCCAATTAATTAGAAAGAAAAAAGAGCCTCTTGAATAGCCAGGATTTACATGTATGAGCCACCAGTGCCCAGCTATAGTTGACTCTCATAAGAAAATTCTGCTCCTTATTGTTTATTCATTTATCACCATGTTATATGTGCTACTGAGAAACATTTTCAAACAGTGAATTGCCTCACATCAAGCACCTATATTACACTAAATGGTAAGTCTGATGTATTTTTTCTGGCCACAATCCCATTTAATCTACTTAGAGAAAATCTCAGTCATGATGCACACACTAAGCCATTATGACAGTTTTTCTGTCTTTGGTAACACTGAGAAAATAAAATTCATGACCTTTCAGCTTAGCTGGCAAACCAGAGTTATAGACAATATTTCTTGACATTTGAGAGCTAGTTCTCTAATAAATATAGAGAAAAGAACCACTGATGGTATATGTATGGAATAGGCCCCAGACATTCTGGATTTCAGACCAAACAAAAAGGCTTATGAGATTTGCATAACAAATGTGCTGAATCAGTTGAGATTTTTCTGGATGAAAGAAATATTTTGATCATTCCCATACCCATTTAGGAGCAAAATTTCATGGACTCTTCCTAGGATATCTTCAAACCACAATCCTCAGACCTCAGCCTCCTGAGTAGCTAGGATCATAGACAGAAGCTACTGATAAAAGCACTTGGTCAGTTTTTTAGTCTTATATAGACAGAAGTATATCATAAACCCTCATTTTGCTTAGTTGTATCATCTGTACTGTTTTGTGTGTGTGTTTTATGTTGTCTCATCACTGTGTAATGCTCAATTAAATAATTTTTCTGGGATTCTACTCATCCATTGTAATGTCATTGATATTTTGGTAGTTTTTAATTCCTACCTATTCCGAATAGTGTGTACGCAGATGCTTTTAGTGAATAATTTACATGCATTTGCCCTTGTTATGTCAGGGTAGACATACATTCAGCTTTTGTCAACAGTGAGAACCATGATCCTAGAACACAATGATGCTTCAACTTCCATTCCAAAAAGCATTTCACTTGCTCTAGATTCTCACCTCATCTAGTTTTTATTACGAAATTATAAGGTGTTCTTATAATTATATGCCTATTTAAAGAAGCACATGATTATTTGGAAACACTGTAATTTTAAATAACAAAAATGTATGCTCTTTGTAGAAAAGCATTCCAAAAAATATTTGATATGTATAATATACTATATATATCATAGCCAGTCTATGATATGTAATATATGATATATTACAAAATACATTAAATATAAATCTTTTAAAATATGTATCATACATTATATATACAATCAGTTCTAAACACAAGATACTTTTTTCATACATTTTTATTGTAATTAAAATAAGTGTTGCAGGATATTTGCCAGATAGAAGGTACAATAATTCACATACATTGATACCCTTTCTAATGTCTTGATCCCCATTTCTCTCCACCCACCCCCATCCCTCATCTTGTTATCCCCCTACCCTATTCAATTTCAAATAACAAAATACAAATATATATATCCGATATATTAGATTACAAAGTGAGATACTGTAACAATATATGATAACCAAGGGAAAGAAAAAGAGATGAGAGATAATATAGTACTTTATGGACAACAATCATTCATTATATGGCTTATGTTTGTATATCATAAAGTTACTTTCACTTATCGTCATACTATATGGTCTTATGTGTCAAGGTTTTGTTCTATTGCAAATCTCTGCTAGGAGAGCCCAAGGTTTCTACTGATTAGGACAAATGAGGGAAACCACTGAGCCTAAGTTCCTTTGAGTCTGGATTACTTCCATTAATATGATTTTTTCTAAGTCTTGCCATTTCCTAACAAATGGGGCAATGTTCTTCTTTCTAACAGCAGCATAGAATTCCATTGTGTACAAATACCACATCTTGTTGATCCATTCATCAACTGAGGGACATCTAGGTTGGTTCCCTATCTTTGCTATGGTAAATACTGTTGCAATGAACATTGTTGCTCTGGTGGATTTAGTATGTCCTTGTTTCTGTATGATTGGGTAAATGCCAAGTAGTGGAAGTGCTGGGTCATGGGGGAGCTGTATGTTTAGTCTTTTGAGGAAATGTCATAGTGCTTTCCATAGTGGTTGAACGAGTTTGCACTCTCACCAGCAGTGTAGTAGTGATCCCTCCTGGCCACATCCCTTCCTGCATCTCTTCTTATTAGTTTTCTTGACCCTGGACATTCTAACTGGAGTTAGGTGGAATCTTAGAGTTGTTTTGATTTGCATTTCTTTTATTACCAGAGATGTTGAGCATTTCTTCATGTGTCTAAAGGGCATTTTTGTTTCTTCTTCTGAGAAGAAGACCTTTGTCCATTGTATGGTTGGTGAACATTCATCAGTATAATAAAGGCTGTGTATGACAAATCCACTGCTAGTATTACACTTAATGGTGAAAAGCTAAAATCATTCCCATTAAAATAAGGAATGAGACAAGGATGCCCACTCTCTCCACTCCTCTTTAACATAATATTAGAATTCCTAGCCAGTGCAATAAGGCAAGGAGCAAGCATAAATGGGATACAAATAGGGAAAGAGGAATTAAAACTATCCCTCTTTGCAGTTGACATGATCCTGTATTTAAAGAATCCTATACACTCTACTCCCAAGATCCTTGAGCTGATTCAAAACTTTGGAAGTGTAGCAGGGTATCATATTACCCGTCAAAAATCAACTGCATTCCTCTACGCCAGCAATGAGAGGAACGAGGCAATGATCAGGACAGCAACTACTTTTGCAATAGCCTCAAAGAAAATAAAGTACCTGGGATTTGCCTTAACTAAGAATGTAAAGGACATTTTTGATGAAAACGTTAACATCCTGAAAAAAGAATATAAAGCAGAACTGAGGAAATGGAAAAACCTCCCATGCTCCCAGATAGGAAGAATCAAAATCGTGAAAATGACAATCTTGCCAAGGGCTATCTACAAATGCAACACAATACCCATCAGTATCCCAATGTCATTCTTTAAAGAAATAGAAGAGGCAATCTAAAATTTCATATTGAATAATAAAAGACCCAGTATAGCAAAAACACTTCTTAGCAGAAAGAACAGCGAAGGAGGAATTTCAATACCAAACTTTAGAATCTATTACAGAGCTATAATTATCAAAAGAACTTGGTACTGGCACAAGAACAGGCCTGAAGACCAATGGAATAGAACTGAAGACCCAGATATTAACACACAGACTATGGCCACCTAACCTTTGCAAGGGAGCCAATAATATAGAATGTGAAAAAAAGGTACCCTCTTCAACAACTGGTGCTGGCAGAACTCCTTAAGCACCTGCAGAAACTAAAGTTGGATACTTCTTTGTCACACTGCACTAGAATTAACTCCAAACGGAACAAAGACCTGGAGGTAAAAGCCGACATACTGAAAACTTTACAAGAAGGAATAGGAGATCCACTAGGCCTCCTTGGCACAGGTCGAAACTTTCTTAATAAGGACTAAGAATCACAACAAATCAGAGAAATGCTGGACAAGTGGGACTGCATTAAACTGCAGAGCTTTTGTATGGCAAAGTATATAGCTAGTAAATTAGTTATGAAGCCTACAGAGTGGGAGAAGATTTTCTAAAGATACTTTTGTTCCAATACTGCAGTTTGAACTCAGGGCTTCATGTTTTTAGATTTGTACTCAAGGCATGCACTCTATCATTTGAGTTACACTTCTACGTTCACAATTTTGGTGTTTCATTGGAGATAGAATCTCCTGGACTTTCTCACTAAGACTGGCATTGAAATATATTCCCCATATTGCAGCCTGTTGAGTAGCTAAGATTTCAGGCTCAAGCGATTGGTGCTTGGCTAAAATAAATCTTTAAAAAGATGAAGTTTGACACTGTTGTTGGGAGTGCAAACTCGTTCAACCACTATGGAAAGCAGTGTGGCAGTGCCTCAAAAGGCTAAACATAGACCTCCCCTATGACCCAGCAATTCCACTACTTGGTATTTAAGCAACCACCCAGAAACAAGGACATACTAAACCCACTAGCACAACCATGTTCATTGCAGCACTATTCACCATAGCAAAGATATGGAACCAACCTAGATGTCCCTCAGTTGATGAGTGGATCAACAAGTTGTGGTATTTGTACACAATGGAATTCTATGCTGCTGTCAGAAAGAATGACATCGCCCCATTTGTTAGGAAATGGAAAGACTTAGAAAAAATCATATTAAGTGAAGTAAGCCAGACTCAAAGGAACTTAGGCTCAATGGTTTCCTTCATTCGTCATAATCAGTAAAAACCTTGGGCTCTCCTAGCAGAGATTTGCAATAGAGCAAAATCTTGATACATAAGGACATATAATGTGAAGCTAATTGAAAGGACCTCCAGGATAGTGAAACAAAAGCCATATAATGAATGATTTGTGTCCTTAATGTACTATGTTGTCTCTCATCTCCTTTGCTGTCCCTTGGTTATCTCATATTGGTATAGTATCTCACTTTGTTATCTGATTTATTGAATTTATTTGTATTTGCATATTTGAAATTTGATAGGGAAGGGGGGAAAACCAAGACGGGTGGGGGGTGTGGGGGGGGAGGGATACGGGTACCAAGACATGTGAAAGGGTATCAATGTATGTGAACTAATGCACCTTCTACCTGGCAAATATCATGTAACCCTTTTACTAATTACAATAAAAAAATCAAAAAAAAATAAAAAAATAAAAAAATAAAAAAAGATGTAGTTTGTCGATTCACTGTATATATGTTGTTTAGGGGCCAGAGTTGGTCCCAGATGTAGATCCCTTGCCTAGTATGCAAGAAGATCCAGGTTTTGTTCCACAGTACCACATGCACAGAAAAAGCCAGAAGTCTTGATGTTGCTCAACTGGCAGAGCACTAACCTTGAGAAAGCCTGAGGACGGTGCTCACTTCCTGAGTTCAAGCCAGGACTGGCAAAAAAGGAAAATACATTTATATTTTTATTATATTTATGTGAATTGACACTGGGTTGCAATTTTGTTTCAGTGTTGTTTTACTGTGATGATCAGAGGAGAAAGGAGGGAAGGATGAAGGGAGGATGAGGGGGATAGAAGGGCAGGAAAAGAAAGAGAATGTGAAGAAGGAGAGGGAGAAAAAGGAAGGGAGGGAGAAGAGAGTGGAGGGGAGGGTAAGGGAAAAAGTAGGGAACCATCACAGCCACACTTGAGATGATCTTATGATTTGTTCTTTATAATTAATTAGTGGTTTAAAGACTATATTTGTTGAGTACTGCTGGTTCTTGCTTGTAATCCTAGATACTTTGGAGGCTGAGATGTGGGGCTCACGGTTTTAACCTAGGCAGACAAATCAGAGGATCCTGTGTCTAGTTAACCAGAAATTGCAGAGAGCCTTTGGGGTATCTCTAGATAAGGGAACTCTTGGTGACATTACAAAAGCTCCCACTCCCACTGTGCAGGTCAAGGACGACCCCAACCAGGTCCAGAGGCATCTCCATGTAGTGAGACACAAGTGGAGAAGTGGTGAACAGACTGTCGAGGGTGTTGGATTTCATAGTTAAGAGAAGAAAGAGGTCCTGAGACTCATCCACGTGGAGGTCTTTCCACACTGCCGAGTCCCTGCAGACTCTTATAGCCCAGGTGGAAGAACCATTGGCACTAAGCTCCCAGTAATGTTTCCCCGAGCTGAACCCCTGGGCCCCGAGGCGGTCGAGGCGATGGAGTGTTCAGCAAGTTTCCCAAGTGCCTCTCCACGGGCAGCTCCATCCTCTTGCGGAGGAGCATGCAGCTCATCTTGATTGCAGACAGCCTCTTGCAAGGAAGTGCCCACTCAGTACCTGTTGAGTCCCTCTACTACTCCAGGTACTGGAAGAGCACGGAGCTGTGGCCTCAGATGGCCAGGCATGAAGGCCAGAACTTCCTTACAACTCTCCAGTGTCAAATTGACAGCCCGGAGAAGTTCCAGGTCTGGCTTCCGGTACGTCTGGATCAGCTCTTGGTAGGTTTCTCTGAGCTGACACCTCTTCTGAATCATCTGGGTCTCCATTTGGCAGAGTTGCCCTAAAACCTGTCTTCCTTGGCTAAGAAGTCTCTCTGAATGCTGCTTTTCCTTCTCGTGGCGTTCCCGATCCAGCATTGCAAAAACCTTTTGGTGGTCCCTCGATACAGGCTCACATAGGGAACCCACTGGACGATGAGTCTCCTGTTCTTGTGGATGTTCCTCTGGTTTTCATGTACCTTGTTCCAGGTGGTGGACATCAGCTTGTAAATGGCCTCCCGCTGCTCTGCAGCAGCCATTTCAACAGGATAGTGGCTGTGAGACTTGTGCTCCTGAGAGCGGGAGCACTGGGCACAGAGCAGGTCCTTATCGACCTGGCAGAGGATGTGCCTTGTTTCCTTGTATAGGCCACACTTGTGTTCCTCGGAGCTCAGGAATCACCAGAGGTTGTCTTTTCTGGAAAGGGCTGCCAGGCTCTTCAGAGGGACATCAGACTTGAGGTCTGCCTGTTGGGTGGGTTCGCAGAACACACGGCACGTTTCTGGGCGGGTCTGCCTTTCTTCCCAGACAGGCAGAGAAAAGGTCGACAGGAACTGTGGCCGCAGTCTATGGTGACTGGGTCTAGGAAGGTATTTCTGCAGATGGCATAGCTCAAATCCTTCTGGAAGACTTGAAGAGCTTTGCCGTCCATCATTGAAAGAGGGGAGCCTCAACTCATTTCTCTCCATCTCAGACTTTATGACTTAACCTCATAAGGAGGGCAAGCTCGCAGGAAACATCCATCTTATCTTAAGTTTCCTAAAGATAGCTGAGGGAGTCTATGTCATGATATTGGGGGCATCCTCCTACACTTTATTTTTGGAAGTCCTTAGGGAACTCTCTTGGGCAGGGTCTTCACCCCTTGAGCCCTGCCCTCATCTCACAAATTATCACCATCCCAACTCAACAGACAGGGAATCCAGGAACACTAGGGCCTTCAGGGCACTAGGGTCATCTCAGATATGGGGAAAGCATGAACAGGAGGATTTCAGTCAGCTTTGTCTAGGAATGTGGTCCCAAGTAATGGGATCCAGCTAGGCAAGCACTCCATTACACTAGGCCAAATGACCAGATCCTGTCTTTCCTTACGTATTTATTGGTTTCTTTTGGTTGTGGTTATGGTTTCTTTGTTTTTCCTTTGGTGTTCCTGTTTTTCTGTTTAGGGGTTTGGATGGAGGAATTGTTCCCTGTTTGGTTTTTGGTTTCATTTGAGTTGGGGTGTGCTGTTGCTTTGTCGTTGCTTTGTTTTTGGAAGAGGCTCTTGTGTTTTGGCATGGTCTCTTCTGGACTGTGATCTTACTGTTCACCCTTTCCCCATAGCTGAGATGACAGGCAAGAGAGCCCCTGGCTTACCTGTTGAGTTGGGATGGTGACAACTTGTGAGCTGGGTTCTCGGGTGCAGAGTTCCCAAAACATGGAAAGTCTCTCGTCTCACTGCAATGGGTTGCCCCTGTGAAAATCGGGCCTGACTGGAAATTGCAGAGTGCTATTGGGCTATCTCCAGATAAGGGAACTCTTGGCAACTTTCCAAAAGCTCCCACTCCCACTGTCCAGGTCAAGGAAGTCCCCAACCAGGTCCAGAGTCATCTCCATGTAGTGAGACACAAGTGGAGAAGTGGTGAACAGACTGTCGTAGGTGTTGGATTTCAGAGTTAAGAGAAGGAAGAGGTCCTGAGACTCATCCATGGGGAGGCCTCTCCCTAACGCTGAAGCTCTGCAGACTCCGACAGCCCAGGTGGAAGAACCATTGGCACTGAACTCATAGTAATGTTTCATGGAGCTGAAGACCTGGGCCCCAAAGTAGTTCGAGTCAATGGACTGTTTAGCAGGATTCCCAAGTGGGTCTCTACGGGTGGCTCCAACCTGTTTGGGAGGAGCAGGCAGCTCATCTTGACTACGGGCACCCTCTTGCAAGAAAATGCCCACTCAGTACTGCTGGAGTCTCACCCAGTACTCCAGGGAGTGCAAGAGCACTGAGCTGTGGCCTGAGAGGGCCAGGCATGAAGGCCAGTACTTCCACAGGACTCCAGTGTCAAGTCTACAGCCAGGAGAAATCCAGGTCTGGCTTCCGGTACGTCTAGATTGGCTCCTCTTAGGTTTCTCTGAGCTGGGGCATCGTCTAAATCATCTGGGTCTCCATTTGGCTCATTTGCCCTAAAACATGTCTTCCTTGGCTGTGAAGTCTCTTTGAATGCTACTTTTCCTCCTCGTGGTGTTCCCGACTCAGCATTGCAAAAACCTCCTTGATGGTCCCTCGATACAGGCTCACATAGGGAACCCACTGGACGATGACTCTCCTGTTCTTGTGGATGTTCCTCTGGTTTTCATGTACCTTGTTCCAGATGGTGGACATCAGCTTGCAAATGGCCTCCTGGTGCCCTTCTGCAGACCTTTCCACGGGTTGGTGGCTGTGAGACTTGTGCTCCTGAGAGCAGGAGCACTGCACACAGAGCAGGTCCTTATCGACCTGGCAGAAGATGTGCCTTGTCTCCTTGTATAGACCACACTTGTGTTTCTTGGAGCTCAGGAATCACCAGAGGATGGCTTTTCTGGCAAGGGCCACCAGGCTCTTCAGAAGGATGTCAGACTTGAGGTCTCCCTGCTGGGTGGGTCCCTGGCACATGGCACATTTCTGGGAGGGTCTGCCTTTTCTCCCAGGGCAGGGAGAGACAAAGTCGACAGAAACTGTGGTCGCAGTCTATGGTGACTGGGTCTAGGAAGGTATTTCTGCAGACGGCGCAGCTCACCTCTTTCTGGAAGGCTTGCGAAGTTTTGCCATCCATTGTCGCAACTGGGGAGCTGGACTTCGATTGCTCTCAACGCTGATCTCAGCTACTCCGGGGGGCTGAGATCTGATGGTCCCACTTCCTGGCCTGTCCGCGCAGGAAAGCAGGCTGACCCCCTTTTCTTACTATTCACCCTTTCCCGATAGCTGAGATGACAGGCCAGAGAGCCCCTGGCTTACCTGATGTTTGAGTTGGAATGGTGATCACTTGTGAGCCAGGTTCTCGGGTGCAGAGTACCAAAATCCTGGAAAGGCTCTCCTCTCACTGCAATGAGTTGCCCCTGTGAAAAACGGGGCAGAAATTGAAGAGTGCCATTGGGTATCTCCAGATAAGGGAACTCTTGTGACATTCCAAAAGCTCCCACTCCCAGTGTCCAGGTCAAGGAAGACCCCAACCAGGTCCAGAGCCATTTCCATGTATTGAGACACAAGTGGAGAAATGGTGAAAAGACTGTCGTAGTTGTTGGATTTCATAATTAAGAGAAGAAAGAGGTCCTGTGGTTCATCCATGGGCAGGTCTCTCCCTACCGCTGACCCCTTGCACGCTCCTACAGCCCAGGTGGAAGAACCATCAGCACTGACCTCCCAGTAATGTTTCCCGGAGCTGAAGACCTGGGCCACAAAGTCGGTTGAGTCGATGGAGTGTTCACCAGGATTCCCAACTCTCCAGTGTCAAGTCGACAGCCTGGAGAAGTTCCAGGTCTGGATTCTGGTATGTCTGCATCAGCTTCTGGTAAGTTTCTCTGAGTTGGTGCCTCTTCTGAATCATCTGGGTCTTCATTTGGCTGAGTTGCCCTAAAACATGTCTTCCTTCGCTGAGAAGTCTCTCTGAAAGCTGCTTTTCCTCCTTGTGGCATTCCTCACCCAGAATTGCAAAAATCTCCTTCGTGGTCTCTCGGTATAGGTTCACAAAAGAAAACACTTGATGATGTGACACAGCCTTCAGGGTAGTCTTCTAGAGCTGGAGGAGGAGTAGACCTAAATATGAGAGAACACAGACACCATAACGGAGACCAAGACAGTATTCTGATCAAGGTCTCAATCTTTATTTTTGCACAGCACAATATATAGTTTTAGTAGAAAGGTGATTAATGCAAGCAGATTACCTAGTGATATTGCTTAGTAACCATCTCTATACAAGATTTACCTGAATCAAACCTGGGGAGGGGTTCAGGAGGTGGTCAAAGTGTTTGCCAAACAGGATACATAAATCAAGTTCTTTTGCTTAGAGAATACTGCAGTTGGGTTGTCATGGAAGGTGTAGTAGAAACAATTAGCAATTCTTTCTACTTACAAAGTCCCCCGTCCCGCGGGTTCAATTATTCATGAGACTCGAGGAGGCACCTCCTAAGAGAAGAAAACAAATGGGGGAAAGAGAGGAAGGAGACCAGGTGCATAAAGAAAGACAGAGACAATCTGAGTCGCGTCAAGGTCTCATTTATTAAAAGTAAAGCAGGGTTTATATACCCTGAGTGTAAGGAAGGGAGTATAGAGGGGGGGGATGGAGAGTTTTTGCGATAACAAGAACGGGAAATCTCAAGGTTAGGGGTGGGTCATGCTGTTCTTTTGGCCATTGTGCTAACCCAAGCAACAACCTGCGGTTATTCCGAGAAGTATTTTGTGCAGATGACTCAACCAGATGCGATTTGCTCAAGGCTAGAGGGTCTTTGCTTTGTTCCGTTTAACTCCTTGGTCTCTGACAACAAAGTCTTACACATAATAAGTTCTTTTAGTTTACTTAGTTCTTTCATCTTACAGAATCTTATGGTTTCTGCATGTCATAGAAACAGCTGTTGAGTACCCAGCCTATCCTCCCTCGTTATTTATTAAAAGGCCATATATTGTTATAATATAGGTGAAGCAGCTTTAAGCAGAACCATATCTTACAGAAATCAATGTTTTAAGCAAGATTGGCATTAACCCATGGAAGGAAGTAGGAACCCATCCCCCTGGAAAGCTTTACAGGAACCTTTTTGAGGAGGGGGGATTTTTATCCGGATCCAACCCCTATGCAGATGGGTTTGCTTCCTCCAGCCCGACCGGCACTTTTGCATTGATCCCAAGTCAGTAGACCACTCGGTTCTACCCTTCCATAGGTGCCGATGGCCTACATACAGCCGGTTCGTGTTCTGGCCACCTTTGTAGAACTGCTGTTCTTTGTTGATCTGCTTGGGTAGTAGGAGATGGTGGCCTCCGTGCCTTCACCTGCCTCTTGAGTGGCCAAATCTAGACTATGATAATGAATTTGAAGGGGTTTAGATGCCAGGGAGTCAATTGGCTGTATTACAAAGCTCATGATTCCATTGAATATGCATGGTTCTATGGATACAATAATCAAAATACCCACCAAAGACCTAGGAGGGGAAGGAGAAAAGGCAAAATTCCATTTAATACAGTCCAAAACGGGTTATCAAATGATTCTCAGAGGTGTTTGATCAAGTCCTCCTGGAGTTTCTTAATCTTCTCTTGCACAATACTGGACTTGTTTGCATAAAATCAGCACCTCTTCTGTAAAGCCAAACAAATTCTTCCATGTACTGTGGTGAGTAGATCTAGCCCTCTTCTATTCTGAATAACTACCACAGCCAGGGAGTCAATCTGATCCTGAAGGTCACTAATAGTGCTGGACAATGCCTGAACATCCTCTATTAACTAATTGGACAATTTGGCGTAAGAGTGTAATGACACTCCCAATCCTGCCATTCCTGCACCTCCAGTTGCAGTGATTCACAATCCTGCCAGGAGGGGAATAAAAACAGCCCACATATGTCTTCCTCCTACCATTTCTAGGCTGGGAATTGGCAGAACTTCACTTCCAGGAATAATGTCTGTATCGGGGAGCAGTGAAGCAAATACACAAACTCCGGTCCATTTTACAGGGAGTTGGGTAAAGGCCAGGTTGCCTCCACAGACAAATACTTTTCCTACAGGAGGGCAAAGGGAAATAGTAGGAGAAGAGTAATTGATTACTGCTAAACAATTGCTAATAGAAATTACTCCTACATGTATATCAAAGGTATTATTTTGAAATTGACTATAAAAGCACAAAGAATTAATAGGCAGAATTAATAGGGCTAAGGGAATTATTGCTTGGAATGGCAATCGGGATTGGTGTGCCCCGATGGCCATCAAAGGGGTTGCCAAAAAGTGAAAGTAGGAGGGTTTCTTTATCTACTAGTGGTCTGTGTCCTTGGATGATGACAGCAGCAACAGCAAGACTGACATTTGTAGGATCCGCAGCAGTTTTGACGATTTTCTAGAATAGAAGAAAGGGTTTTTGTTCTCAGGGAGGTAGCCTTCCCTGGAAGGTGAGTTATCAATAGGATTTACGAGTCGTTCTGGGAACCAACGAGCAAGGGCTTCTTTATTATCAAATATACAGGCTGAACTTCTTCCCCAGATCAACACTGGGTCAGGGCCCTTCCATTGGAAAGTCAGAGTATCCTTCCATATAAGAGTTGCTTAATTATTAATAGTTTAGGGGTGCCAAAGGAGATCAGCTGCAGATTTAAAATTAATATCCAGTGTTAAAAAAGTAATAACAAATAGAGCAATATTTTTGGAGTTCCTTTTGTGGGAGAAAAGGTTTGTGTTCTTAACTTTTGAAAAGTATTTTTAAGTGTTTGATGAGTTCATTCAACAATTCCTTGTCCATGAGGATTATGGGGAATACCAGTGATGTGTTTTATTTGCATTTGGCGGCAGAAATGTTGAAAATTTATGCCAGTATATCCCGGAACCTTATCAGTCTTAATAATTCTAGGCTTTCCCATAATTGCCATGCAATGAAGTACATGAGCAATAACATTTTTGGAAGCCTCACCAGAATGTGGTGTGGCAAAAATAAATCCACTAGAGTTATCTACAGTAACATGAAGGTATTTAAGCCTACCAAAAATAGGGAACTTGAATACCATCCATTTGCCACAATTTATTAGGAACCAATCCTCAGGAAGTAAGAGCCAAATGGGGTATTGGCAACAGGGTAATGCAATTTTGGCACTGTTTAACAATTTGCCATGCCTGCTCTCTGGTGATTTTAAAAAGAAGACGAAGGGTCTGGGCATTAAGTTGATGTAGCGAATGAGCTTCTCTAGCCTGGGCTATCAGGTCATTTTTAGCTAAAAGTACCAATTGGATAGCTTGGTCTATTGTTTCATTGCCCTTTGTCAAAGGTCCTTGGAGGCCAGAGTGGGTATGGATGTCGCCTCTAAAGAAGGGGCAACTTCTAGTTTGAATATATCATTGAATTAAGAAAAATAAGGGAGCAGCATTTGTAGTTGGCTTAATAAAAGGCACACTTTCAAGCAATGGTATGGAATGAGCAATATAGGCACTATCAGTATACAGATTAAAAGAAGAAGTATGTAACTGAGCAAAAACTTGTAAGACTGCAAACAAGTCAACCAACTGGGCAGAACAATAGGGGAACTTTAAGGAAGTAATTTTGCCATTAATAGAAAAGGCAGCTTCCCCATTGGAGGAGCCATCTGTGAACACAAGGGAGGCATTAGGAAGGGGCTTTGGAATGTCTGTACACAGAAGGTAATGGGTTGATATCGCAAAAACTGAAGAAGTTTATCAGCAGGTTAATGATTATCAAAAGTGCCTAAAAAAGTAAATTCATGAAACAGCCCAATCATCATCATTTTGAATTAACCATTGAATCTGGAGGGAGTATATGGTAAAATTATTTTATCTGGGATTTTGCCAAAATTTTTTCCGCTTTGTTCCCTTCCTATTTTAATTAGCTCCATCACCCACGTAGTGTAGGTTGTAAGGACCTTAGCTGGTGCAGCAGACAGGTGTACCCAATAACGGGGTTCTTTCTGCCAAAAGACTCCAGTGGGTGTGAAACTAGATGCACAAATGACACACTGTAAGGGTAGGTCTTAATTAACAAAAGGAATTTGCTGGTTAGAAATGGCTGCCTCTACTCTGAAGGGAGCTTCTCGAGCAGGAGCATCCAAAGAGCATTTAGAAAGGGGGTCAGAATCTCCTCTAAGACTATCAAACAAGGGTTTAAGCTCACCCATAGTTAGTTTAAGATAAGGGCAGAGTCAGTTGATGTCACCTAAGAGTGTTTGGAAATCATTTCAGGTCTTAAGATGATTAATCCTAAGTTGAATTTTTGGGATAATATTTTATTGGAAAAAAGCTCAAAGCCTAAAAATAGATTTGGAGGTTTTAACTGAATCTTATCTGGTGCAAATTGAAGACCTGCACTGGTAAGAGCGTTTGATAGTTGCTGAGAAAAATGGAGAAGGCAATCAGCATCTGGTCCAGCAAGAATATCATCCATATAATGAAATACATAGAGAAAGGGATTCTTGAATCGGAATGTATGTATAATCTGAGCAACAAATTTTTGACGTAATGTAGGGCTATTAGCCATCCCCTGGGGCAAAACTTTCCACTGAAACCTAGGCATAGGGCCTTTAATATTCACTACTGGTGGACTGAATGCAAAGTATTGGTGATCCTCCAGATGGAGAGGAATGGTGAAAAAGCAATCCTTTAAATCAATAACAACTGTATAATATCCGTTGGGAATGGCAACTGGAGTAGGAAAGCCAGGTTGAAGGGCAACCATGGGAATTATGGTCTTATTAATTTCCCTAAGATCTTGAAGAAGTCTCCACTTTCCTGATTTCTTTTTTATTACAAAAGTGGGTGTGTTCCAAGGGGGAGTAGTAGATTCAATGTGTCCTGCAGCAAGCTGTTCCTGTACTAACACTGTGTCTGCAGCCAACTTTTCAATTGTTAGAGGCCACTGATCAACCCACACAGGCTCTGTCCTTTTCCAAGAAATTTTGTCTGCATGGAGTACAGGCATCTCAATGGCCACTAAGGAAAATTTTTGTAGCTTATGCCAGCACGATCAGCCTTAGCATCCATCTGGATGGGCGCCCTAACACCCTGAGAATTCTTCCCAGCCTTTGACCTGGGTGATATTCTTGATTAAGTATCTGCTGAGTAATTAATTCATTGGGGCTGCACATAATGAGTCCCATCTGAGAAAGAATGTCTCTGCCCCATAAGTTAACTGGGAGGCCCGTGACCACATAAGGCTGCACTGTGCCTTTGTTTCATTCCTTGTCTTCCCACAAAATAATTTTAGAACTTTGAAGAGGGTTAGAATCCTGTCCTTTTCCTTTTAAGTGAGTCATACCAGGGTTAAGGGGCCAGGCTGAAGGCCAATCCCTATTGGAGATGATAGTAGCATCTGCTCCTGTATCAAATATACCTTCAAAAATCCTTCCATCTAATTTTACCTTTAATAAATTTTTCTTATGTGTAATTTCCTGCACACAATAGGTATCTGAGGAACCAAAATTATGAGTGCCTCTCCGGAGTTCTTGACTGGGGTTATTAGTAATGAGAGGAAGGAAAACCAATTGAGCAATCCTCTGGCCAAGGAAAATAGTTATAGGTCCTTTAGAAGCAGTTGCCACTATTATGATTTTCCCAGTATAATCATTATCAATAATGCTTGTTGAGATATTAAGACCCTAGTTGTTGGATCTTCCATGTCCCAAAATTAATCCAAATCTGTTTGGGGTCAAAGGGCCAAAAATTCCAGTGGAAAGGATCTGAGTCCCAGAATCAGGAGTCAATATTGAGTGGAAGGTGGTACAGAGGTCCAGTCCTGCACTACTTGGCGTTGATCACATGAGGGAGATGACATTAGATGAGCTGGAGATTGGGGGACGAACCTGACAGCCCCAGGCTTCAATACCAGTGTTGGCTTGGGGCCGTGGGGTTGGCCCCTCATCAAGGTTTCCGGCTTCGGGGGCAATGGTTTTCCCTGGTTATCAGTTTTGGACTTACACTCCGAGGCCCAAAGTTTTCCTCCTTTGCATCGGGGACAAATTGTTGAAGGGGAATGCCGCTCTGCCTTAGGGGCTGGGCACTCTTTCAAAAAATGACCAGGCTATTTGCAGTTAAAGCATGTCTTAGCCTTGGGTCCCTGGGTAAAATCTTTGAAGGCAACTCCAATAGCCAATCCAATATTACATGAGGCTGGGTCAATATCAGCACAAAGTCTGATATAATCAGAAAGAGTTTTGCCACAACGATGAGGAGGTATTGCAGCCTGACCGGCAGAATTGGCATTCTCAAAGGCAAGATGTCTAATGAGTTCATTATCTGCCTCTTTGCACCCTGTAAATCACACCGCACCCTCAGTAAGCCACCCCACAAATTCACTGAATGGCTCCTGGGATCCCTGAAGAATTTTTGCTATGGAAGAAACAGCCGACCCTTGAAGAGGGAGGCTCTTCCACGCTTGAAGGGCTGCATGATGAATTTGAACAAGTATCCCTGGGGGAAATTTGGCTTGTTTTTCACTGTTATCATAGGGGCTTTGTCCTAATAATTTAGTTAGGTTCCATGACCTGAAGCAGTCATATTGCAATGTCCTGACATCTTTCAGCATAATCAGCCTTCCATGAAAGATATTGGCCTCTGATAAGTGCAGCTTTAGCTAGCATTCCCCAGTCATTTACTGTAAGCCGGTCTTCACTCATGAATTCTAAAAGAGAGAGAGTAAGGGGGCTACTGGGCCATACATGGAGACAGCGCATTTAAGTTCCTTAATATATTTGAATTTTAAGGGGCGATATTTTTGGGCATTAATAATTAGGGCGTTATTTTGTTTCTCTTCTCCAGAGGTTTCTGATTCTTTACTACCTGGCTCCCTTTCCTCCCCATCCTCTTCCTCTTTTTCTTTCTCTTCAATGTCTCCTTGGTTTTCTGTTTTATTAGGGGGGCTCTTAGCTGACTATTCCTGAGATCTAGTTATGGGAAAGGCATAAAGAGTTCGTCTATCCTTTGTCTTAGCTTTCAGTGAGGTATTTGATGAGGAACTTATTTCTCTATCTAGTTCTCAATGCTGTTTAAGCAAGGCAGACTTTTGCTTTTTAATTTGAATATGAGTTTTTAAGAACTGGGCTTCTGTAGCAACTCTTACAACGGCTTGTCGATTAACTTCTGTCAAATCATTTTCGGGTGCAGAGAGAAGCGTTGGAGCACAGAAGGGAGGGACCATTTTATAGGATGGGGGCTTGTTTGAAAGGGATGCTATTGGAGGCTGATAGGAGTTATGATATTTGGCTTCCTCTTCCTCTAGTGAGGCCTCCTCTTCTGGGGAGAGGACATCATCACCAATATGACCAAAGTCTATACCCGATAGAACAGGATAAATACATTTTGGCTTATCGGTGTGAGCACCAATATTATTTGTGGGCTTAGGGATGGAGATGGAGGGTCAAGGAGAAGCGGCAGGAAGGGGATTGGAATTTTTGGAAGATGCTGTTTGAACAGAAGACTGGCTTCCCTTACATTATCAATTTAGGAAAGTTTCACCATTTTTCACTACCGCAGAAACATCTACTTGACACTGGCAGACCTGCAGGACCTCATTTGGGAGGTTCCAATAGGAGAAGGCTTGAATAGGCACCTTTTTCAGGGCCAAAATTTAGGTAAAAGTCTTTAAGACAATCACCTACACGCTGCCATCTGTTTTAGTCTATAGTTCCCTCTTGTGGGAACCAAGGACAAAGATCTTCCAGAAACATAAAGAAATCTACCAAATATTTTTTCTTAACTCTTTTTCCTCGGGGCTTGAGTGAGGTTTTAAGCCCTTGAATAAACAACTCATGCTTACTCTTTGTCTCATAATCGCTGCTCTTCAGCAGCCCTTTCCACGGGATGGTGGCTGTGAAACTCGTGCTCCTGAGAGCGGGAGCACTGCACAAATAGCAGGTCCTTGTGGACCTGGCAGAAGATGTGCCTTGTCTCCTTGTGTGGGCCACACTTGGGTTCCTCCGAGGTCAGGAATCACCAGAGCCTGGCTTTTCTGGCAAGGTCCACCAGGCTCTTCAGAATGATGTAGAATTTGTGGTTTCAATTTTCTGTTTGGTTAAGGTTAGGGACATTGTTCGGGTCTTGGTTAGATTGAGAGTTCAGGTTACTATTCACGTTAGGTTTAGGGTTATTCCGAGTTATCAGGTTTGGTTTAGGTATTGGGTAAGGGTTCATATTTGGGTTAGATTCGGATTCAGATTACGGTTAGGGTTAGTGTTTAAGTTAAGTTAGGGTAAGGTTAGGATTAGAGTTCAGGATTGGAGTACTGTTTGAATCGATGTTATGGTTAGGTATAGGTTTTTTTCCCGGCCCTATCTGTATCTTTTTTTTTTATTGTAATTGGTAAAAGGGTTACATGATATTTGCCAGATAGAAGGTGCATTAATTCACATACATTGATGCCCTTTCACATGTCTTGGTACCCGTTTCCCTCCCCCCCCCACACACCCACCCGTCTTGGTTTTCCCCCCTTCCCTATCAAATTTCAAATATCCAAATACAAATAAATTCAATATATCAGATAACAAAGTGAGATACTGTACCAATATGAGATAACCAAGGGACAGCAAAGGAGATGAGAGACAACATAGTACATTAAGGACAACAATCATTCATTATATGGCTTTTGTTTCAATATCCTGGAGGTCCTTTCAATTAGCTTCACATTATATGGCCTTATGTATCAAGATTTTGCTCTATTGCAGATCTCTGCTAGTAGAGCCCAAGGTTTCTATTGATTATGACGAATGAGGGAAAACATTGACCCTAAGTTCCCTTGAGTCTGGCTTACTTCACTTAATATGATTTTTCCTAACAAATGGGGTGATGTCATTCTTTCTGACAGAAGCATAGAATTCCATTGTATACAAATACAACTTGGTGATCCACTCATCAACTGAGGGACATCTAGGCTGGTTCCATATCTTTGCTATGGTGAATAGTGCTGCAATGAACATTGTTGTGCTAGTGGATTTAGTATGTCCTTGTTTCTGGATGGTTGGGTAAATGCCAAGTACTGGAATTGCTGGGTCATAGGGAGTTCTATGTTTAGCCTTTTGAGGCACTGCCACACTGCTTTCCATGGTGATTGAACGAGTTTGCACTCCCACCAACAGTGTGGTAGTGATCCCTCCTGGCCACATCCCCTCCAGCATCTGTTGTTATTCGTTTTCCTGATCCTGGCCATTCTAACTGGAGTGAGGTGGAATCTTAGAGTTGTTTTGATTTGCATTTCTTTTATGACCAGAGATGTTGAGCATTTCTTCATGTGTCTATAGGTCATTTTTGTTTCTTCTTCAGAGAAGACTCTCTTTAAGTCTTTGGCCCATTTTTACTGGGATGGTTGTTACTTTGGAGGTTAGTTTTGGAGTGATTCAATTTTTTGAGTTGTTGATATATTTTAGATATGAGGCCTTTGTCCGTTGTTTGGTTAGTAAATATTTTCTCCCACTCTGTAGGCTTCCTAATTAATTTAGTAACTATGTCCTTTTCCATACAAAAGCTCTGCAGTTTAATGCAGTCCCACTTATCCAGCCTTTCTCTGATTTGTTCTGATACTTGGTCCTTATTAAGAAAGTTTCGACCTGTGCCAAGGAGGCCTAGTGTATCTCCTATTCCTTCCTGTAAAGTTTTCAGTGTGTCAGCTTTTACCTCCAGGTCTTTGATCCATTTGCAGTTAATTCTAGTGCAAGGTGACAAAGAAGGATCCAACTTTAGTTTTCTGCAGGCGATTAACCAGTTCTGCCAGCACAACTTGTTGCTCAGGCTGTCTTTCTTCCATTCTATTTTTTTGGCTCCCTTGTCAAAGATTAGGTGGCCATAGGTCTGTGGTTTAATATCTGGGTCCGCAGTTCTATTCCATTGGTCTTCAGCCTGTTTCTGTGCTAGTACAAAGCTGTTTTGAGAATTATAGCTCTGTAATAGAGTCTAAAGTTTGGAATTGAAATTGCTCCGGCGCTGTTCTTTCTTCTAAGAAGTGTTTTTGCTATATGGGGTCTTTTATTATTCCATATGGAATTTTGAATTGCCTCTTCTATTTCTTTAAAGAATGACATTGGGATATTGATGGGTATTGTGTTGAATTTGTAGATAGCTCTTGGCAAGATTGTCATTTTCACAATGTTGATTCTTCCAATCCAGGAGCATGGGAGGTTTTTCCATTTCCTTAGTTCTGCTTTAATTTCCTTTTCTATGGTTTTAAAGTTTTCGTCAAAAAGGTCCTTTACATTTTTAGTTAAGCTAATTCCTAGGTACTTTATTTTCTTTGAGGCTATTGTGAAAAGAGTGTTTTTCCTGATTATTGCCTCGTTCCTGTCACTGTTGGCGTAAAGGAAGGCAGCTGATTTTTGAGGGTTGATTTTATAGCCTGCTACTCTTCGAAAGTTTTGAATCAGCTCAAGGAGCTTGGGAGTAGAGTCTGTAGGATTCTTTAAATACAGAATCATGTCATCTGCAAAGAGGGATAGTTTTATTTCCTCTTTCCCTACTTGGATCCCCTTTATGCTTGCTTCTTGACTTATTGCACTGGCTAGGAATTCTAGTACTATGTTAAAGAGTAGTGGAGACAGTGGGCATCCTTGTCTCGTTCCTGAGTTTAGAGGGAATGGCTTTAGATTTTCACCATTAAGTGTAATACTAGCAGTGGGTTTCTCATACACAGCCTTTATTACATTGAGGAATGTTCCATGGATTCCTAGTTTCTCCAGAGCTTTTAACATAAAGGGGTGTTGGATCTTGTCAAATGCCTTTTCTGCATCTATCGAGATAATCGTGATTTTTGTCCTTGCTCCTGTTGATGTGTTGAAGTATATTAATTGATTTGCGTATGTTGAACCAGCTTTGCCTCCCACTGATGAATCCAGTGTGATCATAGTGTATAATTTTTTTGATGAGTTATTGTAGACGGTTGGCCAATATTTTGTTGAGAAATTTTGCATTGATGTTCATCAAAGATATGGGTCTATAGTTCTCTTTCTTTGATGAATCTCTGTCTGGTTTGGGGATGAGGGTTATACTGGCTTCATAGAATGAGTTTGGTAAAGAACCTTCATTTTCAATTTTGTTGAAGAGCTTGAGGATTTTTGGTGTGAGCTCTGCTTTGAACACCTTATAGAATTCAGCTGTGAATCCATCTGGTCCTGCGCTTTAATTAGGTGGAAGGTATCTAAATGCCATTTATATTTCAAAGCTTTCAATAGACCTGACAAAAAAGAACATCCCAGCACCACATGGTAATCTGAACTGGATCAATAGAAACCTTTCTTTTCTTAAGTATGAAATCCAACACTTATTACAGTCTTTTCACCACTTCTCCACTTGTGTCTCACTACATGGAGATGTCTCTGGACCTGGTTGGGGTCTTCCTTGACCTGGAAAGTGGGAGTGGGAGCTTTTGGAATGTCGAAAAGAGTTCACTTCTCTGGAGATACCCGAATGGCATTCTGCAATTTCCTGTCAGGCCCGTTTTTCACAGAGGCAACACATTGCCATGAGTGGAGAGCCTTTCCATGTGTTGGGAACTCTGCACCGGAGAACCCGGCTCACAAGTGTTCGCCATCCCAACTCAACCAACAGGTAAGCCAGGGGCTCTCTGGCCTATTGTCTCAGCTATGGGGAAAGGGTGAACAGGAAGATCACAGTTGAGAAGACACCATGCCAAAACACAAGAGCCTCTTCCAAAAACAAAAGCGAAAACAAAGAAACAACAAAGCAACAAAAACCCCACCCCCAAATGGAACCAAAAACCAAACAGTGAACAACTCCTCACCCACACCCCTAAACAGAGAAACAGGAGCAACAAAGGAAAAACAAAGAAAACTAACCACAAGAAAAAGAAACCAACAAATATGCAAGGCAAGGCAACTTCCAGTCGTTTGGCCCAGTGCAATGGAGTGCTGGCCTAGCTGGATCCCATTCCTTGGGACCACATACCTAGACAAAGCTGACTGAGAACCTCCTGTTCACGCTTTCCCCATAGCTGAGATTACAGGCCCTGGTGCTCCTGGCTTCCCTGTCTGTTGATTTGGGATGTTGATAACTTTTGAGATGAGGGCAGGGCTCAAAGGATGAAGACCCTGCCCAACAGAGGTTCCTAAGGCGTTCAAAAGTATACTGTAGGAGGATGCCCAAATAACATGACATACACTCCCTCAGTTATTTTGAGTAAACACAAGGTACAATGGATGTTTCCAGCCAGCTTGTTTAAGACATAAAGTACGAGATGCCGAGGAATGAGTTGGGGGAGGAGGGAGGATAAAAGACGGTTTGGGGAGGGATGTCTCATGTCTGAACATCCTAGCTACACAGGAGGCTGATATCTGAGGACTGCAGTTAAAAGTCAGTCTGGCAACAACAGGACTTGAGACTCTCACCTCCAAGTAATCATAAGAAAATGGGAAGCTGTAATTTGGCTCCAGGAGTAGGGGAGTAGCAATGAGCTGAAGATTTCAGGCACGGGGCCCAGAGTTCAAGCCCCATAACCCACAAAGCAAAGACCCAGTCACCATAGACTCTGGCTACAGTTTCTGTCGACCTTGTCTCTGCCTGTCCTCGGAAGAAAGGCAGACCCTTCCAAGAACGTGCCCTGCCTGCCAGGAACCCACCTGCAAGGGAGAGCTCAAGTATGACGACCTTTTGAAGAGTCTGGCTGCCCTTGTCAGAAAAGCCAGCCTCAGGTGATTCCTGAGCTCCGAGGAACACAAGTGTGGCCCACACAAGGAGACAGGGCGCATCTTCTGCCAGGTCGATAAGGTCCTGCTTTGTGCGCAGTGCTCCCAGTCTCAGGAGCACGAGTCTCACAGCCACCATACCCTAGAAAGGGCTGGTGAAGAGCAGCAGGAGGCAATTTGCAAGCTGACACCAACCATCTGGAAGAAGATACAAGAAATCCAGAGGAACATCCATAAGAATAGGAGACTCATCATTGCTGGAACCATACAGCTGTTGCTATTACATCCAGAAACCATAAGTTTCTGTAAGCCAAACTTAGTAAGTGTAAGACTCAATAACTGAAAATATTGCTTATTGTTTCTACTAGCCCTTACTTGATGAACCAACTGCAACATTCCATAAGCAAAAGTAAATTGATTCATGTATCTTCTTTGCCAAACACTTTGACCACCTCCTGACTCCCTCCCCAGGTTTGTTTCAGGTACATATATTGTACAGGGATGGTTACTCAGCAATATCACTAGGCAACCTGCTTGCCTCAGTCACCTTTCCCATAACCAAACCCTAACGCTAACACTAAACTCAACCCAAAACCTAACCAGAATCTAACCCAAAACTTATACCCAACCTTAATATTAAGGTAAACTGAACACTAAACAAAAATCTATACCTAGAAGGAAGGAAGATGGCGCCGAGACAATAGGGACGCTGCCTAGCTTTCTCTGACCAAAAGAGAGAACCAGGGAGTCCCATGAGCTAACTACGTAAAGAAATCCAGAACAACAAACTCAAAAAGCAATGGAGAAGAACTCAAACCGGAAAAGAAATCCAGATAAAGCTCACATCCAACTTTCTCAAAGAATTCGGAATGCGAGGACCCCTCCCCCACCTCTCGCCCAAAGCCGCGGAAAGCCTCGATAAGCAGCAGCTGGTGCCAGACCAAGCCGAGAAAAGCGGCTTGAGCGGGTACCGGCTAGACGCGGGGAAAGGGGGGCGGGCACCGGCTCTAATCCACGAAAAGCGGCGGCAGTGGAGGGCACCAGACTGGGAGCCCAACGGCTGCAGAAACCAGCAGAGAACCGGGCCAGCGAATGGCAGAAGCAGTGGAACCCAGACAGGGAACCAGAACAGCAAGCAGCAGAACCCAGACGCAGAACACAGGCGGCGGCGGAGACCCGAGGGGAGTGAAAGACTCCCCAACACCCTGGAGCACCCCCAGACAGACACAGAGGCGTGAGTAATACAGTGCATCCCCAAACACATCGGGAAAGCTGAGCGGGTGCCAAGCAAAAGAACTTAACTCAGACCCCAACACCCCACCCGAGAAAGACTGGCGGGAGCAGGGGGGCAAGGAATTTAGAATCCTGTCCCTTCCCTCAACAGCCCCCTCCCTCAGGCCTTTGATTGGAGATTGACAGGCGGGCTACCCATAAGACCCAGAACCCCACCAAGGGAGGCGGGGCTGTCCCAACTCCCACCCGCCCAAAGGGCTCAACCCCCAGTCCTCTGACTGGAGACTGACAAGCGGGTGGACCCTAAGACCCAGCACCCCACCAGGGGAGGAGGAGCTGTCCCAGCTCCCAACCACCCACCAGGCTCCTATCCCAGGCCACTGGATCTGGAGAGTGGAGGGCGTTCGGACCCTCCCTTACAACAGTGGGTAGGGGGTGTGGGTAAATAGGAGCCAGCATCTGCCCACCCCTCAATTCTTGAGCGGGGCATCCTCCAGCTGGGAATCCTGAGCAACACACCACCGAGGGCCCCCCCCCCCACAGTAGCAGACTCTGACAAAGCAGTGGAAACACAGCAGGGATCTGAAGGGCCTACCAGCAGCCAAGCTCCCCTTCTGAGAACCAAAAAGGCGCGGCTCCGCCCATGGAGCCCAGGTCCCCAGCTGGGCCCTGACCCTGGGAACAGAGGGGCCTCCTACTGGTCCTGCTGAGAGCTCCTGAAACTCTCAATCCCCACATCCTTGGCTTGGGGCCGCCCCTGGAAGCAGCACAGGAAAACGTCCGCCAACCGCGCTCATATGGAAGCTTGCAGATCCATCCTATGGTTCACTGTGAGGCCACTGGTTGGGCTAAGAACTAGTCGCGCAGCAACAAATAAGTTTTATTCTAATACTTTCCAAACTTTGTACTCAAATACGCTACCTACTTACCCCCTGACCTCTCTCATTCTATATTTCTATCTCTGGACCTCTGCTCCACTTTTAACCCTTATACTGCATGGATCTACACTCGATGGCTGTTGAGTAACATTGTATATCTAGGTGTTTAATTATTCTCTAGGCTCAGAGGGACTTAAAGACAATAGAGATTGGATTGAGAGGCTTATTGTGTTGGATATAAATCGGTTATCAGTGGATAATTAGACTAGTCGGTAACTGCACAAAAAGAAAGAGTGATAACACCAATCAAAACTTGTGAACATCTAGAGTCTGCCACCTACAGAGGTCTAGGTTGGTTATATCTGAAAAACTATAATCGTGTTTAGTATTAATCTTGCTCCCATTTTCAAATGGGCAGAAAAAGAAACTCAAGAAAAATGTCAAATCAAGAAACAACATCTCCCACCCCCCCCCCACCCAATGTGAACAGCCAATGGAACAGTCACTGGCAAACCTAGAGGAGAGTCTTCCAAGTGCTGTACAAGTGCAATTGATAAACATCATTAATGAAAAATGTGAAAATATAAAGAAAGAGATAATGGAGGAAGCCATAGCTGAACAAGAGGAAACCATAAACAAGGTGATAAGTGAAAAAGAAGAAGCCATAAAGCAGGCCATAATAAAGGTTTTTCAAAGAAATATGAATGAATTCATAGAATCCACAAATAAAAAGGTAACCGAACTCCAGCAAATGTTCAAAGAATATAAAGCTACTGAGCTAACCACTCAAATGGATATCAAGGAGCTAAAGAAATCCATACATGATCTAAAAGAAGAGATGCAAGGCATCAAAAATGAGCAATTAGTAGCAAGGGAGATGAAAAATAAAGTAGATAGCTTTGATAGCAGGTTAGACAATGCAGAGGAGAGAATTTCCGGGGCTGAAGATAATTTAGTTATTATAGAGAAAGAACAGAAAATGAGTCAATCCAAATCTAGGAAAAATGAGAGAGCGCTTCAGGAGGTCCAAATTAGGAAGCCTAATTTAAGGCTAATTGGTATTGAGGAGGGTCTGGAGAAAGAGGTCAATGGTATTGGAAATATACTTCAGGGAATCATCTCAGAGAATTTCCCAAATATCCAGAAGGGCAGACCCATCAAGATACAAGAAGCTTTTAGAACCCCAAACAGACCTGACCAGAAAAGAACATCCCACCGCCACATCGTAATCTGAACTGGATAAATAGAAACCAATAAAAGGATCCTAAAGGCAGCCAGGGAAAAGGGTTCAGTAACCTATAAAGGAAAACCAATCAGAATAACCCCAGATTACTCAGCAGAGACCATGCAAGCAAGAAGTGACTGGAAGCATATATGTCATGCCCTTAAGTCAAATAACTACCAACCAAGAATCCTGTACACAGCTAAGCTCTCATTCATAACTGAGGGAACAATAAAAGCATTCCATTCCAAGGTAAAGCTGAAACAATATGTCGCAACGAAACCAACACTACAGAGAATTCTGAAAGATGTTCTATACATAGCAAACCAAAATAAATGCAATATAGGGAAAGAAATGGCACCTAAACAGCATACCACCTAAGGACCACAAGAACTGTCAAGACACAGGCCCAAATAAAAGCTTTTAAAAATGGTAGGACCTAATAAATATTTCTCAATCCTATCTCTCAATATCAATGGACTTAACTCTCCAATTAAACGGCATAGGCTGTCTAGTTGGATCAAAAAGCAAGCGCCATCATTCTGCTGTCTTCAGGAGACACATCTTACCCAAAAAAACAATCATCTTTTGAAAGTGAGAGGTTGGAATAAACTCTATCAAGCTAACGGCCCCCATAAACAGGCTGGAGTTGCCATCCTCATATCAGATAAAATAGACTTCAAACCAAAGTTAGTAAGAAAAGACAAAGAAGGTTACTACATACTACTAAAGGGATCTTTCCTCCAGGAATACATAACGATCCTAAATATTTACACACCCAATCCCGGATCTCCAAACTTCATCAAGCAAACTTTACTTACACTGAAACCATACATAGATCGAAATACAGTGATTGTCGGTGACTTTAACACACCACTTTCACCTATGGACAGATCAACAAGGCAAAAACTCAACAGAGAAACCTTAGAACTGAACAACTATATAGACCAATTAGATCTAACAGACATCTGCAGAATATTCCACCCAGCAACAACACAATATACGATTTTCTTAGCACCACATGGAACATTTTCCAAAATAGATCACATCTTAGGCCATAAAACAAACCTGGAGAGATTCAGAAACACAGAAATTATTCCATGCACACTCTCAGACCACAAAGGCATCAAACTGGAACTGAACACACATCTCCACCAACGAAAACCCTGTAACTCATGGAGACTGAACAACACATTGTTGAATCACCAATGGGTCATAGAAGAGATCAGAACAGAAATCCAACCGTTTATGAAATTTAACAGTAAGGAGCACACAAACTACCACCTCCTTTGGGACACAGCAAAGGCAGTACTCAGAGGAAAATTTATAGCGCTGAGTGCCTACAACAACAAGTTGGAAAAATTGCAAACCAACAAGTTAATGTCTCACCTTAAGCTCCTGGAAAAAGAGCAACAAACCAACCCTAATCCCAGTAGAAGAAAGCAAATAATTAAAATCAGAGCAGAATTAAATCATTTGGAATCCAAAAAAACTATAGAAAGAATCAACAAAACAAGGAGTTGGTTCTTTGAAAGAATTAACAAAATTGACAAGCCCTTAGCAAATCTTACCAAAAAAAGAAGAGAGCATATCGAAATAAACAAAATCGCAGATGAAAATGGTAATATCAGGACAGAAATTACCAAGATCCAGAATATCATGAGGGAATACTTCTCAAACCTTTATGCCAACAAATTTGAGAATCTAGATGAAATGGATGAATTCCTAGCCAATATTAACATACCCACACTGAACCAAGAAGAACTAAGCCAACTCAACAGGCCTATTTCAAGCTCTGAAATAGAAATGGCAATTAGAGAACTTCCACCTAAGAAAAGCCCAGGGCCAGATGGATTCACAGCTGAATTCTATAAGGTCTTCAAAGCAGCTCTCACACCAATACTCCTCAAGCTCTTCAACAAAATTGAAAATGAAGGTTCCTTACCAAACCCATTCTATGAAGCCAGTACAACCCTCATCCCCAAACCAGACAAAGTTTCATCAAAGAAAGAGAACTATAGACCTATATCTTTGATGAACATCAATGCAAAACTTCTCAACAAAATACTGGGCAACCATCTACAACAACTCATCAAAAAAATTATACACTATGATCAAACTGGATTCATCACAGGGAGGCAAAGCTGGTTCAACATACGCAAATCAATTAATATACTTCAACACATCAACAGGAGCAAGGACAAAAATCACATGATTGTCTTGATAGATGCGGAAAAGGCATTTGACAAGATCCAACACCCCTTTAAGTTAAAAGCTCTGCCAAGGGCTAATTACAATAAAAAAAATTTAAAGGAAAAAAAAAGAAAAGAAAGGTGTCCTGACATCCATCCATGGGGACTTCTATCCCCACCGCCAAGTCCCTGCTGACTCCTACAGCCCAGGTGGAAGAACCATTGGCACTGAATTCCCAGTAATGTTTCTAGGAGCTGAATCCCTGGGCCCCGAAGGCCGTCAAATCGATGGAGTGTTCAGTAGGATTCCCAAGGGCGTCTCCTCGGGCGGCTCCAACCTCTTGTGGAGGAACGGGTGGTTCATCTGGATTGTGGGTAGCATCTTGCAAGGAAATGCCCACTCGGTACTTGTTGAGTTTCTCCAGTATTCCAGGGACTGGAAGAGCACTAGATATCGCCTCAGAGGGCGAGGTATGAAGGCCAGCACTTCCTTACAACTCTCCAGTGTCAAGTCGACAGCCTGGAGAAGTTCCAGGTCTGGCTTCTGGTATGTCTGTATTAGCTCTTGGAAGGTTTATCTGATCTGGCGTACGTTCTGAATCATCTGGGTCTCTATTTAGCTGAGTTGCTATAAACCCTGTCTTCCTTGGCTGAGAAGTCTCTCTGCATGCTGCTTTTCCTCCTCCTGGCATTCCTGATCTAGCATCGCAAACACCTCCTTGGTGGTACAGGTTCACATAGCGAACCCACTGGGTGATTAGTCTACTATTCTTGTGGATGTTCCTCTGGTTTTCTTGTATCATGTTCCAGATGGTTGGCATCAGCTTGCAAATGGCATCCTGCTGTTCTTCAGTATCCCTTTCCAGGGGATGGTGACTGTGAGACTCTTGCTCCTGAGAGCGGGAGCACTGCGCACAGAGCAGATCCTTGTCCACCTGTTAGAAGATGTGCGTTGTCTCCTTGTGTGGGCCTCACTTGTGTTCCTCCGAGCTCAGGAATCGCCAGAGGCTAGCTTTTCTGGCAAGGGCCACCAGGCTTTTCAGAATGATATAGAATTTGTGGTTTTAGCTGCTTGTTTGGTTAAGGTTAGGGACAGTGTTCGGGTCTGGGTTAGATTGAGAGTTCAGGTTAGTATTCATGTTAGGTTTAGGGTTAGTCTCAGTTTTGAGGTTTGGTTTAGGTATTGGGTAAGTGTTCTTATTTGAGTTAGGTTTGGATTCAGATTAGGGTTAGGGTTAGTGTTCGAGTTAGGTTTAGGCTAGGATTAGGATTACGGTTCAGGATTGGAGTACTGTTCGAATTGGTATTATGGTTAAGTATAGGTTTTTGGTTAGTGTTCAGTTTACCTTAATATTAAGGTGGGTTTAAGTTTTGGGTTAGATTCTGGTTAGGTTTTAGGTTGAGTTTAGTGTTAGGGTTAGGGTTTGGGTTTGGGAGAGGTATTAGAGAAGGATTAACATTAGATTTATGGTTAAATTTACAGTTAGGTGTAGGGATAGCATTAGGTTTTTTTGTTCAAGTTAGGGATAGGGTTAGGTCTCAGTGCAGGTTTTGGTTATGGGTTAGGGTTAGGGTTAGTTTTCAGGTTATGTTTAGGGTTATTATTATGGTTCACATTCAGGTTAGTTTTCAGGTTAGGTTTGGGGTTTGGGTTATAGTGAGGGATAGATTTTGGGTTAGAGTTTGGTAAGGATTAATATTAGGGTTAGGGTTAGAGTTTGGGTTACAGTTAGGGTTAGTTTTAAGTGTAGGATTAGTTAATGTTCGTTTTTGGGTTCGGGTTTGGGTTCATGTTAGTTTTTGAATTAAAGTTCAGGTTAGGGTTATGTTTAGGGTTCAGGTTAATTTTGATAATGGCTAATGTTTGGGGTAGGATTAGGTTTAGATTTAGGGTTCAGGATTGGGTTCAGACCAGGTTTAGGTTTTGGGTTAGGGATCGGATTAGGATTAGTGTTATCATTCGGGTTAGGGGTATGCTTCAGATTCTAGTTAACTTAAAGTTTCATATTTGGTTTCTGGATATTGTTAGGATTAGGATTTGGTTTAGGGTTAGGGTTAAGGTTGAGGTTCAGTTTAGTCTTAGGTTAAGGGTTAGAGGTTAGATTCGGGTTGGGGTTCTGGTTAGAGTTAGGGTAAGGGCTCTCTTTAGGGTTAGGGTTCAGGGTTGGTTTAGGTTTAGGCTTCGGGTTACTGGTCGGGTTAGGGTTTGAGTTCTGATTTGGGTTCGAATTAGAGTTCATTTTAGGTTTAGGATTAGGGTTTGTTTCTGGATAGGGTTAGATTTTGGGTTCGTGTTAGGGTTACGGTTAGTGTTTGGATTCAGGTTAGGTTTGGGTTTAGCTTTCAGTTTCAGGTTAGGGTTAGGGCTAGGGTTAGGGTTCAGTTTAAGGTTGGGTTTGGAATTTGGGTTCATGTTTGGGTTAGAGATAGGGTCTGTGTTAAGATTACATTGACCGAGAGTTTTCGTGTTAGGGTTTGGGTTAGGTATATCTTTAGGGTTAGGATTAGCATTCAGGTTAGGATTGGTTTTCACGTTTGGATTCATGTTTGGGTTAGAGTTAGCATTTGGGGTAGGATTGGGCTTCAGGTAAGGGTTAGGGTTCGGGTTCAGGTTAAGGTTATGGACAGTTTTCTTGTTGCGGTTCGCTTTAGGTTTCGGCTTCGGGTAGAGTTAGGGTTCGGGTTCAGGCTCAGATTCATATTACGGTAAGGGTTAGGGTTCAGGTCAGGTTTAGGGTTCACTTTAGTGTGTGGTGAAGGGTTCAGTTTAGGGATAGGATTACAGTGTTGATTAGGGTTAGGGTTTTGGTTAGGTTTAGGATTACATTTAGGGCTACTGTTCTGGTTAAGTTTGGGTTTGGTTTCAGGTCTGATTAAGTTTGGAGCTAGGATTAGGATTTGGCATAGGTTTCAGTTTAGGGTTAGGGTTAGGACTCAGGTTAGGGTTATAGTTAGGTTTAGGATTCTGGTTGGGTTTAGGGTTCAGGACAGGGTTCAGGTACAGTTTACGGTTAGGTTATGTTTACGATTAGGGTAAGGATTTGGTTTTGGTTAGTGTTATGGTTAGGGTTAGATTTTGGGTTCAGATTGGATTAGGGTTATCCATAGGTTTAGGGATAGAATTAGAGTTCAGGTTCACGTTTGTATTATGATTAGGATTCAGTGTTGGTTTTGGTTTAGGTGTAGGGTTAGGTTTAGGGTTTAGAGATAGGGTTAGGGTTTGGTTTAGGTTTTGTGTTCAGGTTAAGGTTAGGTTTCATGTTAGTTTAGGGATAGTGTTTAGGTTAGGGTTCGGTTTGGGTTCGAGTTTTGGTTTTGGTTAGGTTTAGAATTAGGTGTAGAGTTAGGGTTTGGGTTCGGTTTAGGGTTAGGGTTATGTGTAGGATTCGGGTTTGGTTTAGGGTTAGTGTTTGGGGTAGTGTTAGAGTTAGAGTTAGGTTTAGGGTTCAGATTCTGCTTAGGTTAAGTGTTCAGGTTAGCGTTAGGTTTAGGTTTAGGACTACTTTTTGGGTTAGGGTTAGAGTAAGGTTTACCGTTCGGCTTTGGGTTATTGTTAGGGTTTGAGTTAGGGTTCAGGATAGGGTTAGGGTTAGGGTGAGGGATCAGATTTGGCTTATATTTCTGGTTCACCTTAGGGTTAGGCTTTGTGTTTAGGTTTAGGGTTAAGTTCAGGTTACAGTTAGGGTTAGGATTCGGTTAGCCTTCGGGTTAGGGTCGGGTTTGGATTAGGATTATGGTTAGGGTTACGTTTCTGGTTAGGGTTAGGTTTCTATTTAGGATTTGGGTTAAGGTTAGAATTTGGGTTCTGTTTAGGGGTAGGGTTTAGGTTAGGTTTAGGTTTACCGTTCAGGTTAGGGTTATGGTTCTGTTTTAGAGTTCGTTTCAGGTTAAGTTTAGGTTTCTGTAAGGGTTAGATTTAGGTTTACAGTTTGGTTTAGTGTTAGGATGCAGGTTAGACTTAGAGTTATTGTTAGGGTCAGGATTTGCATTCGGGTTAAAGTTTTGGAATGGGGTTATGTTTAGGGTTTGGGTTAGATTTAGGGTTAGGGTTTGGTTTATATTTAGGTTAGGGTTACGGTTTGTGTTATGTTTTGTTTTAGGTTAAGGGTTTGGTTTAGGGTTCTGTTTAGAGTAAGGGTTCAAGTTTGGGTTAGGTTTGGAGTAAGGTTTCCACTGATGATTAGGGTTTAGGTTAAGGCTGGGTTAAGGTGAGAGTTAGTGTTCAGCTTAGAGTTAGATTTTGTGTTAGCATTAGGTTTCAGGTTAGAGTTCAGGTTAGGGTTAGGTTTCAAGTTAGGGTTTGGTTTTGGTTTCTAGCCAGGTTAGGGTTTGGGTTATAGTTAGGATGCTGTGTTAGGATGCAGTTTAGGATTACAGTTAGGGTTAAGGTTAGGTTTCATATTCGAGTTCTGGTTGGGGTTTGGGTTAGGACTCTGGTTAGGGTTACGCTTAGGTTAAGGTTAGTGTTAGGATTATTGTTAGGGTAGGGTTAAATTCGGGTTCATGTTATGGTTATGGTTAGGGTCGGGTTCATGTTCAGGTTCGAGTGAGGGGTAGGGGAGTGCTTAGGTTTAGAGTGAGGTTTAAGGTTTGGGTTAGTGTTCGGTTTAGGGTTCGGGTTGGGATTCAGGTAAGCTTAGGGTTAGGATTAGGATTACGGTTAGGGTTAGGGTTAGGGTTGGTTTTGGGTTCAAGTTCCAGTTAGGGTTAGTATTTTTTATTGAGTTTGTTTTAGGGTTAGGGTTAGGGTCCAGGTTAGGGTTAGTGCTACGTTTAGGGTTTTCGTAAGGGTTAAGTTTAGGGTTAGGAGTAGAGTTTGTCTTATGGTTGGGGTTAATTTTCATTTTCGTCTTAGGTTAGAGTTAGGTTTTGGTTTTGGTTTAAGTTTGGTTTTGGGTTCCAGTTAGGGTTCATGTTTGGGTTAGATTAGGGTTAGGTTTCGTCTTTGGATTAGGTTTATGCTTAGAATTAGATTTAGGGTTAGGATTAGGAATTGTGTGCACGTTTGGATCGGGTTAGGACTTGGTGTAGGTTTATGTTTAGGGTTAGGGTTAGCCTTTGTATTTGGATTAGGATACAGGTTAGAGTTTGTTTTAGGGTTACAGTTAGGGTTCATAAGTAGGATAGGGTTAGGGTTATGGTTAGGGTTAGAATTAGTTTGCAGATTACAGTTGGGATTAGGGTTAGTGTTAGGGTTTGGGCTCCTGTTCAAGGTCACGCTCGTTTTAGGGTTAGCTTTTGGGTTCGTTTTAGGGATATGGTTAAGTTTCATGTTAGGGATAATGTTCGGGTTAGGGTTCGGGTTGGGTTTTGGATTAGAGTTAGCGTTCTGGTTTGGGTTCTGGTATGGTTAGGATTATGGCTAGGGTTTGGGTCAGACTTAGGGTTGTTGTTCATGTTAGGGGTAAGTTTCGTGTTAGGGTTAGGATTATCTTTAGGGTTAGCCTTAGGGTTCTGCTTAGGGTTTCTGTTTAGGTTTGAGTTAGTGTTAGTGTTATGTTTAGGGTTAGGTTTTGGGTTAGGGTCAGGTTAGATTTAGGTTTAGGTTTCAGGTTGGGGTTAGGGTTACAGTTTCAGGTTATGGTTAGTGTTATGTTTAGGGATTGGGTTGTTCAAATTAAGGTTAGGGTTTGGATAAGGGTTAATTTTAGAGTCCATGTTTGAGTTAGGGTTAGGATAAAGGTTAGGGTTCAGGTTCATGGTCAATTTAGGGTTAGGGTCAGAATTTTGTGTAGGTTTCATTTGAAAGTTAGGAATCAGGTTAGGTTCTTTAGTTCAGGTAAGGGATACAATTAGGGTTAGGTTTAGGGTTAGATTTCTGGTTAGGGTTGGTTTGAGTTAGGTTTAGAGTTAGGTTTAGATTTGGGGTGGGGTTCTCACAGGGTTAGGTTTAGAATTAGGGTTAGGGTTCTGGTTAGGGTCAGAGTTAGGTTTAGGGATAGAATTAGGGTTCGGGTTGAAGTTTGGGTGAGGCTTACGATTCAGTGTAGGATTTGGTTTAGGGTTAGGTAAGGGTTAGGGTTAGGGTTAGGATTCAGATTAGGTTTCAAATTACAGTTAGGATTAGGGATAACATTCTGCCTCGGGTTCGGGTTCAGGTTCAGGTTAAGATTAGGCTTAGGGTTAGGGTTAGTTTTCAGGTTATGGTTATGGTTTGGGTTATTGTTAGGATTGGAGTTCCAGTTTTAGTTCGGTTTAGTGTTAGGATTGAGGTTCATTTTGGAGGAGGTTTAAGATTTGAGTTCCTGTAAAGGTTACTTTAGGGTTCAGGATACATTTAGGATTCAGGTCAGGGTTAGGATTCAGGTTTAGATTTGTGTTAGGGTTAGGGTTCTGGTTAGGGTTAGGGTTAGTGTTTAGGTTAGTGTTAGGTTTGGGTTTCAGGTTAGTGTTAGAGTTATTCTCACCAACAGTCCAGTAGAGGTTCATATAAGCCACATCCCCACCAGCATTTGTTGTTATGTTTCTAATTGAAATGAGGTGAAATATCAGTGATATTTTAGTTTGCAGTTCTTTTATGGGTAGAGATGTTGAACACTTCTTTATGTGTCTTTTGGTCATTCTAATTTCTTTCTCAAAAAAACAACCCTCCCCAAAATAACCATACCTTACAACATCAATACATCCATTGGATAGTCAAATTTTAATATCTTATTTTCCTATTTTATTTCTTCATTGTCATTGGGGAGTGGACATTGTAATAGTAAATTGGCATGCATTCAGACATGAGATACACTTTGTTCTACTATAGGAATCTTTGGATGTAGACATTTAGGAGATGCTTAGGCATGTGGGAAATAGGTTTCCTTGGAAGAATTTAGATAAAACACCAAAGTTTCAGTTGGTAATTATTGCTGTCTTCTTTCTTCTGTCAGGAGTATTCAGGGAATTTTGTCACTAGCTGATGTGAAACATGATAAAGGTCTTTTTCTCTGTATAAAGCTATTATTTATAAACACGTATGTTTAAATCTCTGTAATGCAACATTTCAGAAAACATAAGATTTAAACTTCTTGTGTTTGAAATTCAGTGCAAACTAGGCATCCAATCTTTGGCCATATACTCAGTGCTTCTACTGTAAATGATATGAGAGTCTTCGTTTCATTCAAACGAATCAATAGGGTTGAACATAATTTTCTTAGTAAAAACTTCATCAGAATTTAACAATAGCTAAAATCTGTGAGAGTAGTTAATGCAATATATTTGAGAGTCTCTGCTTAATACTGAGTTATAACTGTTTTTTGTACTTTAATAAGACTTTTCACGCTCCTCTCTTAAGATGACAGTGTTCTAGTTGTATTTTAGTGGGGTAGGCTATCACTTGGGAGTAAGTATGGAAAATACACTCTACTTCTTTCCTTCAACCAAAAGGGAGAACAATGGAAACAAAAGAGGTAAAATGAGCTTTAGTAGTTGTTACACACAAGCAGATTGCTTGCAAAGTATCAAGAGTGTGTGCCATGGTACTCACATAGAATTTTGTCAGAATGTACTATTTAAATCCAGAATACCATATAATGAGAAATTACTTTTACTTCAATACTTTTTTAAGAGTTTTGTTTGATTTTAACCAGAAAAAAAACCTTGTGTC
Organism: Megascapheus bottae; assembly: GCF_031878675.1. Classification (NCBI taxonomy): domain Eukaryota; kingdom Metazoa; phylum Chordata; class Mammalia; order Rodentia; family Geomyidae; genus Megascapheus; species Megascapheus bottae. Next base: position 7,194,803 of record NC_143543.1, read on the forward strand.
ATTTTCTGCCTGTCCTGGCTCTTGAATTAAGGGCCTGGGAATTTCCATAAGCTTTCTCAAGGCTGGAGCTCTACCACTTGAGCCATGGCATTATTGCTGGCTCTTTCTGTGTATGTGGTAATGAGGAATCAAACCCAGGGCTACATGAATGTAGGAAAGCACTCTATTACTAGACCATGCCCCCAACCCTACTTGTCATTTTTTTAATGCGGAGAAGAACGAAGAATATCTAACAATTACAGGTGTAGGAATGGGGAGATCAGTGTATCCAAGTCTTGCTGCATGAATGGAAATGTCGAAGAATCAGTGAATGATTGGCATTCCCTACCTGTTGCCTGGAATGGGATTCACATGTATGTGCACAAGAACGCCCTCACAAGCACATGTGTGTGTATGTGTGTGTGTGTGTGTGTGTGTGTGTGTCTGTGTCTTTAAACCAGAGCCTAGGTGCTCTCCTTGATCTTTTTTGCTTAGGGTTAGCATTCTGCCTCTTGAACTATAGCTCACTTCTGGCATCTTGGGGAGGAATGTGATGGATAATTGCAGACATTCTTGCCTGCACTGGGTTTGAAACATGATCTTCAGAACTCAGCCTCCTGAAAACCCACGAACCTGATGGGTTGTCCTGTTGTAGTGCATTGGTGATTTATTCCAGGAAATAGTATCAATCTACAAGAAAGAGTATCTATCTCCATCAATTATCACTTTATTTCAGTCCTTGTGAGGTAGCTGTTATGGTATTAATTCATTTTTACCATGTCTTTATTGTATTGTCTTTCTGTCAGTAGACATTCTGTTATGCTTTCACTTTCATCAAAATTTGCTGACACAACAACTGCAATACAGCTGTTGGTGGATGGCTTTTCTTGAAGAATAAATAACTAATGAACAACATGTTTCCATTCACTTCCACCAACCATCCTCTATCAAATATATATGTTGTATGATTTTTACTTAAAAAGTGTGTGTGTCCCACTTAAACTTTCATTGAATTCTTTTTCTAAAGTCTGTGATTGTGGTTACGGATGTGATAATATAATCCTTTGACTTGTTGTTTTGTTTTGAAGAACTGGATGAAAAGCTACCATTACTATAGCACACATTTACTTAGAGAGCTGAAGCTACATGATGGTCATTCCAGAGTTTTTCTTTGACATTGGCTTCATAACAAGCAAATAGAGGCATGATTTATGAGCATCAATATCAGAATTTCTGCAGCCCAAATCTCAGTAGCCAGGTTAACCTCTATCAAGGATAACCTCTAGAGTGGAGGTTTAGTTTGCAGAGTCTATATGAAGTACCAGCAATTTTCATGGAGTGTTTTGAAATTTGTTTCTCTCTGCTCCAGCATTTCACTGACTTGTTTGTTTTCAGGAATTTTAGCTTAAGAAACATACTGCTTCTCTGAGTCTTTGCAATGGGTTGAGGCTTGTCCTCAGGGAATAGACACCCTTTACCTGAATGGTTTTTGGCTCAAGGATTGTATCCTACCACTTTGAGCCACAGTTCTACATCTGGTTCTCTGGTGGTTGAGTGAAGATAAGTTTCTCAGGACCTCCTGCCAGGGCTGTATTTGAACCTCAGATCTCAGCCCCCTGAATAACTAGGATGAGTAATGTGAGCCACAGAGCTCCACTGATTCTAGTAATTTCCATCAACCTTGATACTAGGGATTTCATTTGAGCTTAACATTCTGTCTAAAGAGTTGTTGATTTTTATTTCATTTGTTTTCCTTGTGTGCATGAGCATATGTCTTTCTGTATCCTAACAACAGGCAAAATAAAGTAAAATTGTGTGACATCATTTAGCCCTAAAAGTACCAGAGTTTTGCTCTGTATTTGTGCCACTTATGAAAATAAGATGAGCCAAAGCCTGGAATATATGTTACAAGATTGAGTGACCGGTGAGCCCTCATCTAAGTGAGCACTAAACTTCTGAATATTCTGTCATTTTTTGATGCTTGATTATTACCAATGTCAACATCAGAACTTCACCTCTCTACTGACTATAACATTTTCACATCATTGACGGGATATCTATAGCATCATCTCTCGTGTCATTGTCTTAATTAGACTTGATAAACTTATTTCCTTTCTGATGGCCAACAACAATACTGACATATGGATAGTAGGTATTTGGGAATTCATGTGTTTTGATGAGTATGAATAATTGTTACTAAATGGGACATCACTGTTTTACTTGTGAATAATAATCCAACACCATTTAATAAATTATTAAAATAAATCAGAAAATCAATTATGACTTCAAGAGAAACTGACATCTTGTCACCATATATTTAATGAAAATGTTAACAATTTAGAAATATTTGCTCAGTAGTGTGCCATTTAAAACAAACATAAACACAATGGTTTTTTTGACAACTACATTATTATATTTCCAGTATAAAACTAGTGTAATAGATATCTATTAGAAACACAAAGGTGAGAAAAAAGTACAATGTGAATAAGTGTGTAATGCAATGTGTAAATGATTGTGAAAGAGTGCCATTATGTAATTATACATGTTAAACAGTCACACGTTTCTTTAAATATGTAGAACACAGTAATTCAACCTGTTTAAAATAATGAATAATAAAGTACTGGAAATATAATGTCTTCATGGTATAAACTGTAAGAACACCTAGAGGTCCCTCAGTTGATGAGTGGGTCAACAAATTGGGGTATTTGTACACAATGGAATTCTGTGCTGCTCTCAGAAAAATGACATTGCCCCATTTGTTAGGAAATGGAAAGACTTAGAAAAGATCATATTAAGTGAAGTAAGCCAGACTCAAAGGAACACCATTGATAACATAAAAAGAAAAAAATATGTATATCTAACATATATAACTGTATATATATATAATGTAAAGTGATTTAAAAATACATTCACCCATTTTTTTGGTTTTTGTTTTTTCTTTTCCCCTCACATCTCAATTTTATTTTTTTATTTTTACAATTATACTTTTATTGTAATTAAAAGAAGGGTTACATTATATTCATCACATAGAAGGTACATTACTTTACAAACATTGATATCCCTTCTCAAGTTTGGTCCCCAATTACCACCCCCCATACCTGACCTTCATCTTTTTTTTCTCTTTTTTATTGTAATTAATAAAAAGGTTACATGATATTTGCCATGTTGCCATGGTTGGTTCCATATATTTGTTATGGTAAATATTGCTGCAATGAACATTGTTGTGCTAATGGATTCAGTATGTCCTTCTTTCTGGATTGGGTAAATGCCAAGTAGTGGAATTGCTGCTCATAGAGGAGGTATATGTTAACCCTTTTGAGGCACTGCTGTACTGTTTTCAATAGTGGTTGAACGAGTTTGCACTCCCACAAACAGTGTAGAAGTGATCCCTCCTGGCCACATCCCCTCCAGCATCTGTTTTTATTCGTTTTCCGGATCCTGGCCATTCTAACTGGAGTGAGGTGGAATCTTAGTGTTGTTTTGATTTGCATTTCTTTTATGACTAGAGATGTTGAGCATTGCTTCTTGTGTCTATAGGCCATTTTTGTTTCTTCTTCAGAGTAGACTCTCTTTAAGTCTTAGGCTCATTTTTTAATGGGATGGTTGTTACTTTGGAGGTTAGTTTTGGAGTGATTCAATTTTTTGAGCTGTTGATCTATTTTAGATATGAGGCCTTTGTCTGTTGTTTGGTTGGTGAAGATTTTCTCCCACTCTGTAGGCTTCCTAATTAGTTTACTAGCTATGTCTTTGCCATACAATAGCTCTGCACTTTAATGCACTCCCACTTATCCAGCCTTTCTCTGATTTGTTGTGGTTCCTGGTCCTTACTAAGAACATTTCGACCTGCACCAAGGAGGCCTAGTGGATCTCCTACTCCTTCTTGTAAAGTTTTCAATGTGTTGGCTTTTACCTCCAGGTCTTTGATCCATTTGGAGTTAATTCTAGTGCAGAGTGACAAAGAAGGATCTAACTTTAGTTTTCTACAGGTGCTTAACCAGTTCTACCAGCACCAGTTGTTGAAGAGGGTATCTTTCTTCCATTCTTTATTTTTGGCTCCCTTGTCAAAGATTAGGTGGCTATAGGCCTGTGGTATAATATCTGGGTCCTCAGTTCTAGTCCATTGGTCTTCAGGCCTGTTATTGTGCCAGTACCATGCTGTTTTGTTTATTATAGCTCTGTAATGGAGTCTAAAGTTTGGTACTGAAATTCCTCCTCGCTGTTCTTTCTGCTAAGAAATTTTTTTGCTATACGGGGTATTTTATTATTCCATAAGAAATTTTGGATTGCCTCTTCTATTCTTTAAAGAATGCCATTGGGATATTCATGGATATTGCGTTGAATTTGTAGATAGCCCTTGGCAAGATTGTCATTTTCACAATGTTGATTCTTCCAATCCAGGAGTATGGAAGGTTTTTCCATTTCCTCAATTCTGCTTAATTTCTTTTTTCAGGATTTTAAAGTTTCCATCAAAAAGATCCTTTACATTCTTAGTTAAGGTAATTCATAAGTACTTTATTTTCTTTGTGGCTGTTGCAAAAGGAGTTGCTTTCCTGATTGTTGCCTCATTCCTCTCACTGTTGGCATAGAGGAAGGCAGTTGATTTTTGAGTGTTAATTTTGTAGCCTGTTACCCTTCAAAGTTTTGAATCAGCCCCAGGAGTTCGGGAGTAGAGTGTGTAGGATTCTTTAAATACAGAATCATGTCATCTGCAAAGAGGGAAAGTTTTACTTCCTCTTTCCCTCTTTGGATCCCTTTTATGCTTGCATCTTGCCTTATTGCATTGGATAGGAATTCTAATACTATGTTAAAGAGGATAGGAGAGAGTGGGCATCATTGTGTCATTCCTGATTTTAGAGGAAATGCCTTTATCTTTTCACCATTAAGTATAATACTAGCTGTGCATCTGTCATACACAGCCTTTTTTATATTGCGGAATGTTCCATGGATTCCTACTTTCTCCAGAGCCTTTAACCTAAAGGAGTGTTGGATCTTGTCAAATGCCTTTTCCCCATCTATTGAGACAATCATGTGATTTTTGTCCTTGCTCCTGTTGATGAGTTGAATTATATTTATTGATTTGTGTATTTTGAACTAGATTTGCCTCACTGTGATGAATCCTGTTTTATCATAGTGTAAAATTTTTGGATGAGTGCTTGTAGACACTTGCCCAGTATTTTGTTGAGAAGTTTTACCTCGATCTTCTTCAAAGAAATAGGTTTATAGTTCTCTTTCTTTGATGAATCTCTGTCTGGTTTGGGGATGAGGGTTATACTGGCTTCATAGAATGATTTTGGTAAAGAACCTTCATTTTCAATTTCGCTGAAAAGCTTGAGGAATATTGGTGTGAGCTCTGCTTTGAAGACCTTACAGAATTCAGCTGTGAATCCATCTGGCCCTGGGCTTTTCTTAGGTGGAAGGTCTCATATTACCATTTCTATTTCAGTGCTTGAAATAGGCCTGTTTAGTTGGGGTAGTTCTTCTTGGTTCAGTGTGGCCATACTAATATGGGTTAGGAATTCATCCATTTCTTCCAGATTCTCAAATTTGTTGGCGTAAAGATTTGAGAATTATTCCCTCCTGATACTCTGGATCTTCATAATTTCTCTTGTGATATTACCATTTCCGTCTGAGATTTTTTTTATTTCTGTATGTTCTCTTCTTTTTTTGGAAAGATTTGCTAAGGGTTTGTTAATTTTGGTACTTCTTTCAAATAACCATCTCCTTGTTGTGTTGTTTCTTTCTATGGCTTTTTTTTGGATTCCAAATCATTTAATTCTTCTTTGATTTTAATAATTTGCTTCCTTCTACTGGGATTCGTGTTGGTTTGCTGCTCTTTTTCTAGGAGCTTAAGGTTACACATTAACTTGTTGGTTTGTGATTTTTCCAACTTGTTACTGTAGGCACTCAGAGCTATAAAATTTCCTCTGAGTACTGCCTTTGCTGTGTCCCAAAGGAGCTGGTATTTTGTGTGCTCCTTATTGTTAAATTTCATAAACTGTTGGATTTCTGTTCTGATCTCTTCGATGACCCATTGGTGATTCAACAATGTGTTTTTCAATCTCCATGAATTATAGGGTTTTTGTTGGTGGAGATGGGTGTTCAGTTACAATTTGATGCCCTTGTGGTTTGAGAGAGTGGAGGGAATAATTTCAGTGTTTCTGAATCTGTCCAGGTTTGTTTTATGGCCTAAGATGTGGTGTACTTTGGAAAATGTTCCATGTGCTGCTGAAAAAAACGTATATTGTATTGTTGCTGGGTGGCATATTCTGCACATGTCATTTAGATCTAGTTGGTGTATATGGTTGTTCAATTCTAAGGTCTTTCTGTTGAATTTTTGCCTTGTTGATCTGTCCATAGGTGAGAGTGGTGTGTTCAAGTCACCAACAAACACTGTGTGTCGTTCTATGTATGGTTTCAGTGAAAGTAAAGTTTTCTTGATGAAGTTCGGAGCTCTGGGATTAAGTGTGTAGATATTTAGTATCCTTATGTCCTCCTGGAATAAAGATCCCTTTAATAGAATGTAGTAACCTTCTTTGTCTTTTCTAACTAATTTTAGTTTGAAGTCTATTTTATCTGTTATGAGGATGGCAACTCCAGCCTGTTTATGGGGTCGTTAGCATGATAGAGTTTATTCCAACCTCTCACTTTCAAACAATATTTGTCTTTTTGGGTAAGATGTGTCTCTTGAAACAGCAGAACGATGGATCTTGCTTTTTGACCATCTAGAGAGTCTATGACATTTAATTGGAAAGTTAAGTCCATTGATATTGATAGGTAGGATTGAGAGATATTCATTTGTTCCTACCATTTTTTAAAGCTTTCATTAGGGCCTGTGTCTTGACAGTTCTTGTGGTACTTAGATGGTATGATGTTTATGTGTCATTTCTTTCTCTCTATTGCATTTATGTTGGTTTTTCTATGTGTACAACATCTTTGAGAATTTTTTGTAATGTGGGTTTGGATGCTACATAATGTTGCAGCTTTTTCCTGGAATGGAATTATTTTATTGTTCCCTCAGTTATGAATGAGAGCTTAGCTGGTTACAGTATTCTTGGTTGGTAGTTATTTGACTTAGGGGCATGACATATATGCTTCCAATCTCTTCTTGCTTGCATGGTCTCTGCTGAGAAATCTGGGGCTATTCTGATTGCTATGCCTTTATAGGTGATTGATCCGGAAGATGGCAGTGGTTCAGTGTGAGTTTTTCTGACCTCTCGCCAAGATACCAGTTTTGGCAGCGTAGGGGACAGTACATACCTCAAATCAATCCTAAATAAGCTCTAGCGAGATACAGAGACCTCAGTCACAGAGGAAAAAAGGAGAAATCCGGCACAAAGAAGACAGCTGGGACCATTTACAGCTGCTCGGGGCAGTTGCGTAGAGAAAGCGGCTCTTGTGAATCTAAGCAGAAACTCTGCTCAGCACCGAAGATCCAGCAGCTGCAGACAGATCCACACAGAGCCTAGGCGAGCCCAGAGCCGACACCTGGTGATGCAGGGACCTGCCAGCTTTACGGAACCGGAAAATCCAGCAATTTGTGAGTACCTCCGAGGAGAAGGTTCCACTTCTGCTTGAGGATTGGCATTTGGAGGGAGCCCCTCCCCAACAAGCTGAGAGCAGCACCATCTTGACTACTGGCAAGGAGTTGGCCAAAACAATGATAACCTGGGAGGTGTTGCTGACAGCGCCATCTTTCTTACTGGAAAAGGATTTCCCAGAGATCCCTTAGCAGGAAATCTGGCCCCAGAACCGCTGAATTCCATCCCCTGTGCCAGCCACAAGGCTAGTAAACAAAACCCACCCGCGAATCTTTCAGCTTGTTTTCACAAACAAACCATCAGAACAGAAAATCCTGATAGCCAAATCACAACAGAAAAAGACTTTCTGAAGTGTTTGGATCCCGAATTTAGTGGAGATACAAGTTTTCTATCCTGCCCTGACCACCCCCCCCCAAAAAAAACCCTGAAGAATACCTTTTTTAATTTTTTTATTTCTCTTTGTTTTGGGTTTTTATTTCTTCCATCCCTTTTTTTATTTGCATTTTTAGGTGTCTTATTTTCTCTTTACCATCCTACCTACACCTTTTTTTTTTCTCTTTCCTCTCCTGCATCCCTCTGTCATTGTGGTTGTTCCTGGAAACATAATGACAGCTCTGGATACAGTCTGAATACAAACGATATATATATATTGATGGAGTAACCTGCTTTTTAATCTGATAGTCTCAACACAAATATTTCTTAAGCAAGAGCTCACAATAGTAAGGAATCTCCCCCCAACTTTTTCTTTTTCTTTTGTTTTTTTTTCTTGTTGGTGTTGTTGTTGGTTTTGCTTGTTTGTTTTTGTTTTTTGTTTCTCTGTTTTTCGTTCTGTATGGTTTTTTTTTTTGGTGTGCTTGTTTTTGTCTTACTTTGCTTTATTTCTTTCTTGGAGTTCAGTCACGTTTTTATTTGTGGATTCTATGAATTCATCCATCTTTCTTTGAAAAACCTTTATTATGGTCTCCTTTATGGCTTCTTTTTTTTCACTTATCACCTTGTTTATGGTTTCCTCTTGTTTAGCTATGTCTTCCTCCCTTGTTTCTTTCTTTATATTTTCACATTTTTCATTAACAATGTTTCTTTTTCTGCCCATTTGAAAATGGGAGCATGATTAATACTAAACATGATTATAGTTTTTCAGATATAACCAACCTAGACCTCTGTAGCTGGCAGATACTAGATGTTCACAAGTTTTGATTGGTGTTATCACTCTTTCTTTTTGTGTACTTACAGACCAGTCTAATACAACCACTGATAAGCGATTTATACCCAAAACAATAAGCCTCTCAATCCAAACTCTATTGTCTTTAAGTCCCTCTGAGCCTAGAGAATAATTAAACACCTAGATATACAGTATTGCTCAACAGCCAACAAGTGTAGATCCATGCATAATAAGGGTTGAAAGATGAACAGAGGACCAGAGATAGAAAAATAGAATGAGAGAGGTCAGGGGAGGTACAAGAGGATTAACGTAGGAGTGTAAGAATATTATCATAATGAAGAGAATGTATAGCATAAGGATAACTGACCTATTTTTGTAAGTAAGTTGCATATTTGAGTACAAAGTTTGGAAAGTATTGAATAAAACTTACGTGTTGCTGCACAACTAGCTCTTAGCCCAACCAGTGGCCTCACAGTGGACCATGGGATGGATCTGCTGGCTTCAGTCTGAGTGGGCTGGGCAGACCTTTTCCTGTGCTGCTTTCAGGGGTGGCCCCCAGCCAAGGGTCTGGGGATTGAGAGTTTCCAGGGACTCTCAGCAGGACCAGCAGGAGACTGCTCTGTTCCCAGGGGTGGAGCCCAGTTGAAGACATGGGCTCCAAGGGCGGAGCCACGCCTTTTTGATTCTCAGAAGGGGAGCTTGGCTGCTGGTCCGCCCTTCAGATCCCTGCTGAGTTTCCACTGCTTTTTCCAGGGAGTCTGTGACTGTGGGGGGCCCCTTGGTGCTGTCTTGCTCAGGATTCCCAGCTGGAGGATGCCCTGCTCAAAAATTGAGGGGGGAAAGATGCTGGCTCCTAGACTCCCGCACACCCCACCCGCTGTTGTAATTCAGGGTTCCGGCACCCTCCACTCTCCAGATCCAGTGGCCTGGGAGAGGAGCCTGGTGAGTGGGTGGGAGCTGGGACAACTCTGCCTCCTCTGGTGGGGTGCTGAGTCTTAGGGTCCGCCCGCCTGTCAGACTCCAGTCAGAGGGCTGGGAGGTGAGCCCCTTGGTCGGGTGGGAGTTGGGACAGCTCTGCCTCCCTTGGTGGGGTGCTGGGTCTTAGATAGCCCGCCTGTCAATCCCCAGTCAATGGCCTGAGGGAGGGCACTGTTGAAAGAAGGGACAGGATTCTAAATTCCTTGCCCCCCTGCTCCTGCCAGTCTTTCTCAGGCGGGGTGGAGGGGTCTGAGTTAAGTTCTTTTGCTTGGCACCCACTCTATTTCCCTATGTTTTTGGGGATGTGCTGTGTTACTCACGCCTCTGCGTTCCATCTGTGGGTGTTCCACGGTGGTGGGGAGTCTTTCACTCCCCTCGGGTCTCCTCCGCCGCCGCGTCTGGGTTTTGCTGCTTGCTGTTCTGGTTCTGCGTCTGGGTTCCGCTTCTTCTGCTACTCGCAGGGCCGGTGCTATCCTGGTTTCTGCTGGTCGGGGTGGCCAGCCCAGAGCCCTCCGCGCCGCTTTTCGAGGAGCAGGCAGCGAGGGGTGTGGGAGGGGTCCTCGCGTTCTGAATTCTTTGCGGAGTTTGGATGTGAGCTTTACCTGGATTTCTTTTCTGTTTTGAATCCTTCTCCATTGCTTTTTGAGGTTGTTGTTGGGGACTTCTTAAGATAATTGGCTCATGGGATTCCCTGGTTCTCTCTTTGTGTGAGAGAGAGCTAGGTAACGTCCCTGTTGTCTCGGTGTCATCTTCCAGTCTCCTCTTTTTTTCTTTCTTTTTAAAATTTTATGGTAGTATTCTAGATCTACCTACCTCTTTTCTCTATATATTCTTCTTATTACCCTTCTTACTTTCATAAGTTTTATCTAATCCTTTCCAAACTTTGTACTCAAATATGCTACCTACTTACCAACTTAGGTCAGTTATCCTTATGCTATACCTTTTCTTCATTACTATAATAATCTTACACTCCTACGTTATTCCCCTCGTACCTCGCCTGTTCTCTCTCATAGTATTTCATACTATTTTTCTATCTCTGGTCCTCTGTTCATCTTTCAACCCTTATAATGCATGGATCTACACTTGATGATTGTTGAGCAATACTGTATATCTACGTGTTCAATTATACTCTAAATACAATAGACATTGGATTGAGAGGCTTATTGTTTTGGTCATAAATCGGTTATCAGTGGTTTTATTAGACTGGTCTATAAGTTCACAAAAGGAAAGAATGATAATACAGATCAAAAATTGTGAATGTCTAGTCTCTGCCAGCTAAAGAGGTCTAGGTTGGTTATATGTGAAAAAAATTATAATCTTGTTCAGTATTAGTCTTGCTCCCATTTTCAAATGGGCAGAAAATGAAACTCAAGAAAATGTCAAATCAAGGAATAACATCCCCCACTCAATATAAACAGACAACGGAACAGTCATTGGCAAACCTAGAGGAGGGTCTTCCACGTGCTATGCAAATGCAATTGATAAATATCCTTAATGAAAAATGTGAAAATATAAAGAAAGAGATAAGGGAGGAAACCATAGCTAAACAAGAGGAAACCATAAACAAGGTGATAAATGAAAAAGGAGAAGCTATAAAGGAGGCCATAATAAAGATTTTTCAAAGAAAAATGGATGAATTCATAGAATCCACAAACAAAAATGTGACCCAAGTCCAGCAAATGTCCAAAGAGAATAAAGCTACTGAGCTATCCACTCACATGGAATTCACGGAGCTAAAGAAATCCATACATGATTTAAAGAAGAGATGCAAGGCATCAAAAATGAGCAAGTAGAAGCAAGGGAGATGAAGAATAAAGTAGATAGCTTTGATAGCAGGTTATACAATGGAGAAGACAGAATTTTTGGGGTTGAAGATCATTTAGTTGTTATAGAGAAAGAACAGAAAATGAGTCAATTCAAATCTCAGAAATATTAGAAAACGCTACAGGAGATCCAAGATATAATTAGGAAGCCTAATTTAAGGCTAATTTATATTGAGGAGGTTCTGGAGAAAGAGGTCAATGGTATTAGAAATATACTTCATGGAAGCATTCAGCCATGTTTAAGCAAACTATTGTTTGTCTATTCTTTCCTTGGCTATTAATCCATAAATGTAATACATTCTGAGCATATGAAAATATGGAACATCTTTTTTACCATATATTTTTATTGTAATTAATAGAAGGGTTACATTATATACGCCAGATAGTAGGTGCATTACTTCACAAACATTGATACCCTTTCTCATGTCTTGTTCCCCATTTTCCTCCCTCCACCCCTGCCCCTCATCTTGTTTACCCCCTTCCCTAACCTATTTCAAATAACCAAATAAGCATATGTACAATATATCAGGTAACAAGGTAAAATACTGTAACAGCATGAGATAACCAAGGGAGAGCAAAAGAGAAGAGAGATAACATACTACACTAAGGACAACAATCACTCATTTTATGGCTTTTGTTTCTATATCCTAGATACATAAGTTCATATAAGAACATTCTTAAGGGGAAAATGCTAACAAAATGTATGTAAGGATTAAACAGCATAGTGAAGTATAGGCATAAATTTAGTGTAATTTAAGCTATAGAATAATATCTATAATTCTAGAGAACTCAGGAAGCTGTTTATTGGTGATCACGGTTTGAATACAACCTGAAGAAAAATTCTTATCTCTAATTACCCAGCAAATACCCAAATGTGATAATCAAACACCAAGGGACGATAGGCAGGTTTTAAGTTCAAGCTCCAGGACAAGTAATCAAAACACAAATTTTAGCAAAGAATTATGAAAGAAAAAGTAAAAGAAGAGGCAACAGTAAAATAGAGTAGTGGAAATGATGAGATAAGTCCAGACTAATTGAAAAACATCAAAAATACACAGATTGAAATTTAAATTTTGCTGTTATGGCTAGAACTATTGACTGTAGCATTACTAGAGAAAGGCATAAGAGTCACTTAGTAAATGAAGTGATTCCAAACATATGAAGTGATATTTGATAGAAATAATCAGAGTAGATTTATTCTAAATCTTCTATACATTTGAATAATCATTTTGGTTTCATATTAAGAGGGTTTGTTACTCCCAGTCCGACTTTTCCCCTAGAATCCATGCAGACAATTTCTATCTAGTCTTCACAAGATGATGTAGCATTTGGGGGCAAAGATGCAGCCCAGGAGCCCTGCACTAGAGACCAAGATGGAGAAGACCTCTACAGCCACCATAAGCTTCCCCTTGTCACTGTGGTAGACAGGCAGTAAAGTGAGCCAGACACTGCAAAATACCAGCATGCTGAAGGTCAGGAACTTGGTGTCATTGAAGGTGTCATGCAGGTTCCTGGCCATGAAAGCCACAGTGAAGCTGGCCATGGCCAGGGAGCTCAGGAATCCCAGAACACAGTAGAAAATAGTGAGGGAGTCTTTGTTACACAAGATAATAATGTGGCCACGATCAGAGTGTATATCTGTGTCAATGAATGGAGGAGAGGTTCCTAGCCAGATTCCACAAAGAGTCACTTGGATCAGGGTGCAGATGGGAATAATGAAGTCAGGTGTCCCTGATACCAGCAGCAACCTCATCCTTCTCCCAGAAGAAGTGGCATTGAAAGCCAGAACTACAGTTAGAATTTTAGCCAAGACTGCAGAAACAGTTACAGTGAATGAATGTAACTCCAAATGCAGTTTGTTGTAGAATGCAGGTGACTGTGTTGGGACGGCCAATAAAGAGCAAAGGACAGAGAAATCAGAAGATGAGGGAAATGAGCAGGATGTAGTTGAGAGCCTGGTTATTACCCTTGACAATAGGGGTGTTCTGATGTTTCACAAACACCCCAAGAACAACTTCTATGAGTGTAGAAAAAACAAGACAAATACATGTTAAGCCATCCCTAACGGCTCTCCATAACCCAGGATATTGTGGTTCTTTGGAACCTCTTGTTTCTCTATCTTGGCATACTAATGGTCTGGGCAACTCACATATGGTGCAGAACTCAAATAACAATCAGGCTCTCTTAAAGAATTTAAAAGGAAATTAATAAATTCTTATGTAGATATATTTTTGACATGTCAATATATACTAGCAAAAACAATATATTTACTAAATATTATAAGGTATGCTCATTACTATTTTTATATCTAATATGTTCTCATATTGATTGCCACAATCCAAGTTGAAGTTGTTTACTTGAGATGACTAGCATGCATGTTGTGTCTTGCATATCTAATAACCTAACAATAATTCTCTATATTTCTTCATGCTTCCATCATAATTCTCATTCTTTCATGCACAACTCAATGTACTCAACAAGGTGAATAAGAAAGCTTGTACTCTCCTGTATGCCTATGTGCAACATGAATACTTGCCCTGTGGCCCTTCCTTGCAGTTACATTTGTCTCTGCTACTCACCTGTCATGCAGTAAGGAACCCAGAACCAAATCATTTATTGAAGGTATAAATTCATGATATGTACAAAATTTGTAGCTTCTTCTTACATCAAACCTGACCCAAAACTTATTCTGTTTTAAGAACATATCTGCCCACAAGAAACAAAGTTGTGGAAGATTTGTTTCCTTTATAATATAAAAATGATTTGGAGAGAACTGAGACCTTGTGATTAAAAGGGCTTCTCACATAATATGACAGAGATCAAATTTAAATTACAGAGTAGTTGAATAAACATGAATACAATAGACTCCAGAAAAGGTAATTGTATATGTAATTCAGAACCCACTGTATTTTTTTCAAAAAGCAGTATTAGGGGCCAGGAGTTTGGTCTAGAGGTAGAGTACTTGCCCAGCATGCACGAAGACCCAGGTTAGATTCCTTAGTACCCCTCATTCATGGCAAAAAGCCGGACGTGGTGCTGAGGCTCAAGAGCTCTAGCCTTGGAAAGCCCAAGGACAGTGCTCAGGCCTTGAGCTCAAGCCCAGGACTGGCTAAAAAAATAGCAGTATCATCCATCGTCACAATTAAATTACTAAGTAAAAGAAGGAAGACTGATTCTTAATGCACAACATTCTCACACATTTGCATAGATTTGGGGGGGCACTAGGCAAGAGTATAAATTTCTCCCAAATCTGAGAACATACCTGTCTCATTAGCAGTCTCATTCTCTGAGCAAGGATTACAGTCAAAGTAACAGGCAGGCTTTTCCTTCTGAGAGGATTTTCTGAATCCAGGAGCACAACTCTCACTGCAGGCAGAGTGAGTAGGCTAAAAAAATCAAATGAGTGCCAGTATCTGTTTAGTCTTTTTCCTAATTCTCCCAAAATTCTAGTATTTCCAATAATTGGATTATGAAACACAGTATTTCTACACATATAAATCCACTCCATTAATTAAATGGTGTTATGGTTTGCACATCATGTGACCAAAAAGACTTATGTGCTATCGGATTGTTCTCTAGTCTGTTGAACTACTGATAAACATGAACTTTTTAAAATTCAGAAATTAATATTGAGAATGTAAATCTTTGTGGAGTATCCTTGAATTCATGTCATTTCATGTCTCCTATTCATCTGTGAAATGGTAAAGAACAAGGAGGAAGAATTAAATATTATGCTATAAGGTAAAGCACAGAGCTCCCTATTTAGGATCATGTGTACCACATATACATATTATAACCTTACTTTTCCAGTATCTGTACTGGGAGAATCTTTTTCTCACAAATTCAATGATTTCATTCAATGATTCCTTTCTTAAAAATATCTGTGTAGCTGACCAACCTACAATTAAATGACCTTCCACAGAAGAGATCAAAATAAACCATTCAAACACATAAAGTGATCCCTCAGATAACTTATACCTAAGTTGGAACATGCTAAGAAATATGCAAATTGTATTTTTGATAAATAAATATTTAGAAACAAATTTACACTCTCTTAGGGGGATGTTGATTTTGGAGCTTGAATTCAGGGTCCAGACAGTATAATTGACCTTTTGTTACTCAAATTTAGCACTGTGCCATTTGACCAAGAGCTCAAGCTTATTTTATTGGTTATATATTGACAGAGTCTCACAGACCTTGCTATCCTGTTAGGCTTAAAATTCGTCTGTAGTTTTATATCTGAGCAAGGCAGCCTCCTGATTAGATGGGATTATAGGCATCAGTCACCAGCACACAGACCTGATTTTGTGGTGGTTAAATTAAGATAACAGTTGTCCAGTTATTCCTGCTTGGATTGACTTTAAACCCGTGATAGTCAGACCTGAATAGCTATCGTTATAGGAATCACTTGTTCCCATCCAATCAGCTATACATTTTTAGGGTAAAGTTAACTTCTATATCCTTAAAATATTACTGTTAAATGCAAGCCACCTCCGTTGATTCTATGGCCCACTCTATCATATTTTCAGATAAAGACAGTTGATGACCATGTAGAACATTTGGAGAAAATTTTCCTATTTTCACAACAAGATCAAGACCTTCTGGAAAACTCCAAATGTTCACAATGTCATATTCTGCAACCAGTTTTCTGTTGTTATCTAAAATCACCTGATCCCCACCAGGATTGTAAAACAATGATGTTTTTCAGAAAATAGTGTATCAGAAAGAGATATATTATCTTATGGTGAAGTATATTCCAAGGTTCAGTTAGAAAACCTGAACTGAGAAAAGTTACTGATTGCTTTTAATCACTGATTGAGAATTCAAGGATAGAAGAAACATCTAATGAAGTAGTCCAGAGGAAAATCTTTGAAGGAGTAAAAATAATCTTTCTGAATCTTGATCAATTGGCAACGAGTTGAAAGCATTTTTCAAGAGACACTTCTTTCACATAAATATTCATAAATGAGACATTTCTCATATAGCTACTTCCAGTTTGCCACAACCATAAACTCTATCAGAGTCTATAGCTTGAGTTTCTGAAAATTGTAATACCTACATTTGAATGCAACTAGGTCACTTACAAATATATATGCATATTTGTGCTCAAGGTTAGCACAGCTCCACATCTGGCTTCTTTGGAGGCTAATTAGACAGGAGTTCCAAGTGCTTGACTAGCTGTCTTCTAACCTTGATCTAAAGATTTGAGCCTCCTGAGTAGTTAGGATTACAGATGTAAGTCATGGTTACATGGCTTTTAAATCTATTTTTGGGAGGTCATGGGGCTTGAACTCTGCCTGCGCGAGCTCTTCAGCTCAAGGCTATCACCCTGCCTCTGGGCCTGGACGTTGTCCCTGAGCTCTTCAGCTCCAAGTATACTGCCCTATCCTTGAGCCAACCCCCACTTCCCATTTTCTAGAGGTTAACTGGAGATAAGAGTTACAGGTCCGGACCCAGATATTTAACCACAGACCTATGGCCACCTAATCTTTGACAAGGGAGCCAAAAAAAATAGAATGGAAGAAAGACAGCCTTTTAAACAAGTGGTGCTGGCAGAACTGGTTAAGCATCTGCAGAAAACTAAAGTTGGATCCTTCTTTGTCATCCTGCACTGGGATTAACTCCAAATGGATCAAAGACCTCGAGGTCAAAGCCGACAGACTGAAAACTATAAAGGAAGGAATAGGAGACACACTAGGCCTCCTTGGCACAGGTTGAAACGTTCTTATAAGGACCAAGAAACACAACAAATCAGAAAAATCTGGATAAGTGGGACTGCATTAAACTGCAGAGCTTCTGTATGGCAAAGGGCATAACTAGCAAATTGACTTGAAAGCCTAGAGAGTCAGAGAAGAACTTCACTAACCATACAACGGACAAAGGCATCATATCTAAAATATGTCAACAGCTCAAAAAATTGAATCACTCCAAAACTAATCTCCAAAGTAACAACCATCCCATTGAAAGATGGGCCAAAGACTTAAAGAGAGTCTTCTCTGAAGAAGAAATAAAAATGGCCTATAGAAACATGAAGAAATGCTCAACATCTCTGGTCATAAAAGAAATGCAAATCAAAACAAATCTAAGATTCCACGTCACTCCAGTTAGAATGGCCAGGATCAAGAAAACTAATAACAACAGATGCTGGAGGGGATGTGGCCAGGAAGGATCACTACTACACAGTTGGTGGCAGTGCAAACTCGTTCAACCACTATGGAAAGCCGTGTGGCAGTGCCTCAAAAGGCTAAACATAGAACTCCCTTATGACCCAGCAATTCCACTACTTGGCATTTACCCAACTGTCCAGAAACAAGGGCATACTAAATCCATTAGCACAATGATGTTCATTGCAGCACTATTTTCCATATCAAAGATATGGAACCAATCCAGATGTCCCTCAGTTGATGAGTGGGTCAACAAGATGTGGTATTTATACACAATGGAATTCTACGCTGCTGTCAGAAAGAACGACATCATCCCATTTTGTAAGGAAATGGAAAGACTTAGAAAAAATCATATTAAGTGAAATAAGCCAGACTCAAAGGACATAGGCTCAATGGTTTCCCTCATTTGTTGTATAATCAGTAGAAACCTTGGGCTCTCCTAGCAGAGATTTACAATAGAACAAAATCTAGAGACATTAAGCCAAACAGTACAACACTAAATGTAAGGACCTCCAGAATAAGGAAACAAAAGCCATATAATGAGTGACTGTTGTCCTTAATGTACTATGTTATCGTTCATCTCTTTTGCCATCCCTTGGTTATCTCATATTGTTACAATTTTTCACCTTGTTTTCTGATATATTTTATATGTTCTTGATTTGTTATTTGAAATTGGATAGGGAAGTGGGGAAATCAAAATAAGCGGGGGGTGGGGGGGACGGGGAGAGGGAAATGGGGACCATGTCATGAGAAAGGGTATCAATGTTTGTGAAGTTATGCATTTTCTATCTGGTGAATATAATGTAACCCTTCTATTAATCATAATAAAAATTTATTAAAAAAACAAATATATGTGCATACACCCCCCACATATATATGGTGTATATATATATATATATATATATATAGTTACTTTTGTTCAGCAGACTGTAGAAACTAATAGGGAAGTGTATACATTTGTACTTTTTCAAAACATTAGTTAAAAATATATTGAGTCTACTTGTAACTTAAAGAATTTGTAAAACATGGAATTCATTAGGTCCTTGTTATTGGCATGTTCTTGCTTAAGAGCATATGAACACATGTTTAGATTGCCTCACAAACATTTACCGAAGTATAATTTCTTCAGTTTTGGAAAAATATCTGAAATATTTAATGTGATATGGTAAGAAATACCTCTAGGATATGACTTGGCTCATAGTTTGAGTCATGCAAAAGGAAGGCCTGACCTGTACAAAGGAAGATACTATCCCTTTCCTATTTCCTATTGTTAGAAGGAGTTCATGCAGAGCCTGGGCCACAGCATACACAGCGTTGTATATATTGTTACTGTGTTCAGAGATAGACATGACAAAAATGTGCCTAGGCAACCAACCCAAGAAAGCTTTGTGAGGACAGTTTTTCCATGTTACACAGTCAGACTCAGAATGCAAACAATTAAAAGGGAGAGATCACAGCCTACCAAGGAACAAGTCTTTTGGGTATTTGGAAGGGCTAACTGCCTTGAAGAAATCTGTGAATCCAGAAAGATCTGGGGAATTGTGTGAAAAAATGTATGGCACATGAAATGAACCTTGCATGAAATATGTTCTCCTTGTGGTTAAATCCAACTGTGAGTTCATGATACAAACTTTGCCTTTTATTAAATACTGCTCAATACACATCATTAAATTTAGTAGCGATTCATTATCAGCATATATAATGAGGAGATTTGCTGAAGTATTTTTAATCTGGATATAAAGTGCCATAACTTTAAATGACAGAGTATAGTTTGGGATTGTTAGCTCAAAGGCAGACCCACGCCTTTTTGATTCTCAGAAGGGGAGCTTGGCTGCTGGTTGGCCCTTCAGCTGAGTTTCCACTGCTTTGTCCGAGAGTCTGTGACTGTGGAGGAGCCCTCGGTGCTGTCTTGCTCATGATTCCCAGCTGGAGGATGTCCAGCTCAAGAATTGAGGGGGAGCAGATGCTGGCTCCCATTTTCCTGCACACCCTATCCGCTGTTGTAAGGCAGGGACCCAGCGCCTTCCACTCTCCAGATCCAGTGGCCTGGGAGAGGAGCCTGGTGGGTGAGTGGGAGCTGGGACAGCTCCTCCTCCCCTGGTAGGGAGCTGAGTCTAAGGGTCTGCCCGCCTGTCAGTCTCCAGTCAGATGGCTGGGAGTTGAGCCCCTTGGTCGGGTGGGAGTTGGGACAGCTCTGCCACCCTTGGTGGGGTGCTGGGTCTTAGGTAGCCCGCCTGTCAATTTCCAGTCAATGGCCTGAAGGAGCAGGCTGTTGAGGGAAGGGACAGGATTCTAAATTCCTTCCCCCCCCTGCTCCTGCCAGTCTTTCTCAGGTGGGGTGAAGGGGTCTGAGTTAAGTTCTATTGCTTGGCACCCGCTCTGCTTTACCGATGTGGTTGGGGACGCGCTGTGTTACTCACGCTTCTGCGTTCCCTCTGCTTATGATCCACGGTGGTGGGGAGTCTTTCATTCCCCTCGGGTCTCCTCCGCCACCTATGGTCCGTGTCTGGGTTCCGCTGCTTGCTATTCTGCCAAACCCAAAAACAAGACGACTTGATACGCACCTTAGGAGAGCAGTCCATATTTTGACTGACTCGTCCTAATAAATTTTCAAACCCTTAAGAAAAATATGAATATATGGGAATCTTTGTTGCCAGAACTCATACTAAATTTAAGTTTACCTAGGTATATATTATCAGTAGTTCATGTAGCTTATAAATAAAGCAAGGCACTGAAAATGCCTAGAAGAATAGTATCTATTCCATAAACATATAAAAGGTTTGGTCCTGGCCTTTATATTAGCTGTCAGTATTCTTACACATGCAAATATCCGTAATCCAGTGAGTCATGCCCAAAATTTCCATGTTTAAGGAGAGAAAGGAGCAGGGATCAAGTACACTAATATTATTAGTAGCTAAAAACACCATGTCTAACCACACCCCCACGGGATACAGCAGTGATAAAAATTAAGCAATGAACGAAAGTTTGACTAAGTATTGCTGAGTAAGGGTTGGTAAATTTCATGCCAGCCACCGCGGTCATACGATTAACCCTAGTTAATATATAACGGTGTAAAGAGTGCTAAAACTATTGCTTAAATAAGATTCAAGCCTAATTTAGCTGTAAAAAGCATCAATTAAAGCGAAAATCAATAACGAAAGTAGTCTTATTAAATTGCAGCACTAAAGCTATAGAACAAACTGGGATTAGATACCCCACTACGTATATCCATAAACATAAATAAGTTAATAACAAATTTATTCGCCTGAGGACTACAAGCAACTGCTAGAAACTCAAAGGACTTGGCGGTGCTTTATATCCACCTAGAGGAGCCTGTTCCGTAATCGATAAACCCCGATCCACCTTACCACTTCTTGCTAATTCAGCCTATATACCGCCATCCTCAGCTAACCCTGAAAAGGAACATTAGTAAGCATAATCATTATAGATTAATAAAAAAGTTAGGTCAAGGTGTAGCCAATGGAGTGGAGAGTAATGGGCTACATTTTCTGTAGACAGAACATTACGGAATTCCCTCTGAAACACAGGGAATGAAGGAGGATTTAGTAGTAAATTGAAAATAGAGTGTTCAATTGAATAGAGCAATGAAGCACGTACAAACCGCCCGTCACCCTCCTCAATATCATGTATAGCTCAATAATAAATAATTACCAGCAAGTACAAGACTAGAGGAGACAAGTCGTAACAAGGTAAGCGTACTGGAAAGTGCGCTTGGAATAATCAAAGCCTAGCTTATATAAAGCATCTGACTTACACTCAGAAGAATTCAATTTTATGAATGCTTTGAACTATATTTCTAGCCCTATATAACATCTATTACATCAATATTCATTTAATAGACCTAAAACATTTATGGATTACATTATTAGTATAGGTGATAGAAAATAATTAAATCTTAGGAGCTATAGAGATAGTACCGTAAGGGAAAAATGAAAGACTTAAAAAAGTATAGAAAAGCAAAGATTAAACCTTTTACCTTTTGCATAATGAATTAACCAGAAATTAGATGGCAAAAAGAATTGTAGCCATAAACCCCGAAACCAGACGAGCTACCTATGAACAGCAATATTAGAGCCAACTCATCTATGTAGCAAAATAGTGAGAAGATTTGTAGGTAGTGGTGAAAAACCTATCGAGCCTGGTGATAGCTGGTTGCCCATTAATGAATTTTAGTTCTGCTTAAAACATACCATTCATATAAATAAATTTAATGTAAGTTTTAACGTTAATTTAAAAAGGTACAGCTTTTTAAATAAAGGATACAACCTTATTTGGAGAGAATACATCTGAATGTCACCATAGTAGGCTTAAGGGCAGCCATCAATTAAGAGAGCGTTTAAACTCGACCACTTAAATTATTCAATATAATATAAATAATAGGAATCTCCCAAAAGAATATAATTGGGCTAATCTAGCAAAACCTAGATGCAATACTGTTAATATGAGTAATAAGACTACCAAGTCTCCTGGCACAAGCTTATATCAGAACGAATATATCACTGATAGTTAACATAGGATATTATAAATCCACAATTATAAATTTATTCTTATTATAGATATTGTTAACCCAACACCGGAGTGCCACTAAGGAAAGATTAAAAGATGAGAAAGGAACTCGGCAAACAAAAACCCCGCCGGTTTACCAAAAACATCACCTCTAGCATAAAAAGTATTAGAGGCACTGCCTGCCCAGTGACATGAGTTAAATGGCCACGGTATTCTGACAGTGCAAAGGTAGCATAATCACTTGTTCTTTAATTAGGGACTTGTATGAATGGCGTGACGAGGGTTTAACTGTCTCTCCCATCTAATCAATGAAATTGACCTTTTCGTGAAGAGGCAAAAATTTAATAATAAGACGAGAAGACCCTATGGAGCTTAAATTTTATGACTCCATACAGTTAATAAATGAATCAATCCTGAAACAATAAATAACAAATTAACAGAGTGAAGGACCAGAAAAACAAGGCCTACTTAAGTGCCTTAATAAAATACATATGATATTATATCAATATGGAAAATAAAGCTAAATTTAAACCAAGAGAAGGTTGTAGTTAGGGTGGCAGAGTCCGGTAAATGCATAAGATTTAAGACTTTATTATCAGAGGTTCAAAGCCTCTCCCTAACATGTATTTATAATTAACTTTCTAAGTCTAATCCTACCTATTCTTTTAGCCATAGCATTTCTAACACTAGTAGAACGTAAACTAGTAGGTTATATACAACTACGAAAGGGACCAAATGTAGTTGGACCGTACGGAATCCTACAGCCATTCACCGATGCTATAAAATTGTTTATTAAAGAACCATCTCGACCAGCCACATCATCCCTATTACTTTATATAATAGCCCCCATCCTAGCCCTATGTTTAGCATTGACACTATGAATTCCACTTCCTATACCCCAACCACTTGTAAACATAAATATAGGATTATTATTTATCCTAGGTATGTCAAGCATAGCAGTTTATTCTATCTTATGATCAGGATGAGCATCAAATTCAAAATACGCCCTAATAGGTGCCCTACGCGCTGTAGCCCAAACCATCTCATATGAAGTAAGTTTAGCTATTATTCTATTATCTGTCATATTAATAAGTGGCTCATTCTCAATAACAGCATTATCCTCAGCCCAAGAAAATATATGAATAATTATACCCGCATGACCATTAGCTATAATATGATTTATCTCAACATTAGCTGAAACTAATCGAGCCCCATTTGATCTTATAGAAGGTGAGTCAGAACTAGTGTCTGGCTTCAACCTGGAATATACAGCAGGCCCATTTGCATTATTCTTTATAGCTGAATATATGAATATTATCCTAATAAACCTTATTACTACAATATTATTTTTAGGTCCAATATATTACCCAACAGAACCAGAGATCATTACAAGTACATTCATCATAAAAACTATAGTATTAACACTTACTTTCTTATGAATTCGCTCATCATACCCACGATTTCGATATGATCAACTCATATGTTTACTATGAAAAAACTTTTTACCACTAAATCTATCCCTATGTATATGACATGTATCAATTCCAATCATTACGGCAAGTATTCCTCCCATATTATAGAAATATGTCTGATAAAAGAGTTACTTTGATAGAGTAAATAATAGAGGTTTAACTCCTCTTATTTCTAGAATTACAGGAATTGAACCTGACTTAAGAATTCAAATTTCTTAGTGCTACCTATTAAACTAAATTCTAGTAAGGTAAGCAAAATAAGCTATTGGGCCCATACCCCAAACATGTTGGTAAATAATCCCTCCCTTACTAATAAAACCACTATCACTTACACTGATCTCAATTACCCTAATTATAGGAACCCTAATTACCATTGTAAGCTCTAATTGAATACTTATATGAATAGGGCCAGAACTTAACATACTAGCTATAATCCCACTAATAAACTTTAACACAAATTACCGATCTACTGAAGCAGCTACAAAATATTTTCTAGTTCAATCAAGAGCATCAATACTTTTTATATTAGCTATCCTCAATAATCTAAATACATCAGGTCAATGAAACATGCTTAGTATACAAAATAGTATTACTAACTATATTCTACTAATATCATTAGCCATAAAATTATGCCTAGTACCTTTCCACCTATGAGTACCAGAAGTTACACAAGGGATTCCACTGCTACCGGGATTAATTATACTGACATGACAAAAACTAGCTCCCATAGCAATTATTTATCAACTATCTCCATATTTAAAAGTAAATTTAATAATAATTATAGCACTATCATCAATCCTAATTGGAGGATGCGGAGGACTTAATCAAACCCAATTACGAAAAATCATAGCTTATTCTTCCATTGCTCATATAGGCTGAATACTGGCAGCAACAATCTACAACCCATCAGCTATACTATTTAATCTACTAATCTACATTATACTAACAATTACAGTGTTTATTTCGCTTAAATATTTAATAACATTAACAACAGCCTCTCTAGCATCAACATGAAATATTCACCCACTTACTACACTAACACTATTAATCTCCCTCCTATCACTTGGGCGATTACCCCCATTAACAGGATTCTTAACTAAATGGTATATTATTCAAGAAATAGTATTTAATAATATAACAATCTCAGCCCTACTAATGGCTATAATAGCCCTACTAAACCTATTTTTTACGTTCGACTAATCTACTCAACATCAATAACTATATTCCCTATAACAAATCCCAACAAGCTAAAATGATCAATTAACCCCCCCCAAAATTAAGCATAGTACCAACGCTCCTAATAATTTCCTCTTTTTCTATACCTTTAGCCCCCTTAATTTACTCTATCCTATAGGGATTTAGGTTATACAAGACCAAGAGCCTTCAAAGCCCTAAGAAGATAAATTAAATCTAATCCCTGTTAAACCTAAAGACTACAGGTTATATACCTATATCTACTGAGTGCAAATCAGTCAATTTAACTAAGCTAAGTCTTTTCTAAACTGATAGGAATCAAACCTACAAATCATTAGTTAACAGCTAACTGCCTTAATCAACTGGCTTCAATCTACTTCTCCCGCCTAGAAGAAAAAAAAAGCCCCGGCAGGATTGAGCTGCTCCTTTGAATTTGCAATTCAACGTGATTTCATCACCTCAGGGCTTCTGGTAAAAAGAGGACTTACACCTCTGTGATTAGATTTACAGTCTAATGGTTACTCAGCCATTTTACCTATGTTCATTAATCGCTGATTATTCTCCACTAACCACAAAGACATCGGAACTTTATACATAATCTTCGGTGCTTGAGCTGGAATAGTAGGAACAGGCCTAAGTATCTTAATTCGAGCAGAACTTGGTCAACCAGGAACGTTACTTGGAGATGATCAAATTTACAATGTTATTGTTACAGCCCATGCCTTTGTTATAATTTTCTTTATGGTAATACCTATTATAATTGGAGGGTTTGGTAATTGATTAGTACCACTAATGATTGGAGCACCAGATATAGCATTCCCACGTATAAATAATATAAGCTTTTGATTTTTACCACCTTCCTTCCTACTTCTACTAGCTTCATCTATAGTAGAGGCAGGGGCTGGAACCGGCTGAACAGTTTATCCTCCATTAGCTGGAAATTTAGCTCACGCAGGTGGTTCCGTCGATTTAACTATTTTTTCACTTCACCTAGCAGGGGTATCTTCTATCTTAGGGGCCATTAATTTTATCACTACTATTATTAATATAAAACCACCAGCAATTACACAATATCAAACACCACTATTTGTATGATCAGTACTAATTACTGCAGTACTTTTACTCTTATCCCTACCGGTATTAGCTGCAGGAATTACTATACTACTAACTGACCGAAACCTAAACACAACCTTTTTCAATCCTGCTGGTTGTGGAGATCCTATTCTTTATCAACACCTTTTCTGATTTTTTTGGTCACCCTGAAGTCTACCTTTTAATTCTTCCAGGCTTTGGCATAATTTCCCATATTGTAACTTATTATTCAGGAAAGAAGGAACCTTTTGGGTATATAGGAATGGTATGAGCCATAATATCAATTGGTTTCCTAGGATTTATTGTATGAGCACATCATATATTTACAGTCGGAATAGACGTAGATACTCAAGCCTATTTTACATCTGCTACTATAATTATTGCTATTCCTACTGGTGTAAAAGTTTTCAGCTGACTAGCTACCCTTCATGGGGGGAATATTAAATGATCACCAGCTATATTATGAGCCTTAGGCTTTATTTTTCTTTTTACAGTTGGGGGCCTAACAGGAATTGTCTTATCAAACTCACCATTAGATATTGTACTTCATGATACTTATTATGTAGTAGCACATTTCCATTATGTTCTTTCTATAGGAGCTGTATTTGCTATTATAGGAGGATTTGTCCACTGATTTCCTTTATTCACAGGATATACTCTAAGTGACACATGAGCAAAGATCCATTTCACAGTAATATTTGTTGGAGTAAACTTAACATTTTTTCCTCAACATTTCCTTGGACTTGCAGGAATACCACGATGATACTCAGATTATCCAGACGCCTACACTACATGAAACACTGTATCTTCAATAGGATCATTTATCTCCTTAACAGCAGTTATCTTAATAATCTTTATGATCTGAGAGGCACTAGCTTCCAAACGAGTAGTTAAGTCAGTAGAAATAGTAGCTACTAATTTAGAATGAATTCATGGGTGCCCTCCACCTTTCCACACATTTGAGGAGCCTGTATTCATTAAAGCCTCATAGAATAAGAAAGGAAGGAATTGAACCCCCTAAAACTAGTTTCAAGCCAGCTCCATATACCTATATGTCTTTCTCTATTAGATACTAGTAAAATTATAACATAACTTTGTCAAAGTTAAATTACAGGTTAATCCCCTGTGTATCTTAATGGCGTATCCAATGCAACTAGGACATCAAGATGCTACTTCACCAATTATAGAAGAGTTAACTGACTTCCATGATCATACTCTAATGATCGTTTTTCTTATTAGTACATTAGTTTTATATATTATTTCACTAATGTTAACTACTAAGTTAACACACACTAGTACCATGGATGCTCAAGAAGTAGAGACAATTTGAACCGTATTACCCGCCATCATCCTTATTATAATTGCACTACCTTCATTACGAATCTTATATATAATGGATGAAATTAATGATCCCTATCTAACCGTAAAAACTATAGGTCACCAATGATACTGAAGCTATGAGTATACTGACTACGAAGACTTAATGTTTGATTCATATATAATTGCTACCTCAGATTTAAAGCCAGGAGAAATACGATTACTAGAAGTAGATAATCGAGTAGTTTTACCAATTGAGTTACCTATTCGTATATTAATCTCATCAGAAGATGTGCTACATTCATGAGCAGTACCATCACTTGGTCTAAAAACTGATGCTATCCCTGGACGACTAAACCAAGCCACTCTAACCTCATCACGACCCGGGTTATATTATGGTCAATGTTCAGAAATTTGTGGCTCAAATCACAGTTTCATGCCTATCATCCTAGAGATAGTACCCCTAAAATATTTTGAAGCATGAACATTAAGTATGTCATAGTCACCACTATGAAGCTAAAATCAGCGTTAACCTTTTAAGTTAAAAATTGGACGTAGTTATCCCATAGTGATTATGCCTCAGCTAGATAGCTCCCCCTGATTTGTGACTATCCTAGGAACTATAATCTCCCTATTTATTATTTTCCAAATAAAAATCAAAAAAATTATTTCTTTAATAATTCTATTAAAAAATAGAATCAACTATATTTAAACCTTCTTGAGAAACAAAATGAACGAAAATTTATTTGCCTCTTTCACTATCCCTTCATTAATAGGATTACCCCTAGTAATTCTGATTATTATGTTGCCAATACTATTCTATCCTTCAACAAATCGACTAATCTCTAACCAATTGTCTACTATTCAAGCATGATTGATAAGTAATATTATCAAACAATTAATAATGACACATAATCCAAAAGGTCAGACTTGAACCCTGATACTAATCACCCTCATCATATTTATTGCGTCAACAAACTTATTAGGCTTACTTCCCCATTCTTTTACCCCAACAACTCAAGTATCAATAAATTTAACCATAGCTATCCCATTATGAACAGGCACTGTAATTTTAGGCTTTCGACATAAAACAAAAGCATCTCTAGCCCGCTTATCACTCTTTATTAGCCCAAATTCAGAAAAAATACTTTTCCCACTTATCCTTCTATCTTTGTGAGGTATATTAATAACTAGTTCAGTATGCTTACGACAGACAGACCTAAAATCACTCATCGCCTATTCATCAGTCAGCCATATAGCCCTAGTTATTCTCGCCATTATAATTCAAACGCCTTGAAGTTATATAGGAGCCACAGCTATAATAATTTCCCATGGATTGACATCATCAGCCCTATTCTGCCTAGCCAATACTAACTATGAACGTGTACATAGCCGAACCATATTATTAATCCGAGGTTTACAATCCATCCTACTCTTAATAGCTATATGATGATTTTTAATTTCACTGACAAACCTCGCACTACCCCCCACTATTAATTTAATTGGGGAATTATTTATTATCATCTCAACCTTCAAATGAGCCACAACAACTATCCTATTAACTGGACTAAACATAGTAATCACAGCAGTTTATACATTATATATACTTATTTCAACCCAACGAGGAAAACTTCCAATTCATCTTATAAATCTAAAACCTACGCACACTCGAGAACACTCCTTAATTACCCTTCACCTACTTCCTATAGTTCTATTAAAACTAAAACCAGAATTAATTCTAGGTCCAACATTTTGTAATTATAGTTTATAAAAACACTAGAAATAAAGATTAAACTCTTTTAATTACCGAAAAAGTAATAGCTAAGAACTGCTAATTCTTATGCCCCATATATAAAAATATGGCTTTTTTACTTTTTTAGGATAACAGTAATCCGTTGGTTTAGGAACCAAAAAATTGGTGCAATTCCAAACAAAAGTAATAAATATAATAATTTTCTCTTATATATTTATTTTTATTATTCTTCTAAATCCATTCATATTGAACCTATTGATAATTTAAAAATCAAGTACCAATAATATATTAACTGTAAAATGAGCATTTACTCTGTCTAATTCCACTAATAATTTACCTTAATGTTAATAAAGAAATTATTATTTTGAATTGACACTGAGTTACCATCCACACTATTAATATTAACATAAGCTTCAAAATAGACTTTTACTCAATTATATTCATACCTGTAGCACTATATGTCACATGATCAATTATAGAATTTTCACACTGATATATAAAACATGACCCCTACCTTAGCCTATTCATAAACTATTTAAGTATATTTTTGATCACTATATTAATCCTAGTAACCGCAAATAATATATTTCAGCTATTCATTGGATGAGAAGGAGTAGGGATCATATCCTTTCTGCTTATTGGATGATGGTATGGACGTACAGATGCTAACACAGCAGCTATACAAGCTATTATTTATAATCGTATTGGAGATATTGGACTAGTAATTGCCATAGCATGATTTTACAAAAATTTCAATTCTTGAGACTTTCAACAAATCTTTTCTATAAAATTAACATCAAACCTCCCTCTACTAGGACTGATTATTGCCTCTATCGGAAAATCAGCCCAATTTGGCCTACATCCCTGACTACCTGCTGCTATAGAAGGACCCACACCAGTATCCGCATTACTACATTCAAGTACTATAGTTGTAGCAGGAATCTTCTTACTTATTCGATTTCACCCCCTATTATCAGATAATACTACCATACTCTCAATTATTTTATGTACTGGAGCAATAACAACATTATTTACAGCCATTTGTGCACTCACACAAAATGATATTAAAAATGATATTAAAATGATATTAAAAAATTATCGCTTTTTCAACTTCAAGCCAACTAGGATTGATAATAGTCACATTGGGAATTAATCAACCTTACCTGGCATTCTTTCATATCTCTACTCACACTTTCTTCAAAGCAATACTATTTATATGTGCAGGGTCCATTATTCATAACCTCAATGACGAGCAAGACATTCGTAAAACAGGAGGAATTTCAAAATCTATACCAATTACTTCATCAGCTATAGTAATTGGAAATTTAGCCCTTACAGGGATACCATTTTCGTCTGGATTTTATTCAAAAGACTTAATCATTGAATCAATAAATACATCCTATATTAACTCATGGGCGATAATTACAACCCTAGTAGCCACATCCTTAACAGCAGCTTACAGCACACGACTTATTTACTATGTTTTATCAAACCCTCCATGATCCATAACTATTATATATATGAACGAAAATAATAAAAAACTTACCTTTCCAATCCAACGTTTGTTATTAGGAAGTATTTTCGCAGGTTTTATCTTATCTAATTATATTCAACAAATAAATATTCAAAGCATAACTATACCATTAATAATTAAACTAACAGCTATTCTGGTAACAGTAACAGAAGTTATAGTAGCCATAGAACTCAACCTAATAACCCACTATATAAAAGTATATCCTAACAACTATAAAAATAATTTTTCAATTATATTAGGATATTTTCCCCTAATCTTTCACCGATACCTGACTATAATTATCCTGAAATTTAACCAAAAAATTGCAACATCACTATTAGATCTTATATGACTCGAAAAAATTTTACCCAAAAATATTGAATCAACACAAACTTCAATATCATCAGTAACTTCAAATCTAAAAGGCTTAGTTAAATTTTATTTCATATCATTTATATTATCTATAATTATTCTAATAATAATCATCATCTAACCCCACGAGTAATCTCAATAATAATAAAGACTCCTACAAGTAAAGATCAACCTGAAATAATCATAAGTCAGTTTCCCAAATTATATATACTCCCAACTCCAATAGAATCCTCATGAACAATCAGAATCTCTTCCCCTTCAATACCCAATAAATTTAAACCTATAACAGAAGAAGGTAAAAACTCTAATCCTTCAGAAACCATAAAAAGAACAATTAAAATAATTTCTAAGATAATTCCAGAAAATAATAAGAACCACATTCAAGAGTTAGAACTTCACATCTCAGGGTATTCTTCTGTAGCTAAAGCAGTAGTATAGTCAAAAACTACAAGTATTCCACCCAAATAAATCAAGAACGCTATTAATCTTATATAAGAACAACCGTAATATAATACAACACCACACCCAGCATCCCCACTAATAATCAACCCAAACCCTGCATAAATTGGTGATGGCTTAGCTGCCATCACAACAATTCCAAGAACTATAATTATTAAAAGAAAATTACTCAAGTAATTCATAATTTCTACATGGATATTAGCCATGACTAATGACATGAAAAATCATCGTTGTTATTCAACTATAGAAACTAATGACAATTATTTGTAAGTCTCACCCGTTATTTAAAATCGTAAACCACGCCTTTATTGATCTACCTACCCCACCAAATATCTCGGGCTGATGAAATTTTGGTTCCCTGTTAGGTATATGCTTAATCCTACAAATATTAACTGGTCTTTTCCTAGCTATACACTATACATCTGACACTTTAACAGCTTTCTCATCAGTAACTCATATCTGCCGGGATGTAAACTATGGCTGACTAATCCGCTACATACATGCCAATGGAGCTTCCCTGTTCTTCATCTGCTTATATATCCATATCGACGTGGAATCTACTACGGCTCTTACCTTTATAAGGAGACATGAAACGTTGGCATCTTGCTCCTATTCCTATCTATAGCTACTGCATTTGTTGGTTATGTATTACCCTGAGGACAGATATCATTTTGAGGAGCTACTGTTATTACAAATCTCCTATCAGCAATTCCTTATATTGGCCAAAACCTAGTAGAATGAATTTGGGGTGGATTTTCAGTAGATAAAGCTACCCTTACACGACTTTTTGCATTTCATTTCATTCTTCCATTTATTATTGCAGCCCTAGCCACAGTTCACCTTTTATTCCTACATGAGACAGGATGAAATAATCCCCTAGGCATCCCATCAGACTGTGCCAAGATTCCATTTCACCCATACTACTCAACCAAAGACTTTTTAGGAGCAGTAATATTAATCATATTTTTATGACTTTAGTATTATATTTTCCAGATAAACTAGGAGATCAAGACAAGTATACTCCCGCTAACCCCCTCAACACCCCATATTAAACCTGAGTGATACTTTTTATTTGCTTACGCTATTCTACGATCTATTCCCAACAAACTAGGTGGCGTTGTAGCTCTAATCCTATCAATCCTAGTTCTAGCCCTACTCCCATACCTCCACACATCCAACCAACGAAGCCTGTTGTTTCGCCCACTTAGCCAGTTCCTATTTTGAACCCTAGTATCAGATCTACTTCTATTCACATGAATCGGAGGACAACCAGTTGAACCCCCATTTATCATCATCGGCCAAACAGCCTCAATCTTATATTTTACTATTATCTTAATTCTTATACCATTAGCAAGCTTAATTGAAAAAAAGATACTCAAATGAAGATTGCTGTAATAGTATAATTCTAATACTTAGGTCTTGTAAACCTAGAAAGGGATATAAAACTCCCTTAGAGCTAGTCAAGGAAAAGACTTTTGCATCCTACCACCAACTCCCAAAGCTGGAGTTCTATTTAAACTATTCCTTGAAACACCAAAATAATTACCCAGACCACATCTAACATTATTTAATCTTAATTGCCTTCCTACATTCATATATTCTACCAATATAACATCATAAATCAAAGCTACTTTTTGTAAATTCTCAAAATAATCTCACCAACAGCCAATATCTAGGGACTTATTACCCCTTCCCTTACTCCTCCTCCATTAACCCACAATAATCAGTAAGGATCTTCATGTAATACATATATACATATATATATATATATATCACAACCTACACTTACTGGTCTTAAATTACTAGTGATATGTATAATTATACATATTATGTATAATCGTACATATATTATGTATAATTATACATATTATGTATAGTCGTACATATATTATGTATAATTATACATATTATGTATAATCGTACATATATTATGCACAGTTATACATATAATGCTTAATCGTACATAATTCATATAATACATTAACCGTCTGGGTTCTGTTGCTTTTCCAGCTCTCTGGAGGAAGGAAGATGGCGCCGAGACAATAGGGACACTGCCTAGCTCTCTCACACGAAAAGAGAGAACCAGGGAGTCCCACAAGCCAATTATCGTAGGGAAAGCAATTTCCTTTTTGAATAAAATTATTGATAAGACAAAAGATTCCAAATAATCCCTTTGTCTGATCTAAATTTCCAATCCCTTTCCAAAGAATGGGACCATACTCAGCCCATTTCCTTGAATACTCACTCTTCGGTATCATAAAATTTGCTAGATTTCTAAATCTGGTCGCTGATTTTAATTCTCTTATAACACCTGAAATGGCACCAAATTACACATCTTTAAATATTTCCCCACTCTTCCCACCCTCACCTGTGGAAACATGTAGAGACCAGGCAGTGTTCCTATCTGTGCAGATGTTAATCCTGATTGTCCTGTAAGTACTGCTATAGACTTGCTGTTGCTCATACGGGAGTAGTTTGGACTATTGTATTTCCCAAAGAGGCAAATGAAGGGATTTTTAAATGCCATTGGAAATCCAAATTGAATATTGCAGATATGAAATCCCAGAGTCAAATTATGTAATAGAACAGGATTTTGGTTGATCTCTCCAATAGCAAATGTCAAGGCCATAAAAAACCAGTAGTTCTTGAAGATTAAACTGTGTGATTAGTATAGAAATTTAGGAAAATTTTTTCACAACTTATTATTTTGATGAATAGAATTTTTGCTCCTCTGCCAAGGAATATTAAAACATTACTCCCAATTAAGATCAAATGGGAATGTTGTGTCTTATCCTTGTATATATGATTAGATAAGGACATGAAGAGAATTTGTTATGAATGGGATTCAGAAAAAAACTTGACTCAATAAAGACAGCTTGCTTAGTCTGTGCTACCTTACATTTCACAATAAATCTGCTGTGTATTAAACATAAAATAGTCTTTCATGAACAGCAATTTTGCCCTGCAGATAATACATTTTTTATTTATTTAATGATTTTTACCTTTTTTTTGCCAGTCCTGGGCTTGAGCTCAGGGCCTGAGCACTGTCCTTGGACTTTCTCAAGGCTAGAGCTCTACCACATGAGCCTCAGCACCACTTCCGGCTTTTTTTTCTATGTATGTGGTACCGAGAAATCGAACCCGGGTCTTCATGCATGCTAGGCAAGCACTTTAACCACTAGGCCAAACTCCCGGCCCATGATTTTTACCTTTTATTGTTATTGGGGAGTTGATATGTGGTGGGATTAGTTACATGAATCAGGAAGTGAATAGCAAGTATAATTCTTTTTGAACCATCTCTCCCCTT
The DNA here is from genome assembly GCF_031878675.1 of Megascapheus bottae. Lineage (NCBI taxonomy): Eukaryota > Metazoa > Chordata > Mammalia > Rodentia > Geomyidae > Megascapheus > Megascapheus bottae. The sequence continues at coordinate 7,229,453 of NC_143543.1, forward strand.
TTGTTGCTCTCTCCTGGTTTTCCTTCCTGTCTCCATCCACAAGATATACACTTCATTTCCCACATACTGTCTAGTGAGTAATAAACTTTACTTTTCAACTTTGTTCCACCATTTATTTAGAACAAACACGGTTATGTAGAATAAACAAGGTTAAAGGAAATGAAAAGAAAAAATAGCAACAATGGCAACTGAAATATCTGTTGTCTCATTTTTTTGGAGTTAATTTCATAGAATATTATTTTATATGATCAATTGAACATATCTCCTAGGGCTTTTTTCAACCACTCCGTTAGGTATGATCCTTTAGCCTCTGTTTGTGAATGTTTAGAATACTATGTAATTCACAGACACACTAAATATATTTTGTCTTTCCCTTGAATAAGTAACTCAAGTCTGTGAAAACTCTTGTGTTTTGAATCAAAGTTTATGTTATGTGGTTATACGGCAGGCCAGGGTAATTAACAAATCTTCACTTTTAGAGCAGCTTTCAAACTAAAGTATCACTTAATCAAGAGTCTATAGAAAGCTGTACTATCAGACCCAAATTATTGAACAGCTCTACCTGCCAGATCAACCAGAAAAAGAATTTATATATCAGGCCAGTGAATTTTATTTTTATTTATCTAAAGAAACAAAATATTTTCATCCAACTTTGAGTATTTCCTTATAGAGAAAGGAGCCTCCAACATGTGGGAAGAAGAGAGAATTGTAAGTAAGCTTTACATTGAAATCCCAGTGCCATGGTCACCATTGTAAAATGCAATGATAACTACTATCTTCCTAATATATTTATCAATTGAGAAATAATAGATGAGTAAAGATGATGTAAAAATCATTTTTCTTTCCTTCATCTGTGCAAGGGTTTGTGTGAATACACACACACATTATGAAGAAATTAATATTAAATCAAAACATATTTTTAAAGAGAAAACAATGGAGGCAAGACAGAAATGCAAGAGACATGATGAATTTGCTCTAAACAAAGTGTATTATATGTCACATTTCAAAATGAATGATTATCATTCTCATGATATATTCCAAGAAGAAGAAAATAATGAGTGTGAAGAAAAACTAATTGAACGACAACATAGTACATTAAGGACAACAATCATTCATTATATGGCTTTCGTTTCACTATCCTGGAGGTCCTTTCAATTAGCTTCACATTATATGTCCTTATGTATCAAGATTTTGCTCTATTGCAAATCTCTGCTAGTAGAGCCCAAGGTTTCTACTGATTATGACGAATGATATCTCATATTGGTATAGCATCTCACTTTGTTATCTGATTTATTGAATTTATTTGTATTTGGATATTTGAAATTTGATAGGGAAGTGGGGAAAACCAAGACGGGTGGAGGGTGTGGGGGGGGAGGGATACGGGTACCAAGACATGTGAAAGGGTATCAATGTATGTGAATTAATGCACCTTCTATCTGGCAAATATCATGTAACCCTTTTACTAATTACAAAAAAAAAACTAATTGAATGTACACATGTGGAGCAGCAACCTGACAACATTATTTCAAAAAGCAAATATTTCTGTTTTGGAGATTTAGTAAATGGTTATGAAAGCAAAAGTTGAAATGATTGTTATTATAAGTAATGACAAAATTTGAAATTCCAAATGTAGAGAAAGATGCTTATATAATCTGTCTAAAGCTGAAAGGTCATCAAGTATTTATCCAAAACATCTACACATCTACAGCAAGGTGCCTTGTATATATACATGTTTATGGAAGATTCTCTAGATTAGAAGAGTAAAGAGAACGATAACAATTACATGCACCTATGTCTGTAACAGCTGGTTCTTCACTAGAAACGACAGAAGCAGAAGAGCATTGTAAGACATGTATTCAGATAAAATTAAAAAAAAACTCTAAGGCAAAACTCGAAGGTAAAATTACAAACTATTCACCAAGATCCCTGTACCTAGGAGAAATATTTCAGTATGAAGGTTAAATGGATAATGATATTCCCAGAAAAGACAAGTTAATAGAATATATTTCACCAGACCTGTACGAGATATATGAAATTATCCTGTCCAATGGCAGAACCATTTATGAACAAGAAGAATATACAAGAATGTATCAAACTTACTAATAAGAGTTTGTATACAAGAGAGCTGAGAAAACTTTAACATTGTAAATATGCTAGAAAATCATATGCAATTTTTGCAAGGGGTAAATACTAATATAATTATTTGGACATTTTTATACAACAGCATAAAATTAGGTGTCCAATATTGCAAAGGATGGGATTATAATGCCATTGCAGATTTGTTTGCCTTTAATGTTTCATCTTAATATCTTAAATGAAAATTTTTCTCTGTAACATCTCTGTTATTTACTTATGTATTTTGATTATTTTGTGATTGTTTTCTCTTTTTCTCTCATTCCCATTACTATCTTAGATTGCTATAATTATTCAAAAAAATTTTCTGTACTCTTTTTAAGACCCCTAATTACCAGAACATTTATAACATAGAAATTAACATTCCCAATTCAGAAATCACCAAACACATAGAAAAAACGCCATTACTGGTGGTGTGGCACACGTGGTGGGATTCTAGCTTTGAGAAAGCCAAGGAAAATACTCATGCCCTGAGTTCAGTCCCTACGACTGGCAAAAAATATATTCCCCCAAGAATACACACTGCTGGGTGTCGGGACTGAGTGCCATCTTGGATAACAAACGTTCGTATTTGTAATCCATTCACATTTTTGCTGAATCTACATCTGTATAAAACCAAGCAACCAGTTTTCATGCAAAAGTTCTGTAAAAATAGGTAGATACTCAAAATTACTGCTAGATTTCTTTAGTAGAAAATCTGTGAAAGAGGAGGCAAATTTAGTTCAAATGTAGTGTGCACATGTATAGAACTATCAGAACGAACTACTTCGTAATGTCATTTGTAATAAGTTAATATAGGATAAAATTATAAGAATCCTCTATTTCTGTAAAGAATGTCTTTGGGATTTTGATAGGGATTGCATTGAACTTGTATATCAATTTTGGCAATATAGCCATTTCTACTATGTTGGTTCTCCCTAGCCATGAGCATGGGATGTTTTTCCATTTCCCAGTGTCCTCTTTAATTTTTTCGTTAGGCTTTTACAGTTTTCATTGGATCATTCCTTTACATCTTTGGTTAAGTTTATTCCTAAGTATTTTATTCTTTGGGGGGCTATTGTGAATGGGTTCATTTTCTTGATTTGGCCTTCCGTTTGTGAATTGTTGGTGTACAAAAAGGCTACTGACTTCTGACGGTTAATTTTGTATCCTGCCACATTGCTAAAGTAGTTTATTAATTCTAGGAGTTTGGGACTGGAGTTTGTTGTGTGACTCAAGTAGAGCATCAGTGTATTTGTGAATAAGAATACTTTAATTTCTTCTTTCATTTGTGGATCCTTTCATGTCATTTTCTTGTATTATCGCTCTGACTAAGGGTTCCAACACTATATTGAAGAGAAGTGGAGAAAGTGGGCATCCCTGTCTAGTTCCTGATTGTAAGGTAAATGGTTTCACTCTTTCACCATTTAGTATAATACTGGCTGTATGTTTTTCATATATGGCTTTAACTATTTTGAGGAATGTACCTCTTATTTCTATTTTTTCTAGTGCTTTCAACATGACTGGAGGTTGTATTTTGTTTTCGTCCCTTCCCTAGCCAATTTCAAATATCCAAATGTTCATATATACAATATATCAGATAACCAGGAGAAACCAAGGGACAGCAAAAGAGATGAGAGGTAACATAGGACATTAAGGACAACAATCATTCATTAGAAGGCTTTTGTTTCTACATCTAGGAAGCCCTTGCATTTAGCGTCATACTATATGGCCTTATGTATTTAGGTTTTGTTCTATTGTAAATCTCTGCTAAGAGAGCCCAAGGTTTCAACTGAATGTGACACATTGCGCATATACTCGTTTGAGTCTGGCTTACTTCACTTAATATGATTTTTTTCTACGTCTTTCCATTTCCTAAAAATGGGGTGATGCCATTCTTTCTGATAGCAGCCTACAATTCCATTGCGTACAAGTACCACACCTTGTTGATACACTCATCAACTGAGGGACATCTGGGTTGGTTCCAAAGCTTTTCTATGGTAAAAAGTGCTGCAATGAACATCGTGCTCGTGGATTTAGTAAGTCCTTGTTCCTGGACAATTGCGTAAATGCCTAGTAATGGAATTGTTGCGTCATAGGTGAGCGCTATGTTTAGTCTTTTGAGGAACTGCTATAATGTTTCCATAGTGGTTGAACGCATTTACATGCCCACCAACATTGTAGTAGTGATCCCTCCTGACCATATCCCCTCCAGCATCTGTTGTTATTAGTTTTCTGGTTCCTGGCCATTCTAACAGGAGTGAGGTGGAATCTTAGAGTTGTTTTGATTCGCATTTCTTTTATGACCAGAGATGTTGAGCATTTCTTCATGTTTCTATAGGCCCTTTTTATTTATTCTTCAGAGAAGACTCTCTTTAAATCTTTGGTCCATCTTTTAATGGGATGGTTGATTCTTTGGAGACAATCATGTGATTATTGTACTTGCTCTTGTTGATGTGTTGAATTATATTAATTGATTTGTGTATTGTGAAGTAGCTTTGCCTCCCTGTGATGAATCCTCTTTCATCATAGTGTATAATTTTTGATGAGTTGTTGTAGACGTTTGGCCAGTATTTTGTTGAGAAGTATTGCATCAATGTTCATGAAAGAAATGGGTATATAGTACTCTTTCTTTGATGAATCTCTGTCTGGTTTGGGGATGAGGGTTATACTGGCTTCACAGAATGAGCTTGGTGAATAGCCTCCATTTTTAATTTCATTGAAGTGCTTGAAGAGTATTGGTGTGAGCTCTGCTTTGAAGACCTTATAGAATTCAGCTGTGAATTCATCTGGCCCTGGGCTTTTCTTAGGTGGAAGGTTTCTTATTGCCATTTCTATTTCAGTGTTTGAAATAGGTCTGTTTAGTTGGATTATTTCTTCTTGGTTCAGTGTGGGTATGTTAATATTGGCTAGGAATTCATCCACTTCTTCTAGATTCTCAAATTTGTTGGCAAAAAGGTTTGAGAAGTATTCCCTCATGATGCTCTGGATCATTTCTGTCGTGATATTACCATTTTCGTCTGTGATTTTGTTTATTTCTGTATGCTCTCTTCTTTTTTTTGGTAAGATTTGCTAAGGGTCTGTCCATTTCTTAATGTTTTCAAAGAACAAACTCCTTGTAAGTTGATTCTTTCTATAGCTTTTTCTGGACTCCCATTAATTTAATTCTGCTTTGATTTTAATAATTTGCTTCCGTCTACTGGGATTCGGGTTGGTTTGTTCCGCTTTTCCCAGGAGATTAAAGTGACACATTAAATTGTTGGTTTGCGATATATTCAATTTGTTATTGTAGGCACTCAGATTTATAAATTTTCCTTTTAGTACTGCCTTTTCTGTGTCCCAGAGGAGCTGGTATTTTCTGTGCTCCTTTTTGTTAAATTTCATAAACGGTTGGATTTCTGTTCTGATATCCTCGATGGCTCATTGGTGATTCAACAATGTGTTGTTCAGTCTCCATGAGTTACAGGGTTTTCATTGGTGGAGATGGTTGTTTAGTTCCAATTTGATGCCCTTGTGGTCTGAGAGAGTGGAGGGAACAATTTCAGTGCTTCTGATTCAGCCCAGGTTTGTTTTATGCCCTAAAATGAGGTCTGTTTTTGAAAATGTTCCGTGTGCTGCTGCAAAAACGTATATTGTTTTGTTGTTGGGTGGAATAATCTGCAGATGTCTGTTAGATATAGTTGGTCTATACAATTGTTCAAATAGAAGGTTTCTCTGTTGAGTTTTTGACTGGTTTGTGTGTCAATAGGTGAGTGTTTTGTGTTAAGTCATCAATAACCTATGTGCTTCAATCTAGGTATATTTTCAGTAAAAGTAAAGCTTGCTTGATGAAGTTCGTGTTCGGGTATTAGGTGTTTAGATATTTAGGATGGTTATGTCCTCCTGCAGGAAAGACCCCTTTAGTAGCATGTAGTAACCTTCTTTGTCTTTACTCACTAATTTAAGTTTGAAGTCCATTTTATGTGATATGAGGATTTCAATTCCAACCTGTTTATGGGGACCATTAGCCTGATAAACTTTCTTCCAACCGCTCACTTTCAAAAATGTTTGTTTTTTGGGTAAGATGTGTCTCTTGAAGACAGCAGAATGATGTCTATGTCGTTTAATTGGGAAGTTAAGTCCATTGATATTGAGAGTCAGGATTGAGAACTATTTATTAGTTCCTGCCATTTTAGAAAGCTTTCATTAGGCCCTGTGTCTCGACAGTTCTTGTGGTACATAGATGGTATCAGTTTTAGGTGCCATTTCTTTCTCTGTATTACATTTGTGTTGGTTTTCTATGTGTAGAACATCTTTAGGAATTTTCTGTAATGTTGATTTGGTTGCTATGAACTGTTGAAGCTTTTCCTTGGAATGGAATGTTTTTATTGTTCCCACAGTTATGAATGAGAGCTTAGCTGTACATTATTCTTGGTTGGTAGTTATTGCACTTCAGGGCATGGCATATATGCTTCCAATCTCTTCTTGCTTGCATGGTTTCTGCTGAGAAATCTGTGGTTATTCTGACTGATTTGCCTTTGTAGGTGATTGATCCTTTCCCCTGGCTGCCTTTAGGATCCTTTCTTTGCTCTCTATTGATCCAGTTTGGATAATATAGTGGCGGTTTGATGTTCTTTTCTTGTCAGGTCTGTTTGGGGTTCTAAAAGCTTCTTCTATCTTGATGGGCCTGCCCTTCTGGATTTGGGAAGTTCCCTGAGATGATTCCCTGAAGTATATTTCCAGTACAATTGACCTTTTTCTCTAGACCCTCGTCAATACCAATTAGTTTAAATTAGGCTTCTTAATTTTATCTTGGACCTCCTAAAGCATTTTCTCATATTTCCTAGATTTGAGTTGACTCATTTTCTCTATAACAACTAAATTATCTGCAACCCCCAAAATTCTCTCTTCTCCGTTATATAACCTGCTTTGTACTTTATTCTTCATCTCCCTTGCTTCTAATTGCTTATTTTTGATGCCTTGCATCTCTTGTTTTAGATCATGTATGGATTTCTTTAGCTCCTTAATTTTCCTTTGAGTGGTTATCTCAGCAGCTTTATTCTCTTTGGACATTTGTTGGATTTTGGTCACCTTTTCGTTTTGGATTCTATGAATTCATCCATTTTTCTTTGGCAAGGGGTGCAATCAAAACAACAGGCAGTCTTTCCCTCCTGGGGTGATTTCCTGAATCCAGATTCACAACGGTCACTGCAAACTGAATGAGGTATCTGAGAAAAAGAAAGGAAGAAAGATATCAGTAGCTACTTAGAAATTATCTAGATATCACACATGTTCACTGTTGTGAAATAATTCAACTGTCAAGCATAATACTTTGTGCCTAAATCTAATCATTGTATTAAATTCTGCTATAGATTTCAAAGTAGAAATTCCTCATAACTGGTATACTACAGTCTTGACATTCAGCTTATTGAACTATTGAGGAAATGGAGCTTTTAAAGATAATGGATAATGGTGAAAGAGTATGTCTTTCTAGCCAACACTATGAAACTTCCTTGAGTTTATGTCATTATATGTTGTGTCTTGCTCTTATGTGAAATACTGAAGGACCATGAGGAAGAACCCAAATTGAAGCTTTCATAGCATGCTCTAAATCACAGATATCACTTTTATAGTGATATATGAACCCTAGGCCCTTCATATCTTTCTTTATGCTTCTCAGTTGCCATGTGATGAGATTGGTCTCTTTTGGACAAGAAATGCAACAAACCCTCTAGATGCTACCCAGGTAATGGCAGCCACAAAAAATCAAGCTCTGTATTGTCAGTATCTTCCCCCATAAATACACACCAGGCAGTAGGAAATGAATTTTATTTCTGGTCCTCCGCTCATCTCTATGTACAGATGAGACATTGTTAGGCCAGCTTCAACGTAAGAAAATCCTGTGATCTTCATTAACAGAGACTTCATTAGTGTCTGTGAATTGATGCTCCTCAGGGAACTACTAACTGATGAGCTTTGGCCATTACTAAGCCTCTCACGTCATTCAGATATTTCAAATCGTATGGATATACTGGTTACATTCTAGACATGAAACCCTGCTTTATGACCTCACAAAGTACAAACATTAGATTATGGCAACATTAAGAATAGAACTCCCATTTGTATGCTACTGGAATGCGTAAGACTTGGCATGTCTCCTAAGAGGTCTGTGATCTCCATGTATTTGTCTGCTGAAGCAGTCACAAGATAGCGCTTTGATTTGACTATTCAGGTCAACATAAGAAATTTCAATATTATGTGCTTTAAGTATATAAACTGTCTTGTTTGAATTGGCATCACATACAAATACAAATCCATGTCCCATGCTAGCTAAAAAATGCACAGGTGAAAGGTGATTCTAAGTGACCCATCATCTGCACAATGAATTGTCATATTTTCTGTATTTAGTCTGGACTTTGGAAGTCATACAGTGGCACTGATTTATAATCTAATTCAGAAATTAGTGTCTGTGCTTTGAATGGATGAACTTGTCAAGTCTGGACTTTGTGTTCAAGAAAATGGTGGCCACTGCTTTCCCTATGGACATATGTTGTCAGCCAATGCCTTCACCAACACATTCTGCCATGAACAGAGAAGGAAAACATCAATATGCCCTACCGCTGAGGAGTTCTTCCATTTTTGACAGAGGAATTCATTTTATTTGTTTTCAAGAATTCCAACAAGCCCCCTGCATACCATTCAGGTGAAGATATGTACAAAGTCAAGCAACATCTTGCCATTACATTAATTTCTGTCACCACAGATACTCCTTTAACAGGCCAACTAAACACTGAATGACTTGCCCACAATAGCAATCAAATGAACCTTTCAGCTTTATAAAGTGATACTCAGGATTATTGTTACAAAGATGGAAACTTGTTAAAGCAGGCTTTATCTTTGATTATACATCAACATTCCCAAACTTACTGGTCCTTTATACCCAAGACTCAAGAATAAGAAATTTTTGAAGTTGAATATATTTAAATGTACAATGGTGGGGCATAAATGAGAAAGAGGGGCATAAATTTCAGATTTTTGCTTACTTCTCTATCCTATATTCTGATAATGACAGCTGATGACCATGTGGGGCATCACTTTACGTTGAAGACCTTCTGGAAAATTCCAAATGTTGAAAATATCATACTCTGCCTTTAATTTCTTTCTTCATCCAAAATATAATTGTTTCCAGCAAGATTGAGAAACTGGATGCTCTTTAAAAAAGGGTGCACTTATTAAACCAGATCTTGCTGCTCACATCTTTAACCCTAGCTACTCAGGAAGCTGAGATCTGAGAATTAAGGTTCAAAGCCAGCCTGAGACTCTTATCTATAATTAATCCAGAAAATGGGAAGTGGGTCTTGGCTGAAGTGTAGGGTGGTACACTTGAGCAGAGGAGCTCATGGGAAATGCCTTGAACCAGGGGTAGGATGGTAGCCTTGAGATGAAGAGCACAGGGACACTATCCAGGCTGAGTTCAAGCCCCATGATCTACAAAAATGTTGGGCTTACTAAAGGTATATATAATTAGATTATAATTGCAGATAATATTACACAAACTCAAAGACTACAACCAGATACCTAATTTAGAATATAATAGCTGTGAGCATGCTGATTCATTTGAAACACAAAAAATTAAATGGAATGTGACATTCATTTATTTTATGTCAATTTTGTCTTTAAGTGCACATGAACACAGGTTATGAGTACCTTCAAATATTTAAAGAAATAAAAGTATCTTTTGTCAGTTGCAAGTGTCTCACACTTGTATCATCCTAGCTACTCAAGAAGCTAAAATATGAGAACTGAAATCTAAGGCCAACCCAGTCAAAATATACCCTTTGAGACTACTATTTCCAAGTAACTACTCAAAAACTGGTAGTGAAAGCTGTGGCTCAAAATGGTAGTGCTCTAGCCTTGAGGAAAAAGAGCTCAGGGAAAGTATCCAGAGTTCAAGCCCCAAGACTGACAAAGAAAATAAAAAGAAAAGAAACTGCTCTTGACATTTACAAAAAATGATCTGAAATTACTTCATTTAATTCTCCATAAAATCACCTTAAAGAATGTTGTGGAAAAGTTTGAACCAATACAAACATGATACTCACTACACTCTCTGTAAGAAATGAAGTTTACAATTTGGGGAGAGGACAGTAGGAATGGGGGAATAGGGAAACAGTAGGGTGGGGTAATACTTTTAATAATAAATGTAATAATACATGATCTTTAGAATAAAATATAAAAATAAAAACAAAGCATAAATTAAAACATAAAACCAGAAATAAAAAAAAATGTGACTCTGTTGTTCCCACGAAGGGAATTACCTGTGTAGGGGAGGGCAGCATCCCCTTCCCATTACTCATCAGTGTCAATTCTGTTTGATGTACAAAGGTTTCATAGTGGGTATGGGGCACAGCATACACAGTATTATATATGTTGTATCTCCCTTCAGCTATGGCCATGTCAAAAATATTCCTCGACCACCATAAGGAAGGATCATGAAGACAATTCTCCCATGTAACACAGTCTGGCTCAGAAATTGAACAATTAAATGACAGAAACCACGGCCTTGCAAGATAAAAATTCTCTGGGAATTTTGAAGGGTTAACTATTCTGAAAAATCTGTGAATCTGGTATTATCTTCATGGTAGTGTGATAAAATGAGAGTTATTTGGAGTGAGCCTAGCATGAAATACCTCCTTCTGATGGTTAAATTCTGCTGTGAGTTTATAATACAAAGCTTTTCTCTCATTAAAAATTGCTCAATAGCACCGAACTTCATCAAGGAAACCTTACTTTCACTGAAACCATACACAGTGATGGAAAGACCAACCAGGGAAAAACTAAACAGAGAAACCTTAGATTTGAACAACTGTATAGACCAACAAGGTCTAACAGACATTCGTAGATTATTCCACCTAGCAACAACACAATGTACGTTTTTTTTTCAGCAGCACGTGGAACATTTTCCAAAATAGACCACATTGTATGGCATAAAACAAACTTGGGCAGATTCAGAAACACTGAAATTATTCCCTCCACTCTCTCAAACCACAGCGGCATCAAATTGGAACTGAACACCCATCTCCACCAACGAAAACCATGTAACTCATGGAGCCTGAACAACACATTGTTGAATCACCAATGGGTCATCGAGGATATCAGAACAGAAATCCGACAGTTTATGAAATTTAACAAAAAGGAGCACACAAAATACCAGCTCCTGTGGGACTCAGCAAAGGCAGTACTCAGATGACAATTTATAAATCTGAGTGCCTACAATAAAAAATTGGAAAAATCGAAAACCAACAATTTAATGTGTCACCTGAGGCTCCTGGAAAAAGAACAACAAACCAACCCTAATCCCAGCAGAAGGAAGCAAATTATTAAAATCAAAGCAGAATTAAATGAATTTTAGACCAAAAAGAAGTATAGAAAGAATCAACAAGACAGGGAGTTGGTTCTTTGAAAAAATTAACAATATTGACAGACCGGTAGCGAATCTTACCAAAAAAAGAAGAGAGCATACCAAAATATAATCACAGATGAAAATGGTAATATCACGACAAAATTTACCAAGATCCACAGCATCATGAGGGGACACTTCTCAAACCTTTATGCCAACAAATTTGAGAATCTAGAAGAAGTGGATGAATTTCTAGCCAATATTAACATACCCACACTGAACCAAGAAGACCTAACCCAACTAAACAGGCATATTTCAAGCACTGAAATAGAAATGTCACAAGAGACTTCTACCTAAGAAAAGCCCAGGGCCAGATGGATTCACAGCTGATTTCTATAAGGTCTTTAAAGCATTTGGCAGAGTACCATAATTTATAATAATATAACAATATTTTTTAACATTAGTGGGTGTAGAATTGAGTCCCATATCTAGCCTACTAATATATAATTGCAGTAGTCCACTTATCAACAGGAAAATATTTCCTGAGAAAATATTGCTCAATTATGTGTGCTCAGTACCACACATAAAATTGTATTTAATCCAAACTACACTCCTCTTCATATCTATTGATATCTAAGAAAAACCCACCAGCTGAAAGTATAACATTTAATGTTTCTTAGAATACTAATAAAAATAGTCAGACATATTCTGGGCAATTAAGAGAAGGAAAATCAGCAAAACGTGGTTAGATAGAGTTGAGTAAGATAAATATGCTAAGCTGGGTACTGATGCTTCATGTATGTATTTGTAATTTCTCTTGAAGCTGATATCTGAGGATTATGCATTGAACTCATCTTAGGCTTGGTGTCTGGGAGACTCTTAATTTAAAGTTAACAACTAAAAGTGCCCGATATGAACCTGTGGCTCAAGTGGTAGAGCAATATCTTGAGCCAATAACTTCAAGAACAGTTCCCAAGCAGCAGAACAGAAATAAAGATAAGCAAGCATACCAGCATCATATAAAGATATATATTTTCTATACCAGGGAAGAGAATAACTTTTAGCACTGCCACCTTGTCTTCAAACAATGGGAGTCAATCTCAGGATACACTTGTCAAACAAGTAATTGAGAAGAATGAAAATATATAGGCAATGACATCTTATCCTGCAACAGGCAAGGAATATGTTTCCAGATTATCTTGAAATTATGTTCTTTACTTGAAGTTCTTTACTTTTATACAGCCATTTATTAGTGAAAGATATTTATTACAGTTTATGTTTAGATTGTGAAGCATATCTGATATACAATAATGATGCAATGCTTAGTTGGAAACAGTGATTAATTGCCTACAATAAAGTGTGTGTGTGTGTGTGTGTGTGTGTGTGTGTGTGTGTGAGAGAGAGAGAGAGAGAGAGAGAGAGAGAGAGAGAGAGAGAGAAAGAGAGAGAGAGATTGTAATTGTGTTTGTGTGTGTGTTGTAGAGCATGAGATGAGTGGCAAAATGTTCTTTGTGGGTTTGTTCTCACAAAGCGAGGATTTTGGCAATTCAGCTACAGGTTTCCTTCAATATTTAAGTGTTTAATTCTCATGGGCTGGCTATAAACCTCATTCATCAGACAGAAGCCTTCTCAGTACTTAGGATTACAGTCATAAGCCACCACCCTACAGTAATAATTTTATAACTATCCTCACAATATAAGTATTAGCAAATAAATCTCAGACCACTGGTCATCATGGAAGAAAATGTGTCTGCAGCCTTTTAGTATAGACCTCATGCCACTGATTCTGTTTGTTTGTAATAGCATTACTTCGTATTCTACATTGACAGCTGGTATGGAGGAGACACAGGGAACCTGGGATAAAGTGTAGAGGTTAAAGCCCTGGAAAGACAGCAAACCCCAAATCTTCTCCTAACACCAGATAGAAAATTAGTCCACAGTAGATAGAAGATAATACAATGAAAGTAATCTACTTCTTGTGCATAGGGATGGGAGTACAGGGTAGAGAACACAGAACATTCATATGTGCACATGGAGTTCTCACAGCTATATCTCATACTGAAAACAAAACAGTACATGAAAAGGCAACGTTGAGTTACTTATGGCGTGCTCCCTTCATGACTAGAAGCAACACTGGTATTGCCTTCTCTTCCCAAAATGTAGAGAGGGAAAAAATCCAGAAATCATCACATCTTCATCCATGTGTACTCAGTATTTCATTGTAGAAAATCAGCTAGTGCCAGCCAAGGACCTGACAGAGCATGAAAGCTGGAGAATAATGGGGGTGAAAATCAAAAGGCACATACCCGAAGCATCTACGCAGCTTAAATTCTGGCTAGAAATGAGGCCCATAATGTCAGATATTTATATCAATATGAACTTAATTCTAAATTAATCAACATATTTTATTAAGACATGTTCACGTGTGTGTGTATGCAATGGGAACTCAGATTACAAAAAATATAGTTTCTTGTAAAAATCCATACCAATTTCCTTAGCACATGCATTAACTTGCATTAATCATGTGCTGGTTTCCCTTTTACCTTTATTTTTGGCAGCATATATTCTTAGTCTTCTTCATAGAGATTGTCACTGGAGTGAGATAAAAGACAGTGTTGAGGGCTGGGAGGGTGACCTAGTTATAGAGTGCTTACCTAGTATGCACACAGCCCTGGATTTGAGTCCTTGGTGCCACAGTGAGGAATCAGGATGAACTATTTTAATTCATCTAGCTTTCTTGTAAAGCAACATAGCTGCTAAGTGTTGCCAGGAGACACTGTAATTTTGCAAAGAACAAAGAACTAGGCCCAAGCCTAAGATTTGCTTCCCTGCCAATGAGTTGCAGTTTCCTTAAAGTCCTCTGCCATACCATAATAATAGGTCCAACAGCAACAACCACAGGAAGGAAGAGAATATGGGCATAAAACAATGGTTTGGGGAAGACTTCAGAACCAATCAAAACACAAATGATCTTTCTATTCAAATTCTATCCATCCAGGGCATACTGTGATGGGATCTCCCCTAACCTCCTACATCGCAAATAAAAACCACTTCCCCACGACTTTTGAAATTCATTCCCAGGTGGCCCTGCTACTTTAGGATGTGCTGGTGTGAGTCCAGGCTGGAGCTTCCCCTGCAACAAAGACCCTTTTGCTTTTTGCACCTGTGCTGGTCTCCTGGTGTTCTTTGAGGATACCTCAATCTGGACATTTCAACGGAAACAGAAAAATCTGGAAGTAGTGCTTTGGCTATGTATATTATTTATACGCAATAGATTTCTATGTTTCTATCAGAAAGAAAGCCTTTGAAAATTTTGTAATTAAATGGAAAGACTGGGAACGGTTTTTGTTAAGATCAGTAAGTAAGACCCAGAGATGACAATAGTGTCTTTCTAGCTTTGGAAAACCTCAAGGATAGTGCTCTGAGTTCAAGCTGCAAGACTAGCAAAACAAATTTCAATGTTGAGTAGGAGATGATGACCAAAAGAGAATAGGGAAAAGTAAAACTCTCTCCACAGAAGCAGAGTTTTGCTTGGTTTCCCCTCAGGATTTATACATCTAGGAACTCACACTAAGTAAGATTTAATTCTCCAGATATAAACCAAAGAATAGGTGAGCTTAGTCAGGGAAAGTAACCATGACAACACTGGCCTAGCATGTGGGCTTCAGCTATTCTTTCATTTTGAATTTAACTAGAAAAAAGGCAGACCAAACCTCATGCATACAGTTGGTTGCTCACCCCTAGCTGGCTTGGCTCTCCTCGCCAACCCCAAAAGGTGGCAAATATCCCTGCGGTGGTGGGGAGGGTAGAGCAAGACTGGCAGTAGGCCAGCAACAATGCTGAATTTTTGGGAGGGCTCTCAACTGTTCAAGGAAGAGCCTGCACTCCGACTTGGTTTTTTCAGGATCTCCCAGGACCTTGATAGGTGTCAGAAGTGGGTGGATAATTGTAGGAGAGCAGACTTAGAAGATAAACACTTGATCAGGTAAATACACATGATTCACACTGGGACCTCCATGATCAGTAGAACTAGTCCTCACAGGACAGTTGAACTGTGTCTATGTTGGACTGTGGATGCCTGAGCAGTGGGCTCCTATTCCACCCATTTAAATTCATGCAAAGCTCACCAGCTGGGCTGACTCTTCTACTGTTGCCACCTCTGACTTGGCTCACAGTTTCTTTGGAGAAGACTTCTGTATCATTACAGCTTCCCTGATGTGACTCCATAGACTGGAAAGCCTAATGCCAACCTAAAACACTTCCATGGAGAGATACTAGTTGCTCATTGGAGACATAATTTCTTCCCTGCTCTTCCCATCATCTTCTCCTAATTGACATCGAATTTTTTCTCACTCTGATCACGATATCTTTCAGGAAGTCTAATAACAAATGCTGCCGAAATTAAGGGCAAAGGAACAATTACACATGATTCAGGTATGTTACACAAAGAAGTATAAAGAGCTTTATGATATTAAGCAGGGTAACTAACTTGTGGGAATGACACCCATTGCACGTTTATATGTATTTTTTCTATATAAGCTCTTTGTATGTTTAACTTACAATAATGAAAATTTAAAATTTTAAGTGATAAAAAGATCCTATAAGAAACCTCCACACTGCTTTCCAGAGTGGCCGAATTAGCTTACAATCCCACCAGCACTACAGTATGGCTGTAGTGCAAGAATCTGTCATTGTCTGAATTTAAAATCTTGGCCATTCTTGTTGGGGTAAGATGATATCTTAGGGTTGTTTTTGTTGGCATTTCCTTTATGAACATGGATGATGAGAATTTTCTCATATGTTTTCTGCCATTTCAACCTCTTCTTTTGATAAGTTTCTCTTTTCTATCCTGAACATCATAACCCAGGATATGATAAGGACACCTGCTCAGCTATGTTCATTTCTGCACTATTCACAATAGCCAAGGGATGGAAACAATCCAGATGCCCTACTGCACATGAATGGATAAAAAATATGATATATATATATATAGTGGAATAGTACATAACTAACAGACAAGACAAAATAATGGCATTTGCAGGTATGTGGATGAATTTAGAGGGAATCATGTTGAGTAATATAAATCAAGACCAAAGGAACAAAAGGTGCATGCTGTCCTTAATATTGGGCTATTTGATCCAAACGGTACACAAAGCAGTGACTCCATATTTCCATATTCAATGCTATGGACAAGGTATTAGAAATATAAACACAACTATATAGACATAAAAATTTGTGACTCTAAAATATGATCATACAAAATGTAAAGAATAGGCTATTACAATAGAATGGAATTCTCATTAAAAAGTACAGAATGTGATTACAATCCTGAAGTAAATCTGTTTTCAAAGGCCATTGAGATGTCTTCATTGAAACTGTGTCTAATATATTTTGACAAGTAGAAATCATAGTTAACTATAATATTAAGGCTTGAAATAGAGAACTTTTTCTTCTATTATCACATGTTCACACACAAGTACATCATGAAAAAAAACTGATTTGTGTGTGTAGAAAGTTCAGTATAAGTTACCAGTTTTGTTGGGGGCTGAGTGTGGAGTAAGACTGAGCTTGCACCTGCAGTACGGCTTAGAGCTAAGCAGACAGGAGATGAGCTGCCATGAAAAACAACTTGTATCATAATGAATGATGCCATGCTTACCAACTTTGAGCTGTGTCAACAGTATTGTGAACTTTCTGGCTTTATTGCTTCTTGCTGGGGTGCTATGTCTGAAACTTGCTTGTTGTTTTGTATGAAAGTAACCCCTGGATGTTTCCTGTTTCTAAGATAGTATATAAGACTAGAACCAAAAATAAATGGTGCTACAGTATAAATCTGCAGTCTCTTAAGGCTCCAGTCTTAAGCTGTAAAACTCCCGATCCCATCTGTTTTTTGTGTTTTTCTTCTCATCCTCGCCTCCAAATCAGAAATCCTGCCTTGATACCGGCTGGCTCTGGCACAGTTTGAAGGAGCAATTTCAGAATACAAATATGCAACACATTTATGACAATGACTTTATTGACATGAAATTGCTGGATTCACCAACGTCATTGCTGAATTAGGCAATAGCATATGGCTGCTTTTGTGGAGGACTCTATAAAATAGCTTTAATCAAATAGTAATCTGTGGATCTTATGGCAATTTGGTGTGCAAATTGACCATCTGTTTATGATGCCCTAATAACTTTGGTTGACATGTCACTGGGAAAGAATTTTTCCTAGCCATTTCTATGTGCATCTGATGTAGCATCCTCTGATGCAATACAGTTGCATCATCCTTAATGGCTTTCGTGAAAGTAGTTCCTTGGCACAGATGTTGAACCAAATTTATCAAAGTTAACTTCCTTCCTGGGGCTTCACTGTGATCTTGGAGGAAATCCATATCACCTGAGATGAACAAGGAGAGTATGAAAACATGTTTTCCAAGTCGTGGTATTCTCCAGGATGCATAGCCACAGCTGCAGAGCCACAATAAAAGAGATTTACATATTCTGCCTGTGACTTCACCAAAAATTTGGTGGAAGAGGAGCTACAGTGTCAATACAGAGACAAAACTGCACCTATACAAAGACATATGAGCATATATACGTGACACTGTGGGGAACTTCTAGCCAGAATTTCAGCTGGACAGATATTTCAGAGATGTGTCTTTTGATTTTTACACTCAGTCTTCTCGAGCTTCCCCTTCCTGTCAGGTCCTTGGCTGGAACTAGCTGCTTTTCTACAATGAAATATTGAACATAAGTGGATGGAAATGTGATGATGTCTGGGTTTTTCCTTCTTTACATTCGGGAAACAGATGGCAGTAACAGTGATGCTACCAGGGCTGAACATACAAGCCGTTAGTAACTCAATATTTTATTTCCATATACCATTTTTTTCTCAAGATGGGAAGCAGGTGAGGGAAGTCTAGGTACACAGATGATGTTATCCATCTGTACTGCTATTTCATCCTACTCCCTATGCACTGGAAACAGTTTATTTTCATTATTTTATTTTGAATCGATTTGGGGTAATATTCTGCCTGCTAGTAGGAGAGCACTCTGGTTTCCTTCCATTGTATCTCTGTAAGCTTCTCACTTCCAGCATTACTTTATCCACTCCATCCAAGTTGTCATTGCAGGGGATTAATTGATGTTATTACTACCAACCAGAGTCAGTGGCATGAGTTCTATCCAAAAAGGTTTCAGAAATATTTCCTTCCTCACAGACAAGTGGTCTGAGAAGATCTCTTCAGTAACTTTTATTGTAGGCTGGTGGCTTATGATTGTCTATTCTTCACTATGCTGGAGGCTGGTATTTGAGGACTAATGTCTGAAGCAAGCACCAACATAAAAATCCTTGACACTTTTATCTCCAATTTACAATCCAAATCTGGAAGGAGAGCTGTGGGTCAGGTGGCAGAGTTCTAGCCTTGAGAAAATAAGCTCAAAGACAGTATCTGGCCTCTGATTTCTTGCCCTAACGCGCATGCACACACACACACACACACACACACACACACACACACACACACACACACGCACATTCTCTTTTACTGCAGACAAATAGTTACTTTTATAAACTAACCACTGTAACACTATTTCATGTCAGATATGCTTCACGATCCAGGCATGACCAGGCATTGTAAAAGGTTTTTTATGATAGACTTTTGTCTGCCCTCAGTACGTTTTGATTTACTCATGTACGTATACAGTCTTGGCTCTTGTCCTGGAACAGAGGGACTCACTAATAAATGCCTATACAAAGAAAATGGAAGGGAAGAGAAGGGGATGGGAGGGGAGGGAATGGGAGGGGCAGGCATAAGAAATGGCTATTTGGAACTTTAAGAAACTCTAACAGCCTACTCCACATAAATTGTAAGAAAAAATATCCTTGCCTCTATCATTTTCATTATTTTTCAACTGTTTGGGTGACAAGTGGGTCATTGGGTATTTGCCCACATTTGGTAGCTAAAATGGCAGTGATAAACCTTATATATTACATATATGTCTTTATCTTATATGTCACTGACGTTTCCTTACCCTTATTTCTTTTGTGCTGCCCTGGAATCCCAGCACCTGCACGCTCTCCTTGAGCTTTTTGGATGAAGGCAAGTGATGTACCACTTGAGCCACAGCTCCACATCTGCCATATTTTGGATGTTAAATAGACATTGAGTTTCTTAGACACACCTACTGAGGATGGGTTCAAACATGGTCCTCAAATCTCAGATTTCTTAGTAGTTAAGTTTACAGACATAACACATCTTTGCCTTAGCTTATTTTGTTTCTTCACCACTATCTGACTATGTTTTTCCAATTTTCCTTCTCTTAAATTTCCCCCAAAATGCTTTAGTCCTTTTGCACATTAGTGCTAAGGTAGACATATAAAGCAGTATAGTTTCAACAGATTGATGTTTCTTATCTATCTGCAGAAATGAAGAAAAATATGGTCTGGGTTAGGTATTGATTACAGGCATGAGTATTTATTCATGAAGTTATTCATATAGATAAGTGTATTGCTGCAACTAGAAATTGGTAAGTTAGAGATTTGACTGAATTCTAAATCCACTGATGCTCCAAACTCTTTCTCAATTGTTATACAATAGGGTACTTTTGTCACCTAACTGATTCATATTGTTCTACATTAGATGCCATATACTTTGATTGTATGCATGGGCATATTTATACCTTGTCACACATCCTTTTTTCTGTCTCATATCACTTGAGCCACCCATCTACTTCTGGATTATCATTGGTTAACTGCATATATGAGTGTCTTGGAGAGATTTGCAATAGAGCAAAACCTAGATCCATAAGACCATACAGTATGATGTTAAATGAAAGGACCTGTAGGATATAGAAACAAAAGCCATATAATGAGTAATTGTTGTCCTTAATGAACTATGTTATCTCTCATCTCTTTTGCTGTCCCTTGGTTATCTCATATTTTTACACTATCTCACTTTGTTATCTGATATATTGGATACATTTGTATTTGGTTATTTGAAATTGGTTAGGGAAGGGGGAAAAACAAGATAAGGGGTGGGGGTGGTGGGAGGGAAAAGGGAACTAATACAGGAGAAAGGGTATCAATGTATGTGAATTAATGCACCTTCTATCTGGCAAATATAATGTATCCCTTCTATTAATTACAATAAAAATATATGAAAAAATTTTTAAAAATTTACAAAAAGTATCACGGAATTTTCTGTTCCAGCTTGTCTTCATTGAGGCTCTTTGGATTACAGGAACAAATAGTTGTAGCTTCATAAGATAGCCCCAATTTGTAATTTTTACCATCAAAAAGCTTCAATTCTTTTTTTATAATTTTTATTTTGTCTGTGACTTAGTACAAATTATAATTTCAAAGGGTTTCTTTGTGATTTTTTTCCACAGAAGGGTCTAGTACATTTGGAATAAATTTACTTTCTAAATTTCCCTTCTCCTTCATATATTTTATATTAAAGAAACTTAGCAATGATTTTCAGAATCAAGCTCTGTGATCCAGAACATTAGCATGAACACTGACTGTTTCATTTTATGGAGATAATTCCAGACACAAATGCGCATGAATGACTACTTGGAATGTAAATTATCTATCTATGAATGTATTTTTAATGTTATCAATGAAATGAGAAGCCTCTAGTTTTCATGGCATTTGCATGACAATCTTTACCGACATGTAAATAAGCAATGAAAATGTAAACTCATACTATCTCTATGGGACTCTTTGAGGTACTAATCTGCAAGTTCTTTCCCAAAAATGTTATTTCTTCACTTGAGGTTGCAGGTATTTAGTGAGGAATTAAATACTATACCAGAAATATATACACCTTAACGTCTAAAACAGAGGAACAGCACTGTAATTCCTTGTGCCTAGCAGGCAACTCCAGCTCAGATCAAATCTCTTCATTTTTATAGGCTTCATGTCATCATAAAATAAACTGGAGTGTCTCTAAATAAGATTTTTCACACAGGTAGAGCTAGTGACTCAAAGATAATGGTAATAGAATATATGGTATCTGCTGAAAGCCCACTCTATTGTTAATGGATGACAGGTTTTGTGGGTGTGCAACTGTTAATAGAGCACTTTCTCTGCCGAAATAAGTTTCTGAATCTCATTCATGAAAAATTCTCTTCAAGTCCTTACATAATCCTATATACACTGCATTAATGTTTCATTCCCATTTTGGTTCATGTTTATACATACTCATTGGCCAAGGAGCAAGCATTCAATCCATCAAAATCATGAGCTTTGAAGTACTCCTAAATATCTATACTCTGTTCACAGATGTATCTTTATTGAAGTACTTCTAAATTTTAGTGCTCTGTTCACAGATTTATCTTTAAGAACTACCAATTTTCTTTGGCCTTGACTTTTGCTATGAAGACATCAATGAAAACCTTGATATTCACATAACTTGAGTCTGGGGTTTGATGTATGTCATGTTCAATGTGAGTCTTGAAAAGCATTTAAAAACATTCCAAGCTACTCCTATATGAGAGAGAGAGAGACATCAAATCTCTAGCAGCACTTACAGGACCATCGAGATTAACAACTTCTCAAGTTGGGACACTTTTGGGCCTCTACCGTTTTCCAAAAGTGAGGGTGGGAGGAGTGAAGTGATATTGTTTAAATATCAAGTTTGGTATTAGAAAATTATATAAAGAGACTGGATTTATGAGCATATAAAATTGGTAATATTAAAAATAAGAATTCAAGATAATGGGAATATTGTTCAATTTCTTGGCAACGATGAAGGAAACGTGGAGCATACAAATAGAGTTTTTTGAAGCTTTAGCTTTATAAATTATTTTTTTAAACTACCAAGAAATGAAAATAGAATATAAAGGCATGTTGAGCTGGTGCTTTTAGCTCACAAGTGGAATATTAGCTACTCAGGAGATACATTTCTAATTCACTAGCAAAAAGAAAGGAGGAATACGTAGTTCAAGTGGTACAATGCTACCTGTGTTATTTATTCACAACTGAATCCTATGCTGCAATCAGAAAGAATGACATCCCACCATTTGTAAGGACATGGAAAGGCTTAGAAAAACTCATATTCAGTGAAGTAAGCCAGACTCAAAGGAACATAGGCTCAATGGTTTCCCTCATTTGTCATAATCAGTAGAAATCTTGGACTCTCATATCAGATATTTACTATAAAACAAAACCTAGGTACATAAGGCCATATAGTATGACGCTAAATGAAAAACTTGCAGGATATAGAAACAAAAGCCATATGATGTGTGATTGTTGTCCTTAACGTACTCTCTTATCTCTCATCACTTTTGCTATCCCTTCATGTGGTTTCTTTTAAAAGACATCCTCATACTAGACATTTTTTAAAGACAAAATACTAATGAATTAACTTTCTTGAAAGTACATTGAATGCTAGGCATTGGAGGTTCATATTTGTAATCATAGTTATTCAGGAGACTGTCATCTGAATACAAAGCAAGCCCAGGTAGAAAGTATCATGAGGCTCTTATTTACAACTAACTATCAAAAAGCCTGAAGAGGAGCTATGGCTCAAGAGTGAAGTACCATCCTTGAGTGAAAAAGCTAAGAGACAGAACTTAGGCTCTGAATTTAAGCTCCAGTACTGGCGCACAGAGACACACACAGACACACAGACACACAGACACACACACACACACACACACACACACACATACTTGCACAACAGACGTGTGTTATGGATCTAAAACTAAGAAAATATTGTTTGTATGAATCTTTCTTTTTTTAAATTTTTTTCATGCTACAAATATTTTTATTGTGAAGGTGATATACAGAAAGGTTAGTTGTAGAAGTCAGGTAATAAGTGGGTTGCTTTTTTCATGTTTAATAAACAAGTATTCAAGGAAGGATTCTTTTTTCATATGTTTTTATTGTAATTAATAGAAGGGTTACATGTTATTTGCCAGGTAGAAGGTACATTGATTCACATACATTGATTCCCTTCCACCTGTCTTGTTCCCCATTTCCCTCCCCCCACCCCCACCCCTTATCTTGTTTTCCCCCCTTCCCTATCCAATTTCAAATAACCAAATACAAATATATCTGACATATCAGGTAACAAAGCAAGATACTGTAACAATGTGAGATAACCAAGGGACAACAAAAGAGATAAGAGAAAACATAGTACCTTAAGGATAACAATCATTCATTATACGGCTTATGTTTCTATATCCTAGAGATCCTTTCATTTAGTGTCATACTATATGGCCTTTGGTATCAAGATTTTGCTCTATTGCAAATCTCTGCTAGGAGAGCCCAAGGTTTCTGCTGATTATGGCAAATGAGGGAAACCATTGAGCCTAAGTTCCTTTGAGTCTGGCTTACTTCACTTAATATCATTTTTTTCGAAGTCTTTCCATTTCCTAACAAATGGGGTGATGTCATACTTTCTGACAGCAGCATAAAATTCCATTGTGTACAAACACCACATCTTGTTGATCCTTCCTCATCTGAGGGACTTCTAGGTTGTTTCCATATCTTTGCTGTGGGAAATAGTGCTGCAATGAACATTGTTGTGCTGGTGGATTTAGTATGTCCTTGTTTCTGGATGATTGGGTAAATGCCAAGTAGTGGAATTGCTGGGTCATAGGGGAGATCTATGTTTAGTCTTTTGAGGCACGGCCATACTGCTTTCCATAGTGGTTGAATGAGTTTGCACTACTACCAACAGTGTAGTAGTGATCCAGCCTGGCCACATCCCTTCTAGCATCTGTTGTTATTAGTTTTCTTGATCCTGGCCATTCTAACTGGGGTGAGGTGGAATCTTAGAGTTGTTTGGATTTGTATTTCTTATGACCAGAGATGTTGACCATTTCTTCATGTGTCTATAGGCAATTTTTGTTTCTTCTTCAGTCTTTGGTCTTTTTTTTAATGGGATGGTTGTTACTTTGGAGATTAGTTTTGGATTGATTCAATTTTTTGAGCTGTTGATATATTTTAGATATTAGGCCTTTGTCCGTTGTATGGTTGGTGAAGATCTTCTCCCACTCTGTAGGCTTCCTAATTAATTTACTAGCTATGTCCTTTGCCATACAAAACCTCTGCAGTTTAATGCAGTCCTACTTATCTAACCTTTCTCAGATTTGTTGTGATTCTTGGTCCTTATTAAGAAAGTTTCTACCTGTGCCAAGGAGACCTGGTGTATCTCCAATTCCTTCTTGTAAAGTTTTCAGTGTGTCGGCTTTGACTTCCAAGTCTTTGATCCATTTGGAGATAATTCTAATGCAGGGTGACAAAGAAAGGTCCAACTTTAGTTTTCTGCAGTTGCTTAACCAGTTCTGCCAGCACCAGTTGTTGAAGAGGCTATCTTTCTTCCACTCTATTTTTTTGGCTCCCTTGTCAAAGATTAGGTGGCCATAGCTGTGTGGTTTAATATCTGGTTCTTCAGTTGGCGTAAGGTTTGAGAAGTATTCCCTCATGATAATGTGTATCTTGGTAATTTCTGTCGTGATATTACCATTTTCGTCTGCTATTTTGTTTATTTCGGTATGCCCTCTTCTTTTTTTGGGATGATTTGCTAAGGGTTTGTCAATTTTTTTAATTCTTTCACAGAACCAACTCCTTGGTTTTTTTATTCTTTCTATAGCTTTTTTTGGACTCCAATTCATTTAATTCTGCTTTGATTTTAATAATTTGCTTCCTTCTCCTTGGATTAGGGTTGGTTTTTGCCTCTTTTCCCAGGAGCTTAAACTGACACATTAAATTGTTGGTCTACCACCCCCCCCCCCCGCATCTGACCATCTTCTACATATTGCTACATATCAATCATCCACCCAACCATTTATCACTAGTCTTTTGGGTATCTATATTCAATCAATCTACCTATCATCCATCAATGTACCTGCCTATGTATGTACGTTTGTATGTACATACGTATGTACATATGTATGTATGTATGTATGTATGTATGCATGTATGTACTTGTTTATGTATGTATGAATGTATGTATGCGTATATGTAATCTATCTATCTATCGTTTGATTGATCTGACTTTTTATTTGTGTATCTTTATTTTCTATCATCTGTTTTTGCTGTTCAGTTAAACTCTCAGGTTGGTATGCTAGATAATTTTTGCTGATTTCCCAAAGGCTATATTTCTTTATGAGTTTTAGAAAGTGATATGGTACATATTTTTGATATTATTTATTAGAAGAACATACCTGAATTATTGCTGTTCTCAAGCAAGTTATATATTAAATAATTCCATGGTTCAATGCTTCTTGATTTATAATCACCTAGAGATGGTGTTTTATAAATCTCTTTGCTTTATAAAATTTATTTCATTATATTTTTTTAGTCCTGGGGCTTGAACTTAGGGCCTAAGCCCTGTTCTTGGGCTTTCTCAAGCCTGGATCTTTACCACTTTAGCCACAGCATCACCTGTGGCTTTTTCTATGTTTGTGTCACCAAGGAATTGAACCCAGGTTTTCATTCATGCTAGGCAAGTACTCTACCACGAGGCCAAAGTGCCAGTCCCTCTCTTACCTTTTTATGATAATTGTGTCCAGACACACAGTTCAGCCTTTCCAAATGACCCATGAGTAGCTGGTATTGGGATTTTTTCTGCTTCATATTAGCATTGTGTTTGTGTGTGTGTGTGTGTGTGTGTGTGTGTGTGTGTTTGTGTGTGTGTGTGTGTGATCTTTGTGTCACTAGAAACATTATTCTCTATTATCATAATATGGAAAAATTAACTGTGCTCCCTAATGGTCCCTCCTGGTCCACTGCTGGAACTCACTTTCTCTTACTGTTACAATGACAGATTCCTTTCTAAAATTGTTCTTACTGACATGCCATGGAAAGTGAGATGTGTTGATATGTGTTGTTTATAATTCATATTCCAGTCAGGGAAGCCCTGGCAGTTTCTTCCTAGATGAGCAAAATCTGTCTTGGCTGTGTTTCCTTGATTATATGCTGACTTTATACATTCTCTTCTACCTAAATGAATCAACATCTGGTACTCGAAATATCTGAGGAAGAAAGCTGTTGATCACAGAATTTAGGTCAGGGATAATGGGAAATGTGTTATATTTCAAGTGAAGGCTTGAAAATTATTTGGTTAGAAGACAATTGTCTTTCAGAAATATTCCAGATTTTTACAGTAAATGCAACATAATATAAATGACATAAGTGCATTATATGTGAATAAAAATTTCCAATGGATTGCCAGTGGCTTATGGTCAAAATCCTTCTTAAGGGGCCTAAGATCCAAGGATCATGATTTGAAACCAGCACAGGCAGGAAAGTACGTGATACTCATATCTGCAAAGATCCACCAAAAAGCCAGAAGTGAAACTATGGCTCAAATGCTAGAGTTCTAGCCTTGGGCAAAAAGAAATATACGGACAGTGCCATGCTTGAGTTCAAGCAAAGACTGGCAAAAAAATAAAAATAAAGTTTCCAGCCCAAGTGAGTTCAGAGAAGTTGTTGTAACAGCCTCCAGAGGTGCATTGAGATCATAAGTTTCATTTATTAAAACTACAAACCCTTCAGACATCTGCAAGTGGTTCAAATAAAATGTTTTCCTTTTTTCTAGCAAGATATCTTTACTTTGTTGGGTTTGTTATCTTGCCTTCTCATTCTGATCAGAGATTCATAATCTGTTCTGTTTTGCACTTATAGAGAAGAGTCATATTCTCCTTAGGGCATTGGAATCTAAAGTCAGCCAGCAAATTATGAAGGATCTATAACCAAAGTTTCTCTGAAAAAGTTTCCTGACCTGAACAATCTACAAAGTACAATATAAATATTTGTATAGCTATAACCTCCAATGGTATTTTTGAAATCGTTTTTGTGTCCTGTCAGTACTGCAGCCTGTGCAGTGTCATTTAGCTATTTTGCTCAAGGATTCTACTCAACCACTTCAGTCATACCTTCACTCTCAGGTTTTGGCTAGGTAATTGAAGGTAAGTCTTTTTTTTCTAATTGTATATTATTGTAGGGGTAATATATAGAGAGGTTACAGTTACGTTTGTCAGGTAGTGAAGGTAAGTCTTATGGACTTTCCTGCCCACCCTGGCTTTGAATTGAGATCCTCAGATCCCAGACACCTGAGTAGTTGAGGAGCAGTAATTCCTTAAGAATAACAAGTTATGAGAATAAATAAAAAAGAAACTAGTTAGACTGATTTAAAGAATGTTACTTTAATGAAAAGCATAAAATGACATTGATAATTGACAAAAACTTCTCCTAAAATAAAATGACTCTCTTAAATATTGTCTCTAGGTATAATATTCCTTTGAATGAACAGGGGGAAATTTATGTGAAATTAAGTAGTAAAGTGCTTTTTTCATCCATATATATATTTATTGTAATTAATAGAATGTTACATTTTATTGACCAGATAGAAGTTGCATTACTTCACAAACATTGATACCCTTTCTCATGTCTTGTTCCCCATTTCCCTCCCCCCATACCTACTACAGAACTTTATATAAAGTGCTATATTAGATTCACACTGCTACGATAAAATACCTAAAAGGTTTATTTTGAATCACAGTTCAAAGATTTGGGTCTATCATGAAGGTGTGATATAAGGATGGGAATATGTTTTTGAGTATTTACATTTTGAGTCAGGAAGGAGAGAGGGAGGGAGGTATCGAAGAAAGAGAGAGAGAGAGAGAGAGAGAGAGAGAGAGAGAGAGAGAGAGAGAGAGAGAGGGGGGGGGTAATTTTATAATCCATCTTGATGATACAATTTCAGTAACTTTCAAGTAACTTTCAACTAGGCAATAATTCTCAAAGTTAAAATAGCATTTATCAATCTTAGGGCAAAAAACTTTAGAACAGAGCTTTGGGGAACACAATCGTATTTAGATGGAAAACAGTTGATCACACACTTAGCTACACAGGAGGGTGAGATCTGAGGATTGGAAGAAAGCCTGTGAAAATCTTATCTCCAATGAAACATTAAAAATGTTAAAAATGGAGTGGTTGGCTTAAGTGATAAATCACTAGCCTTGATCACAAAAGCTCAAAGAGCACTAAGTTCAACCCACAGAACCAACAGGTGCGTGAGCACACACACACACACACAGACACACACACACACACACACACACACACACACACAGTTAAATCATAGAATATACTGAATAAATATTTGCTGAATTTGTATCAAGTACTTCTTGATCCTGTCCATGAGTACTCTATGTTTGGAAAAGTTAAACAAAAGTTATTTTTTGTTGATTCTGTTCTGTCTTAGCTGTCCCATTGAACACATTATTCTCACACAATCTTCGTTTTCATAGAGTTTATCGTATGTTGATGGAGTCTATGAATATCAGAAAAAAGTCTTAGTTTTGTTTTCAATAACTTCTCTCTTTTTTCTTGCAATATGAATCATTGTTGCCAAGGAAACAGTTTCCTTTCTAGGGTAAAAAACCCTCAGGTTGTCTTTATGAATTCTTTTGACGTTGAAAGCTGCTTCTGATGTTGGCTATAGTGTCTGGAGAAAGCCAGCAGATGGACATCTTTGCCCATTACTTATGTTTGCTTGACCGAGTTGTTCTGTGCTCTTGGGGATCAAATGACACAAAAAGGCAATGGCTATGTTTAGAATGAGCCTAATTCTCATCTCTCCCAGAATCCTCCTTCCTTGTTCATTTACATGATTGAGATCTCTGGGTATATATGCTATCCATAATATGAAATCCACAATTTATTTTTGAGTGTCATGCGACTTGGACCCTGGACCTGGGCGCTGTCTCTGAGCTCTTCTGTTCAAGGCTACCACTCTACCCTTGATCCAAGCCCTACTTCCCCTTTTCTAGTGATTAATTGGAGGTAATATGTCACGGTCTTTAGTGCCTAGGGTGGTTTTGAACATTGATCCTCAGATCGGAAACTCCTAAGTAGCTGGGATTGCAGGCGTTAGCCACCATGACTGGTAAAATGCACACTTTCTAAGCTGTTTGCCCTAGATTGGTAGTGTGTTTTCTAAACACTTCAATTTCTTCCCCATTAAGAACAAGGAGAACAAGTTTTTCTACTTAAAATGGGGAAATCTGAGATCTGCTGGAACAGAATCAGAACATTGGATGTTAAAACAGAGTGTTGGTGCTTGCCTGGGCATAGGAAGGCAGAAGTTGCATTTGGTTGGGCCATTCCTCAGCTCTGCAATTTTGATCACAGAGCTTCTCCATTCTCCTAATTGAGTGCCAGCGGCTCATGACTGTAAGCCTAACTACTCAGGAGGCTGAGGTATGAGAATCAAGGTCAAAACCAGCCAAGCAGAAAAGTCTGTGAGACACTTTTTCTCCAAATAACCCACAAAAATTTGGAAGTGGACCAATGGCTCAAGTGTTATAGCACTAGCCTTGAGCAAATTGTTACAGGAACAGTTCCCAGGCCTTGAGTTCAAGCCCCAACACTGATACACATACTGACACAGGTAACATACACACACACACACACACACACACACACACACACACACAATTCTCCAAGCCTAACATTATTTTGCTGAACAAATGATGAGGATAAATGCATTTTCTACCACAATCTGCCATCAGGTCCTTCACTACTCTTAAATATAGATATATAGATATTTGCACATTTATGAATCCAGATATTTTTAAAAGAGCACTACTGATAGATCTATTTATCTTTGAGTGGTTGGCTTTTGGTAAACATTGGAATTATACTCTTCAAATGGGTACATCTGCATGCATGTCAATGACCTGGCCACATGAGTCAAAATTATTTTTAGATCCTTCCAATGAAGCAAAAATATTCTCTTGAAATTTTCTATACCTCATGCCCTAGATCTATGAAGACAAGGACAATGATTTATTCTACATTTGTATAAATTAAGTCAAAATGGTATCATTAGACTCAAATCTCCATTTGAATGTATCTCTTTCTTATTTGAAGTGAACACTGTCTTTTTCTTACAATCTACTGACTTAAAGAAGAGAAGAGGAAATTGAATTATTACTGTCTTTTAATTTTAGGAAAGAGTTTATATTTTTATACAGTAATTACTTTGTGTTAGAAAATACATTATAGCTTACTACTTGTGGATCATACTTATAATCCTAACTACTCATGTGGCTAAGATCCAAGGATCAGAGTTCAAAGCCAGACTGGGTAGGAAAGGCCATGAGACTCTAATCTCGTTACCTACCAAACACACACACACACACACACACACACACACACACACACACACACCCCTCAAAATGAAACCAGACCAAACCCAACATGTTATAAATGGAGCTGTGGCTCAACTGGTTGAGAAATGACTTGAGCAAAAAAGCTCAGGCTTAGCACCAATGCACTGAGTTAGAGCCTGGGACCAGCACTGAGAAGTATATATCTATACTTACATCTATAAATAATACATAAATTATATAGTGTATCGGAATGATAATATTACAATACATATAATTAATATACTATTATTTTAATATAATACATAATTAATTATATAATAATGCATACATATGCATAATAATGTTATGTGTAATATTATATGATACACATACATCATATAATATTCATATTCTATGCTATGTAATTGTATATACTATACTATACACATTCTATAGTGTATATACAATTATATAGTATATATGACATACTATATAGTGATACATATTATTCATTATGTAATAGACATTATATACTATATAATTGTATAGTGTCTACAAAGTATATTATATATACTATATAGTATGTTATCTGAATTTATTTCAATATAAATCTAGCATAAGTTAATATAATTAAGAGAAGAATTTATAATAAATGTAAACAAATGATGCATTGTTGTGTATTATTCAGGTTTTGCATGATATGATACTGATACAATCCATTAGCTCCAGGAATGTTTGCACATGTTGCTATATAGACACTAATGTCCTATGTGGACAAAGATGCTTTTCTTCTTAAAATATATTATAATATACTTGTACACTTTTGTATGGTGTTCTAGGTTGACCCTATTTCCTCAAGCATACTGGGTACTAAGTGAGCTCACCGCTAGTAACCTACATTCTTGTCTGTGTATCCTGGGAACCTTTAAGTTTCCTGAAGGCTTCCCCTTCTGTGTGCAGTTTAAAATTTGTGGATTACTTGTTTGCTTCTCCAGAGGATTTAAACCTACTGCTTTCTAGTTTTATTTCAGCTTAGCTTTACAGATAAAGAGCAAATAATGCAATATTTATGAAAGTTAAAATCCATAATGTATTTTGTAGAATACAGCATCATCTGGTGGTGAATGCACTATGTTATTTGATAGACTGTGTACATTGCAGTTCTTGTCATGAAATGTTCTGTCATGTTAAATGAGTCCAATAGATTGGAATATGCTATGAACTACAGCAATGTCATTTCTGACATTCTAGCCTTTTTAATCTATAACTGATCTAGATGCCTCAAAATCACCACATAGAGTTATGGATCTTGAATTTGGTTTTCTCTTTCTCTTGTGATTTGATGCTCTCTTTAGCATACCTTTTATCACAAAACCTATTAAAGATCTGTATATTTCTAGGAAAAAACTGTAATCTTACTTAGTACCTTTATTCCTTTAGTCATACTTTTCCTGATATACGTTTTGAACAGTTTCACATAAATATATTTGTTATGCCCTTATGTCTATGTCTCTGCATGTTTATTTATTTTAAGATATCCATATCTATTTAGAAGTTAAAATGTAATACATTGGTCATGCCTACATTTCGGAAGTGTTCAGTTGAGGAAATTGATATAAATATTGATATACATATGAGCTCCTACTTACCATTCTGTTGTGGTGAAGGTACTTAAAACTGAATTCCTTGGAGAGTTCCCAGATATTCTTAAATGTGATCATCATTTTTTACTCTACATCTGTCAGATTATTTTCTTCTGTATAGCTGAAATTTTGATTCCACCAAAAGGTAAAATAAAAATGAAAGGATGGATGTCCATTATGGGACACTATGTCTTAAATAGTGATGTTTCATTAAATATGTATACAGCCCAATAATTTAGTCTATTTAAAATAATGAATAATGCATTACATAAAAAGAAGGTAATAGAAATGTAATATTGTTATAATCATCAGATAACCGAGTACATATCCAATATATGTATGTTCCGTAATTTAAAAATAATTAAAGACAGATTTGTAATAGAGCAAAACCTACATACATACGGCCCTATAGTATGACGCCAAATGAAAGGACCTCTAGGATATAGAAACAAAATCCATGTAATGAGTTATTGTTGTCCTTAATGTGCTATGTTATATCTCATCTCTTTTGCTGTCCCTTGGTTATCTCATATTGTTACACTACCTCACTTTGTTATCTGATATATTGGATATATTTGTATTTGGTTATTTGAAATTGGATGGGGAAGGGGGGAAAATAAGATGAGGGGTTGTGGTGGGAGGGAGGGAAATGGGGACAAAGACAGGTGGAAGGGAATGAATGAATGTGAATTAATGCACCTTGCACCTTCTATCTGGCGAATGTAATGTAACCCTACTATTAATTTTAATAAAAA
Organism: Megascapheus bottae; assembly: GCF_031878675.1. NCBI lineage: Eukaryota > Metazoa > Chordata > Mammalia > Rodentia > Geomyidae > Megascapheus > Megascapheus bottae. The sequence goes on from NC_143543.1 coordinate 7,262,442, forward strand.
TATAGGAAAAATAATTAAACAAGAATATCTTGAAAAGCATATCCAGCAATGTATAAGCAAACATAGGAATCTACATTTTTCTTCAGTTATTGCTTCATCAATCTAATACATTGTGAAATACATCAGAAGTATATTATTGTAGGATATATAAGCAATACTGAAATTCTAAAACCATGTAGAAAAAGAAGCCATATAGAAAACCATATAGAAGAAGTAGGAGGACGAAAAAGAGGGAAAAAGAAAAGAGAGATGGAAGGGAACTAAAGAGGATTGGGAAAGGTAGATTGATTTAAACAAAGAGATTTACAAATACTGCAAAACAGATGTGGGAATAGAAACTATTAAATAAAATACAGGAATGAGTATATGAAATCATGGAACATGGTAATAGGAAAATATTATTGAAATGTATTTGAGGACTAAGCAGCATAATGATGTGAATGCAAGAAATTAATGTACTTTAAATGTTCTCAAAGAGCTGGGATCTAATTAACACAGTTGGAAACCAACCTGGACAAGAAAGCTCATGACACTGTTATCTTCAGTTAACCACCAAAGATCCAACAGTGAGGCTGTGGCTTAAGAGGTAAAGCACTTAACATTGAACAAAAATACTTAGTGTCACTACCCAAACTTTAAGTTGAAGTCCTAGAACTAACACAAAATAAGAAATTTTAGACAAGTTATTAATAAAGCAATATAAGAATACAAGTCAGAAGTGAAAATATAATAGTGAAGCTGGTTGTGGTGGCTTATGGCTAAAATCCTAGCTACTCAGAAGGTTGAGATCTAAGGATCAAGCTTCAAAACAGCCCGGGAACAAAAGGACCTGAGACTCTTATCTCCAAATAACCTCTAGAAAATGGGAAGCGGGACATGGCTTAAGGGGAATGTGGTATCCTAGAGCTGTAGAGCTCAGAGACAGTGGTCAGGCCGAGTTCAAGCCCTATTATACATGCACACACATACATACACACACACACACACACACATATATATATATATACACACACATACACATACACACACATATACACACCCATACTCACAAACACACACACATACACACACACACACACACACACACACACACACAAAATATAATAGTGAAGATGAAAGGAGATGGAAGGTTAAATAAAGAGCAAAGAGAAAGAACCAAAAAATACAGAATAAAATTCAAATTTACCTGGCTCTTGCTACTACTTGTGACTATACCATTACTAGAGAAATGAATATCGCTCATATGTTGAAGTGATTCCAAGAACACAAATGAGTAAATATTTTGGTCAAATATTTTAATTTCAGCTCAAGAGGGCTTATTTGTTTGAAGATGCCTTCTGTCCCAGAAACCATGCAGAGAATTTCTATCTTGCCTTAACAAAATGATGTGCACTTGGGGGCAAAGATTCAGCCCAGAAGCCCAGCACTGGAGGCAAAGATAGAGAAGACCTCTACAGCCACCATGACTTCCTCTTTGGCACTGTGGTAAATAGTCAGGAAAGGGAGCCAGACACTGCAGAACAACAGCTTTCTGAAGGTCAGGAACTTGGCTTCATTAAAGGTGTTAGACAGAGCCCTGGCAAAGAAAGCCCCAGTGAATTTGGCCAAGGCCAGGGAGCCCAGGTATCCCAAGACCCAGTAGAAAGCAGTGAGGGAGCTCTTGCTACATAACATGATGAGGTGACCATGTTCAGAGTATGCATCTGTCTGAATGAAGGGAGGAAAGGTTCCCATCCAAATTCCATAGAGAGTCACCTGGATCAGGGTGCAGATGGGAATGATGAAGTTAGGAGCCCCTGGTACCAATAGCCACCTGGAAGAGTGACCTAGAAGGCCAGAACTACACTTACAGTTTTGGCCAACACAGCAGAAACAGCAACAGTGAACACAATTCCAAATGTGGTTTGCTGGAGAATGCAGGTGACTGTGTTGGGATGGCCAATAAAGAGTAAGGACCAGAGAAAGCAGAAGATGAGGGAGATGAACAGGATGTAGCTGAGAGCCTGGTTATTAGCCTTGACAATGGCAGTGTTCTTTTATTTCACAAACACCCCAAGAACAACAGCTTTGAGTGTAGTAAAGAGCCATGCAAGCCAAGGCCACCCCTAAGAGTTCTCCATAAGCCAGGAAAATTGCAGCTCTTAGCAAACACTGATTCCTCTCTGTGTTGGCATACTGTGTTGGCATTTCACACACTGCTCCAAATCTCATAAGAAAATCAAATTCTCATTAGTCCCTTTTCAGTACTTAAAAACAAACATTCTGACATGTGAAAATTTAGTAGCTTAAAGTAAATATTACCAGATATGCTCAGTATTACTTTTATGCATTCTTCATGTTCTTACAGGAATTCTTACATTCTCATATTTTAGTCTGAGTGAAAGTCTTTACTGCCAATGATGATTGTTCATATTATTTATTGCCATTTTTAATACCCTACAAATTATTTCATTTCTTCTTCAAGCTGACATAACTCTCAGACTTATGTATACAAGTCCAACCCTCATTCAAAATATTATATATTGGGGCCTGGAGTGTTGGCTAGTGTTATAGTGCTTGCCAAATATGCATGAAGCTCTGTGTTTGATTCCTTAGGACCACATACACAGAAAAAGATGCTGTGGCTGACATGGTAGAAAGCTAGCCTTGTGAAAATCAAGGACACTGCCCTGTCCATGAGTTCAAGGGCCAGCACTGGCAAAAAAGAAACATTTGTGGAGTAAACCTTGCATGTTCCTGTATGTCTCTGTAGCACACTCTGGTTCTTCCTTTCAGTTGTTATGTTTGTCTCTTCTATTCATCTGTATGGGAACAGATAATCAAATCACTCTTTGAAGATATAAAGTCATGCTATGCACAATACTTGTGCCTGATTTTGATTCCTTTTGTTATTTCTTTCAGTCCTGGGGTCTGATCCCAGGGCCTGAGCACTGTCCTTGAGCTTTCCTCAAGGCTGGAACTCTACCATTTGAGTCACAGCACCAGTTCAGGCATTTCGATGTATGTGGTACCAAGGAATTGAACGTGGGTGTTTGTGCATGCTAGGCAAGCACTCTACCACTAGGCTAAACTCCCAACCCCGTGCCTGATCCTTAAATCAACCCAACCCAGAGCACTTGCTCTGCTGCCCCAAGATTTCTAAGTAATAGGAAGTAAAGATATGTAAAATCTCTATTTTCTTTGTAGTTCAAAGGTAACATTGAAAATATAGATCTTGTTCTTAAAAATTCTCTGCATGTAATGTGATAGAATTTAAAGTTACATTACTGAGTAGTTGAGTAAACATACCTACAACAGACTAATCAAAATCCTACATGTAAATCAGAGCCCATGTCTTTCTTTTCCCCTGAAGAGAAGTAGCAACCACTGTCACAATTAAATTACTAAGTGAAGGAAGGAGAATTTGAATCTGCAATTCTGCATTTGTATTGACTTGCATGGATGAGGATAGTAGGAGACTGTATGAATTTCCCCCTAAGACATGAGCTTACCTGTTCCATTAGCAATCTCATTGTCTGGGCAAGGTGTGCAAGAAAAGCAACAGGCAACTTTTCCCTCCTGAGGAGATTTTCTGAATTCAGGACCACAACTCTCACTGCAGACAGAGTGAGTAGCCTGAAGAAAATCAGGTATGTGTCAGTAACCGCGCAGAATTTTACATAATACTTCAAAAATATATCATTTTAACATAATGTTCCATTGAGCATATGATTTCTTTTTTATTGCCAGTCATGGGGCTTGAATTCAGGGTCAGGGCACTATCCTTGAATTTTCTCAATGCTAGTGTTCTAGCACGTGAGCCACAGCACCAATTCTGGCTTTTTCTGTGTATGTGGTAACTAAGGAATCAAACCCAGGGCTTCATGCATTCTAGGCAAGCACTCTACCACTAGGCCAAGGCATAATATCGTCTTACTTTCTAGTGGCCATGAAGTGAGAATCTTCTCACACAGGCTCATTCAAGGATTCCTTCAAGATGCTTAAAATAGTAGACCAACTAATCACTGAATGAAGCCTCCACACAATTTAGCAAAGTAAACATTTCAACCAAATGAAGTGATTCCTGTGTTACTTTGAAAAAGTGTTAAAAACTTGCTAAGAAATATGGGACTTGTATTTTATCATGCTATTTTATATCTTTGCTATTCTAAACAATCAGTGTTAATGTCTGCTTTTTGATACTGGTCCTGGGGTTTGATTTCAGGATCTGTGCATTGACCTTGGGCTTTTTTTCCAGTCCTTTGGCATGAACTAATGGCCTAGGCACTTTCTTTGGTCCAAAGCACCACTTCAAGCTTTTTCTGTGTATGTGGTACCGAGGAATTGAACCCAGGTGTTCATGCATGCTAGGCAAGCAAATCTACCTCTATGCTAAATTCCCGGTCCCAGACTATTTTTTCCCATAAGGGTAGCACTCTACCACTTGACCCACAGTTCTACTGAAGATTTTGGTGGCCAATTGAGATAAGAACCTCAAATATGTTTCTGACAGATTAAACATCAAACAGAACTGTAATCTTAGATGTGAGGACATCGGCTTCCTCAGTAGATACGCATGCATCACTAGCCCCACCCCTTCATTCCTGGTGGTTAAATGAATTTTAGAGTCTCACAAAAGGTCTTAGTTGAACTGCCTTCAAATTATAGTCTTTGTAGCTCACCTTCCTAAGTAGAAGTTATTGCAAGAGTATATTGCTTGTATCCAACCAGATATAAATTTTAAGGGTGAAAGTCTACAGAGTAGGAGATCTTCACTAACCACATAACAAACAAAGGCCTAATATCTAAAATATATCAAAAGCTCAAAAAATTGAATCACTCCAAAACTAATCTCCAAACAACCGTCCTATTAAAAGATGGGACCGGGAGTTTGGCCTAGTGGTTAAAGTGCTTGCCTAGCATGCATGAAGTCCCGGGTTTGATTCCTTGATACCACATACATAGAAAAAAGCGCGAAGTCGTGCTAAGGCTCAAGTGGTAGATCTCTAGCCTTGAGAAAGTCCAAGGACAGTGCTCAGGCCCTGAGGTCAAGCCCAGGATTGGAAAAGAAAAAAAAAAAGAAAAAAAAAGATGGACCAAAAATTTAAAGTATTCTCTGAAGAAGAAATAAAAGTGGCCTATAGATACATGAAGAAATGCTTGATGTTTCTGGCCATAGAAGAATTGCAAATCAAAACAACTCTAAGCTTCCATCTCACTCCAGTTAGAATGGCCAGGATCAAGAAATATAATAACCGATGCTGGTGGGGATGTGGCCAGGAGGTTTCACTACTATATTATTGTTGGCATTTCAAATTCATTCAAACACTATGGAAAGCAGTATGATGATTTACCAAAAGACTCCCCTATGACCCAAGAATTCCTCTACTTGGCATTACCAAGTGGTCCAGAAACAAGGACATACTAAATGCATTAGTACAATGATGCTCATTGCAAGACTATTTTCCACAGCAAATCTATGGAACAAAACTAAATGCCCCTCAGTAGATTATTGGGACATCGAGATGTGGTATTTATTAACAGTGGAATTCTATGCTGCCATGAGAAAAATGACATAAAGGAAATGGAAAGACTTAGGAAAAGTCATATTATTTGAAGTAATTCAGACTGAGAAGAGCATAGGGTCAATGGTTTCCATCATTTTTCATAATAAATAGAAACCTTGAACTCTCTTAGCAGAGGTTTACAACAATGAAAAACCTACATACATAAGGCCACATAGGATGAGGCTAAATGAAAAGACATTCAGGATATAGAAAAAAGAACCTTATGAGGTGATACAGTTGTTCTCAATGTACTAAGTTATTTCTTGTCTCTTGTGTTGTCCCTTGGTTATCTCATATGTTACAGTATCATACATTGTAATCCAGTACATTGCATGTATATTTATTTGTTTATTTGAAATAGGATAAGGAAGGGGGAAAAAGTTGAGGGGAGGGTGATGCAGGGGGAAAAGGGGGACAAAAGCATGAGAAGTGTATCAATTTTTGTGAAGTAATGCACCTTCTATCTGACGAATATAATGTTACCCTTCTATTAATTACAATTTTTTAAATAATGTGGAAGAAGCTTCAGTTAACACAGAGAACCAGTTACATATTAGCTGTGTTGCAATGTGATCTGTCAACTATGAATGTGAATGGAAATGCCAGAAATTCTACCAAGAAAAATTGTAATGGCCAGGTGCGGTGGCTCACACCTAACATCCTAAATATCCTGGGGGCTGAGATCTAAGGATCAAAGTTCAAAGCCAGCCCAGGAACTAAAAAGTCTATGAGACTCATCTCTAGTTAACTGCTAGAAAACTGGAAGTGGCAGTGTGGCTCAAGGTTAGGCTGGTTGCCGTGAGGTGAGGAAATCAGTGTCAATGCCCAGACCCAGAATTCGAGCCCAGATGGCCAAAAAAGAGTTAGAATGGCTAAATATAGCAAATCACAAGGTCAAAGGATACCTTGATGTCAAGGAACGCACTTCACCATCACCATTCCTGAGGGAGTATAACAAAGGGTAGTCCTTGCAAATGAAATCTAAAAGAAAACTGCAGTATTGTAACATTTCACATCCAATAGACTTGAATTAAAGTGAAAAAAGTGACATAATTGTAATGTAGTTAAAGGATTAAATGTACAAGATGAAATTGCAGTTTGGAATGTGTATTTACTTACACACTATCCAACTACTGAAGTATGTTAATCAGACTTTGAAGTAGTCCTCAATACAATACTAGCTGAAGATTTTATGGAGGGATCATCCAGACAAAATTAACAGTGAAAAATCAGAGTTCAATTTCACACTTGATCTTGATAGCCTCATACAGACTCACAGACACATATGGATAAAACTTTGCTCATCAACATACTGACCATTCACTAGGAGACATTACCGTATGGGACATAAGTCAGCCAGATTTTAAAAAATAACATTGAAAGTGTATTGAGCACACATGCACACATGCGGTAAGAAGGCCAGAAATTAATGAGGAAAAGATTCACATAGTATGAAAGTTAAATGAATCACTTGTGAACCATAATTAAATAGTAAAATAATAATGAGAAAAGTGTTCAACTTAATTAAATAAATAATTTATGATAGTGAATTGATTTTCAAGACAAATTTTATTAAATAAACTAATCCTTGGAACAAATGAAAATGAAAATCATATGTATATAAAAGGGGGTGGGAGGAATAACAGGAAACTGTAACCTTTCATTAAATCAAGCAGACAGATACTGAGCTAAAGAATCTCCTATACATCTCAAGGACCTAGAGTTTTCACAGTACTATTTGCTATTGTTTTTTCCTCTTTTTTCTGTTTTTTTTTCCTATCATTTTTCTTTGGTTTATTCCTTTCATCATACTCTGTTTATCATGTACAATAAAAATTTAAAATAAAATAAAAATAAAAGAAAGAGAACAGACACTGAACTGAAGAATTTATACAGAATCTCAAAGAAATAGAAATAACAATCTTCACGTTAGTAAAAGTAATGAAATAATCAAGCAGAAAGAGTAGGTCAAAGGATGAGTCAACTCAGTGATATGAGACACTGTATTCGAAGTGAACTTTACAGTTTGATGTGGGGAGTGGAGTGGAGTTAGGAGGTCAAAGAGTGGGAGAAAATGAGGGAAGAGTGACGCTGTTCAAAAAAGGCACTTATTACTTGACTTACATAAATTTAACCTCTCTATATTTCACCTTTATAATAAAATCTAAATTAAAACAGTAAAGGAGATGGTTTGAAAATGCAGTATCAAGAAAAAAGAAAAAAAGAGGAGTTTCTACAAAACCAAAAAGGAGATAAAACAAGTAAAAATTATGAAGAGCTTACTGTCCTGGAAAGATGATACACAAAAGGAAACTAAGAGTCCTCTTCTACAAACAGGAAGAAAATCACTTACAGGTAGATTCAATATAAAGAAACTAAGGTGTTTCTCTTGCATAGGGATAGGAGGTGATGGTAGAGGATACAGAGAGCATTCATGTGTGAACACAGAATTCCATGAGCCATGCCCATCCTCAAAACAAATCCGCAAATGGAAATGAAATATTGAGTTACTTACACATTGTACTGTTTATCTGCGAAATCATCACTGTTTCTGCGGTCTGTTCCCTAAATGTAGAGAACAAAAAAACCCATCAATCATTACATCTCCATCCATGTGTGCTTGCCACTTCATTGTAGAAAAGCAGCTAGTGCCAGCCAAGAAACTGACAGAGAGAGGAAGCTGAAGAAGAATGAATATGGGAATCAAATTGTACATCTCTGAAGCATCTGCCCAGCTGAAATTCTGGCTGGAAGTGGGGTCCACTGAGTCAGGTATGTGTATTCATAAATCTCTGTATATGTACATATGTGTCTTTTTGTTGACAGAGATATACGCTGTAGAAGTAGATGTGTAAGCCTATAGTGAATTCCCAGGAAGAATGAGTAATAAACTTCCCTGGGGATCTGCATTTCTGGCCTTGCATGCAGGAGAAAAACACGAGTTGGAAAATATGTTTGCACATTCTCCTTCACTATCCCAGGTGCTATGATTTCCTCCAAGACACCAGAGAGTGACTCCCATAGAGGAGGGTATCTTTGCTGTATTTGGTTAATGTCTGTGTCCAAAAACTATTTGCATGAAAGCCATTTTGGGTGATTCAGCTAGATTGCATCAGAGTATGCCATTTTGGGTATGCAGTGAAATGGGTAGAAAAAACTGTATGCTAGTGAGATGTCAATCAAAAATATTAGTGCATCATACTCAGATGGTCAATTCGCACACCCATTGCCCAAAACAGCCAGAGAACATTTGTAGTTGATTAAAGCACGTTTCAATAAGAGTTCCACATACAGATGCCTCCACACATGCATCCATTCACTATTGCCTAAGGAAACAATGATGTTCCTGAAACCACCTATTCAATCCACTAATTGTTTACTTGTTGTGCTAAAGAGTCTGATGTAATCCAGTTGTCAATTCTTGCTTTTATTTTCTGAGCTCTTTGAAGTTTTAATCAGGAAGTTACTGCCTAAACAAAATGTTTCCTTTTTTGTTATTCATATTGTAATGCTTTAAGTTTTAGCTCTTTAAAATATGGGTACTAGAAAAACAAGGATCATTCACAACTTAGGGTATCCTGGGATGCCTGGTTACAGTTTCCAAGGTGTGAAGTGTGTTCATAGAGAAAAAAGGTCTTTGAGGAAATAATCAGCACATTTGCTGGTTTTGGTGTGCACAGGTGGGGGGCATACAGAGCTGAAGTCAACATGGTGGCTAAGAATTTCTCAGCAGCTAGCATTGCTTCCAGGACTCAGAATAGGGTCCCACAAAGGACAAATGGATCAAGAAAGGAGATATTGAAATTCTCTACTTCCACAAGATTCTGCACCATTCAGAAGGAAATGGAAAGATGTGGAAAAATATTATATGGTTGCATTGTTTCCTTCATAGTTTTCTATCTAAAATATGTATATAAATCTATACGTAAACACAGTAGACGGTAAAAGAAAAAAATATACACTTGGACATTATACTGAACTCCAGAGAGTTACACTCTAAGATCTAAGGAAGGAATTCTGTTTTCCATAATTAGAAGTTTTTTAATTGGAATGTATACATAAAATCTATACATATTATTACATATCCATATCTATTTATCATTGATCCAACTATCTAATGCTATTTGTTAATTAACTAAGAAAGGCATCATATCTACCCAAACAAAATAGTTAACCGTGTTCTTTGGTTTTGATTGGACACATAAAAATGTGTGAAACAGGACACTGAATTTGAATATTTACATCACTTTGGTCAACATAATTCAACTCCTTTTCAGAATATACTTATGCATTAATGACATTTTTAAGAGGAAACAAAATGAACTTAAATCACTTAATGGTGTTTCCATGAAGACTCTGGAGTATAAACATTTCATGATGCAGATCTCCAAATGTCAAGTATTCCATATATGTTTGAATTTCTGCTGACAAACAATTAAAACCTATTAAATTATAAAGAGAACCAGCACATAGGAAAGTGACCTAATGTTAGGATGCTAGATTGTTGTACTTCTGGATCATTATTAAGAAACTTTGACCTGTGTCAAGGAGACTTATTGTCTCTCCAATTCCTACTTGTAATATTTTCAGAATATCTCATGTACCTCAAGGACTTTTATCCATCTGGGATTAATGCGGATACAGGGTGACACAGAATGATCCAACATTAATTTTCTGCATGTGCTTAACCAATTCTGCCAGCACCCCTTGTTGAAGAGGCTGTCTTATTTGCATTCTATTTTTTGGCTCCTTTAACAAAGATTAGGTGGGGTGTCCTTCTGGGTCTTCAGTTGTATTACATTAGTCCTCAGTCTTATTCATATGCCAATACCAAGCTGTTTTGCTTACTATAGCTCAGTAATAGAGTCTAAAGATTGATATTGATATTCCTCCATGGCTGTTCTTTCTGCTAAGGATTGTTTGTGCTAGACAAGATCTTTTTTCCATATATTTTTATTGTAATTAAGAGAAGGGTTACATTGATTTCACCAGATAGAAGGTACATTTCTTCACAAATATTGATACCCTTTCTCATGTCATGGTCCCCATGTCCATCCCCCCCACGCATCTTGATGGCCACCCTTCCCTATCCAATTTCAAATAACCAATTAAGCATATATAAAATATATCAGATAACAAGGTGAAATATTGTAACAATATATACTAGGACATTTAATAGTCCATATGAAATTTTGAATTCCCTCTTCTATTTCTGTAAAGAATGACATTGGAATACTGTTGGGTATTGCAATGAATTTGTAGATAGTCCTTGGCAGGATTGCCATTTTCATGATGTTAATTTTTCCAGTCCCAGAACATTGGAGGTTTTCCCATTTCTTCAGTTCTGCTTTAATTTTCTTTTTCAGTTTTTTTTAATGTTCATCATAAAGGTCCCTTAAATTCTTAGTTACATTAATTCCTAAGTGCTTTATTTTCTTTGGGGTTATTGCAAACGGAGTTGCTTTTCTGATTTTCTGCCTTGTCTCTCATTGTTGGCAAATAAGAAAGCAGTTGATTTTTGAGGGTTAATTTTATACACTGCTACCTGCTCAAGTTTCAAATCAGCTCAAGCAACTTGTGAGTGAAATGTATATGATTCTTTAAATATAGAATCATGTCATCTGCAAAGAAGAAAGTTTCACTTCCTCTGTTACTATTTGGATACGCTTTATATTTGCATCTTGACTTATTGCTCTAGCTAGGAATTCTTATAATACATTAAAGGTGAGTGGAGAGTGTGGGCTTTAGTTTTTGCCATTAAGTATAATGCTAGCTGTGTGTATGTCATACATATCCATTATTATACTGAAGAATCCTCCATGGATTCCTAGTTTTTCCAGAGCTTTTAGCATGAAGGCATGTTGTATCTTATTAAATAGATTTTCTGCATCTATTTAGATAATCAGGTGATTCTTTTACTTGCTCCTGTTGATGTGAATTATATTTACTGACTCAGTTTTGCATTATTTTGATGAAACCTGTTTGATCATAGTGTATAATTTTTTGATGAGTTGTTGAAGATGGTTGGCGAGAATTTTGTTGAGAAGTTCTGCATCAACATTCGTTATAAATATAGGTATATAGATGCCATTCTTTGATGAGCCCCTGTTTGGTTTTGGGATGAGGGTTATGCTGGCTTCATAAAAGGAGTTTGGTAAAAAGTCTTCTTTTTCAATTTCATTGAAGAGCTTGAGGAGTATTGGTTTGAGCTCAAATTTGAAGGCCTTATAGATTTCAGCTATGAATCCATAATGCCTGGACTTTTCTTGGATGGGAGGTCTCCTATTGCCATTTCTATTTCAGTTCTCTAAGTAGGTCTGTTTAGTTGGTTTAGGACTTCTTGGTTGAGTTGGGGTATGTCAATATTGCATAAAAATTAATCCAATTCTTCTAGATGCTTAAATTTGTTGCCATAAACGTGTGGAAAATATTCCCATATGAGGGTCTGTATCTTGCTAATTTTTTAATGATATTTCCATTCTTTTCCATCATTCTGTTTATTTTGGTATGCTGCCAATTTGGGGGGGGATTTGCTTATAGTATGTCAATTTTGTAAACATTTCAAAGAACCAACTTCTTCTTTTGTTTATTCTTTCCATGTGTTTTGTCTGTAATTCATTTAATTCTGCAATGATTTTCAATAATTTGGTTCCTTTTACTGATATTGGGATCGGTTTGTTGCCCTTTATCCAAGCTGTTAAGGTATAATATAAAACTGTTGGTTTGAGACAAGATCAAACACACCTTTATACTAAAAGTTCTGGAGAAACTAGGAATCCTTGGAACATTGCTCAGTATAATAAAGGCTGTGTATGACAAACCCACAACTACCATAATACTTAATGGAGCAAAGCTAAATACCTTCCCTCTAAAATCAGGAACAAGGCAAGGATGCCCCTTAAATACAGTATGAGAATTCCTAGCCAGTGCAATAATGCAAGAAGCAAACATAAAAGGGATCCAAGTAAGAAAGAGGAAGTGAAACATTCCCTCTTTGGAGATGACATGATTCTGTATTTAAAGAACCATATGGATTCCACTCCCAAGCTGTTTGAGGTGATTCAAAACTTTGGCAATTTAGCAGGGCATAAAATTAACCCTCAAAAATCAACTGCCTTCCTCTATGCCAACAATGAGAGGAATGAGGCAATAATCATAATAGCAACTATTTTGGAAAAAGCCTCAAAGAAAATAAAGTACCTAGGAATTAACTTAACTAAGTATGTAAAGGAACTTTTGATGAAAAATTTAATACCCTGAAATAAGAAATTAAAGCAGAACTGAGGAAATAGAAAAACCTCCCATGCTCCTAGATTGGAAGAATTAACATCATGAAAATGACAAATTTGCCCAGGGCTATCTACAAATTCAATGCAGACTCATCAATACCCGAATGTCATTCTTTAAGGAAATAGAATTGGCAATCCAAAATTTCATCTGAAATAATAAAAGACCCATATACCAGAAACAATTCTTAGCAGAAACAACAGCACTGTAAGTATATCACTACCAAAACTTAGAGTGTATTACAGAGCTATAGTAGCCCAAACAACTTGATACTGTCACAAGAGCTGCACCAATGGAATAGAACTTGGATATTTTCCCACGGGCTATGGCCACCTAATCTTTGATAAGCATGCCAAAATATAGAATGAAAGAATGACAACCTCTTCAACACGTGGTGCTACAAGAACTGGTTATGAACCTGCAGAAAAATAAAGTTGGATTGTTCTTTGCCACCCTACACCAGGATTAATGCAAAAGGGATCAAAGACCTTGAGGTAAAAGCAGATACACTGAAAACTTGACAAGAAGCAGTAGGAGGTACTGTAGGTCTCCATGGCATAGGACGAAATTTTCTGAAAAAGGACCCAGAAACACAACAACTCAGAGAAAGTCTGGATACATGGGAGTACATTAAACTGCAGAGCTTCTGCAGGGCAAAGGACATATCTAGCAAGTTAAATGGAAAGCCTACAGGATGGGCGCAGATCTTCACTCACCATACAACAGACAAAGACCTCATATCTGAACTATATCAACTGCTCAAAAAATTGAATGACTCCAAAACTAATCTCCAAAGTAACAAACATCCCTTTAAAACATGGGCCAAAAGCATAAAGAGAGTCTTCTCTGAAGAAGAAATAATAATGGCCTATAGACACATGAAGAAATGCTCAACATATCTGGATATAAAAGAAATGCAAATCAAAACAAATCTAAGATTCCACCTCACTCCAGTTAGAATGGTCAGGATTAAGAAATTTAGTAACAACAGTTGCTGGTGGGGTTATGGACAGCAGGGATCATTACTACACTGTTAATGTGAGGACAAACTCGTTCAAACACTATGGAAAGCAGTATGGCAGTTCCTGAAATGACTACACACAGAGCTCCCCTATGAACCAGCAATTCCACTTCTTGGAATTTACCCAATCATACAGAAACAAGACCATACTAAATCCACTAGCACAACAATGTTCATTGTAGCATTATTTACCATAGCAAAGATATGGAACCAAGCCAGACGCCCCTCAGTTGATGAGTGGGTCATCAATATGTGGTATTTATACACAATGGAATTCTATGCTGCTGTTAGAAATAAAGACATCACCCCATTTGTAAGGAAATGGAAAGACTTAGAAAAAATCATATTAAGGGAAGAAAGCCAGACTCAAAGGAACATAGGTTCAAAGGTTTCCATCATTTTTCATAATCAGTAGAAACTTTGGGCTCTCCTAGCAGAGATATACAATAGAGCAAAAACTAGATACATAAGGACTTACAGTATGAGCCTAATGAAATGACCTCCAGGATGTAGTTTTAAAAGCCATATAATGAGTGATTGTTGTCCTTAATGTACTATGTTATCTCTCATCTCTTTTGCTGTCCATTGGTTATCTCATATTGGTACAGTATTTTTCTGTTATCTGATATACTGTATATATGCTTATTTATTTATTTGAAATAGGATATGGAAATGGAGAAAACAAGATGAGGGGTAGAGCTTGGGAAAGGAAATGGGGATGATGACATGAGAAGGGTATCAATGTTCTTGAAGTAATGTATCTTTTAATTGGTGAATACAATGTAGCCCTTCTATTAATTACAATAAAAACTATGTTAAAAAAGTAGTAAAAGAAAGTGAGTTCCAGGATTTTACCTCATTTTTGGAAAGCTGAAGCAGAGGATCAGGAGAGAGCACCAGAGTATGGTGATAGAGAATTATCTGTTTTAGCGAGACAAAGATCACATACACACACACACACACACACACACACACACACACGCACGCGCGCACACACACTCACACACACACACACACACACACACACGCACAAAACACTAAAATGAAGCTGAAAGAATTCCAGTATCACCTACTCCTGGGTCATTTGAAAAAATCAAAGTCTGTGTCTTCCCTGTGTCAGGACAAAATTACCATATAAATGGAAAGAGAGGGGCTGGAATTTTGTCCTAGTGATAGAGTGCTTGCTTAGCAGGCAGGAAAACCTGGGTTCAATCCTTGGTGGCACAAACATAGAAAAAACCAGAGATGCTGCTGTGGCTTAAGTGGTAATGCTCTAGACTTTAGAAAACCCAAGAACAGTGCTTAGGCCCTGAGTTCAAGCTCCTGGACTGGAAAAAATAATAAAATAAATTTTATAAAGGAAATAGATTTATAAAACACTATCCTTAGGTCATTATAAATCAAGTAGCATTGAACCATGCAATTATGTAATTTCTGAATTGGCTGTGAACAGTAATAATTCAGGTATGTTCTTCAAATGAATCATGTGAAAAACATATACCACATCACATTTTAAAATTCAAAAAGAAATGTAGCCATTGGCTAATCAGTAAAAATTATCTAACATACCAACATGAGAATTTCAAATGAATAGCAAAAACAGACAATATAAAATAGAGACACACATATAGACAGACAAACCGATAGATAGATAGACAGACAGACAGATACATACATACATACATACACACATACATTCATACATACATACATATATACATGCATACGCACATACATACATGTGTGTGTACGTACGTACATACATAGACAGATACAGAGATGGATGACAGGTGAATTAATGAAAGGAAGATAGATACCAAAAGGACTAATGATAAATGGTTGGATGGATGATAGATACACAGATCGATATATAGATAGATACATAGATACCAGAAAGATTGATGATAGATGATAGATAAGTAGAAGATAGTCACAGGGGGCTGGGAGCATAGCCTAGTGTTATAGTACTATGCTACCATGCAAAACCACCTGTGATCAATTCCTGAGTATCACATACACAGAAAAACCTGAAAGTGGTGCTATAGTTCATGTGGCACAGCGCTAGTCTTGAGCAAAAAGTGTCCAAGAACATTGCCCAGGCCCTGAGTTCAAGGCCCAGAATCGGCAAAGAAAAATGAAACTAAATTAAAAAAGAAGATAGAGACATACATATATAGATCATATTTTAGTTAGTTTTAGATCCATAACAATTTCTCACTTATTCTCTTTGTAAAATTATGTGAGGTATTGATTATAAATGAGAAAACCAGCTCTTACACGAGCTTCCATGAAGCAAGCTTAGGAAAGACTGCTCAGCCATCTGTGTGTGCGTATGTGTTTGTGTGTGTGTATGTGTGTGTGTGTGTGTGTGTGTGTGTGTGTGTGTGTGTGTGTGTGTGTGCCAGTATTGGCGCTAGACCTCAGTGCCACAGTTCTGTCTCTTAGCTTTTTCACTCAAGGCTGGTGCTTCATTCTTGAGCCATAGTTCCACTTCAGGTTTTTGATGGTTAGTTGTAAATAAGAGCCTCATGATCTTTTCTACATGGGCTGGCTTTGTACTTAGAACCCAGTCTCCTGTGCAACAACAACTACAAATGCAAGCCTCCAATGCCTAGCTTTCAATGCACTTTCAAGTAGGTGAATTCATTAGTGTAAGTCTTTAAGTGTTGGGGACCGACTGTGGGGTCAATGACCTTGGACCTGACCTTGGACCTACACAACTGTATACACAAGGAAGTAACTCTTATCATGATGACTTTAAGCAATGTCAATCAGTTCTTATCATGATGACTTTAAGCAATGTCAATCAGTTCTTATCATGATGACTTTAAGCAATGTTAATCCTTTCTCATTTATCCTATATGTGATTTGTTTACTATTTTGTATGAATGTAGCCTCTGGCAACTCCCTAGTTTTAAGAAGAGTATTTAAGGTCTGAACTTAAAATAAACGAGAGAGTCTCTTAGGCGGCAGTCTGGAGCTCACAGTCTTCTTGGACTGCTGACTTGGGCTGTAGTCCTCCCAAACTCCATCTGTTTGTCTCTCTTCTATTTTTTCCTAGTCCTTGCCCCTATTTCAGGAATCCCAATCCGCGAACCCTGGTTTGCTGCCGGCTGGCCCCGGCATTTAAGAAATATCTAGATTGAGGATGTCTTTTTACAAGAAACCAGACTGCACTCTCTCAGCAGACTAAGGTATAATTCTTAGCTCTGCCATTTAGAGAATGAATGGCTATATAAAACATTCTGGGATCTGCTTTAACCATAAGTTAAGTTCATTTTATTACTCTCATATGGTGCCTGATCAGAGACCAAGACAGGCACAGTCAATAAATGTTAGTTTCTGCTCTTCATTTGACAATTTACATGTCATCACTTTCTCATTATAGTTAATTTTTATTTCCATGGTAGATAAAAATAGAGTAAAATAATATGAACTTATAGCAAGACACCAGTGGCTCATGTCTGTAATCCTAGCTACTTAGGAGTCTGAAATCTGGGTATTAGAATTTAAAGCCAGCCAGGGCAATAAACTCCATGAGACACTTATCTCTCATTAATCACTGAATGTTTGACCTGTTTGTATAGTAAAGATGGTAGAGCACTAACTCAAATACAGTGCCGAAGCCCTGAGTTCAAGCCCCAGGACTATCACAAAGGAAAAACAAAACAGCAACAAAAGGAAAATCCCAGAAGATTTTAGATTTACCTTACCTACTAATCAATAAATCTGAAACTAAACAAAATAGATATGAACAGCTTGAAGAAGTGAAGGATTTTTCTATCTGTCTGTCTGTCTCTCTCTATCTGTCTGTCTCTGTCTGTCTGTCTCTCTCTCTCTCTCTCCCACTCTCTCTCTCTCTCTCTCTCTCTCTCTCTCTCTCTCTCTCTCTCTCTCTCTCTCTCCCTCTCACACACACACACACACACACACACACACACACACACACACACACACACACACACACTGGAAGAGAAAAATATAAAGTCCTCATACCCCTATAGACTCCTGCTTACTTAGAGGGCATTTGTTTGACTTCATTGGAAGTCTTGACACACCTTAACCTTGGGGTCTGCCAATCACTCAGAGGAAAGACGATCTGAGAATCTGGGAAATATTTCCATGGTTATAACAGAACAGGAGAGAAGAGAGTTGCACACACACACAACTGTCGGGAAACTCCAGAAGGATGCCAACAATTTTCATTTGATTATTAATTAACAAAATAGAGAAGGAAATTACCCAAGGCTTTGGAAAAATCCAACAGAAATTATTAGGAGAGCAATGTCTATAGTTCAAAAAATGCCAAGATATGTGTTTAACCAAATCCCCAAATGGAAAACTTTATAGTTTATGGAATACTAACAAGGGTTTGGCCGCAGTCATATGTAAATAATTAACTCTAGATGAAACATTTCTTTGGTCCTTGTTTATAAAATTTAAATCATGACCCAAAAGAATCAACTTCCCAAATATCTTCAACATATCCCAGAACAAATATCAAATATAAACAAGGATAATTTTTTCTCAAACTATCCAACAGCCCCTTCAGAATGAAAAACATCTAGGATATGACTAAAAATAACAACAATTAAAAACAAACAAAGCAAAAATTTCAAAGCCAGGTGAAGGATACTCACACTTGTAATCAAGCTACTCAGGAGACTGAGATCTGATGAAGGTTTGAAGCCAGCCTGAGCAGTAAAATGCAGGAAGTGGAGGTATGGTTGAAGTAGTAGAGCCCTGAGCAAACAGCCAAGTAAGAGTTTGATCCCCTAAGTTCAAGCCTGGTACAAGCACAAAAAGAAACAAAAGGCAAGAAAGGCAAGGCAAAGCCAGGCTGGAGCATATTAAATAGAAAGCTAGAAGATACATAAAAAGAATGGGGCTGGGAGCATGGCCTAGTGGTAGAGTGCTTGCCTAACCTAGCATGCAAGAACTCTGGGGTTGATTCCTCAGTAACATGAACAGGAATAACCAGAAGTGTGCTGTGACACTCAAGTGTAAAGCACTAGCTTTGAGAAATTCCAAGGACAGTGTCCAAGCTCTGAATTCAAGTCCCAGATCAGGCCAAAAGAAAAAGTAAAAGAAATGAATTCAACTATCAAAGATGAAATGTATATTCAGATCAAAATATACTGGAATAATTTGAGAAAGGATGAAATATATCAAAACAAATCTTGACTATCTTAAAGACATAGACATTGAAATTATTTAAAATAAACCCAAATATGAACAGAACATTAGCTGGCTGGAACTGGTGGCTCACGTCTGTAACCCTTGCTACTCAGGAGGCTAAAATCTGTGAATCACAGTTCAAATCCAGCCCAAGCAGGAAAAATCCATGAGGCTTTTAAGTATTTAAATCCTAATTGAGCAACAAAAAGCCAGAAGTGGATCTCTGGTTCAAGAAGTAGAATGATAGCCTTGAGCAAAATATTCTCAGAGACAGTGCTCAGGCCCTGAGTTCAAGCCCCATGACCACAAAAGAACATAATACTATGAAGTTCATCATATGAAAAACTGGTTAAGTAATTAACTGAGTCTCAAACAGAGCACAGAAGAAATGATGTAAACGATGTGAAGAAATTCTGGCCAAAGTTTTCCCAAATTTGATTCATTTTTTGACTTATAAATGCTGAGATTTAAACAGAATATTCTCCTACCATAATTAATGGAAAGACGTCTAAGGCCAAATTTACCATAATACTACCCCTGTGATTAAAAAAATGTCTTTTATATTCTTGTTGCTGTTGAATATTCCTTTTTTTGTTACTGTATTTTATTACCATGGTGATGTATACAGGGGTAACAGTTACATTCGTGGATAATGGGTAAATTATTTCTTGAACATTGTTACCCCTTCCAAGGTTTTTTTTTCCCATTTTCGCTTCCCCCCACTCCCAATCATCTTGATTTTCCACTTTCCCTTTCTTCTTTCAAATAAATTCATTTACAAAATGGTAGGTAACAAAGTCTTATACAGTAACAACATAATGTAAACCATAAGGGAAAAAAGAGGACAGAAATAATTTCACATTGTATATTAAGAACAACAATTCCCAACATAAACCTGTGTTTCCATATTCTTGAGTTCATTTCGCTTGCCCTCATCTTACATGATTATATATACAAAGCTTTTGTGATCCTCTGCTAGGAGAGTCCTAGATGTGTACTAAGAATTACTAATGAGGGAAATCATGGATGTTTCTTTGGGTCTGGATTATTTCTCTTAATAAAATATCTAAAACGTCTTTGGGGATTAGAAACATTATATATAAGGGATGTAAACAGCCACATATTTTCTGGCGAAATGGTGAAGTCTAGAAGGAACAACAAACCAGAATTTTTTAAAAAAATACTCTGGGCTTAGAAGTTGTTACCTGGTAGAAAATACCTCTCAGAATTAAAAGATGAATAATATGTTTTCCCAGGAACATAAAAAGAGTGAGAATTGCCATCCATCTGTAATCCTTTCTACTCAGGAAAATGACATCTGAGTATCATGAATCAAAGCCAGCCCAAACAGAAAACTCTCTGTGAATTTACCTTCAGTTTATCCACAGAGAAAGCTGGAAATGATAATGTAGGCCAAAAGTAGAGCACTAGCCTTGAGCAAAAGAAGATCAAGGATAATGCCCAGACCCTGAGTTCAAGCACCTGGACTGACACAAAACACGGGTGGAGATAGTAGTAATCAAAACCCAGACTTCATACTTCAAAATATGTAAACAGAAATCCTTTAACAGAATAAAATAACTGAAACCAAAAATGCTAATAACTTTGGTAGATAATAAAGAATGTTCTTTATTATTTAAAACTCTTGGATGTGTAGTGGGTTAACTAAAAGCTTAAGAAGCATTGTAATGTTTATAACCTATCCACAAAGGGAAAAAATGCACAAATCCAGGAGTTCATAGATTTTGTTTTTTCTACTGGGGATAAAAAGAAGGTTGTTCCGGTGCATGCAATGTAAAACTCTGGCCCTACTACAATCATTTTATGGTGACAGCTGTTTAGAAAATGCTACAGTTAAAGAGCTTTATTCAGGCTAGACAAGTCCTCTATCACAGGAGCCATGTCCCTAACCTTATGGGGTCTGTGGTTGTTGTTTTGATGATGATAATAATGATGTTTTGACCCCACTAATTTGAGAGTACAGGGCTCTGTTGTATCACACAAGATAAAAGAGCTCTTGTTGATTTTATGACAGAATATCTTATAATACCTTATAATTGTAATAAAATTGGATTCAATGGTAGACTGTAATAAGTTAAAGATGCATAATGAAATGCCCAAGAAAGTAAAAAAAACATACACATGCACACAAAAAGAGTACAAAATCTAGGTAGAACTAATAGGTTAAACTACACAATAAAAATATTGATTAGGAAAAACATGGAGAAAAGAACTTAATATAAATAGAAAATCAGTGCCAAATAGTAGGTCAAGCCAAGGACCAGTAACTTAAGCTGTAATCCTGGCTGCTTAGGAAGATGAATTCTGAGTTTTCATAGTTTATTGCCAGCACAATTAGAAAATTCCACTAGACTCTGATCTAGATATAATAAGCAAAGAGTCAGAAGTGGAGCAGTGGCTCAAGTAGTAGAGTACCAGGCTTGAAAGAAAAAGCTAATGCACAGATGCGGGACACTATTGGGGCTATGTTCCTTTGAGTCTGGCTTATTTCACTTAATATGATTTTTTTCTAAGTCTTTTCATTTCCTTACTATTGGGTTGAGGTTGTCATTTCTGACTGAAGCATAGAATTCCATTGTGTATAAATAGCACATCTTGTTGATCCACTCATCAAGTGAGGGACATCTGTGTTGGTTCCACAACTTTGCTATGGTAAATGGTTCTGCAATGAGCATCATTGTGTTAGTGGATTTAGTATGCCCTTGTTTCTGGACGGTTGGGTAAATGCCAAGTAGTGGAATTGCTGGGTCATAAGGGATCTCTATGTTTAAGTCTTTTGAGGAACTGCCATACTGCTTTCCATAGAGGTTGAACGAGTTTCCACTCCCACCAACAGTGTAGTAGTGATCCCTCCTGTACATATCCTCTCCAACATCTGTTGTTATTAATTTTCTTGATCATGGCCATTCTAACTGGAGTAAGGTGGAATCTTAGAGTTGTTTTGATTTGCATCTCTTTTTGGCCAGAGACGCTGAGCATTTCTTCATGTGTCTATACACAATTCTTATTCCTTATTCAGAGAAGACTCTCTTTAAGTCTTTGGCCCATCTTTTAATGGAATGGTTGTTTCTTTGAAGATTTTTGAACTTTGGAGAGATTCAATATTTTTAGCTATAAATATATTTTAGATACGAGTCCTTAGTATCTTGTATGGCTAGCTATACCCTTTGCCATACAGAAGCTCTGCAGTTCAATGCAGTCTCATTTGTCCAAAATTTCTTTAATTTGTTGTATTTCTGAGCCTTTATTAAGACAGTTTCAACTTCTTCCAAAGAATCTACTGTATTTCCTATTCTCTCCTACAAAGTTTTCAAGATATTTGCTTTTAACCTCAAGGTCTTTGATTCTTTTGGAATTAGCACAGATGCAGGGTGACATAGAATGATCCAACTTTACTTTTCTGCAGGTATTTAACCAGTTCTGCCAGCAGCTCTTGTTCAGAGGACTGTGTTTCTTCCATTCCATTATTTTTTGGTTCCCTTATCAAAGATTGGGTGGCCATAGTCCTACAGTTATCATCTGGTTCTTCAGTTTTATTCCATTGGTCCTCAGGCCTATTCTTATGCCAGAACCAAGCTGTTTGGGTTACTAAAGCTCTATAATAGAGTTTAAAGTTTCATATTGATATTCCTACAGCACTTTTCTTTCAGCTAAGATTTTTTTTTACTATACACGGTCTTTTATTATTCCATATGAAATTTTGGATTACCTCTTTTATTTCCTTAAAGAATGACATTGGGATACTGATGGGTATTGCATTGAATTTTTAGATAGTCCTTGGCAAGACTGCCATTTTCATGATGTTAATTCTTGCAATCCGGGAGCATGGGAGGTTTTTCCACTTCCTCAGTTCTGCATTTAATTTCTTTTTTCAGGTTTTTAGAGTTTTCATCATAACAAACTTTTACATTCTTTGTTAATTTAATTCCTAATGACTTTATTTTCTTTGAGGCGATTACAAAAGTACTTGCTTTCCTGATTTTTGCCTTGCTCCTCTCATTGTTGGCATATAGGAAAGCAGTACATTTTTAGGATTAACTATTTATATAGTATACTGTAATTAATAGAAGGATTACATTATATTCACCAGATTGGAGGTGCATTACTTTACAAACATTGATACCCTTTCTCATATCTTCATTCCCATTTCCCTCCCCACCTCCACCCTTCATATTGTGTTGACCCTTCCCTATCAGATTTCAAATAACCAATTAAGCAAATATATAATATATCACATAAAAATGTAACATTCTGTAACAAGCCTACAACTTTGCCGAAGTTTCAAATCAGCTCAAGCAACATGGGAGTGGGGACTAGAAGGATTTTTTAATAAAAGTGAATCATTTCATAATGATAAGGTGGTCAATAGATCAGATACCACAATCCAAAATTCTTTTTTTGCCAGTCCTCGGCTTGAGCTCAGGGCCTGAGCACTCTCCTTGGTCTTTCTCAAAGCCAGAGTTCTACCACTTGAGCCTCAGCACCACTTCTGGCTTTTTTCTATGTATGTGGTACCTAGGAATCGAACCCAGGTCTTTGTGCATTCTAGGCAAGCACTCTGCCACTAGGACAAACTCCTAGCCCCACAATCCAAAATTCTAAGACACTAAATATTACACATTGCTATATGTGAAACCACAACAAATTTGTAAGAAATATAAGATAAAGACATGATTAGAGGTAGGCAGTAAATCCAATACTGGTTTTCTGTGTTACTAGATGATTGATGGTTGATAAGTCTGCAATGTCATTCTGTTTGGGGTTTCAGGTTTTTTGCTTGTATATGTCTTCCTCTATTAGGGTTTGAACGTAGGTCCTGGGCTCTGTCCCTGATCACTTTTGCTCAAGGATACTGCTCTACCAATTGAGCCACACTTCTGGATTTTTGGTGCCTAATTGGAGGAAAAGTTTCTAGTAGACATTCCTGCCTGAGTTGGCTTTGAATTTTTATCCTCAGATCTCATTGCCTTGAGATGAATTTCAGCTCAAAGCCAGCCAGGCAGTAAACTGTACAAAACTCCAATTAATTAGAAAGAAAAAAGAGCCTCTTGAGTAGCCAGGATTTACAGGTATGAGCCACCAGTGCCCACGTATAGTTGACTCTCATAAGAAAATGCTGCTCCTTATTGTTTATTCATTTATCACCATGTTGTATGTGCTACTGAGAAACAGTTTCAAACACTGAATTGCCTCACATCAAGCACCTATATTACACTAAATGGTAAGTCTGATGTAATTTTTCTGGCCACAATCCCATTTAATCTACTTAGAGAAAAATCTCAGTCATGGTGCACACACTAAGCCATTATGACAGCTTTTCTGCCTTTGGTAACACTGAGAAAATAAAATTCATAACCTTTCAGCTTAGCTGGCAAACCAGAGTTATAGACAATATTTCTTGACATTTGAGAGCTAGTTCTCTAATAAATACAGAGAAAAGAACCACTGAGGGTATATGAAGGGAATAGGCCCCAGACATTCTGGATTTCAGACCAAATAAAAAGGATTATGAGACTTGCATAACAAATGTGCTGAATCAGTTGAGATTTTGCTGGATGAAAGAAATATTGTGATCATTCCCAGACCCATTTAGGAGCAAAATTTCATGACTCTTCCTAGGCTGGCTTCAAACCACAATCCTCAGACCTCAGCCTCCTGAGTAGCTAGGATCATAGACAGAAGCTACTGATAAAAGCACTTGGTCAGTTTTTTAGTGCTATATATACAGAAGTATATCATAAGCCCTCATTTTCCTTAGTTGTATCACCTATACTGTTGTGTGTTTGTTGGTTTATGTTGTCTCATCACTGTGTACTGCTCAATTAAATAATTGTTCTAAGAGTCTACTCATCCATTGTAATGTCATTGATATTTTGGTAGTTTTTAATTCCATTCTATTCTAGATAGTGGTCTATACAGATGCTTTTAGTGAATAAATCATTTGCCCTTGTTTTGTCAGGGTAGACATACATTAAGCTTTTCTCAAAAGTGAGAACCATGATTCAAGAGCACAATAATGCTTCAACTTCCATTCCGAAATGCATTCCATTGGCTCTAGATTCTCACCACCCCTAGTTTTTATTACAAAATTATATTGTGTTGTTATTATTATATGCTTAAAGTTTAAGAAGCAAATGATTTTTTTGGAAACACTGTAATTTTAAATATCAAAAATATATACTATTTATAGAAAAGCATTCCATAAAAATATTTTATACATAATATACTATGTATCTCATACCCAGTCTATGATATGTAATATATAGTGCAGATTATAAAATATATTAAATACAGATCTTTTAAAATATGTACTATACATTATATATAATCATTTCTAATCAAAAGATACTTTTTTCATATATATTTTATTGTAATTAATAGAAGGGATACATTATATTTGAAAGATAGAAGGTGCATTAATTCACAAACATTGATACCCTTTCAAATGTCTTGGTCCACATTTCCCTCCACCCACCCCCACCCCTCATCTTGTTTAACCCCCTTCCCTATCCAATTTCAAATAACCAAATACAAACATATCTGACAATTCAGGTAACAAAGTAAGATACTGAAATAACATAAGATAACCAAGGGACAGCAAAGGAGATGAGTGATAACATAGTACCTTATGGACAACAATCATTCATTATATGGCTTATCTTTCTATATCCTAGAGATCCTTTCATTTAGCATCATACTATATGGCCTTCTGTATCAAGGTTTTGCTCTGTTGCAAATCTCTGCTAGGAGAGCCCAAGATTTCTACTGATTATGACAAATGAGGGAAACCACTGAGCCTAAGTTCCTTTGAGTCTCCCTTACTTCACTTAATATCATTTTTTTCGAAGTCTTTCCATTTCCTAACAAATGGGGTGATGTCCTTCTTTCTGACAGCACCGTAGAATTCCATAGTGTACAAATACCACATATTGTTGATCCATTCATCAACTGAGGGATGTCTAGGTTGGTTCCCTATCTTAGCTATGGTAAATAATGCTGCAATGAACATTGTTGTTCTGGTGGATTTAGTATGTCCTTGTTTCTGGATGATAGGGTAAATGTCAAGTAGTGCATGTACTGGGTCACAGGGGAGCTCTTTGTTTAGTCTTTTGAGGAACTGCCATACTGCTTTCCATAGTGGTTGAAGTAGTTTACATTCCCACCAGCAGTGTAGTAGTGATCCCTCCTGGCCACATCCTCTCCAGCATCTGTTGTTATTAGATTTCTTGTTTCTGGCCATTCTAACTTGAGTGAAGTGGAATCTGAGAGTCGTTTTGTTTTGCATTACTTATATGACCAGAAATGTTGAGCATTTCTTCATGTGTCTATAGGCCATTTTTTTTCTTCAGAGAAGAAGGCCTTTGTCCATTGTACGGTTGTGGAACATACATCAGTATAATAAAGGCTGTGTATAACCAACCGACAGCTGGTGGAAAGCTAAAGCCATTCCCATTAAAATAAAGAATGAGAAAAGGATGCCCACTCTCTCCACTCCTCTTAAACATAGTATTAGAATTCCTAGCCAGTGCAATAAGGCAAGAAGCAAGCATAAAGGGATCCAAATAGGGAAAAAGGAACTAAAACTTTCCCTCTTTGCAGATGACATGATCCTGTATTTAAAGAATCTTATAGACTATACTCCAAAGCACTTTGAGCTGATTCAAAACTTTGGAAGAGTAACGGGGTATAACATTAACCCTCAAAAATCAACTGCCTTCCTGTACGTCAACAATGAGAGGAATGAGGCAACAATCAGGACAACAATTACTTTTGCAATAGCCTCAAAGAAAATAAAGTACCTAGGAATTATCTTAACTAAGAATGTAAAGGACATTTTTGATGAAAACTTTAAAATCTGGGAAAAGGAAAAGAAAGCAGAACTGAGGAAATGGAAAATTCTCCCATGCTACTGGATTGGAAGAATCAGTATCGTGAAAATGATAATCTTGCCAAGGGCTATCTAGAAATTCAATGCAATACCCATCAATATACCAATGTCCTTCTTTAAAGAAATAGAAGAGGCAATCCAAAATTTCACATGGAATAATAAAAGACCAAGTATAGCAAAAAAAAAACTTCTTAGCAGAAAGAACAGCACAGGAGGAATTTCAATACCAAACTTTAGAATCTATGTATGTGGTACCAAGGAATCGAACCAAGGTCTTCGTGCATTCTAGGCAAGCATTTTAACCACTAGGCCAAACTCCCGGCCCCGAAAACCCAATAAACCATTCACTAAATGGGCAAGGGAACTAAAGAGAGACCTATCAGAAGAAGAGATTAAATTGGCAGAAAAACGTATGAGAATATGTTCATCATCTATGGTCATAAAAGAAATGCTAATAAAAACAAGCCTAAGATACCACCTTATCCCAACAAGAATGGCCAAGATTTTGAACTCAGACAATGACAGTTGCTGGTGGGGTTATGGAGAAAAAGGAACCCTACTGCACTGCTGGTGGGATTGTAAACTAGTTCAGCCACTCTGGAAAGCAGTGTGGAGGTTCCTTAAAGAACTGAAAATAGACCTTCCCTATGATCCCACCATACCACTTCTGGGCATCTATCCTGAACAGCATGACCCAGGATATTATAAAGACACCTGCTCAGATATGTTCATCTCTGCACTATTCACAATAGCCAGGTGATGGAAACAATCCAGATGCCCTACTGCAGATGAATGGATACAGAAAGTGTGGTATATATACACAATGGAATTCTACATAGCCAACAGACAAGATAAAATAATGGCATTCGCAGGGAAATGGATGAATCTAGAGTGAATCATGCTGAGTGAGACAAGTCAAGACCTAAGGAATAAAAGGCGCATGGTATCCTTAATATGCGGTTATTAAATCCAAAGTGTACAAGAGCGAGCACTCAATAACTGCACACCCAAAGCAATGGACATGGTAATGGAAATACAAAAATAACTATATAGACAAAAAACCTATAACTCTATAATCATAATGTTTTATTTCATAAACTGATATGTTTCTGTTTCATACAAATAATTAGCCTAATTTTGATTAAGATCTATTGATCTATACTGGATCAATAGAAACCAAAGAAAAGATCCTAAAGGCAGCCAGGGAAAAGGAATCAGTAACCTATAAAGGAAAACCAATCAGAATAACCCCAGATTTCTCAGCAGAGACCATGCAAGCAAGAAGTGACTGGAAGCTTATATGTCATGCCCTTAAGTCAAATAACTACCAACCAACCATACTGTACCCAGCTAAGCTCTCATTCATAACTGAGGGAACAATAAAAACATTCCATTCCAGGGAAAAGCTGCAACAATATGTTGCAACAAAACCAACACTACAGAGAATTCTCAAAGACGTTCTATACATAGAAAACCAAAATAAATGCAATATAGGGGAAGAAATGGCACCTAAACAGCATACCATCTAAGGGCCACAAGAACTGTCAAGACACAGGCCCTAATAAAAGCTTTTAAAAATGGTGGGAACTAGTAAATATCTCTCAATCCTAACTCTCAATATCAATGGACTTAACTCTCCAATTAAACGGCATAGGCTCTCTTATAATGCATGGATCTACATTTGATGGTTTTTGAGCAATGCTGTGTCCCTAGGTGTTCAATTATACTCTAGGTCCAGAGGGACTTAAATACAATAGAGTTTGGATTGAGGGGCTTATTGTTTTGGTGATAAATCTGTAATCTGTGGCTGTATTGGATTTGTATGCAAAGGCACAAAAAGAAAGAGAGAGTGATATTACCAATCTAAAAGAGCACATATTGTCAGCCAACTAAAAGGTCTAGGTTGGTTATATATGAAAACTTATAATCATGTTTAGTATTAATCTTGCTCCCATTTTCAAATGGGCATAATAAGAATCTCAAGAAAATTCTCAAATCAAGGAATAGCATCTCCCACTCAACAAAATCAAGCAATGGAGCAGTAGGTGGCAAATCAAGAAGAGTCTTCCAAGTGCTATACAAATGCAATTGAAAAATATCATTAATGAAATGTTTGAAAACTTAAAGAAAGAGATAAGGGAGGAAGCCATAGCTAAATAAGAGGAAACCATAAACAAGGTGATATGTGAAAAAGGGGAAGCCATAAAGGAGGTCATAATTAAGGTTTTTCAAAGAAAAATTGATGAATTCATAGAATCCACAAACAAAAAGGTGACTGAACTCCAACAAATGTCCAAAGAGTATAAAGCTGCTGAGGTAACCACTCAAATGGAAATCAAGGAGCTACTACATAATCTAAAACAAGACATGAAAGGCATAAAAATGAGCAATTAGAAGCAAGGGAGATGAAGAATAAAGTAGAAAGCTTTGATAGCATGTTAGACAATGCAGAAGCAAGAATTCTGGGGTTGAAGACAATTTAGTTGTCATAGAGAAAGAACAGAAAATGAGTCAATTCAAATTGAGGAAATATGAGAAAACACTACAGAGGTCCAAGATACAATTAGGAAGCTTAATTTAAGGCTAATTAATATTGAGGACGGTCTGGAGAAAGAGGTCAGTGATATTGGAAATATAAATCAGGGAATTACCTCAGAGAGCTTCCCAAATATCAAGAACGGCAGGTCTATCCAGATACAAGAAGATTTTAGAAGCCCAAATAGACGAGATCAGAAAAGGACATCCAATCGCCATATTGTAATCCTTACAGGATCAATAGAAACCAAACACACGATCCTAAATGCAGCCAGGGAGAAGAGAACAATCACCTATAAAGGCAAACCAATCACAATAACCCCAGAATTCTCAGCAGAGACCATGCAAGCAAGAAAAGGTTGGAAGGATATATGTCATGCCCTGAAGTCAAATAACTACCAACCAAGAATACTGTACCCAGCTAAGCTCTCATTCATAAATGAGGCAACAATAACATTCCATTCTAGGGAAAAGCTGCAACTTTATGCAGCAACCAAACCAATATTACAGAAAATTCTCAAAGATGTTCTACACATAGAAAACCAACACAAACGTAATACAGACAAAGAAATGGCAATCATGACATGTATGTACCACAAGGACTATCAAGACACAGACCCTAATGAATGCTTGTAAAAATGGCAGGAAATAATAAATATTTTTCAATCCTGTCTCTCAATATCAATGAACTTAACTCTCCAATTAAAGGACAGAGACTATCTAGATGGATGAAATAGCGAAATCCATTGTTCTGCTGTCTTCAAGAGACACATGTTGGGCCGGAGTTTGGCCTAGTGGTTAAAGTGCTTGCCTCGCATGCATGAAGACCCGGGTTCGATTCCTCGGTACCACATACATAGAAAAAAAGCCGGAAGTGGTGCTGAGGCTCAAGTGGTAGAGCTTTAACCTTGAGAAAGTCCAAGGACAGCGCTCAGGCCCTGACCTCAAGCCCATGACTGGCAAAAAAAAAAGAGACACATCTTACCCCCCTCAAAAAAAAAACCCAAACATTTTTGAAAGTGAGAGGTCGAAATAAACTCTGTCAAGCTAACGGCCCCCATAAACAGGCCGGAGTTGCCATCCTCATATCAGATAAATAGATTTCAAACTAAAATAGTGACAAAAGAGAAAGAAGGTTACTACATACTACAAAAGGGATCATTCCTCAAGGAGGAAACAATCACCCTAAATATCTACACACCTAATCCCAGAGCTCCGAACTTCATCAAGAAAACTTTACTTTCACTGAAACCATACATAGATCGAAACACAGTGATTGTTGGTGACTTCAACACACCACTCTCACCCATGGACAGATCAACCAGGCATAGACGCAATAGAAAAACCTTAGAATTGAACAACTGTATACACCAACTAGATCTAACAGAAATCTGCATATTATTCCACCCAGGAACAACACAATACAGGTTTTTTTCAACAGCACATGGGACATTTTCCAAAATAGACCAGAATTTAGGCCATAAAACAAACCTGGGCAGACTCAGAAATGCTGAAAACATTCTCTGCACTCTCTCAGACCACAAGGGCATCGAATTAGAACTGAACACCCATCTCCACCAACGAAAACCCTGTAACTCATGGAGAATGAGCAACACATTGTTGAATCACCAATGGTTGGGTCTTCGAGGATAGCAGAACAGAAATCCAGCAGTTTATGAAATTTAACAAAAAGGAGCACACAAAATACCAGCTCTTTGGGAGACAGCAAAGGCGTTACTCACAGGAATATTTATAAATCTGTGTGCCTAAAATAACAAATTGGAAATTTCGCAAAACAACAATTGAATGTGTCACCTTAAGCTCCTGGAAAAAGAGCAAAAATCACCCCTAATTCCAGTAGAATGAAGCAAATTATTAAAAACAAAGCAGAATTAAATGAATTGGAGTCCAAAAAAAAACTATAGAAAAAATCAACAAAGAAGTACTTGGTTCTTTGAAAAATTAACAAAATTGACAGAACCTTTGCAAATCTTACCATAAAAAGGAGGGAGCATACCGAAATAAACAAAATCACAGATGAAAATGGTAATATCACGACAGCATTTACCAAGATCTAGATCATCATGAGGGAATACTTCTTAAACCTTTACGCCAACAAATTTGAAAATCTAGAAAAAATGGATGAATTTCTAGTCAATAATAACATACTCACACTGAACCAAGAAACTAACCCAACTAAACCTGCCTATTTTAAGCACTGAAATAGAAATGGTAATAAGAAACCTTCCACTGAAGAAAAGCCCAGGGCTAGATGGAGTCACAGCTGAATTCTATAAGGTCTTCAAAGCAGAGCTCACAGCAGTACTACTCAAGCCCTTCAAGGATAGTGAAAATGAAAGCTCTTTACCAAACTCATTCTATGAAGCCAGTATAACCCTTATCCCCAAACCAGAAAGAGATTCATCAAAGAAAGAGAAATATAGACTTATTTCCTTGGTGAACATCAATGCAAAACTTCTCAACAAAATACTGGCCAACAGTCTACAACAACTCATCAAAAAAATTAAACACTATGATCAAACAGGATTCATCACAGATAGGCAAACCTGGTTCAACGTACGAAAATCAATTAATATAATTCAACATATCAACAGGAGCAGGGACAAAAATCTCATGATTGTCTCAATAGATGCAGAAAAGGCATTTGACAATATCCAACACTCATTTATGTTAAAAGCTCTAGAGAAATTAGGAATCCATGGAACATTCATCAGTATAATAAAGGCTGCATATAACAAACCCATAGATAGTATTATACTTAATGACAGAAAGCTAAAGCCATTCCCATTAAAATAGGAATGAGACAAGGATGCCCACTCTCTCCACTCCTCTTTAACATAGTATTAGAATTCCTAGCCAGTGCAATAAGGCAAGAAGCAAGCAAAAAGGGATCCAAATAGGGAAAGAGGAAGTAAAATTTTCCCTCTTTGCAGATGACATGATCCTGTATTTAAAGAATACTGTAGACTCCACTATGAAGCTTCTTGAGCTGATTCAAAAGTGTAGCAGGGTATAAAATTAACCCTCAAAAATCAACTGCCTTCCTCTACGCCAACAGTGAGAGGAATGAGGCAACACTCAAGAAAGCAACTACTTTGGCAATAGCCTCAAAGAGAATAAAGTACCTAGGAATTATCTTAACTAATAATGTAAAGGACATTTTGATGAAAAATTTAAAATTCTTTAAGAGGAATTTAAAGAGAACTGAGGAAACGGAAAAAAACTCCAATGCTCCTGGGTTGGAAGAATCATGAAAATGTCAGATTTGCCAAGGGCTATCTACAAATTCAACATAATATTCATCAATATCCCAATCTCATTCTTTAAAGAAATAGAATAGGCAATTCAAAATTTCTTATGGAATATTAAAAGACCCAGAATAGCAAAGACACTTCTTAGCAGAAAGAACAGCACAGGAGGAATTTCAATACCAAACTTTAGAATCTATTACAGAGCTATAATTATCAAAAGACCATGGTACTGACAAAGGAACTGGCCTGAAGACCAATGGAATAGAACTGAGGACCTAGATATTAAACCACAGACCCATGGCTACCTTATCTTTGACAAGGAAGCCAAAAAAATAGAATGGTATAAAAACAGCCTCTTCAACAACGGGCGCTGGCAGAACTGGTTAAGCACCTGCAGAAAACTAAAATTGGATCCTTCTTTGTCACCCTGCACTAGAATTAATTCTAAGTGGAACAAAGACCTCGAATTGAAAGCCGAAACAATGAAAAAGTTCCTTAAAGAACAGGAGATACACTAGGCTTCTTTGGCACAGGTCGAAACTTCCTTAGTAAGGACCAAGAATCACAACAAATCAGAGAAAGGTAGATAAGTGTGACTGCATTAAATTGCAGAGCTTTGGTATTGCCAAGGACATAGCTAGTAAATTAATTAGGAATCCTACAAAATGGGAGAAGAACCATACAACCGACGAAGGCCTCATGTAAAATATATCAACAGCTCAAAAAATTGAATCACTCCAAAACTAATCTCCAAATTAACAACCATCCCATTAAAAGATGGGCCAAAACATAAAAAGAGTCTTCTCCGAAGAAGAAATAAAAATGGCCTGTAGACACATGAAAAATGTTCAACATCTCTGGTCATAAAAGAAATGCAAATCAAAACAACTCTAAGATTCCACCTTACCCCCCCCCCTTAGAATGGCCAGGATCAAGAAAACTAATAACAACAGATGCTGGAGGGGATGTGGCTAGGAGGGATCACTATTACACTGTTGGTGGGAGTGAAATCTCGTTCAAGCAATAAGGAAAGCATTGTGGCATTTTTTTACAAGAGTAAACACATAGAGCTCCCTTATGACCCAGAAATTCCACTACAAGGAATCTACCCAATTTTCCAGAAACAAGGACATGCTAAATCCACTAGCACAATGATGTTCATTGCAGCACTATTTACCATAGCAAATGTATGGACCTAACCTAGATGTCCCTCAGTTGATGAGTGGATCAACAAGTTGTGGTATTTGTACACAATTGAATTCTATGCTGCTGTCAGAAAGAATGACATTGCCCCATTTGTTAGGAAACGGAAAGACTTAGAAAAAAATCACATTAAGTGAAATAAGCCTGAACAAATAAACATAGGCTCAATGGTCTCCCTCATTTGTCATAATCAGTAGAAAACTTGGGCTCTCCTGGTATATAGAAAGACACTTAAATGAAAGGACCTCTAGGATATAGAATCAATAGCCATATAATGACTGATTGTTTTCCTTAATGTGCTGTGTTATCTCTCATCTCTTTTGCTGTCCCTTGTTACAGTCCCTTGTTACAGTTGCTGTCCCATATTGTTACAGTATCTCACTGTGTTACCTGATATATTGGATATATTTGTACTTGGTCATTTGAAATTGGAGAGGGAATGGGGGAAAACAAGATGAGGGATGGGGGTGGGGGGGAGGGAAATGGGGACCAAGACCTGTGAAAGAGTATCAATGTATGGGAATTAATGCACCATCTATCTGGCAAATATCATGTAACCTTTCTATTAATTACCATAAAAGATATATGAAAAACTGTAACACTAATTGATTACAGAAAAAGAAAAAATATGTATATCTAACATATATTTTTTATTGTAATTAGTAAAAGGGTTACATGATATTTGCCAGATAGAAGGTGCATTAATTCACATACATTGATACCCTTTCACATGTCTTGGTACCCGTATCCCTCCTCCCCCACACCCCCCACCCGTCTTGGTTTTCCCCCCTTCCCTATCAAATTTCAAATATCCAAATACAAATAAATTCAATAAATCAGATAACAAAGTGAGATACTATACCAATATGAGATAACCAAGGGACAGCAAAGGAGATGAGAGACAACATAGTACATTAAGGACAACAATCATTCATTATATGGCTTTTGTTTCACTATCCTGGAGGTCCTTTCAATTAGCTTCACATTACATGTCCTTATGTATCAAGATTTCGCTCTATTGCAAATCTCTGCTAGTAGAGCCCAAGGTTTCTACTGATTATGACGAATGAGGGAAACCATTGAGCCTAAGTTCCTTTGAGTCTGGCTTGCTTCACTTAACATATATAATTGTATATATATAAAATGTAAAGTGATTAAAAATAATTTGAAAAATGCATTCAGCCATTTTTTCTACTCACATCTCAATTTTATTTTTTTATTTTTAGATATATATTTTATTTTAATTAAAAGAAGGGTTACATATTATTCACCACATAGAAGGTGCATTACTTTACAAACATTGATATCCCTTCTCATGTCTTGGTCCCCAATTCCCACCCTCCGCACCTGCCCTTCATCTTTTTTTTCTCTCTTTTTTTTTGTAATTAATAAAAGAGTTACATGGTATTTGCCATGTTGCCATGGTTGGTTCCGTATCTTTGCTATGGAAAATAATGCTGCAATGAACATTGTTGTTCTGGTGGATTTAGTATGTCCTTCTTTCTGGATTGGGTAAATGCCAAGTAGTGGAATTGCTGGGTCATAGGGGAGCTATATGTTTAGCCTTTTGAGGCACAGCCATACTGCTTTCCATAGTGGTTGAACAAGTTTGCGCTCCCACCAGCAGTGTAGAAGTGATCCCTCCTGGCCACATCCCCTCCAGCATCTGTTATTATTCGTTTTCCTGATCCTGGCCATTCTAACTGGAGTGTGGTGGAATTTTAGTGTTGTTTTGATTTGCATTTCTTTTATGACCAGAGATGTTGAGCATTTCTTCATGTGTCTATAGGCCATTTTTGTTTCTTCTTCAGAGAAGACTCTCTTTAAGTCTTTGCCCCATATTTTAATGGGATATTTGTTACTTTGGAGATTAGTTTTGGAGTGATTCTATTTTTTGAGCTGTTGATATATTTTAGATATGAGGCCTTTGTCTGTTGTATGGTTGGTGAAGATCTTCTCCCACTCTGTAAGCTTCCTAATTAGTTTACTACTTATGTCTTTTGCCATACAATAGCTCTGCAGTTTAACGCAGTCCCACTTATCCAGCCTTTCTCTGATTTGTTGTGATTCTTGGTTCTTATTAAGAAGGTTACGACCTGAGCCAAGAGGCCTAGTGGATCTCCTATTCCTTCTTGTAAAGTTTTCATTGTGTCGACTTTTACCTCGAGGTCTTTGATCCATTTGGAGTTAATTCTAGTGCAGGGTGACAAAGAAGGATGCAACTTTAGTTTTCTGCAGGTGCTTAACCAGTTCTGCCAGACAACTTGTTGAAGAGGATGTCTTTCTTCCATTCTATATTGTTGGCTCCCTTGTCAAAGAATAGGTGGCCATAGGTCTGTGGTTTAATATCTGGGTCCTCAGTTCTATTCCATTGGTCTTCAGGCCTGTTCTTGTGCCAGTACAAAGCTCTTCTGATAATTATAGCTCTGTAATAGAGTCTAAAATTTCGTACTGAAATTCCTCCTTGCTGTTCTTTCTACTAAAAAGTGTTTTTGCTATACACGGTCTTTTATTATTCCATATGAAATTTTGGATAAGCCCTTTCCATTCTTTAAAGAATGACATTGGGATATTGATGGGTATTGCGTTGAATTTGTAGATAGCCCTTGGCAAGATTGTCATTTTCAAATGTTGATTCTTCCAATCCTGGAGCATGGGAGGTTTTTCCATTTCCTCAGTTCTTCTTTAATTACCTTTTTCAGGATTTTAAAGTTTTCATCAAAATTGTACTTTACATTCTTAGTTAAGGTGTAGGGAGCCGGGACAAACGCCATTATAAGATGGCGCCCGTTTCCTGACTCCTTAGACGTAAACAACTCCATATAAGGTAATGCTGTGCTCGACTACGTGTCCTAAGTTATGCGCATGCGCGAATCACATGATGATCCCTGGCCAATCCCGCGGCACCTCATTGTGGCAGTAGGGCGGCAGCCAATGGTGGAGCGACCCGTGTTCCTGTTCCCTATATAAGCAGCTGCTTTTTGATGCCTCCCCCCTTTCGCTTCCTGCTCCCCCTTCAATCAAAAGGATCTCCAATAAAGTATGATTTGAGAAGAATCCTCGAGTGGTGGTCGTTCTTCCTCGCTGGTCGAGGAGCTCGCCGCATTAAGGTAATTCCTAGGTACTTTATTTTTTTTGTGGCTCTCGCAAAAGGAGTTGCTTTCCTTATTGTTTCCTCGTTCCTCTCACTGTTGACATTGAGGAAGGCAGTTGATTTTTGAGGGTTAATTTTGTAGCCTGCTACCCTTCAAAGTTTTGAATCAGGTCAAGGAGCTTAGGAGTAGAGTCTATAGGATTCTTTAAATACAGAATAATGTCATCTGCAAAGAGGGAAAATTTTACTTCCTCTTCCCTCTTTGGATCCCCTTTATGCTTGCATCTTGCCTTATTGCACTGGATAGGAATTCTAATATTGTGTTAAAGAGGATAGGAGAGAGTGGGCATCCTTGTCTCATTCCTGATTGTAGAGGGAATGGCTTTAGCTTTTCGCCATTAATTATAATACTAGCGTGGGTTTGTCATACACAGTCTTTATTATATTGAGGAATGGTCCAAGGATTCCTACTTTCTCCAGAGCTTTTAACATAAATGGGTGTTGGATATTGTCAAATACCTTTTCTGCATCTGTTGAGACAATCATGTGGTTTTTATCCTTGCTCCTGTTGATGTGTTGAATTATATTAATTGATTTGTGTATTTTGAACTAGCTTTGTCTCCCCGTGATTAATCCTGTTTTATCATAGTGTAAATTTTTTTTGATGAGTTGTTGTAGACAGTTGGCCAGTAGTGTGTTGAGAAGTTTTGCATGAATCTTCATCAAAGAAATAGGTTTATAGTTCTCTTTCTTTGATGAATCTCTGTCTGGTTATGGGATGAGGGTAATACTGGCTTCAAAGAATGATTTTGGTAAAGAACCAACATTTTCAATTTCACTGAAAAGCTTGAGGAGTATTGGTGTGAGCTCTGCTTTGAAGACCTAATAGAATTCAGCTGTGAATTCATTTGCCCCTGGGCTTTTCTTAGGTGGAAGGTCTCATATTGCCATTTCTATTTCAGAGCTTTCAACAGGCCGATTTATTTGGATTAGTTCTTCTTGGTTCACTGTGTGTATGTTAATATTGGCTAGGAATTCATCCATTTCTTCTAGATTCTCAAATTTGTTGGTATAAAGTTTTGAGAAGTATTCCCTCATGATACTGTGGATTTTGGTAATTTCTGTCGTGATATTACCATTTTTGTCTGCGATTTTTTTTATTTCGGTATGCTCTCTTCTTTTTTTGGTAAGATTTGCTAATGGTTTGTCAATGTTGTTAATTCTTTCAAAGAACCAACTCCTTGTTTTGTTGATTCTTTCTATGGTTGTTTTTTGGACTCCAATTCCTTTAATTCTTCTTTGATTTTAATAATTTGCTTCCTTCTACTGGGATTCATGTTGGTTTACTGCTGTTTTTCCAGGAGCTTAATGTTACACATTAACTTGTTGGTTTTGATTTTTCCAACTTGTTGTTGTAGGCACTCAGAGCTATAAATTTTCCTCTGAGTACTGCCTTTGCTGTGTCTCAAAGTAGCTGGTATTTTGTGTGCTCCTTATTGATAAATTTCATAAACTGTTGGATTTCTGTTTTGATCTCTTCAATGACCCATTGGTGATTCAAAAATGTGTTGTTCCATCTCAGTGATTTACAAGGTTTGCGTTGGTGGAGATGGGTGTTCAGTTCCAATTTGATGCCCTTGTGGTGTGAAAGCGTGCATGGAATAATTTCAGTGTTTCTGAATCTGTCCAGGTTTGTTTTATGGCCTAAGATGTGGTCTATTTTGGAAAATGTTCCATGTGCTGCTGAAAAAAACGTATATTGTTTTGTTGCTGGGTGGAGTATTCTGCAGATGTCTGTTAGATCTAGTTGGTGTATATGGTTCTTCAATTCTAAGGTCTTTCTGTTGAATTTTTGCCTTGTTGATCTGTCCATAGGTGAGAGTGGTGTGTTAAAGTCACCAACACACATTCTGTGTCCATCTATGTATGGTTTCAGTGAAAGTTTGCTTGATAATGTTCGGAGCTCTGGGATTAGGTGGGTGGATATTTTGGATCCTTATGTCTTCCTGGAGGAAAGATCCCTTTAGTAGTATGCAGTAACCTTCTTTGTCTTTCCTCACTAATTTTAGTTTGAAGTCTATTTTATCTGTTATGAGGATGGCAACTCCAGCCTATTTATGGGGGCCATTAGCTTGATAGAGTTTATTCCAACCTCTCACTTTCAAAAAATATTTGTTTTTTTGCGTAAGATATGTCTCTTGAAGACAGCAGAACAATGGATCTTGCTTTTTGAACCAACTATTCAGTCTATGTCATTTAATTGGAGAGTTAAGTCCATTGGCATTGAGAGTTAGGATTGAGAGTTATTCATTTGTTCCTACCATTTTTTAAAGCTATCATTAGGGCCTGTGTCTTGACAGTTCTCGTGGTACTTAGATGGTATGATGTTTGTGTGTCATTTCTTTCTCTCTATTGCATTTATGTTGGGTTTCTATGTGTATAACATCTTTGAGAATTTTTTGTAATGTTGGTTTGGATGCTACATAATGTTGCAGCTTTTCCCTGGAATGGAATGTATTTATTGTTCCCTCAGTTATGAATGAGAGCTTAGCTGGGTACAGTATTCTTGGTTGGTAGTTATTTGACTTAGGGGCATGACATATATACTTCCAAACTCTTCTTTCTTGCATGATCTCTGCTGAGAAATCTGGGGTTATTCTGATTGGTTTGCCTTTATAGGTGATTGACCCGGAAGATGGGAGTGGTTCAGTGTGAGTCTTTCTGAGCTCTCGGCAAGATACCAGTTTTGGTAGCGTAGGGGACAGTACATACTTCATATCGATCCTAAATAAGCTCTAGCTAGATACAGAGACCTCAGTCACAGAGGAAAAGGGTAGAAATCCGGCACAAAGTAGACAGCTGGGACCAGTTCCAGCCACTCGGAGTGGCCACAGAGACAAAGCAGCTCTTCTGAATCTGAGCAGAAGCGCTGCTCAGTGCCGCAGACCAACCGGCTGCAGACAGAGCCGCACAGAGGTTGCGCGAGCCCAGAGCCGACACCCGGCCGTTCAGGGACCTGCCAGCTTCACAGAACTGGAAAATCCAGCAATTTGTGAGTACCTCCAAGGAGAAGTTTCCACTTCTTCTCGAGGATTGGCATTGTTAGGGAGCCCCTCCCCACCAAGCTGAGAGCAGCACCATCTTGACTACTGGCAAGGACCTGGCCAAAACAATGATAACCTGGGAGGTGTTGCTGACAGCACCATCTTTCTTACTGGAAAAGGGTTTCCCAGGGATCCTTTGCCAGAAATTTGGCCCCAGCACTGCTGAAGTCCATACCCTGTGCCAGCCACAACGCTGGTAAACAAAACCCACCCGCGAATCTTTCAGCTTTTTTTCACAAACAAACAATCAGAAATGAAAAACCTCATAACCAAACCACAACAGAAAAAGACTTTCTGAAGTGTTTGGATCCCGAATTTAGTGGAGACACAAGTTTTCTATCCTGCCCTGACCACCCCCCCAAAAAAAATCCTAAGGAATACCTTTTTTATTTTTTTAAATTTTTTTGTTATTTTTCTTTGTTTTGGGGTTTTTTCTTTTTTTCTTCCATCCCTTTTTTATTTGCATTTATATGTGTTCTTATTTTCTCTTTTCCATCCTACCTATCCCTTCTTTTTTTCTGTTTCTCTCCTGTTGGGAGCCAGAGTGCAATCAAACTGTACCTTGATTTGCATCAGACAATTGCTTTATTGTCTTATTGTTTTCTGGCCTTATTCTGTTTAAATGACCTCTAATTTGGAGCAAATTATTGTTCCTGATATCTAATCCTTGCAACCCCTTGATAAAACAGGCTAGGCTTCTTAAGGTCCCTGGTCAAGCACAGAGACAAAGCCCCTGAGTCAGCTTGAAGAAGTCACAGAAGCTGAATCCCCGCCCATCAATCCCCTTCACATGAAGGGACCAGAGTCATTTTTGGAAACTGAGACAGGATAAATTAGACGTATTGGAAAGAGTAGAAATTGCACTTGTGTCTCTTTTAAAATAAAAACGGGGGATATGTTGGGAGCCAGAGGGGAATCAAACTGTACCTTGATTTGCATCAGA
Source organism: Megascapheus bottae (assembly GCF_031878675.1). Taxonomy (NCBI): domain Eukaryota; kingdom Metazoa; phylum Chordata; class Mammalia; order Rodentia; family Geomyidae; genus Megascapheus; species Megascapheus bottae. The sequence goes on from NC_143543.1 coordinate 7,303,534, forward strand.
TAATTGCTTTATTGTCTTATTGTTTTCTGGCCTTATTCTGTTTAAATGACCTGAGATTTACCATATGAATGTAACACATGGAAATTACCTGGTTTCAAGAAGGGATATAACCCTTGAGTTGATAATAAGCGGGGCTGCAGTCTTTACCTGGGCTGCAGACCTCCAGGAATCCATGTGTTTGTCTCTTTTCTATTTTTTCCAGTCCCTGCCCCCTATTTCAGGAACCCCAATTTGCTGCCGGTAGACCCTGGCACTCTCCCGCATCCCTCTGTCATTGTGGTTGTTCCTGAAACATACTGACAGCTCTGGGTACAGTCTCAATACAAACGATATCTATATTGATACACTCACCTGCTTTTTAATCTGATAGTCTCAACCCTAGTATTTCTTTTTTTTTAACTGCTAGGTTTTTATTTCTTAGTATAGTAATACAGTATGAACATTGACAAATAAAAATGCAAAACTTTATCACAGTGGAATATTTTTCTTAAGATAGTAACAAAAATGTTTTTGACTAAGAAAACCCACAAGTTCCAAATTTTAATGTTTGTCTACTCAAAAATAATGCAGTTGTTCTGTGAAAGGGTCTTACAATGAAATTTTTTCAGCAACAATGTTGAAAACACTTGAATTTAAAGTGTTCAAGCCTCAAACTTGCCTACATTCACTCAAGCAAAGATACAGATTTATCTTTTCAACGGTTCTAGTGACGGCTATTATTTCAGATTTTATGGTATAGCCTATATACTTTCATTTAATTTATTTCATTTTATTTGGGGGGGTGATGTACAGAGGAATTACATTTACACAGTAATGAGCTTTTTTTTGTGGGTCATGGGGCTTGAACTCAGCCTGGGCATTGTCCCTGAGCTCTTCAGCTCAAGGTTGCCACCATACCCTTAACCCAAGCCCACTTCCCATTTTCTAGAGGTTAATTGGAGATAAGAGTCACAAGTCCTATTGTGCCTTGGCTTGCTTTGAACCTTGATCCTCAGATTTCAGCCCCCATTGCAGCTAGAATTACAGGCATGAGCCACCATGCCGCCTGGCTATGAGTACATTTTTTTGTTGAACATTGTTGTCACCTTTTAATTTGTTGATAGTTGAGTTGGTTAGTTAAGAAACATCAAGACAGACTGATAAGTTCCGTTTTATAATACTGGAATCTGTTTGCTTGTATTCATGGAAGTCATATGCATACACACATATACACAGCCTGTTCATTTTCATAATTCTAAGAATAAATGTTTGTGTAAACTGAGGCTGGTGGTTCATGCCTATCATTCTAGCACCTGGAAGGCTAAGGAAGGAGGGTGGTGAGTTCTGAGACCAGCCTGGTCAACAGAAGTTCTGAATTAAGTGAAGTAAGCCAGACTCAAATATTTCTTAAGCAAGAACTCACAATAGTGAGGAATCTCACCCCACCTTTTTCTTTTTCTTTTCTTTTTTTGATTTTTTTTCTTCTTGGTGTTGTTGTTGTTGATTTTGCTTGTTTGTTTTTGGTTTTTGTTTCTCTGTTTTTCGTTCTGTATGTTTTTTTTGTTTTTTGTGCTTGGTGTTGTTTTTGTCTTACTTTGCTTTTATTTTATTTCTTTCTTTTTAAAATTTTCATCATTCAAATCTCCTATATTTACCTCCCTCTTTTCTCTATATATTCTTCTTATTACCCTTCCTACTTTTATAAGTTTTATCTAATCCTTTCCAAACTTTGTACTCAAATATGCTACCTGCTTATCAACTTGGGTCAGTTATCCTTACTCTGTACCTTTTCTTCATTACTATAATAATCTTACACTCCTACGTTATTCCCCTCATACCTCCCCTGTTATCTCTCATACTATTTTTCTATCTCTGGTCCTCTGTACATCTTTCAACCCTTATAATGCATGGATCTACACTTGAAGGTTGTCGAGCAATACAGTATATCTAGTTGTTCAATTATACTCTAGGTCCAGAGGGACCTAAATACAATAGAGATTTGATTGAGAGGCTTATTGTTTTGGTCACAAATCGGTTATCAGTGGTTGTATTAGACTGGTCTGTAAGTTCACAAAAAGAAAGAGTGATAATACCGATCAAAAATTGTGAACATCTAGTGTCTCCCACCTAAAGAGGCCTAGGTTCGTTATATCTGAAAATTTATAACCTTCTTTAGTATTAGTCTTGCTCCCATTTTCAAATAGGCAGAAGAAGAAACTCAAGAAAAATGCCAAATCAAGGAATAACATCCCCCACTCAATATAAACAGACAATGGAACAGTCATTGGCAAACCTAGAGGAGAATTTTCCAAGTGCTATACAAATGCAACTGATAAATATCCTTAATGAAAAATGTGAAAATATAAAGAAAGAGATAAGGGAGGAAGCCATATCTAAAAAAGAGGAAACCATTAATAAGGTCATATGTGAAAAAGGAGAAGCCATAAAGGAGGCCATAATGAAGCTTTTTCAATGAAAAATGGATGAATTCATAGAATCCACAAACAAAAGGGTGGCCAAACTCCAGCAAATGTCCAAAGAGTATAAAGCTACTGAGCTAACCACTCAAATGGAAATCAAGGAGCTACAGAAATCCATACATGATCTAAAAGAAGAGATGCAAGGCATCAAAAATGAGCAATTAGAAGCAAGGTAGATGAAGAATAAAGTAGATAGCTTTGATAGCAGGTTATACAATGGAGAAGAGAGAATTTTTGGGGTTGACGATAATTTAGTAGTTAAAGAGAAAGAACAGAAAATGAGTCAATTAAAATCTAGGAAATATGAGAAAATGCTACAGGAGGTCCAAGATACAAATAGGAAGACTAATTTAAGGCTAATTGGTATTGATGAGGGTCTGGAGAAAGAGGTCAATGGTATTGGAAATATACTTCAGGGAAGCATTCAGCCATGTTTGAGCAAACTATTGTTTGTCTATTCTTTCCTTGGCTATTAATCCATAAATGTAATACATTCTGAGCATATGAAAATATGGAACATCTTCTTTAACATATATTTTTATTGTAATTATAGAAGGGTTACATCATATACACCAGATGGTAGGTGCATTACTTCACAAACATTGATACCCTTTCACAGATAGCAAGGTAAAGTACTGAAACAGTATGAGATAACCAAGGGAGAGCAAAAGAGAAGAGAGATAACATACTACACTAAGGACAACAATCACTCATTATATGGATTTTGTTTCTATACCCTTGATACATAAGTCCGTATAGGAGTATTCATAAGGGGAAAATGCTAACAAAATGTATGTAAGCATTAAAAAGCATAGGGAACTATAGGCAGAAAGCTAGTGTAATTTAAAATATAGAATAATATTTATAATTCTAGACACTCAGGAAGCTGTTGATTAGTGATCACGGTTTGAATACAACCTGAAGAAAAATTCTTATCTCTAATTACCCAGCAAATAGCCAAATGTGATGTTGGTGGTTAAAGAGGTAAAGCCCAGCTTTAATCACACAGCGAGGGATGATAGGCAGGTTTTAAGTTCAAGCTCCAGGACAAGTAATCAAAACACACATTTTAGCAAAGAATTATGAAAGAAAAATATAAGAGGCAACAGTAAAAATATAGTAGTGGAAATGATGATATACGTCCAGACTAATTAAAAAACATCAAAAATACACAGATTGAAATTTAAATTTTGCTGGTTATGGCTAGAACTTTTGAGTGTAGAATCACTAGAGAAAGGCATAAGAGTCACTTAGTAAATGAAGTGATTCCAACCATATGAAGTGATATTTGATAGAAAAAAATCAGAGTAATTTTATTCTAAATCTTCTATACATTTGAATAATCATGTTGGTTTCATATTAAGAGGGTTTGTTACTCCCAGTCCATGTTTTCCCCTGGAATCCATGCAGACAATTTCTATCTGATCGTCACAAGTTGATGTAGCATTTGGGGGCAAAGATGCAGCCCAGGAGCCCTGCACTAGAGACAAAGATGGAGAAGACCTCTACAGCCACCATAAGCTTCCCCTTGTCACTGTGGTAGACAGGCAGTAAAGTGAGCCAGACACTGCAAAAAGTTAGGAACTTGGCTTCACTGAAGGTGTCAAGCAGGTTCCTGGCCATGAAAGCCACAGTGAAGCTGGCCATGGCCAGGGAGTTCAGGTATCCCAGAACACAGTAGAAAATAGTGAGGGAGTCTTCTTTAAACAAGATAATGGTGTGGCCACGTTCAGAGTGTATATCTGTATCAATGAATGGAGGAGTGGTTCCCAGCCAAATTCCACAAAGAGCCACTTGTATCAGGGTGCAGATGGGAAAAATGAAGTTAGGTTCCCCTGATACCAGCAGCCACCTCATCCTTCTCCCAGAAGAAGTGGCATTGAAAGCCAGAACTACAGTTAGAATTTTAGCCAAGACAGCAGAAACAGTTACAGTGAATGCAACTGCAAATGTGGTTTGTTGTAGAATGCAGATGACTGTGTTGGGATGGCCAATAAAGAGCAAAGGACAGAGAAATCAGAAGATGAGGGAGATGAGCAGGATGTAGTTGAGAGCCTGGTTATTACCCTTGACAATAGGGGTGTTCTGATGTTTCACAAACACCCCAAGAACAACTGCTGTGAGTGTAGAAAAAACAAGAGATATACATGTTCAGCCATCCATAACGGCTCTACATAAGCTAGGATACTTGTTGCTCTTTGCAAGCACTTGTTTCTCTCTCTTGCCTTACTGATGATCTGGGCAACTCACACATTGCTCCACATATGGTGCAGAACTCAGGCCCTCTTAAGGGATTTAAAAGAAAATTAATAAATCCTTATGTAGATATATTATGGACATGTCAATAATTACTAGCAAAACAATATTTTTACTAAATGTTATAAGGTATGCTCATTACTATTTTTATATCTAATATGTTCTCCTATTGATTGCCACAATACAAGCTGAAGTTGTTTACTTGAGATGACTAGCATACATGTTGTGTCTTGCATATCTAATAACCTAACAATAATTCTCTATATTTCTTCATGTTTCCATTATAATTCTCATTCTTTCATGCACAACTCAATGTACTCAACAAGGTGAATAGGAAAGCTTGTACTCTCCTGTATGCCTATGTGCAACATGAATACTTGCCCTGTGGCCCTTCCTTGCAGTTACATTTGTCTCTGCTACTCACCTGTCATGCAGTAAGGAACGCAGAACCAAATCATTTATTGAAGGTATAAATTCATGATATGTACAACATTTGTAGCTTCTTACATAAAACATGATCCAACACTTGCTCTGTTTTAAGAACATATCTGCCCACAAGAAACAAAGCTGTGGAAGATCTGTGTTTCCTTTATAATATAAAAATAATTTGGAGAGAACTGAGACCTTGTAATTAAATGGTTTTTCACATAATATGACAGAGATCAAATTTAAATTACGGAGTAGTTGAATAAACATGAATACAATAGACCCCAGAAAAGGTAATCATATATGTAATTCAGACCCCACTGTATTTTTTTCATAAAGCAGTATTAGGGGCCAGGAGTTTGGCCTAGTGGTAGAGTGCTTGCCTATCATACACAAACACCCGCGATCTATTCATTGGTACACCACATACATAGCAAAAAGCTGGAAGTGGCGCTGAGGCTCAAGAGCTCTAGCCTTGGAAAACCCAAGGACAATGCTCCTGCCCTGTGCTCAAGCCCAAGACCGGCAAAAAAAAGCAGTATCATCTATTGTCCCAATTAAATTACTAAGTAAAAGAAGGAAGACTGATTCTTAATGCACAACATTCTCACACATTTGCATTGATTTGGGGGGTGGCATTAGGCCAGAGTATAAAATTCTCCCAAATCTGAGAACATACCTGTCTCATTAGCAGTCTCATTCTCTGAGTAAGGATTACAGTCAAACCAACAGGCTGCCTTTTCCTTTTGAGAGGATTTCCTGAATCCAGGAGCACAACTCTCACTGCAGGCAGAGTGAGTAGGCTAAAAAAATCAAATGAGTGCCAGTATCTGTTTAGCCTTTTTCCTAATTCTCCCATAGTTCTATTATTTGAAATAATTGGATTATGAAACACAGTATTACTGCACATATAAATCCAGTCCGTTAGTAAAATGGTGTTATGGTTTGCACATCATGTGACCAAAAAGGCTTATGTGCTATCGGGTTGTTCTCTAGTCTGTTGAACTACTGATAAACATGAACTTTTTAAAATTCAGAGATTAATATTGAGAATGTAAATCTTTGTGGAGTATGCTTGAATTCATGTCATTTCATGTCTCCTACTCATCTGTGAAATAGTAAAGAGCAAGGAGGAAGAATTAAATATTATGCTATAAGGTAAAGCACAGAGCTCCCTATTTAGGATCATGTGAACCACATATACATATTATGTTCTTCCTTTTCCAGTGTCTGTACAGGGAGAATCTTTTTCTCACAAATTCAATGATTTCGTTCAATGATTCCTTTCTTAAAATATCTGTGTAGCAGACCAACCTACAATTAAATGAACTTCCCTAGAATAGGTCAAAATAAACCATGGAAACACAGTGATTCCTCAGATAACTTATAACAAGGTTAGAACATGCTAAGAAATATGTAAATTGCATTTTTGTTAAATAAATATTTAGAAACAAATTTACACTTTCTTAGGGGGATGCTGATTTTGGAGCTTGAATTCAGGGTCCAGACAGTATAATTGACCTTTTCTTACTCAAATTTAGCACTGTACCATTTGACCAAGAGCTCAACCTTATTTTATTGGTTATATACTGACAGAGTCTCACAGACCTTGCTATCCTGTTAGGCTTAAAATTCTAATGTGCCCTAGGCGGTTTATCGGATTAATAGTAGCAGGTATTCTAGCTTTTATTTCCTTAACAGCTATTGCTACAGCTGCCACAGTTGCTTTGACACAGGGCCTTCATAACCTAAAAGGCTTGCTGATGGCATTTGTTGGTCCAGGTATGTTGCCTGCCTTGTGTGGTAAAGATCTTGCAAAATTCGTTGCTAAACCTTGCAGGGCAACTCCACAGATCTAGCCCCAGATGGATGAGTTCCCCCACGAGAAGAATCGCAGTCAACGACTGGTAAGAGGGGATGCGCTCTGACCAACCTAAGACAGGGCCTTCAGCATGATGTGAAGAAGTTCCCCATTACGGGTAATGCAGGGTCAGTGATCCACCCAACCTAAGACAGGCAGGTTCGCATCTTTTAAAATAAAGACGGGGGAGATGTTGTGGACCGACTGTGGGGTCAGTGACCTTGGACCCGCACAATTGAGTACACAAGGAAGTATGCTCTTATGATTTTGAGCTGGGTCAATAGCTTCTCATTTAACCTGTTTGGGACTTGATAGCTTCTCATTTAACCTACTTGGGACTTGATCACTTCACATTCAACCTATTTGAGACTTGATACTGTTGTACAAATGTAGCCCCTGGCAGTTCCCTAGTTTAAAGAAGTGTATTTAAGGTCAGAACTGGAAATAAACTGGGCTACAGTCTTGGGCTACAGGCTTCTTAAGCTGTGGCTCCTGAATTGGGCTGTAGCCCTCCCGAACCCCATCTGTTTGTCTCTCTTCTATTTTTTCCTAGTCCCTGCCCACTATTTCAGGAATCCCAAAATGCGAACCCTGGTTCGCTGCCGGCTGGCCCCGGCACAGTGGGTGTGAAACTAGATGCACAAATGACACACTGTAAGGGTAGGTCATAATTAACAGAAGTATTTTGCTGATTAGAAATGGCTGCCTCTATTTTGGAGAGAGCTTCTAGAGCAGCAACATTCAAAGAGCCTTTAGAAAGGGGGTCGGAATCTCCTCTAAGACTATCAAACAAGGGTTTAAGCTCACCCATAGTCAGTTTAAGATAGGGGCGGAGCCAGTTGATGTCACCTAAGAGTTTTTGGAAATCATTTAAGGTTTTAAGATGATTAATCCTAAGTTGAATTTTTGAGATAATGTTTTATTGGATAAAAGCACAAAGCCTAAAAATAGATATGGAGGTTTAAACTGAATCTTATCTAGTGCAAATTAAAGACCTGCACTGGTAAGAGCATTTGATAGTTGCTGAGAAAATTGGAGAAGCACTCAGCATCTGGTCAAGCAAGAAGAATATCATCCATGTAATGAATTACATAAAGAGAGGGATCCTTTAATCTGAATGGATCTATAATCTGAGCAACAAATTTTTGACATAATGTAGGGCTATTGGCCATCCCCTGGGGCAAAACTTTCCACTGAAACGTAGGAATAGGGCCTTTAAAATTTACTACTGGTAGACTGAATGCAAAGTATTGGCGATCCTCTGGATGGAAAGGGATGGTGAAAAAGCAATCCTTTAAATTAATAACAACTGTATAATATCCTTTGGGAATAGCAACTGGAGTAGAAAGGCCAGTTTGAAGGGCACCCATGGGAATCATGGCATTATTAATTTCACTAAGATCTTGAAGAAGTCTCCACTTTCCTAATTTCTTTTTTATTATAAAAATGGGTGTATTCCAAGGGGAAGTAGTAGATTCAATGTGGCTTGCAGCAAGCTGTTCCTGTACTAATGCTGTGGCTGCAGCCAACTTATTAATTGTTAGAGTCCACTGATCAACACATAGATGCTCTGTCCTTTTCCAAGAAATTTTGTCTCAATGGAGTACAGGCATGTCAATGGTCACCAAGGAAAAATTTTATAGCCTATGCCAACGTGATCAGACTTAGCATCCATCTGGATGGGCGCCCTAAGGCCCTGAAAATTCTTTCCCATCCCTTGACCTGGGCGATATACTTGATTAAGTATCTGTTGAGTAATTAATTCATTGGGGCTGCACATAATGAGTCCCACCTGAGAAAGCAGGTCGCTGCCCCATAAGTTAACTGGGAGTCCAGTGACCACATAAGGCTGAACCGTGCCTTTGTTTCATTCCTCGTCTTCCCACAAAATAATTTTAGAACTTTGAATAGGGTTAGAAGTCTGTCCTATTCCTTTTAAGTGAGTCATAGCATTGTTAAGGGGCCAGGCTGAAGGCCAATCCCTATTGGAGATGATAGTAGCATCTGCTCCTGTATCAACTATGCCCTCAAAAATCCTTCCATCTAATTTTACCTTTAATAAAGGTTTCTTATGTGTAATTTCCTGTACCCAATAGGTATGTGAGGAACCAAAATTATGAGTGTCTCTCCGGTGTTCCTGACTGTGGTTATTAGTAATGAGAGAAAGCAATACCAATTGAGCAATCCTCTGGCCAAGGAAAATAGTTATGGGTCCTTGAGAAGCAGTTGCCACTATTTTGATTTCCCCAGTAAAATCATTATCAATAATTGCTTGGAGAAATATTAAGACCCTAGATGGTGGAGCTTCCGTGTCCCAAAATTAAGCCAAATGTGTTTGGGGGCAAAGGGCCAAAAATTCCAGTGGAAAGGATCTGAGTCCCAGAATCAGGAGACAATATTGAGTGGGAGGTGGGGGACAAACCTGACAGCCCCAGGGTTCAATCCCAGTGTTAGCTTGGGGCCCTGGGGTGGGCCCCTCATCAAGTTTCCCTGCTTCAGGGCAATGGTTTTCCCTGGTTATCAGTTTTGGACTTACACTCCGAGGCCCAATGTTTTCCTCGTTTGCCTCGGGGACAAATTGGTGAAGAGGAAGGGTGCTCTGCCTTTGGGGCCAGTCACTCTTTCAAAAAATGACCAGGCAGTTAAAGCATGTCTAACCTTGGGTCCCTGGGTAAATCTTTGAAGGCGGCTCCAACAGCCAATCCAATATTATGTGAGGCTGGGTCAACATCAGCACAAAGTCTCATATAATCAGAAAGAGTTTTGCCACGGCGATGAGGAAGTATTGCTGCCTGACAGGCAGAATTGGCATTCTCAAAGGCAAGATATCTAATGAGTTCATTATCTGTCTCTTTGCGCCCTATAAATGGCTCCGCAGCCTTGGTAAGCCACCCCACAAATTCACTGAATGGCTCCTGGGATCCCTGATGAAATTTTGCTATGGAAAAAACATCCGACCCTTGAGGAGGGAGGCTCTTCTAAGCCTGAAGGGCTGCATGCTGAATTTGAACAAGTAGCCTTGGGGGAAATTTTGCTTGTTTTTCATTGTTATCGTAGGGGATTTGTCCTAATAATTTCCTTAGGTTCCATGTCTCAGACGGACCTGTAGCAGTCACATTGCAATGTGCTGACATCTTTCAGCATAATCAGGCTTCCATGAAAGATATTGGCCTCTCTTAAGTGCAGCTTTAGCTAGCATTCCCCAGTCATTTACTGTAAGCCGGTCTTTACTTATGGATTTTAAAAGTGAGAGAGTAAAGGGGGCAACTGGGCCATACATGGAGACAGCGCTTTTAAGTTCCTTAATATATTTGAATTTTAAGGGATGCTATTTTTGGGCTTTAATAATTAGGGGATTATTTTCTTCCTCTTCCCCGGATGTTTCCGATTCTTTACTACCTGGCTCCCTTTCCTCCCCATCCTCTTCCTTCTTTTCTTTCCCTTCACTGTCTCCTTGGTTTTCTGTTTTAATAGGGGGCTCTTGGCTGACTTTACCTGAGATTTAGTTATGGGAAAGACATGAGGAGTTCATCTATTCTTTGTCTTAGCTTTCAGTGAGGTATTCCTTTTTAATTTGAATATAAGTTTTTAAGAACTGGGCTTCTCTAGCAACTCTTAGAATGGCTTGTCAGGTAACTTCTGTCAAATATATCAGTTACGGGTGCAAAGGCAAGCGCTGGAGCACAGACGAGAGAGGCCCTTTTATAGGATGGGGATTGGTTGAAAGGGAGGATGTTGGAGACTGATCGGAGTTATGATATTTGGGTGCCTCTTCATCTAGTGAGGCCTCCTCTTCTGGGGAGAGGATATAATCACCAACATCACCAAAGTCTATACCCGAAAGAACATTTTGGCTTATCGGGCTGAGCACCAATATTAGTTGTGGACATAGGAATGGAGATGGAGGGACAAGGAGAAGCGGCAGGAGGGCGATTCGAAGTTTTGGAAGATGTTTTTTGAAGAGAAGACTGGCTTCCCTTACATTTATCCTTTAGGAAAGTTTCACCATTTTTCACTACCTCAGAGACATCTACTTGATATTGGCAGACCTGCAGGATTTCACTTAGGAGGTTCCAGTAGGAGAAGGCTTGAACAGACACCTTTTTCGGGGCCGAAATTGAGGTAAAAGTCTTTAAGACAATCAGCTACACGCTGCCATCTGTTGTCATCTATAGTTCCCTCTTGTGGGAAGCAAGGACAAAGATCCTCCAGAAACATAAAGAAATCTACCAAATCTTTTTTCTTAACCCTTTTTCCTCAGGCCTTGAGTGAAGTTATAAGCCCTTGAATAAATAACTCATTTACTGTTTGTCCCATAATTGTCGCTCTCCCTACCTTACTTGGGCCTGTGCCACAGATGGGTCTCTCTGGTGGTCCTTATACGGGTCTTCTCTTACATTCCTGGTCCGGTATCGCTGATGAGTCCCTCTGTGGTGGCCGTTATGCAGGTCCTCTCTTACACAAGAGGGTGACGTAAAGAAACCAACCAGCTTTCCTAGCGACATTCACCTCAGTTTTCCATGCCTCGAGCCCCATTTTGGGATCCACTTCCCCGGCCTCCAGGGTAGCCAAGTAGAGCTCGAGGAAGAGTGGACCTGAATGAGAGACAAACCAGACATTCGGAAGGAGACCAAGACAGTATTCTGATCAAGGTCTCAATCTATATTTTTGCACAGCAGAATATATAGGTTTACCAGAAAGGTGACTGAGGCAAGCAGGTTGCCTAGTAATATTGGTGAGTAACCATCCCTATACAACATGTACATGAAACAAACCTGGGGAGGGAGTCAGGAGGTAGTCAAAGTGTTTGCCAAACAAGATACATAAATCCAGTTATTTTAGCTTACAGAATATTGCAGTTGGATCATCAAGGAAGGGGTAGTAGAAACAATAAGCAATTCTTTCAGGTACAGAGTTTTACTTATAATCATAGCAACAGCTGTATGGTTACCAGCAATGATGAGTCTCCTGTTCTTGTCGGTGTTCCTCTGGATTTCTTGTATCTTGTTCCAGATGGTGGATATCAGCTTGCAAATGGTCTCCCACTGCACTTCAGCAGCCCTTTCCACGGGATGGTGGCTGTGAAACTCATGCTCTGAGAGCAGGAGCACTGCGCACAGAGCAGGTCCTTGTCGACTTGGCAGAAGATGTGCCTTGTCTCCTTGTGTGGGCCACACTTGTGTTCCTCCAAGTGCAGGAATCGCGAGAGGCTGGCTTTTATGGCAAGTGCCACCAGGCTCTTCAAAAGTCATGATACTTGAGCTCTCCCTTCCGGGCGGGTTCCCAGCAGGCAGGACAAGACCTTGCAAGGGTTTGCCTTTCTTCCCAGGACAGGCAGAGACAAGGTGGACAGAAACTCTGGCTGCAGTCTATGGTGACTGGGTCTAGGAAGGTATTTCTGCAGATGGCGCAGCTGAGCTCCTTGTGGAAGACTTGCAGAGCTTTGGCGTCCATAATTGAAACCGAGTAGCTGGGCAACACATGCTCACATCGCTAATCTCAGGTACTTGGGCCTGGGATCTTAAGGTCCTGCTTCCTGGCCTGCCCGCCCAGGAAAGCATGCCTGACCCCCTTCTCTCCTCCCTCCGATCAACCACTCAGTAATCAGCCCCAGCGCTGTGGCACACCGCTAGCTCAGAGCGCAGAGGAACTCAGGGATAGCCCTCAGGCCCAGGTGCTAGCCCAACAATCGACCAGATAAAAGACAAAACCGAAGTTCGACAAGAATGAAAAGAGAAGATCTTATCAATTGCACACTCAGAGGCGTTATCCAAGCTCCCAATGCAGATGGTTTTGCTGGGCTGGCCCTTTCTCCAGAGGCCTGAGAGGCCAATCAGCATTCTTAATTATGCTGAGAGGGGCGGTGTCCCCAGAAGGCCTTGCAGGGATGCACCTGTGCCAGGCAACTTGATTTACATATCAATAGGTGCTGGAATTTACATTGCAGCAGCAGGAACACCTTTCAATTCCTTCTTCATGCAAATGGTTCTGACAACTTCTTTCTACCCTGTCCATTTCAGGTGAATTTTCAGTGAAAGTGAGGTTTGACGCCATGGCTAAAAGGTTTTTTTTCTTCCCTTTTTGTCCTTTTTCTTTTCTGGTATCTTTGTCTCCTTGCTTGCTTTGTGAGTTATGGGGCTTGAACTCTTTGCACTGTCCCTGAAATCTTCAGCTCATAGCTACTACCCTACACCAGGAGCCATATTACAACTTCCCATTTTCTTATGATTACTGGGAGGTGAGAGTCTCAGTTCCTGTTGTTGCCAGACTGGCTTTTAACTGCAGTCCTCAGATCTCAGCCTCCTGTGTAGCTAGGATGTTCAGACATGAGACATCCCTCCCCAAACTGTCTTTTATCCTCCCTCTTCCCCCAACTCATTTCTCTGCGTCTCTCACTTGATGACTTAAACACCAAAGGTGGGCAAGCTGGCTGGAAATATCCATTGCACCTTGTGTTTACACAAAATAGCTGAGGGATTGTATGTAATGTTATTTGGGCATCCTCCTACAGTATGTTTTTGAATGCCTTAGGAACCTCTGTTGGGCATGGTCTTCACCCATTGAGCCCTGCTCTCATTTCAAAAGGAATAAACAAACCAACTCTACAGACAGGGAAGCCAGGAGCACTGGGGCTTGTCATCTCAGCTATGGGGAAAATGTGAACAGAAGGATCTCAGTCAGCTTTGTCAAATAAGTGGTAGCAAGGAATGGGATCCAGCTAGGCCAGCACTCCCTTGCACTGGGCCAAACAAAAGGAGCCTGTGTTTTCTTGCGTACTTGTTTCTTTCTTTTGGTTGTGGTTACTGTTTTCTTTGTTTTTCTTTTGTTCTTCCTGTTTCTCTGTTTAGGGTTGTGGGGGAGGAGTCGTTCACTGTTTGGTTTTTGGTTTCATTTGGGGGTGGGGTCTGTTGTTGTTTTGGTGTTGCTTTGTTTTGGCTTTTGTTTTTGGAAGAGGCTCTTGTGTTTTGGCATGGTCTCTTCTGGACTGTGATCTTCCTGTTCACCATTTTCCCATAGCTGAGATGACAGGCCACAGAGCCCCTGGCTTACCTGTTGGCTGAGTTGGGATGGCGAACATCTGTGAGCCGGGTTCTCGTGTGCAGAGTTCCCAACACCTGGAAAGCCTCTCCACTCACTGCAGTGGGTTGCCCTTGTGAAAAACGGGCCTGACCGAAAATTGCAGAGTGCCATTGGGGTATCTCCAGATAAGGGAACTCTTGGAGACATTCCAAAAGTTCCCTCCCCCACTGTCCAGGTCAAGGAAGACCCAAACCAGGTCCAGAGGCAATCTAAATGTACTGAGTCATAAGTGGAAAAGTGGTGAAAAGACTAATAGGTGTTGGATTTCATACTTAAGAGAAGAAAGATGTCCTGACATTCATCCATGGGGAGTTCTCTCCCCACCGCCAAGTCCCTGCAAACTCCTACAGCCCAGATGGAAGAACCATTGGCACTGAGCTCCCGGTAATGTTTCCCGGAGCTGAAGACCTGGGCCCCGAATGTGGTACAGTCGATGGAGTGTTCAGAAGGATTCCCAAGCGCGTCTCCACAGGAGGCTCCAACCTCTTGCGGAGAAGCATGCAGCTCATCTTGATTGTGGGCAGCCTCTCACTAGGAAATGCCCACTCGCTACTTATTGAGTCTCTCCAGTATTCCAGGGAATGGAAGAGCCTCAGAGGGCCAGGCATGAAGGCCAGCACTTCCTTACAACTCTCCAGTGTCAAGTCGACAGCCTGGAGAAGTTCCAGGTCTACTTTCTGGTATGTCTGGATCAGCTCCTGGTAGGTTTGTCTGAGCTGGCGCCTCTTCGGAATCATCTAGTCTCCATTTAGCTGAGTTGCCATAAACCCTGTCTTCCTTGGCTGAGAAGTCTCTCTGAATGCTGCTTTTCCTCCTCATGGCGTTCCTGATACAGCATTGCAAAAACCTCCTTGGTGGTACAGGTTCACATAGCAAACTCACTGGAAGATTAGTCTCCTGTACTTGTCTATGTTCCTCTGTATTTCTTGTATCTTGTTCCAGATGGTTGGCATCAGCTTGCAAATGGCATCCTGCTGCTCTTCAGCAGCCCTTTTCACAGGGTGGTGGCTGTGAGACTCTTGCTCCTGAGAGAGGGAGCACTGCGCACAGAGCAGATCCTTGTCCACCTGATAGAAAATGTGCCTTGTCTCCTTGTGTGGGGCACACTTGTGTTCCTCCGAGCACAGGAATCACCAGAGACTGGCTTTTCTGGCAAGGGACAGTTTAGAGTTATGGTTAGGTTTTTAATTAGGTTTCAGGTTAGGGTTTGGATTAGTGTTAGATTTCGGGTTTTGGTTTAGTGTTCAGGTTAGGGTTAGGGCTCTGTTTAGGGTTAATTTTAGGTTTCAGATTATGGTTATGTTGGGGTTATAGGTAGGTTTCAGGTAAGGGTTATTTTTAGCCTTTGGGTTGAGATTTAGGTTAGAGTTAGGGTTATGGTTCTGTTTAGGGTTAGGGTTCAGGGTTGGTTTAGGTTTAGTGTTCAGGTTACTCGTAGGGTTAGGGTTTGAGTTCTGGCTTGGGTTAGGATTAGAGTTCAGTTTAGGTTTAGGGTTAGGGTTTGTTTCTGGATAGGGTTGGATTTTGGGTTCCTGTTAGGGTTATGGTTAGGGTTAGGATTTGGGTTAAGTTTGGCTTTAGGTTTCAGTTTCAGGTTCGGGTTAGAGCTATGGTTAGGGTTCAGGTTAAGGTTGGTTTTGGAGTTTGGATTTACGTTTGGGTTAGGGTTAGGGTCTGTGCTAGGGTCACAGATACTGATAGTTTTCGCGTTAGGGTTTGGGTTAAGTATACCATTAGGGTTAGGATTGGTTATTCAGGTTTGGATTCATGTTCAGGTTAGAGTTAGCATTTGGGTAGGGTTAGGCTTCAGGTAAGGGTTAGGGTTTGGATTCAGGTTAGGGTTATTGACAGTTTTTGTGTTACAGTTCGCTTTAGGGTTTGGCTTCTGGTAGAGTTAGGGTTAGGGTTCAGGCTCAGGTTCATATTACGGTAAGGGTTAGGGTTAATGTTAGGGTTAGGGTTGGGGTCAGGTTTAGGGTTCACTTTAGTGTGGGGTGAAGGGTTCATGTTAGGGTAGGATAACAGTTTTGGGTAGGGTTAGGGTTTTGGTTAGGTTTAGGATTACAGTTAGGGTTACTGTTCTGGTTAAGTGTGGGTTTGGGTTCAGGTCTGATTATGTTTGGAGCTAGAATTAGGATTTGGCGTAGGTTTCAGTTTAGGGTTAGGGTTAGGACTCAGGTTAGGGTTATGGTTAGGTTTAGAATTAGGTGTAGAGTTAGGGATTGGGTTAGGTTTAGGGTGAGGGTTATGTGTAGGATTAGGGTTTGGTTTAGGGTTAGTGCTCGGGGTAGTGTTAGGGTTAGAGTTAGGTTTAGGGTTCAGATTCTGCTTAACGAAAGTTTTCGTGTTTGGGTTAGGTTTAGGTTTATGATTACTTTTTGGGTTAGGGTTAGAGGAAGGTTTACATTTCAGCTTTGGGTTATTGTTAGGGTTTGGGTTAGGGTTCAGGATAGGTTTAGGGTTAGGGTGAGGGATCAGATTTGGCTTATATTTCTGGTTCAGCTTAAGGTTAGGCTTTGGTTGTAGGTTTAGGGTTATGTTCAGGTTACACTTAGTCTTAGGACTCGGTTAGCCTTCGGGTTTGGGTCGGGTTTGCGTTAGGATTATGGTTAGGGTTAGGTTTCCGTTAGGGTTAGGTTTCGATTTAGGATTTGGGTTAGAGTTAGGGTTTGGCTTCTGTTTAGGGGTAGGGTTTAGGTTAGGTTTAGGTTTGTCGTTCAAGTTAGGGTTATGGTTCAGTTTCAGAGTTCATTTCAGGTTAATGTTAGGTTTCTGTAAGGGTTAGGGATTTATAATTTGGTTTAGTGTTAGGATTCGGGTTAGACTTAGGGTTAATGTTAGGGTCAGGGTTTGGATTCAGGTTAAAGTTTTGTAAGGCGGTTATTTTTAGGGTTCGAGTTAGAGTTAGGGTTAGGGTTTGGTTTATATTTAGCTCAGGGTTAGGGTTACGGTTTGTGTTATGGTTTGGTTTAGGATTCTGTTTAGAGTTAGGGTTGAAGTTTGGGTTAGGTTTAGAGTAAGGTTTCCACTAATGATTAGGGTTTAGGTTAAGGCTTGGGTTAAGGTTAGGGTAGTGTTCAGTTTAGGGTTAGATTTTGTGTTAGCATTAGGTTTCAGGTTAAAGTTCAGGTTAGGGTTAGGTTTCAAGTTAGGGTTTGGTTTTGGTTTCTGGCCAGGTTAGGGTCTGGGTTAGAGTTAGGACGCTGTGTTAGGATGCAGTTTAGGATTACAGTTAGGGTTAGGGTTAGGTTTCATATTCGAGTTCTGGTTGGGGTTAGGGTTAGGATTATTGTTAGTGTATTGTTAAGTTCGGGTTCAGGTTATGGTTATGGTTAGGGTCATGTTCAGGTTTGGGTTAGGGGTAGGGGACTGCTTAGGGTTAGTTTAGGTTTAAGGTTTGGGTTAGTGTTCGGTTTAGGGTATGGGTTAGGATTCAGGTAAGGTTAGGGTTCTGGTTAGGGTTAGGATTAGGATTACTATTAGGATTATGGTTAGGGTTGGGTTTGGGTTCATGTTCCAGTTAAGGTTATGGTTTTTTATTGGGTTTGTTTTAGGGTTAGGGCTAGGGTCCAGGTTAGGGTTAGTTGTAGGTTTAAAGTTCAGGTAAGGGTTAAGGATAGGGTTAGCATTACAGTTTGGCTTATGGTTGGGGTTAATTTTCACTTTTTTCTTAGGTTAGAGTTAGGTTTTGGTTTTGGTTTAAGTTTGGGTTTGGGTTTGAGTTGGGGTTCATGTTTGGGTTAGATTAGGGTTAGTTTTCACCTTTGGATTAGGTTTATGCTTAGCATTAGGTTTAGGGATAGGATTAGGAATTGTGTGCAAGTTTGGATCCGGTTAGGACTCAGTGTAGGTTTCTGTTTAGGGTTAGGGTTAGCCTTTGTATTTGGATTAGGATACAGGTTATAGTTTGTTTTAGGGTTAGACTTAGGGTTCAGAATCAAGATAGGGTTAGGGTTATGGTTAGGGTTAGAATTAGTTTGCAGATTACAGTTAGGATTAGTGTTAGTGTTAGGGTTCGGGCTCATGTTCAAGTTCACGTTGGTTTTAGGGTTAGCTTTTGAGTTCGTTTTAGGGGTATGGTTAGGGTTCATGTTAGGGAGTAGTGTTCGGGTTAGGGTTTGGGTTCTGGTTTGGGTTCCGCTATGGTTAGTATTATGGCTAGGGTTTGAGTCAGGCTTAGGGTTTTTGTTCATGTTAGGGATAAGTTTCGTGTTAGGGTTAGGATTCAGATTAGGGTTAGCCTTAGGATTCTGCTTAGGGTTTCTGTTCAGGTTTGGGTTAGTGTTAGTGTTGGGTTTAGGGTTAGGTTTTGGGTTAGGGTCAGGTTAGATTTAGGGTTAGGTTTCAGGTTAGGGTTAGGGTTACAGTTTCAGGTTATGGTTAATGTTATGTTTAGGAATTGAGTTGTTCGAGTTAGTGTTAGGTTTGGATTAGGGTTAATGTTAGGGTCCATGTTTGAGTTAGGGTTATGATAAACTTAGGGTTTGGGTTCATGCTCAATTTAGGGTTAGGGTCAGGATTTGGTGTAGGTTTCATTTGAAATTTAGGATTCAGGTTAAGCTGTTTGGTTCAGGTAAGGGATACAGTTAGGGTTAGTTTAGGCTTAGGTTACTGGTTAGGGTTGGTTTTGGTTAGGTTTAATGTTAGGTTTAGATTTGGGGTTGGGGTTCTCACAGTGTTAGGTTTAGAATTAGGGTTAGGGTTCTGGTTAGGGTCAGAGTTGGGTTTAGGTATAGGATTAGGGTTCGGGTTCAAGTATGGGTTAGGCTTAGGATTCAGTGTAGGTTTTTGTTTAGGGTTAGGTAAGGGTTAGGGTTAGGGTTAAGATTCAGATTGGGTTTCAGATTACAGTTAGGGTTAGGGATAGAATTCTCCCTCGGGTTCGGGTTCAGGTTCAGTTTAGGATTAGGGTTAGGGTTGGGTTTAGTTTAGTTTTCAGGTTATGGTTATGGTTTGGGTTATTGTTAGGATTGGGGTTCCAGTTGTAGTTCGGTTTAGTGTTAGGTTTCGGGTTTATGTTGGAGTAGGCTTAGGATTTGAGTTCCTGTTAGGCTTACGGTTATGGTTCAGGGTTAGGATTCAGATCAGGGTTAGGATTCAGTTTTGGATTTGTGTTAGGGTTAGGGTTCTGGTTAGGGTTAAGGTTAGTGTTTAGGTTAGTGTTAGTTTTGGGTTTCAGGTTAGTGTTAGGGTTATTCTCACCAACAGTCCAGTAGATTTTCGTATAAGCCACATCTCCACCAGCATTTGTTGTTATGTTTCCTGATAAGGGCCATTCTAATTGAAATGAGGTGTAATATCAGTGATGTTTTAGTTTGCAGTTCTTTTATGGGTAGAGTTGTTGAACACTTCTTTATGTGTCTTTTGGCCATTCTTATTTCCTTCTCATAAAAACAACCCTCCCCACCCTAACCTTACCTTACAACCTCAATACATCCATTGGATAGTCAAATTTTAACATCTTATTTTCTTATTTTATTTCTTCATTGTCATTGAGGAGTGGATATTTAATAGTAAACTGGCATACATTCAGACATGAGATACACTTTATTCTACTATAGGAATATTTGGATGTAGACATTTAGGAGATACTTAGGCATGTGGGAAATAGGTTGCTTGGAAGAATTTAGACAAAACACCAAAGTTTCAGTTGGAAATTATTGCTGTCTTCTTTCTTGTGTCAGGAGTACTCAGGGAATTTTGTCACTAGCTGATGTGAAACATGATAAAGGACGTTTTCTCTGTATAAAGCTATTATTTATAAACACATATGTTTAAATCTCTGTATTGGAACATTTCAGAAAATGTAAGATTTAAAGTTCTTGTGTTTGAAATTCAGTGCAAACTAAGTATCCAATCTTTGGCCATACACTCAGGGCTTCTACTGTAAATGATATGAAAGTCTTCATTTCATTCAAAGGAATCAATAGGGTTGAACATATTTTTCTCAGTAAAAACTTCATCAGAATTTAACAATAGCTAAAATCTGTGAGAGTAGTGAATGCAATATATTTGAGAGTCTCTGCTTAATACTGAATTATAACTTTTTTGTACTTTAATAAGACTTTTTATGCTTCTCTTCTAAGATGTCAGTGTTCTAGTTGTATTTTAGTGGGGTAGGTTATCACTTGGGAGTAAGTAGGGAAAATACACTTTACTTTTTTCCTTCAACCTAGAGGGAGAACAATGGAAACAAAAGAGGTAAAATGAGCTTTAGTAGTTGTTACACACAAGCAGATTGCTGGGAAAATATCAAGAGTGTGTGTGCCATGGTACTCACATAGAATTATGTAAGACTGTACTATTTAATTCCAGAATACCATATAATGAGTAAATTACTTTTACTTGAGTACTTTTTTTAAGAGTTTTGTTTGGTTTTAACCAGAAAAAAAAACCTTGTGTCATTTTTTGCCAGGCCTGGGGCTTGATTTCAGGGCTTGGGCATTTCTGTGAGCTTTCTCAAGGCTGGAGCTCTACCACTTGAGCCATGGCATTATTTCTGGCTCTTTCTGTGTATGTGATAATGAGGAATCAAACCCAGGGCTTCATGTATGGTAGGCAAGCACTCTATTACTAGGCCATGCCCCTAACCCTATTGTATTTTTTTAATGCAGAAAATAACGAAGAATATCTAACAATAACAGGTGTAGGGATGTGGAGATCAGTGTATCCAAGGCTTGCTACATGAATGGAAATGAAGAAGAATCAGTGAAAGACTGGCATTCCCTATCTGATGCCTGGAATGGGCTTCACATGTATGTGCACATGATCACCCTCAAACACACGTGTGTGTGTGTGTGTGTGTGTGTGTGTGTGTGTGTGTGTGTGTCTTAAAACCAGAGCCTAGGTGCTCTCCTTGATCTTTTTTGCTTAAGGTTAGCATTCTGACTCTTGAGCCATAGCTAACTTCTGGCATCTTGGAGAGGAATGTGATGGTTAATTACAGAATTTCTTGCCTACACTGGCTTTGAAACATGATCTTCAGAACTCATCCTCCTGAAAAGCCACAAACCTGATGGGTTGTCCTGTTGTAGTGCATTGGTGATTTATTCCAGGAAATACTATCAATCTACAAGAAAGAGTATCTATCTACATCAATTATCACCTTATTTCAGTCCTCATGAGGTAGCTGTTATGGTATCAATTCATTTTTACCATGTCTTTATTTTATTGTCTTTCTGTTACTAGCCATTCTGTTATGCTTTCACTTTTATCAAAATTTGCTGACACAACAACTGCAATATAGCTGTTGGTGGATGGCTTTTCTTGAAGAATAAATAACTAATGAGCAGCATGTTTCCATTCACTTCCACCAACCGTCCTCTCTCAAATATATACATTGTATAATTTTTACTTAAAAAGTGTGTGTGTCCCACTTAAACTTTCATTGAATTCTTTTTCTAAAGTCTGTGATTGTTTTTACAGATGTGATAAAATATTACTTTGACTTGTTGTTTTGTTGTGAAGAACTGGATGAAAAGTTACCAATAATATAGCACACATTTGCTTAGAGAGCTGAAGCTACATGATGGTCATTCCAGGGTTTTTCTTTGACATTGGCTTCATAACAACCAAATAGAGGCATGATTTACGAGCATCAATATCAGAATTTCTGCAGCCCAAATCGCATTAGCCAGGTTAACCTCTAGCAAGGCTAATCTCTAGAGTGGAGTTTTAGTTTGCAGAGTCTATTGGAAGTACCAGCAATTTTCATGGAGTGTTTTGAAATTTGTTTCTCTCTGCCTCCAGCATTTCACTGACTTGTTTGTTTTCAGGAATTTTAGCCTAAGAAACATACTGCTTCTCTGAGTCTTTTCTCTGGGTTGAGGCTTGTCCTCAAGGAATAGACACCCATTACCTGAATAGTTTTTGGCTCAAGGCTTGTATCCTACCACTTCGAACCACAGCGCTACATCTGGTTCTCTGGTGGTTGAGTGAAGATAAGTTTCTCAGGACCTCCTGCCAGGGCTGTATTTGAACCTCAGATCTCAGCCCCCTGAATAATTAGGATTAGTAGCTTGAGCCACAGAGCTCTGCTGATTCTAGTAATTTCCATCAACTTTGATACTAGGGATTTCGTTTGAGCTTAACACTCTGTGTCTAAAAGTGTTATTGAGTTTTATTTCATTTGTTCTTCTTTTGTGCATGAGCATATGTCTTTCTGTATCCTCACAACAGGAAATATAAAGTAAAATTGTGTGACATCATTTAACCCTAAAAGTACCAGAGTTTTTCTCTGTTTTTGTGCATGTTATGAAAATAAGGTGAGCCAAAGCCTGGAATATATGTTACAAGATTGAGTGGCCGGTGAGCCCTCATCTTAGTGAGCAGTAAACTTTTGAATATTCTGTCATTTTTTGATGCTTGATTATCACCAATGTCAACATCAGAACTTCACCTCTCTAATGACTATAACATTTTCACATCATTGATGGTATATCTAAAGCATCATCTCTCGTGTCATTGTCTAAATTAGACTTGATAACCTTATTTCCTTTCTGATGGCCAACATGCATACTGACATATGAATAGTGGGTATTGGGGAATTCATGTGTTCTGATGAGTAAGAATTGATTGTTACTAAATGGGACATTACTGTTTTACTTGTGAATAATAATCCAACCCCATTTAATAAATTATTAAAATAAATCAGGAAATAAATTATGAACTTCAATAGAAACTGAATTATTGTCACCATATATTTAATGAAAATGCTAACAATTTAGAAATATTTGCTCAGTAGTGTGCCATTTAAAACAAACATAAACACAATGGGTTTTTTTGACAAATACATTATTATATTTCCAGTATAAAACTAATGTAATAGATGTCTATTAGAAACACAAAGGTGAGAAGAAAAGTATAATGTGAATAAGTGTGTAGTGAAATGTGTAAATGAATGTGAAAGACTGCCATTATGTAATTATATGTTTTAAAGAGTCATACATTTCTTTAAATATGTAGAACACAGTAATTCAATGTTTAAAATAATGAATGATAATGTACTGGAAATATAATGTCTTCTTGGTATAAACTGTAAGAACACCTAGATGTCCCTCAGTTGATAAGTGGGTCAACAAGATGTGGTATTTGTGCACAATAGAATTCAATGCTGCTCTCAGAGAGAATGACATTGCCCCATTTGTTAGGAAATGGAAGACTTAGAAGAGATCATATTAAGTGAAGTAAGCCAGACTCAAAGGAACTTAGGCTCAATGGTTTCCCTCATTGTCATAATCAGTAGAAAACTTGGGCTCTCCAAGCAGAGATTTGCAACAGATACAAAAGGCTATATAGAAAGACACTAAATGGGTGGACTAGAAGGTGGCGCCGAGACAATAGGGACACTGCCTAGTTCTATCTCACAAAAAGAGAGAACCAGGGAGTCCCACAAGCCAATGAACTTAAGAAATCCACAACAACAAACTCAAAAAGCAACAGAGAAGGACTCAAACTGGAAAAGAAATCCAGATAAAGCTTACATCCAACTTTCTCAAAGAATTCGGAACGGGAGGACCCCTCCCCCATCCCTCGCCGCAGGCGCGGCTGAGGGCACTGGGCCGGGCAGCCTGACTGCTGCAGAAACTACCATAGGAATGGGCCAGGGAGCCGCAGAAGCAACAGAACCCTCACGTGGAACCAGAACAGCAAGCAGGGGAACCCAGATGCGGACCACAGGTGGCGGAGGAGACCCGAGGGGAGTGAAAGACTCCCTACCACAGTGAATCACCCGCAGACAGAATGCAGAGGCATGAGTAACACACCGGGTCCCCAAACACATCAGGAAAGCAGAGCGGGTGCCAAGCAATAGAACTTAACTCAGAACCCTCCACCCCCCCTGAGAAAGACTGGCAGGAGCAGGGGGCAAGTAATTTAGGATCCTGTCCCTTCCCTCAACAGCCCCCTCCCTCAGGCCATTGACTGGAAATTGACAGGCGGGCTTCCTAAGACCCAGACTCCACCAAGGGCAGTTGAGCTATCGCAACTCCCACCCCACCAACAGGCTCAACTCCCAGCCCTCTGACTGGAGACTGACCCTTAGACTCAGCTCCCCACCAGGGGAGGAGGAGCTGTCCCAGCTCCTACCCACCCACCAGGCTCCTCTCCCAGGCCACTGGATCCCATGTCCTCAGCTGGGCCCCGCTCCTGGGAACAGAGTGGAATCCTGCTGGTCCTACTTAGAGCCCCTGGATACTCTCAAACCCCAGACCCTTGGCTGGGGGCTGTTCCTGGAAGCAGCACAGGAAAACGTCTGCCCAGTGTGCTCATACTGAAGCTCTCACATCAATCCCACGGTCCACTGTGAGGCCACTGGTTGGGCTAAAAACTAGTAGTGCAGCAACACATAAGTTTTATTCAAATACTTTCCAAACTTTGTACTCAAATATGCTACCTACTTACCAACTTAGGTCAGTTATCCTTACGCTATACCTTTTCTTCATTACTATAATATTCTTACACTCCTACATTATTCCCTGTGGTACAATATCTGTGTCCTCAGTTCTATTCCATTGGTCTTCAGGCCTGTTCTTGTGCCAGTACCAAGCTCTTTTGATAATTAAAGCTCTGTAATTGAGTCTAAAGTTTAGTACTGAAATTCCTCCTCGCTGTTCTTTCTGCTAAGAAGTGTTTTTGCTATACGGGTCTTTTATTATTCCATATGAAATTCTGGATGAGCCTCTTCTATTCTTTAAAGAATGACACTGGAATATTGATGGGTATTGTGTTCAATTTCTAGATAGCCCTTGGCATGATTGTCATTTTCACAATGTTGATTCTTCCAATCCAGGAACATGGGAGGTTTTTCCATTTACTCAGTTCTGCTTTAATTTCCTTTTTCAGGATTTTAAAGTTTTCATCAAAATTGTCCTTTACATTCTTAGTTAAGGTAATTCCTAGGTACTTTCTTTGAGGCTATTGTGAAAGGAGTTCCTTTCCTGATTGTTGTCTTGTTTCTCTCACTGTTGGCATAGAGGAAGGCCGTTGATTTTAGAGGATTAATTTTGTAGCCTGTTACCCTTCAAAGTTTTGAATCAGGTCAAGGAGCTTGGGAGTAGAGTCGATAGGATTCTTTAAATACAGAATCATGTCATCTGCAAAGAGAGAAAGTTTTACTTCCTCTTTTCCTCTTTGGATCCCCTTTATGCTTTCATCTTGCCTTATTACACTGGATAGGAATTCTAATACTATGTTAAAGAGGATAGGAGAGAGTGGGCATCTTTGTCTCATTCCTGATTGTAGAGGGAATGGCTTTAGCTTTTTGCCATTAAGTATAATACTAGCTGTGGGTCTGTCATACACAGCCTTTATTATACTGAGGAATGTAACATTGATTCCTAGTTTCTCCAGAGCTTTAAACATAAATGGTTGTTGGATCTTTTCAAATGCCTTTTCCACATCTATTGAGACAATTATGTGATTTTTGTCTTTGCTCCTGTTGATGTGTTGAATTATATTAGTTGATTTGTGTATTTTGACTAGCTTTGTCTCCCGGTGATGAATGCTGTTTTATCATAGTGTAATTTTTTTTGATGAGTTCTTGTAGACAGTTGGCCAGGATTTGTTGAGAAGTTTTGCATCGATTTTCACCAAGGAATAGGTTTATAGTTCTCTTTCTTTGATGAATCTCTGTCTGGTTTTGGGATGAGGATTATACTGGCTTCATAGAATGATTTTGGTTAAGAACCTTCATTTTCAATTTCACTTAAAAGCTTGAGGGCTATTGGTGTGAGCTCTGATTTGAAGACCTTTTAGAATTCACTGTGAATCCATCTGGCCCTGGGCTTTTCTTAGGTGGAAGGTCTCTTATTGCCATTTCTATTTCAGTGCTTTCAACAGGCTGGTTCAGTTGGGAATTCATCCATTTCTTCTAGATTCCCAAATTTGTTGGCAAAAAGTTTTGAGAAGTATTCCCTCATGATACTGTGGATCTTGATAATTTCTGTCATGATATTACCATTTTCCTTTGCGATTTTGTTTATTTCGGTATGCTCTCTTCTTTTTATGATAAGATTTGCTAAGGGTTTGTCAATTTTGTTAATTCTTTCAAAAAACCAAGTCCTTATTTTGTTGCTTATTTCTATGGGTTTTTTTTGGATTCCAATTCATTTAATTCTTCTTTGATTTGAATAATTTGCTTCCTTCTACTGGGATTAGGGTTGGTTTGTAGGTCTTTTTCCAGGAGCTTAATGTTACACATTAACTTGTTGGTTTGTGATTTTTCCAACTTGTTGTTGTAGGCATTCAGAGCTACAAATTTTCCCATATGAGGGTCTGCATATTGGTTATTTCTTTATTATATTTCCATTCTTTTCCATCATTCTGTTTATTTTGATATGCTGCCAAATTGGGTGGGGGGATATTTAATTATCGTCTGTCTATTTTGTTAACATTTCAAAGACCCAACACATTGTTTTCTTTATTCTATGTGTTTTGTTCATAATTAATTTAATTCTGTAATGAATTTTAATAATGTGGTTCCCTCTACTGATATTGGGATTGGTTTGTTGCTCTTTATCCAAGCTGCTAAAGTTTAATATAAAACTGTTGGTTTGAGACAAGATCCAATACCCCATTATACTAAAAGTTCTGGAGAAACTAGGAATGCATGGAACATTGCTCAGTATAATAAAGGCTGTGTACGACAAACCCACAGCTACCATAATAGTTAATGGGGCAAAGCTAAATACATTTCCTCTAAAATCAGGAAAAAGACAAGGATTGCCAGTCTCTCAACTACTCTTAAACATAGTATTAGAATTCCTAGCCAGTGCAATAAGGCAAGAAGCAAGCATAAAAAGGATCCAAATAAGAAAGAGGAAGTGAATCATTCCCTCTTTGCAGATGACATGATTCTATAATTAAAGAACCATATAGACTCCACTTCCAAGCTGTTTGAGGTGATTCAAAACTTTGGCAATGTAGCAAGCATAAAATTAACCCTCAAAAATCAACTGCCTTTCTCTATGCCAACAATGAGAGGAATGAAGCAACAATCAGAAAAGCAACTACTTTGACAATAGCCTCAAAGAAAATAAAGTACCTAGGAATTAACTTAACTAAGTATGTAAAGGACCTTTTGATGAAAAATTTAAAACCCTGAAATAGGAAAGTAAAGCAGAACTGAGGAAATAAAGAACTTCCCATGCTCCAGGATTGGAAGAATTAACACCATGAAAATGACAATCTTGCCAAGGGCTATCTACAAACTCAATGCATACTCATCAATGACCCAATGTCATTCTTTAAGGAAATAGAAGTGGCAATCCAAATTTTCATATGGAATAATAAAAGACCTATATAGCTAAAAAATTCTTAGCAGAACCAGCAGCACTGAAAGTATATCGGTGCCAACCTTTAGACTGTATCACACAGCTATAGCAACCCAAACAGCTTGATACTTTCACAAGAGCTGCACCAATGGAATAGAACTTAGGACTTGGATATTATCCCACAGACCTATGGCCACCTAATCTTTGATAAGCATGCCAAAAGTATAGAATGAATGAATGACAGCCTCTTAAACAAGTGGTGCTGCCAGAACTGGTTATGAACCTGTAGAAAACTAAAGTTGCATTGTTCTTTGTCACACTGCACCAGGATTAATTAAAAAAGGATCAAAGACCTTGAGGTGAAAGCAGATACACTGAAAACTTGACAAGAAGCAATAGGAGGTACAGTAGGTCTCCATGGCATAGGACGAAACTTTCTGAATAAGGACCCAGAAACACAACAAATCAGAGAATGTATGGATAAATGGGACTACATTAAACTGGAGAGCTTCACCAGGGCAAAGGACATAGCTAGCAAGTTAAATAGAAAGCCTGCAGAATGGGTGAATATCTTCACTCACCATACAACAGACAAAGGCCTCATATCTAAAATACATCAACAGCTCAAAAAATTGAATGACTCCAAAACTAATCTCCAAAGTAACAAACATCCCATTAAAACATGAGCCAAAGACATAAAGAGTCTTCTCTGAAGAAGAAATAACAATGGCCTATAGACACATGAAGAAATACTCAACATATCTGGACATAAAAGAAATGCAAATCAAAACAAATCTAAGATTCCACCTCACTGCAGTTAGAATGGCCAGGATTAAGAAATCTAGTAACAACAGTTGCTGGTGGGGATATGGACAGGAGGGATCACTACTACACTGTTGGTGGGAGTGCAAACTCGTTCAAACACTATGGAAAGCTGTATGGCAGTTCCTGAAATGACTACACATAGAGCTCCCATATGAACCAGCAATTCCACTTCTTGGAATTTACCCAATCCTACAGAAACAAGGGCATACTAAATCCACTAGCACCACAGTGTTCATTGCAGCATTATTTACTATAGCAAAGATATGGAACCAACTCAGATGCCCCTCAGTTGATGAGTAGATCAACAAGATGTGGTATTTATACACAATGGAATTCTATGCTGCTGTTAGAAATAAAGACATCACCCCATTTGTAAGGAAATGGAAAGACTTAGAAAAAATCATATTAAGGGAAGTATGCCAGACTCAAAGGAACATAGGTTCAAAGGTGTCCTTCATTTTTCATAATCAGTAGAAACCTTAGGCTCTCCTAGCAGAGATATACAATAGAACAAAAACTAGATACATAAGGACTTACAGCATGAGCCGAATGAAAGGACCTCCAGGATGTAGTATTAAGAGCCACATAATGAGTGATTGTTGTCCTTAATGTACTATGTTATCTCTCATCTCTTTTGCTATCCATTGGTTATCTCATATTGGTACAGTATTTTTCTGTTATCGGATATACTGTATATATGATTATTTATTTATTTGAAATAGGGTATGGAAATGGAGAAAACAAGATGAGGGGTGGGGCTTGGGAAAGGATATGGGGACCATAACATGAGAAAGGGTATCAAAGTTAGTGAAGTAATGTACCTTTTAACTGGTGAATACAATGAAGCCTTTCTATTAATTACAATAGAAACTGTGTTAAAAACTTAGTAAAAAAAAGTGAGTTTCAGGATTTTACCTCATTTTTGGAAAGCTGAAGCAGAGGATCAGGGGAGAGCATCATAGTATGGTGATAGAGAATTATCTGTTTCTAGGGAGACAAAGATCACATACACACACACACACACACACACACACACACACACACACACACACGACTAAAATGAAGGTGAAAGAATTCCAATATCACCTAATCCTGGTTCATTTGAAAAGGTCAAAGTCTGTGTCTTCCCTGTGTCAGAAGAAAATTATCACATAAATGAAAAGAGTGGGGGTGGAAGTTTGGCCTAGTGATAGAGGGCTTGCCTAGCATGCATGAAAACCTGGGTTCAATCCTTAGTGGCACAAACATAGAAAAAGCCAGAGATGCTGCTGTGGCTTAAGTGGTAATGCTCTAGACTTTAGAAAACCCAAGAACATTGCTTAGGCCCTGAGTTCTACCCCGTGGACTGGAAAGAACAATAAAATAAATTTTACAAGGAAATAGATTTAAAAAACACTATCCTTAGGTCATTATAAATCAAGTAGCATTGAACCATGCAATTATTATTCTCTGAATTGGCTGTGAAAGCAATAATTCAGGTATGTTCTTCAAATAAATCATGTGAAAAACATGTACCACATCACATTTTAAAATTCAGAAAGAAATATAGTCATTGGCTAATCAGTAAAAATTATCTAACATACCAACACGAGAATTGCAAATGAATAGCAAAAACAGATCATAGAAAATAGAGACACACAGATAGACAGACAGACAGACAGACAGACAGACAGACAGATAGATAGATAGATAGATAGATAGATAGATAGATAGATAGATAGATAGATAGATACATACATACATACATACATACATACATACATACATACATACATACATACACACAAATACATACATATGTGTGTATGTACGTACATACATAGACAGGTACAGAGATGGATGATAGGTGAATTTATGGAAGATAGATACCAAAAAGACTAATGAAAAATGGTTGGGTGGATGATAGATACATAGATAGATATATAGATATATAGATAGATAGCAGAAAGATTGATGATAGATGATAGATAAGTAGAAGATAGTCAGGGGGGGTAGGAGCATAGCCTAGTGGTATAGTACTAGCCTAGAATGAACAACCACCTGGGGTCAATTCCTGAGTACCACATACACAGAAAAAACCTGAAAGTGGTCCTATAGTTCACGTGGCAGAGTGCTAGTCTTGAGCAAATTTGTCCAAGAACATTGCCCAGGCCCTGAGTTCAAGGCCCAGGAGTGGCAAAGAAAAATGAAACTGAATTAAAAAGAAGATAGAGACATACATACATACATACATACATACATACATACATACATACATACACACATACATATATACATCATATTTTAGTTAGTTTTAGATCCATAAAAATTTTTCACTTGTTCCCTTTGTAAAATTATGTGAGGTATTGACTATGAATGAGAAAACCAGCTCTTACATGAGCTTCCATGAAGCAAGCTTAGGATACACTGCTCAAACATCTGTGTGTGCAAGTGTGTGTGTGTGTGTGTGTGTGTGTGTGTGTGTGTGTGTGTTTGTGCCAGTACTGGCACTTGAACTCAGAGCCAAAGTTCTGTCTCTCAGCCTTTTCACTCAAGGCTGGGGCTTCATTCTTGAGCCATAGTTCCACTTCAGGCTTTTTCATGATTACTTGTAAATAAGAGCCTCATAATCTTTACTACCTGGGCTGGCTTTGTACTCAGAACCCAGTCTCCTGAGCAACTACAACTACAAATGCAAGCCTCCAATGCCTAGCTTTTAATGCACTTTCAAGTAGGTGAATTCATTAGTGTAAGTCTTTAAGGAATGTTTAGTATCAGGATGTCTTTTTACAAGAAACCACACTGCACTATGCCAGCACACTAAGGTATAATTCTTAGCTCTGCCATTTAGAGAATGCATGGCTATATAAAACACTCTGGAATCTCCTTTAATTATAAATTAAGTTCATTGTAATACTCTCATATGGTGGCTGAGCTAATGGTGCCTGAGCATAGCCCAAGACAGGCACAGTCAATAAATATTAGTTTCTGCTCTTCATATGACAATTTACATGTCATCACTTTCTCATTATAGTTAATTTTTATTTCCATGGTAGATAAACATAGAGTAAAATAATATGAACTTATGGCAAGACACCAGTGGCTCATTTCTGTAATCCTAGCTACGTAGGAGTCTGTGATCTGGGGACTAGAGTTTAAAGCCAGCCAGGGCAATAAACTCCATGAGATACTTATCTCTAATTAATTACTGAAATGTTGGACGTGTTTGTGTGGTTCAGGTGGCAGAGCACTAACTCAAGGACACTGCCCAAGCCCTGAGTTTAAGCCCCAGGACTATCACAAAGGAAAAACAAAACAGCAACAAAAGGAAAAACCCAGAAGAGTATAGATTTGTCTTACCCTAATCAATAAATCTGTAAATAAACAAAATAGATATGAAACAGCTTCAGGAAGTAAAGGATTTTCTCTCTCTCTGTCTGTCTGCCGGTCTGTCTGTTTCTATCTCTCTGTCTCTGTCTCTGTCTGTTGAGGTTTTTACCACTCTTTGCCTCCTGACCAGCAGGAAGGACAAAGACAACACGCCCCGACTAAGACGAGACCGAGAAAGGATAGGGCTGGCTGGCCACCTTCACCCAGTCCTCCCTTCTCCAGAGGGAAGACACAGATGTGCCAGGGAGAATGTCACAGCAGACTCGTTTAATGGGAAGATACCAGGGGCTAAAGTAAGAAGCAGGAATCTGTTAACATAAAAGTAGGCAGGACAGGGGGAGGTAGGTGCGGTCAGAGAGGGCGGCGGGGCCAATCCATGTGTTTGAGGTAGCCTTATTTTACATCACAAACCATAGCCAAACCTCCCAACCAGGAGACAGGCAGGTTGGATTTCCAAAACCAGGAAGTGAGCACTGGGCCACGAGGTACGTGCCCCACATCTCCTCCCTTTTGTTTTATTATGAAGGTATTTGCCTTACTCAAGAAGTGTGCCTGTCTTAGATTGTCCCCCTCTGGAGATCTTACCTGTCATTGACTACCACTCTAGCACTTCAGGCAATTTACCTGTAGGGTTGGCATACCCAAATGGAGGTTTGAAATGAGGGGGATGGCCAACGTTAGCAAAGGAGTACACCTGCACATCCTGGTAAGGGCTGGCGTCAACATCACAGAGTTCCCAGCCCGCAATCTCATAGCACAGCATATTGTCTCCAGACCACCATTAGCTGAACAGCTTCCCCTGATCCTGCTTTCTAAGACACTTATTGGTTACACAAGATCTGAATGTGAATACAAAACCCACTGCAACCAAGGGGCCCACCCACAAAGAGGAGAAGGTAAGGGAGCCAACCATATTCCAGTCCATAGATAATTTGTATCGAGTTCATTTTGGAGGCATTTGAGAACCTCCCACAGCCTTTTTAAGCAGATCAAGGCCTCGACTATTTGGAGGACTCCTGCAGTCAGGAAATGAAGTTGAGATTGTAGGTAGCATCTTTGTGGGCGGCGTGGATAATGATGCTCAGGATGAGAAGGAAGGTGACTGAGTATTCCAACCACAGCTAAGCAGGGCGTCCGGTATGGTCTCCTCATTCCTGTGAATGAGAGGGAGAATGCATACCTCAAGATGGGGTGCTCTTGGGTAATTATTTTTTTGTTTGCTGACAATATTTTGAATCTCTAGCCGGTACTCAAATTGGGTTTGGTTCTCCCACCAGGAAGACACATCCAAATCCTCTCCTCACATTAATGAGGGGATCAGGGCCTCTCCAGTAAGAGGATCTCTTCAACAGACTTCAACCTTTAAATAAGGCGTCTGATAAGACCAATGTATCGGAAAGGCAGTCAGAGGCTGATCTTTGGAAAAACTTAAATAATGTAAGTATAGCTGTCCTCAATTGTTCATGGGGGTTCCCTCCCCCATTTTGTTTTATTAAAACAAGGCCGGTTATCCATTTTAACCTGTAGGGGTAAACTCAAGATAACAAAACATTGTAAAGAAAGGCTTTCAGTATGTCAGGCTCTTTCGCCAGAATGTGCAGTGTCCCAACAAGCATGTGAATGAGTATCTATAGACATAATTTTCCAAAGGGTGCTTAGTAGGTTACATCAGTCTGGCAGATAACATTAAGTTTAAGGCCCCAGGGATAGACCCCAGCGGATTGTAGAGGTGGGACTTGTAAAAATGGCATACACGATTTATATGTCCTCATGATCTTTTTTTTTCAGTTCACGTGGCAGGGAAATGACTTGAATCATTAGGGGACAAGGTTAAGAAATATTAATCATGTCACACACTTTCCCCAATTTTCCTTTTCAATGCAGCTTTTAGAATCTTTAGAAAACTCCTCTTGTGTTTTAATTATGAATTTATCCATTGTTTTGGATGCTGACAATGTAACCTTGAACATGTTTACTCACACCCATTCACACACACATTCATAAAGATCTTAAAGCACGAAAAATTAATATCAGCCGTACATTTTAAGTGGATTCATGTACACATCATCACACAGACCACTATGATCCATATTTAGGACGGTTATCAACTTTACTATAACACTTTTTGCAGATGAAAGTTGGGTGGGAGTCTTAAACCTAGGAGAACTAAGACTGAGGTCTGCATCCTGCCATCCACTGTCTCTAGACTGTCACTACTAAGCCTGCTGAGTGGGAAGGGCCATAGCAGGCCCTAGACCTACCCCAGGTGGGGACGAAACTTTTGTTTTAAAGACAGAGAAGCAGAGACTTTTAAGAAACTCCTAAATTTCTGATGGCATGCCTGGCCTTAAACTACCAGAGTGATGAAAAGACGTGGGGCCCCGGAATCGGGAATTCAGGAGGCGCCTCCCCTATGGAAATTTCCATTCCTTGGTAGCTGGCTGGCGGAGGCCATCCTAACCTATTCTCAAACAGAACCAGACATTGACTTACAACAGAAAATGGGACATTTAACACAACAACACGAACTCAGATGAATGCTCTCACCAAACAATTTATTTAGACAGACATACAGGGTGGTCGGCCGACTTTTACTTACCTCTGGAAGCCTTTGCTTTAAACCTGGGTGTCTTTTCCAAAAAAGGTGGTTAAAGGAAAACCACTGTTTCTAGAAAAAAGCAATCTTTTATCTCAATAGTATAAATATACAAATTATTAGGAATTGATGAAAGACTTGGGAGCCCTGGTCAGGTGGCTCCCATAGGCATATTTACTGCAGGGAGATCGTGAAGAAACCTATATTTGAAACTTGTATTTGCCTGATCCTTATTAACTTTAGTAGCTTCAATTGTTTTTCCAGCCAATAGGCCACTGCTCCCCATGCGATTAGACTGCAGCCTCTAGAATTGGAACAGTTCTATGCTAATTTTTTCATAACTAATGCAGTCATCATAAGATGTCACAACATCCGTATCTTGTCTCTCCCTAGAGATTATAGGGCAGGTCCTCTTTAAGAGCAGTGGCTGAATGGCTCTGGCCAGGACAGGAGGCTTGCCAATTGTTAAGATGCTGCTAGGCCAGCTAGCTCAGGAGCTGGGGCCTGCAGCAGTTTTTAGGTGGAGTTAGGCCCTTTGTCTAGCCTGAAAGACTTCCCTGTGGGGGATCCATCCCCCAGGGCAATCTGTTTTGACTTGGCCTTGCTGGCCACACCCATAACAAACTCCTCTTCCAGCACCATTGGAAGAGGTAAGCATGCCTGGGACTTTTGGCCTTGTAGGGCTGCAACCAGTGCCTGTGACTGGTGGGCTTGAGTGTCCCCATCTCTCCAGCTCAAGGCTAGCACTTTGCCACTTTGAGCTCCAAAGCAACTCTGCCCCAGCATTCTTCTGCTGGCAAATTAGACACCAGTCTCACAGGGACTTTTCTTTGCCTGGGCTGGCTCAAAACTGCAGCTTTCAACTAAGCAATCATTTTGGTAGTCCTAATTTTTCTTGAAACAAACATTTAGGACAACTTCACTTTCAAATTTTGTTCAGAAACCCATTTCTAATGTTCTTTAAAACTTTTAGACATTTGCTTAAACATTTTACACTTTAGTCTTTATTTGCATTTGAAAAACCTTTAAGGGCTCAAGGAACTTCCTTTGTCTCCAGGCCTCCTTGGGCTCAAGGCACTCCCTTTCCTTTTAGAAGAGGCTTTTTTTTCTTCTGCAGTTTAGATTACTGCCTAGAACTCCAACAGTTTAAACTCAAATAAGTTTTATCTTAATACTGAAAGAGCCGCGGAGACCCGCACCCAAGGACGCACACACGGACCACTGGATGCAATGAGCAAGAGGGTTTTATTCGGGCATGCTCGGGCTCCCAGGTACACGTGACCTCGAGATCCGCAAGGTTCGGGTCAGTGGCTGAGAGCCCCGAACTGTCCTGGGGCTGGTTTTTTATAGGTCCACACACTCCGTTACAGCAGAGCCCGCGCTTCTTTAGCCAATAAGTTTAAAGCATTACAACAAGGTCTGCACGCAGGCAGCCAATAATTTTAGAACAAACCATACAATTTGACCAATCACCATTTAGATAGTGTTTGTGCTAAATTGCACATCTCTGGCCCCTGGTATGAGGAAACAATCCTTGGTATTCAGCAAGATGTGAGCTCTTGCTTTGGAGAGTGAGGGGCTCTCGCTGCAATCCATTTTTACTACTAAGGGAAAAGGGTAGGTTTAGGCTTTACACAAGTTTCTGCCCAGTTATGAAAGGCACGGGCATTAGCAAGACATGCTTACAAACTATTCTATGACCTCCTGGTCAACATAGAAATAGTTTCCAAGCATGATCTTACCTGGAACTTGGTAATAGCCAAAGAATACAAAAGTAAGCTAAGTAACAATCAAAATACGGGAATAGGCTAAATCTCAGGTTTACACCCATCAGGTGGTTGAATGAGATAAGATAAGGATTAGGGAGCTTCCCAAGCTGGGGGAACTGACGGGAAGTTCTCCTTCAATTGTCAAGGAGTAGTTTTATGGCCCGCAGGCTCCAATTCCTGGTTATAAGCATGAGCTAAACACCTGGTTATAAGCATGAGCTAAAACTTAGGATGGCAGTCCTATGATTCTGACTTGGGGTCTTTCAATATAAGAACTACAAACATCATCAATGCACCAAAAGTCTAAGTCTGGACTTAGTTTCCTTCTTTTTCTAAAATACATCCAATTGCAAAGTAGCATGAAACCAAATTATAAGGAGAGAAACTCTTAAACATCCCTTTAAAATGCAAATTACATTAGCATCCCATAAGTCACAGGGGCTGGGGGATTAACGGCCTGGTTCCTTTCAGCCTGGGCATGTCACTCCTCATTAGGCCCATCTTTGGAGACTGATTTCTTACGCTCTTCTGGGGCTGGTCTATTGCCCCCAGGGTTAGCATTTACCAAGCATGGTGGGGAGGAGTAAAATGGTGGCTTGACCCACGCTTTCAGTTTGGGGAGGAGCCGGCGCTGTATGGCGGCTTAACCTCCTCTTCCGGTGCAGGGGAGGAGCAAGATAGCGGCTTGACCTCCTCTTCTGGTTAAACACGTGGTGAAGTGTGGGAGGAAGGATAGTAAAATGGCAGAGGTCCCTCTACACCCCAATTGTCTGCAGCAAATTCTGGGGCAGGAGCACTTGGTGTAAGGCTCTGGGGCCTGATCCCAGGATCAAAGGGGCCCAAAAATCCTTCCCCAGGGTGAGGCTCTAAACCCTTTCTTTCCTGAGCAGCAGGAGGGCCAACTCTCCACAACTCTGAACCTTCCTTATCAGGAGGGCCAACTCTCCACAGCTCTGAGCACTCATCAATTAAAGTTTCCTTAGCCCTAGATGTAATCGCACCAGGATAGAAGCAGGCCTTAAGGGCAGACAAGGTCGGAGAGACCCCGAGGGCAGGGTCCTCTCCCAAGTTAATCTTCCTCCTTCTCACCAGGTGCTCCACACGGTCTCGTGTGGCCCAATTGAAAAGAATGGCCGCCATTAACACAGCACATGTTAAGGCCTCCCAGACCTTCTCAGGCTGGGGGTCTGAAATCTGCAAACCTCTGCTTTTAAATTTAGATGCTGTGAGCACTGGGTTCTCATTCTCCAAACTTCTGCTTTTAAATCTAGACGCTAGGAGTGCTGGATCCTCATTCTTGGTGTGAGACTGCCCCATCTTTTCAGGGAGACCCGTACCTCATCATCCGCTTGGTTTGGCCTCCAGACAATTCCACTTCTGATGAGCGTTCCTCTCATGTCCCATGTTCAGGCGCCAGAAATGTCAGGGATTTTAGCACTCTTTGCCTCCTAACCAACAGGAAGGGCAAAGACAACACACCCCGACTAAGACAAGACAGAGAAAGGTTAGGGCCGGCTGGCCGCCTTCACCCAGTCTTCCCTTCTACAGAGGGAAGACACAGACGTGCCAGGGAGAATGTCACAGCAGACTCGTTTAACGGGAAGGTACCAGGGGCTAAAGTAAGAAGCAGGAATCTATTAACATAAAATTATGCAGGACAGGGGGATGTAGGTACGGTCAGAGAGGGCGGTGGGGCCAATCCATGGGTTCGAGGTAGCCTTATTTTACATCACAAACCATAGCCAACCCTGCCAACCAGGAAACAGGCAGGTTGGATTTCCAAAAGGAGGAAGTGAGCACTGGGCCACGAGGTACGTGTCCCACATCTGTCTCTTTCTCTCTCTGTCACACACACACACACACACACGCACACACACACAAACACACACGCACACAGTGGAAGAGAAAAATATAAAGTCCTCAATTGCCTATAGATTCCTGCTTACTTAGCGAGCATTTGTTTAACTTCATTGGAAGTCTTGACATACCTTGGCCTTGGGGTCTGCCAATCACTCAGAGGAAAGATGATCTGAGAATCTGGGAAATATTTCCATGGTTATAAGAGCACAAAAGAGGAGAGAGCTGCACAAACACACAACTGTCGGGAAACTCCAGAAGGATGCCTACAGCTTTTCATTTGATTGTTAATTAACCAAATAGAGAAGGAAATTACCCAAGGCTTTGGAAAAATCCAACAGAAATTATTAGGAGAGCATGTCTATAGCTCAAAAACTGCCAAGAGGTGTGTTTAACTAAATCCCCCAAATGGAAAACTTTACAGTTTATGGAATACAAACAAGGGTTTGGCCTCAGTCATATGTAAATAATTAACTCTAGATGAAACATTTCTTTGGTCCTTGTTTTTAAAATTTAAATCATGGCCCAAAAGAATCAACTTCCCAAATATCTTCAACATGTCCTAGAACAAATATCAAACATAAACACGGATAATTTTTTCTCAAACTATCCAGCAGCCCCTTCAAAATGAAAAACATCTAGGATCTGAACTAAAATAACAACAATTAAAAACAAACAAAGCAAAAATTTCAAACTCAGGTGAAGGCTGCTCACACTTGTAAACAAGCTAGTCAAGAGACTGAGATCTGATGAAAGTTTGAAGCCGGCCTGAGCAGTAAAAAGCAGGAAGTGGAGGTATGGTTGAAGTAGTAGAGCCCTGATCAAACAGCCAAGTAAGAGTGTGATTCCCTAAGTTCAAGTCCTGGAACCAGCACAAAATGAAAGGCAAGGCAAGAAAGGCAAGGCAAAGCCAGCCTTGAGAATATTAAATAGAAAGCTAGAAAATACGTAAAAAGATTGTGGCTGGGAGCATGGCCTAGTGGTAGAGTGATTGCCTAACCTAGCATGCAAGAACTCTGGGGTTGATTCCTCAGTAACACATACACCGAAATAACCAGAAGTGAGCTGTGACACTCAAGTGGTAGAGCACTAGCTTTCAGAAATTCCAAGGACAGTGCCCAAGCTCTGAATTCAAGTCCCAGATCAGACCAAAAGAAAAAGAAAAAGAAATGAATTCAACTATCAAAGATGAAATGTATATTCAGATCAAAATATACTGGATTAATTTGAGAAAGGATGAAACATATAAAAATAAATCTTGACTATGTTAAAGACATGGATATAGAAATTATTTAAAATAAACCCAAATATGAACAGAACATTAGCTGGCTGGAACTGGTGGCTCACATCTGTAACCCTAGCTACTCAGGTGGCTATGATCTGCGAATTACAGTTCAAATCCAGCTCAAGCAGAAAAAGTCTATCAGGCTTTTAAGTATTTAAATACTAATTAAGCACCCAAAAGCCAGAAGTGGATCTCTGGTTCAAGAAGTAGAGTGATAGCCTTGAGCAAAATATTCTCAGAGACAGTGCTCAGGCCCTGAGTTTAAGCCCCATGGCCACAAAAGGAGAACATAATCCTATGAGGTTCATCATATGAAAGACTGGTTAAATAATTAACTGAGTCTCAAACAGAGCACAGAAGAAATGATGGAACCGATGAGAAGAAATACTGGCCAAACTTTTCCCAAATTTGATTCATTTTCACATATAAATGCTGAGATTTAAACAGAATATTCTCCTACCATAATTAATGACAAGATGTCTAAGGCCAAATTTACCATAATACTACACTTGAAATTTAAAAAAAAAATGTCTTTTATATTCTTGTTGCTGTTGAATATTCCTTTTTTGTTACTGTATTTTATTGCCATGGTGATATATACAGGGGTAACAGTTACATTCATGGATAGTGGGTAAATTAGTTCTTGAACATTGTTACCCCTTCCCAGGTTTTTTCCCCATTTTTGCTTTCCCCACCCTCTCCCAATCATCTTGTTTTTCCACTTACCCTTTCTTCTTTCAAATAAATGTATTTACAAAATGCTAGGTAACAAAGTCATATACAATAACAACATGATGTAAACCATAAGGGAAAAAAAGAGAACAGAAATAATTTCACATAGTATATTAAGAACAACAGTTCCCAAGATAAACCTCTTGTTTCCATATCCTGGAGTTCATTTCGCTTGCCCTCATCCTATATGACCATATCTACAAAGCTTTTGTGATCCTCTGCTAGGAGAGTCCTAGAGGCATAGTAAGAACTACTATTGAGGGAAATCATGGATATTTCTTTGGGTCTAGCTTATTTCACTTAATAAAAATTCTTTGGGGATTAGAAACATTACATATAAAAGGGATGGCAACAGCCACATATTTTCTAGTGAAATGGTGGAGTCTAGATGGAACAACAAACCAGAATTTAAAAAAAAATTCTCTGGGCCTAGAAGTTGTTACCTGGTAGAAAATACCTCTCAGAATTAAAAGATGAAAAACATGTTTTCCCAGGAACATAAAAGAGTAAGTATTTGCATCCATCTGTAATCCTTTCTACTCAGGAAGATGACATCTGAGGATCATGATTCAAAGACAGCCCAAACAGAAAACTCTGTGTGAATTTTACTTTCCGTTAACCACAGAGAAAGCTGGAAATGACAATGTAGGCCAAGGGTAGAGCACTAGCCATGGCAAAAGAAGATCAAGGATAATGCCCAGACCCTGAGTTCAAGCACCTGGACTGACATAAAACATGGGTGGGGATAGTAGTAATCGAAACCCAGACTTCATACTTCAAAATATGTGAACAGAAATCCTTCAAGCTGAATAAAATAACTGAAACCAAAAATGTTAATAACTTTGGTAGATAATAAAGAATATTCTTTACTATTTAAAAGACTTGGAATGTTATTAGATTGAACTAAAAGCTTAAGAAGCATTGTAATGTTTATTACCTATCCTCAAAGGGGAAAAAGTGCACTAATCCAGGAGTTCATAGATTTTGTT
This sequence comes from Megascapheus bottae, assembly GCF_031878675.1. Classification (NCBI taxonomy): domain Eukaryota; kingdom Metazoa; phylum Chordata; class Mammalia; order Rodentia; family Geomyidae; genus Megascapheus; species Megascapheus bottae. The sequence continues at coordinate 7,344,309 of NC_143543.1, forward strand.
TTTTCTACTGGGGATGAAAACAATGTTGTTCGGTGTATGCAATGTAAAAACTCTGGCCCTATTACAATCATTTTATGGTTACAGCAGTTTTGAAAATGCTCCAATTTAAGAGCTTTATTCAGGCTAGACAAGTCCTTTATCACAGGAGCCATGTCCCTAACCTTATGGGGTCTGTGGTTGTTGTTTTGATGATGATGATGGAGATGTTTTGACCTCACTAATTTGAGAGGACAGGGCTGTGTTGTATCAACCAAGATACAAGAGTTAGGCCAGCTCTTGTTGATTCTACAACAGAATATCTTATATTACCTTATAATTGTAATAAAATTGGATTCAATGCTAGAATGTAATAAGTTAAAGATGCACAATGAAATGCCCAATAAATTAAACACACACACACACACACACAAAAAAAAAGTACAAAATCTAGGTAGAACTAATAGGTAAAACTACTCAACAAAAAATATTAATTAGGAAAATCATGGAGAAAAGACCTTAAAATAAATAGAAAATCAGTGACAAATAGTAGGTTAAGCCAAGGACCAGTGACTTAAGCTTAAATCCTAGCTGCTTAGGAAGATGAATTCTGAGTTTTCACACATCATTGCCAGCACAATTACAAAATTCACGAACTCTGATCTCCAATTAACAAGCAAAGAGTCAGAAGTGCTAGTGGATTTAGTATGCCCTTGTTTCTGGACTGCTGGGTAAATGCCAAGTAGTGGAATTTCTGGGTCATAAGGGAGCTCTATGTTTATCTTTTGAGTTACTGACATACTGCTTTCCACAGTGGTTGCATGTTGGGGCCTAGCCTCCATCTCTGAGGCCTGATTCTGCCTCAGCTGCAATTAAAGGGCTTTGTCCAGGCATTCGGTCTTTTGCATACCTCTCTTAAGGCATCTCTGTGTACGTGACTCGATTGAACCCCCCGCAGTTTCACGGTCTCGCAGCAGCTCAAGTCTCATGCGCTTTCCCGAACCTGTCCTGCCCAGTACCTGAAAGCCTCACCCAGACCCTTAGTGGTAGCACAGAGGCCCTCTTCCTATTGGCTAGCTTTCCAGTGCCCACCTTCTCCTACCCTAACAGTATATAACTGATTGTCTGACGCAATAAGGAGAGCATCAGAGAGCATCAGAGATCAGCAGAGATCAGCAGAGAGATCTGATGCGCTTTCATGGTTAACACTGCTTCTGACTCAGCGTGGTTTTTTCTTCCCCGGTGATTGGGGGAGGGCTGGGTCTTCGACACTTACCATCTCGCTCGGCTCCCGGGGGACTACAGGCTGGCCCTGTGTGTCCCTCCCCGTCCCCGTGTTGCTGCCCTGGAGAGGAGAGGAGCAACAGCTGGTGCCCCGTGTGAGGAAACTGCCGCCCGTGTGAGGGCTCCACGTCCTCGAAAAACTCACCGCCGACGAGCTAATCGGACTGCGGGTAAGTGTACTCCCATCAAATATGGGAAAGAACCTTTCTAAGAATGACCCTTCCCTCGACTCTCTTAAGCTCTTCCTTAAAAGTCGAGGGTTAGAAATTTTAGTTGCACAGACATGTAAAGTTTGGGATACTTTAGTTAAAATCGCCCTGTGGCTGCCAACTAGCAACTTGGTAGACTGGAATACTTGGGACAAAAGTGAGCATCTAATCAGAAAAGCCCAGATTAATCAAGGGGAGATTCCTCCAGGAGGCGTTTATTCAGTCTTGTATGCTCTAAAGTCTAGTTTTTCTCCTGGGCATTCCAACCAGAGGCCTGGGTCCCCTGGGGACACAGTTAACAAAGAGAGGCCAGATGCCTCCCTTACTCCCTGCGGAGATGCTAATCTCTCATTGTCTACTGAAAGGCCAAGTTCCCCTCAGGGAGATGCGAAGGAGCCACCCTTTGCCCCACCCAGATCAAACCCAGGCCATGAGGCCTCTGTAGTCTCACAGGAGGGCCTGGGCCTGGGCTGCTCAGTCAGTTTCCCAACCCCCACAGCGCCAGGGCTCCATCCACCCTCAGTAGTCTCACAGGAGGGTCTGGGCCTGCCAGGGCTCCATTCACCAGACAGCCTTCTGCATGGTGCTTCTGAGGTCTACAAGATATTGCAGCCTTTGAATGGAAGTGTGTCAGAAAGGCCAGAGAGCGTGACCCCAACAGACAGTGTCACTAGTGAGGCACCATTTGAACATGGCCCGGAGTCCTGCAAGCTATTCCTGGTTAATATTGACCCAGGTAGTAACCGCCCTGCAACCGGGTATCCCTGGGAGCCTGGTGACCTTAAGGAACTCAAAAAAAGCTGTCTTAGAAGTTGGCCCTAATGCTCCTTGGACGGAAGCCATCCTCCAAGGCCTTGCTCATCAACCATGTACTGCAGCCGATTGGATGGCTCTGGCCAAAGCAGTTCTTCCAGGCCGCTTTTCATTAACTGGTGTGCCCTGTATATAGAAGAATGCCAGCAACAGGCAGAGAGGAACCAACACTCGCAACCTGCAATCCCCATTACTTTGGGAATGCTTACAGGGACCTCCGATCAGTACTCAACAGGGGTCCAGCAGGCAACCATACCCCCTCCCTATCAGGATCAGATTAGAGCTTTGGGCCTAGCAGCCTGGAGAAAACTGGAGGAGGGTCCCTCTGAGTCTCCGATAGCACGAATTAACCAAAGACCAGGAGAGGACCTGTCCACTTTTGTTGATAGAGTTGAGGGGAGTATAAAAGGAAAGTCTCTGAGCCCTTGGAACTCCCCAGTATTTGTAATTAAAAAGCCTAATGGCAAGTGGAGACTACTCCAAGATTTGAGAAAAATAAATGAGAGGATGGAACTTTTTGGGACCCCCCAAAGGGGGATGCCCTGGATACCTGCCATTCCTAATGACCAATATCTCATAGTCATAGACATCAAAGACTGTTTTTTCTCTATTCCTCTCCACCCGGAAGATACTGAGAAGTTTGCCTTCTCCCTTCCTTCATTAAATTATAAGGGCCCTGATTTGCGTTTTGAATGGACAGTTCTACCTCAAGGTATGGCCAATAGTCCTCCTATATGTCAGGACTATATGTCTAGAGTCTTATCCCCTCTTAACGAGGAGACAGGCTCACTTTTCTATGTATATATGGATGATATCAGTATAGGAAGCCCAGACACTCAGCATTTAGATTGTCTTTTTAATAAATGTCTCCAACTGTTAAAAGTTAATGGCTTCCAAATTGCCCCAGAAAAAATCCAAAAGGTACCCCCCTTTAAAATCCTGGGATCTGTCCTAACACTGGATGTTGTGTCTCCTTTAAAACCCCAATTATCTATCCAAAATACTTACAACTTGCCCCAACTTCAAAAACTTCTTGGTGAAATTAATTGGATGAGACCATGGATCCCCATAACCACTGCAACCCTCACACCTCTTTTTGATCTTTTAAAGGGTCTTGATCTGACCTCCATAGTAACGTTGTCAGCTGATCATAAAGAGGTTCTAAATAAAATTCAATTAGCTATCAATGAAGCAGCCTTAAAGAGGTATGATCCTGCTATGCCCCTAACACTCTATGTCCTATCAGGACAGACCCTCTTCACTGCCCTTTTAGGCCAGGAAGGGGAACCTCTTCACTGGATTCACCTGTCAGTCGGAGGAACTCCTAGAGTTTACTCCATGACTGACCAGATGGCAGATTGTATTGTCAAAGGACGAGACTTATCCACTCGTCTTTTTGGGAGTGAACCCCACTCTCTTATTGTTCCTTTTAGGATTAATGATTTCTCTTGGCTACAAAGAAATAATGCTAGACTAGCAATAGCCATGGAAGGCTTTCCAGGTAAAGTGGACTGTCATTATGGTCCCCATAAATGGATGTGCTCCTTTAGCTAGCTGGAGTGGTGACCTCCAAAACTTTTTCTAAGTGAAGCTAATCCCTCCTTCCCCACCGTATTCACGGATGGAGGCAAGAAGAGGGCTTCTGTTGTTATTTTCTCCCCAGGTGAAGGCAATTCCTCTCCTGCAGTGACCCTGTCTCATGAAATACAGGGTTCAGCGCAATTTAAGGAACTTTATGCGGTGGTCTTAGCTTTATCTGAGGTTACTGATCCTCTTAACCTATTCTCAGATAGCCTGTATGTGGTCAATTTGTTACCTAACCTCATAGAAGCTCATATTAAACTTGATAGTAACCCCATCACTCCTTTGATGATTCAAGCTAGAAATTTGCTCAAACAAAGGATTGCTCCTATGTTTATTCAACATCTGAGGGGACATCAAAGCCTTCCAAGTATTTTGACCAAAGGCAATGCCCTCGCTGACCAGTTAGCCTCTAATCCTGAATGTTACACTTTACAGGAGGCTATCTCTTTCCATCGGCTCACACATGCCAACTGGAGGGAACTACACCACCGATTTCCCCAAGTTGCTATTAAAGACCTAAAAAAGATTATTAGGACCTGCAAGTCATGCCACCCTTTCTTACAGGTTCCACCGCTCCAAATGGGTGGTGTTAACCCTCGAGGCCTTAGGCCTAATAATCTGTGCAAACTGATGTTACACATTTTCCCTTTTTTGGAAAACTTAAATACATTTTTTTAACAATAGACATCTTTTCCCATGCCTGTTGGGCTACAGCCCATTCCGGGGAGAGAGCTAAACATGCTATCAGTCATTTTCTTCAATGTTTTGCTACCCTCGGATTGCCAGACCAAATAAAAACCGATAACGGTACATGTTTTGTAAGCAAGTCTCTTGATGACTTCTTTAAACAATGGCAAATTACCCATACTACTGGCATCCCTCATAATCCCAGAGGACAGGCAATAGTAGAAAGATATAACCATGTTCTTAAATCTCAATTAATAAAACAAAAAAGGGGGAATACACTCCCCCCCCATGATCAGCTAAAGATGGCTTTGTTTACTCTCAATATTTTAAATTTTGCCAAAGGGGAATATCTCTCACCCTTCCAGAAACATTGGACAACCTCTATTCCCTATCAAACTATCTATGTCCGGTGGAAAGACCCCTTAATGGGGAGTGGAGGGGCCCTGACCCCCTCATTACAGCTGGAAGAGGATTTGGTTGTGTTTTCCCCACTGATGAAACAAAGCCAATTTGGGTCCCTACAAGGGATCTTAAATATTGTCCCCAAATATGGAGGGACCCCAATAGTACTGATGAAGACCCAGAAGGCTCTCTGCCTCCTGAGGATATCTCTCTCTCTCTTCTTTTTCAGAATAAATAATGGACCTTACAGTGCTGATCCTGTTTCTTCTTGGAGTCAAGATACCCATCATCAACTTCCTCTGGACCAGACTGCACAGATGGCTACCCTATGTCCTTCCATTTCTTGGTCCTATCCTCCTCTTGTTCTTACTCTTAACTTTTGGGCCCTGTGTTATCAATAAGGTTACAATTCATTCAAAGCAGGATAGAATCAATTCAGTTGATGAACGAATCCATTCAGTTGATGAACGTACAGGTGCATTACCAGAGGCTTGCTACCAATGCCAATGACCGCTATGACCAAGGAGAGCCCAATGACAAGGAGGGATCCCTCGACTCCCCTTAGATGTCTCCCCGAGAGCCAATGACGGGTAAGATCTCTGGAGCGGGGACAACCTAAGACAGGCCCGGGGGTGATCTGTACTGTGGGACAGAAGGCCGCAGAGCACTCAATGACAGGTAGGATCCCCTGAAGGGGACGACCTAAGACAGGGGTGTTGCGTGCTTGTCCCCCCTGTTCTAATAAACAAAAAAGGGGGAATTGTTGGGGCCTAGCCTCCATCTCTGAGGCCTGATTCTGCCTCAGCTGCAATTAAAGGGCTTTGTCCAGGCATTCGGTCTTTTGCATACCTCTCTTAAGGCATCTCTGTGTACGTGACTCGATTGAACCCCCCGCAGTTTCGCGGGTCTCGCAGCAGCTCAAGTCTCATGCACTTTCCCGAACCTGTCCTGCCCAGTACCTGAAAGCCCCACCCAGACCCTTAGTGGTAGCACAGAGGCCCTCTTCCTATTGGCTAGCTTTCCAGTGCCCACCTTCTCCTACCCTAACAGTATATAACTGATTGTCTGATGCAATAAGGAGAGCATCAGAGAGCATCAGAGATCAGCAGAGATCAGCAGAGAGATCTGATGCGCTTTCATGGTTAACACTGCTTCTGACTCAGCGTGGTTTTTTCTTCCCCGGTGATTGGGGGAGGGCTGGGTCTTCGACACTTACCATCTCGCTCGGCTCCCGGGGGACTACAGGCTGGCCCTGTGTGTCCCTCCCCGTCCCCGTGTTGCTGCCCTGGAGAGGAGAGGAGCAACAGTTGCACAAGTTTGCACTCATACCAACAGTGTAGTAGTGATCTCTCCTGTCAATATCCCCTCCAAGGTCTGTTATTAGTTTCCTTGATCCTGGCAATTCTAAATGTAGTAAGGTGCTTGTATATGTCTACCTGTCTTAGGGTTTGAACGTAGATCCTGGGCACTGCCCCTGAGCACTTTTGCTCAAGGATAGTGCTCTACCAATTGAGCCACACTTCTGGATTTTTGGTGCCTAATTGGAGGTAAAATTTCTAATAGACATTCCTCCTGAGTTGGCTTTGAATTTTGATCCTCAGATCTCATTCTCTTGAGATGAATTTCAGCTCAAAGCCAGGCAGGCAATAAAGTATATAAAACTCCAATTAATTAGAAAGAAAAAAGAGCCTCTTGGGTAGCCAGGATTTAAGGTATGAGCCACCAGTTCCCAGCTATAGTTGACTCTCATTTATCACCATGTTATATGTGCTACTGAGAAACATTTTCAAACTGTGAATTGCCTCACATCAAGCACCTTTATTACACTAAATGCCAAGTCTGATGTAATTTTTCTGGCCACAATTCTATTTAATCTACTTACAGAAAATCTCAGTCAAGCTGCACACACTAAGCCATTATGACAGTTTTTCTGCCTTTGGTAACACTGAGAAATAAAATTCATGACCTTTCAGCTTAGCTAGCAAACCAGAGTTATAGACATTTCTTGACATTTGAATGCTAGTTCTCTAATAAATACAGAGAAAAGAACCACTGACGGTATATGAAGGGAATAGGCCCGAGACATTCTGGATTTCAGACCAAACAAAAAGGCTTATGAGACTTGCATAACAAATGTGCTGAATCAGTTGAGACTTTTTTGGATGAAAGAAATATTGTGACCATTCCCATACCCATTTAGGAGCAAAATTTTATGGACTCTTCCTAGGCAGTCTTCAAACCACAATCCTCAGACCTCAGCCTCCTGAGTAGCTAGGATCATAGATAGAAGCTACTAATAAAAGCACTTGGTCAGTTTTTTAGTCTTATATAAACAGAAGTATATCATAAGCCCACATTTTGCTTAGTTGTATCACCTATACTATTGTGTGTTTGGTGGTTTATCTTGTCTCATCACTGTGTATTGCCCAATTAAATGATTGTTCTAAGATTCTACTCATCCATTGTAATGTCATTGATATTTTGGTAGTTTTTAATTCCTATCTATTCTGGATAGTGACCTATGCAGATGCTTTTAGTGACTATCTTACTTGCATTTGCCCTTTTTATATCACGGTAGACATACATTCAGCTTTTGTCAACAGTGAGAACCATGATCCTAGGACACAATGTTGCTTCAACTTCCATTCCCAAAACCATTCCACTGGCTCTACATTCTCACCTCACCTACTTTTTATTACAAAATTACATTGTGTTGTTATTATTATATGCCTATATTTAAAGAAGCACATAATTTTTTGGAAACACAGTAATTTTAAATAACAAAAATGTATACTCGTTTTAAAAAAGCATTCCATAAAAATATTTTGTATATAATATACTATATATCTCATACCCAGTCTATGATATGTAATATATAATATATATTATAAAATACATTAAATATAAATCTTTTAAAATATGTATCATACATTATATATATACAATCAGTTCTAAACAAAAGATACTTTTTTCATATATTTTTATTGTAACTAATGGAAGGGTGACATGATATTTGCCAGATAGAAGGTGCATTAATTCACGTACATTGATACCCTTTCACATATCTTGGTCTCCATTTCTCTCCACACACCCCCACCCCTCATCTTGTTTTTCCCCCTTCCCTATCCAATTTCAAATAAGGAAATACAAATATATCCGATATATCAGGTAACAAAGTGAGATAGTGTACCAATATGAAATAATCAAGGGACAGCAAAAGAGATGAGAGATAACATAGTACCTTATGGACAACAATCACTCATTATATGGCTTATGTTTCTATATCCTAGAGATCCTTTCATTTAGCATAATACTATATGGCCTTTTGTATCAATGTTTTGCTCTATTGCAAATCTCGGTTAGGAGAGCCCAAAGTTTCTACTAATTATGAAAAATGAGGGAAACCATTCAGCCTAAATACTTTCAGTCTGGCTTACTTCAGTTAATATGATTTTTTCTAAGTCTTTCTATTTCCTAGCAAGTTGAGCAATGTCGTTCTTTCTGACATCTTCATAGAATTCCATTGTATACAAATACCACATCTTGTTGATCCATTCATCAACTGAGGGACATCTAGGTTGGTTCCCTATCTTAGCTATAGTAAATAGTGCTGCAATGAACATTCCTGTTCTGGTGGATTTAGTATGTCCTTGTTTCTGGATGACTGGGTAAATGCCAAGTAGTGCAAATGCTGGGTCATAGGGGAGTTCAATGTTTGGTCTTTTGAGGAAATGCCATACTGCTTTCCAAAGTGGTTGAATGAGTTTTCACTCCCACCAGCAGTGTAGTAATAATCTCTCCTGGCCACATCCCCTCCAGCATCTGTTGTTATTAGTTTTCTTCATCCTGGCCTTTCTAACTGGAGTGAGGTGGGATCTTAGAATTGTTTTGATTTGCATTTCTTTTATGACCAGAGGTGTGGAGGATTTCTTCATGTGTCTATAGTCCATTTTTGTTTCTTCTTCAGAGAAGAAGGCCATTGTCCATTGTATGGTTGGTGACCATTCATCAGTATAATATAGGCTGTTGTAACCATCCCACAGCCAGTATTATACTTAATCGTGGAAAGCTAAATCCATTGCCATTAAAATAACGAACAAGACAAGGATGCCCACTCTCTCCACTCCTCTTTAACATGGTATTAGAATTCCTAGCCAAAGCAATAAGGCAAGAAGCAAGCATAAAGGGGATCCAAATAGGGAAAGAGGAAGTAAAACTTTCCCTCTTTGCAGAGGAAATGATTCTGTATTTATAGAATCCTATGGACTCTGCTCCCAAGCTCCTTGAGCTGATTCAAAACTTTGGAAGGGTAGCAGGTATAAAATTAACGGTCAAATGTCACCTGCCTTCTTCTTCGCCAACAGAGAAAGGAATAAGGCAACAATCAGGACAGCAACTACTTTTGCAATAGCCTCAAAGAAAATAAAATACCTAGGAATTACCTTAACTAAGAATGTAAAGGATATTTTTGATGACAAATTTAAAATCCTGAAAAAGGAAATTAAAGCAGAACTGAGGAAATGGAAAAACCTCCCATGTTCCTGGATTGGAAGAATCAATATCGTGAAAATGACAATCTTGCCAACGGCTATCTACAGATTCAACACAATATCCATCAATATCCCAATGTCATTCTTTAAAGAAATAGAAGAGGCAATCCAAAATTTAATATGGAATAATAAAAGACCCAGTATAGCAAAAACAGTTCTTAGCAGAAAGAACAGCCCAGGAGGAATTTGAATACCAAACTTTAGAATCTATTACAGAGCTATAATTATTAAAAGAGTTTGGTACAGGCACAAGAACAGGCCTGAAGACCAATGGAATGGAACTGAAGACCCAGATATTAAACCACAGACCTATGGCCACCTAACTTTGACAAGGGAGCCAAAAATATAGAATGGGTGAAAGATACCCTCTTCAACAACTGGTTCTGGCAGAACTGGTTAACAACTGTAGAAAACTAAAGTTGGATCCTTCTTTGTCACCCTGCACTAGAATTAACTCCAAATGGATCAAAGACCTGCAGGTAAAAGCTGACACACTGAAAACATTACAAGAAAGAATAGGAGATACACTAGGCCTACTTGGTACAGGTTGAAACTTTCTTAATAAGAACCAAGAATCACAACAAATCAGAGAAAGGCTGGATAAGTGGGCCTCATGTTTTTAGATTTGTACTCAAGCCATGCACTCTATCATTTGATCTACACTTCTGCATTCATCATTTTGGTGTTTCATTGGAGATAGAATCTCCTGGACTTTCTCACTAAGACTGGCATTGAAATATATTCCCCATATTGCAGCCTGTTGACTAGCTAAGATTGCAGGCTTAAACCAATGGTGCTTGGCTAAAAGAAATCTTTAAAAAGATGAAGTTTGTCGATTCATTATAAATATGTTGTTTAGGGGCCAAAGTTGGGCCTAGGGGTAGATTCCTTGCCTAGCATGCAAGAAGATCCAGGTTTGGTTCCTCAGTACCATATGCACAGAAAAAGCCAGAAGTGGTGATGTAGCTCAAGTGGCAGAGCACTAGCCTTGAGAAAGCCTGAGGACAGTGCTGACATTCTAATTTCAAGTCCAGGACTGGTAAAAAATGAAAATGCATTTGTATTTTTTATTATCTTTTTATGAATAGACACTGGGTAGCAATGTTGTTTCACTGTTGTTTTACTGTGATGATAAGAGGAGAAAGGAGGGAGCGACGAAGGGAGGATGAGGGGGATAGAAGGGCAGTAAAAGGAAGAGGATGTGAAGAAGGAGAGGTAGAAAAAGGAAGGGAAGGAGAAGAGAAGAGTGTGGAGGGGAGGGTAAGGGAAAGAGAAGGGAACCATCACAGCCACACTAGAGATAATCTTATGATTTGTTCTTTATAATTAATTAGTGGTTTAAAGATTATATTTGTTGGGTACTGCTGTGTCTTTCTTGTAATCCTAGCTACTCAGAAGGCTGAGATATTGTGCTCATAGTTTTAACCTAGGCAGACAATTCAGAGAATCCCCATGTCTATTTAACCAATAAAAATCTGGATATGCATGCAGGGCAGAAGGTGGTGGTGGTTCAGTGTGAGGCATACTGAGCTCCCGCCAACATTCAAGTTCCAGCTGTGTAGGGGACAGTTCTTTACCAGAAATTGATCTTAAGAAAGCTTTAGCACCACAGAGATCTCAGTCAAAGAGGAAAAAGCAGAATACCCACGAGAGAAGACATCGTGGAGCCCGGCTAGCCACGGGGCAGACAGCGCTTCACGGTGGCACAGACCGGTGGGCTGCAGACAGAGCCACACAGAGCCTGCATGAGCCGTAGCCAACACCCAGTCGTGAATGGCCCTTCCACCTTCACGCAACCGGAGAATCCAGCAATTTGTGAGTACCTCCAAGGAGAAGTTTCCACTTCTGCTTGAGGAATGGCATTGGGAGGGAGTCTCTCACTCTCCAGCGAGAGCAGTGCCATATTGACTGCTGGCAAAGACCCGGCCTAACAATAAGCCTGAGAGGTGTTGCTAACAGCACCATCATTCTTACTGGCAAAGAATTTCCCAGAGATCCTTTAGCCAAAAATCCGGCCCCAGTGCTGCTGAAGAACTTCCCCACCGCCGGCCACAGACCTGGTAAACAAAGCCCCCTCGGATCTTTCAGCTTTGTTTTATCAATCAAGCAATCTGATCTGAAAAACCGCAAAGCCAAATCACAAAGGAAAAAGACTTTGTGAAGTTTTGGTATCCCAAATTGAGTGGAGACATAAGTTTCCTATCCTGCCCCCACCCAAAAAAACTGAGGAATACCCTTTTCCTTTTTTTTTTGTTTGTTCTTCTACCCCTTTTCATTTGCATTTTTAGGTGTTCTTATTTTTCTCTTTGTCCTTTTACCAATACCTTTTTGTCTAATGTTATCACTCATTCCTTTTTTTTCTTCTCTCTTTTCCCACATCCTTTCTATCACTGTGGTAGTTCCTAGAAACACAGTAACAGCTATGGGTACAGTCTGATTTAATATGATATCCATATTGGTACACTCACCTGCTTTTTAAACTCCGGGTTATCAACCTTAGTATCTCCTGGGTAACAGCTCACAATAGTGAGGACTCCCCGCCACCTTCTTTTTGATGGGGAGATTGTTTTCTTGGTTTTTATTTTATGTTTTTTGGGGTTTTTTTGCCTGTATATGTATATGTATATGTGCTTTTATTTTATTGTTGTTTTGTTTCTTTTTTCTTTTTAAAATTTGTACCATTGAAATCTCCTGTATCTACCTCCCTCATTTCTCTATATATTCTTCTTTTACTCTTCTTATTTTTGTAACTTTTATTTAAATTCATCCCAATTTGTACTCAAATATTCTACCTATCACCTTAGATCAGTTATCCTTACACAATATTTTTCTTCATTATTATAATAACCTTACACTCCTACAGTATTCTTTTCCTACCTCCATTGTCAAAATTCATTTTATTGTTCTCTCTCTGGTCCTCCGTTCATCCTTCAACTCTTATAATGCATGGATCTACATTTGATGGTTGTTGAGCAATGATGTGTCCCTAGGTGTTCAATTATACTCTAGGTCTAGAGGGACTTAAATACAATAGAGTTTGGTTTGAGGGGCTTAATTTTTGGTGATAAATCAGTAATCTGTGGTTGTATTGGATTTGTATGTAAGTGCACAAAAAGAAAGAGAGAGTGATATTACCAATCTAAAAGAACAAACATGTATTTTCAGGCAACAAAATGGTCTAGGTTGGTTATATCTGAAAAATTATAATCTTGTTTAGTATTAATCTTGCTCCCATTTTGAAATGGGCAGTAGAATAAACTGGAGAAAATTGTCAAATCAAGTAATAGCATCTACCACTCAACAAAAAAAAGCAATGGAGCAGTCAGTGGGAAATCTAGAAGAGTCTTCCAAGTGCTATACAAATGCAATTGATAAACATCATTAATGAAAAGTGTGAAAACATAAAGAAAGACATAAGGGAGGAAGCCATAGCTAAAGAAGAGGAAACCATAAACAAGGTGATATGTGAAAAAGGGGAAGCCATAAAGCAGGTCAAAATTAAGGTTTTTCAAAGAAAAATGGATGAATTCATAGAACCCACAAACAAAAATGTGACTTAACTCATGGAGACAGAACAATACTTTGTTGAATCAGCAATGGGTGGGTCATCGAAGAGATAAGAACAGAAATCCAACAGTTTATGAAATTTAACAAAAAGGAGCCCACAAAATACCAGCTCCTTTGGGATATGGCAAAGGCATTATTCAGAAGAAAATTTATAAATGTGAATGCCTACAGTAACAAATTACAAATATCACAAGTCAACAATTTAATGTGTCACCTTACGCTCCTTGAAAAAGAGCAACAAACCAACCTTAATCCCATTAGAAGGAAGCAAACTATTAAAATCAAAGCAGAATTAAATTAATTGTAGTCCAAAAAAAACTATAGAAAGAATCAACAAAACAAGGAGTTTGTTCTTTGAAAAAAATTAACAAAATTGACAGAACCTTTGCAAATCTTACCATAAAAAGAAGAGAGCATACCGAAATGAACAAAATCACAAATGAAAATTGTAATATCACGACAGAAATTACCAACATCCAGACTAACATGAGGGAATATTTTTCAAAACTTAACACCAACAAATTTGAAAATCTAGAAGAAATGGATGAATTTCTAGCCTATATTAACAAACCCACACTGAACCAAGAAGAACTACCCCAACTAAACAGGCCTATTTCAAGCACTGAAATAGAAATGGCAATAAGAGACCTTCCACCGAAGAAAAGCCCAGGGCCAGATAGAGTCACAGCTGAATTCTACAAGGTCTTCAAAGCAGAGCTCACACCAATACTCCTCAAGCTCTTCAACGAAATTGAAAATGAAGGTTCTGTACCAAACTCATTCTATGAAGCCAGTATAACACACATCCCCAAACGAGACAGAGATTCATCAAAGAAAGAGAATATAGACTTATTTCTTTGGTGAACATCAATAAAAACTTCTCAACAAAATACTGGCCAACCATCTACAACAACTCATCAAAAAAATTAAACAGTATGATAAAACAGGATTCATCACAGGGAAACAAAGTTGGTTCAACGTACAAAAACCAATTAATATAATTCAACACATCAACCGGAGCAAGGACAAAAATCACAAGATTGTCTCAATAGATGCTGAAAAGACATTTGACAAGATCCAACATTCATTTATGTTAAAAGTTCTGGAAAAATTAGGAATCCATGGAACATTCATCAGTATAATAAAGGCTGCGTATGAAAAACTCACAGCTAATATTATACTTAATGACAGAAAGCTAAAGCCATTCCCATTAAAATAAGGAACGAGACAAGGATGCCCACTCTCTCCACTCCTCTTTAACATAGTATTAGAATTCCTAGCCAAAGCAATAAGGCAAGAAGCAAGCATAAAGGGGATCCAAATAGGGAAAGAGGAAGTAAAACTTTCCCTCTTTGCAGATGACATGATTCTGTATTGAAAGAATCCTATAGACTCCATTCCCAAGCTCCCTGAGTTGATTCGAAACTTTGGAAGGGTATCAGGCTATAAAATTAACCCTCAAAAATCAACTGCGTTCCCCTATGCCAACAGTGAGAGGATTGAGGCAACAATCAGGAAAGCAAGAACTTTTGCAGTAGCCTAAAAGAAAATAAAGTATCTAGGAATTCTCTTAACTAAGAATGTAAAGGATATGTTTGATGAAAAATTTAAAATTCTGAAAAAGGAAATTAAAACAGAACTGAGGAAATGGAAAAACCTCCCATGCTCCTAGATTGGAAGTATCAACATCATGAAAATGACAGTTTTGCCAAGGATAATCTACAAATTCAACAAAATACCCATCAATATCGCAATGTCGTTCTTTAAAGAAATAGAAGATGCAATCCAAAATTTCATATGGAATAATACAAGACACCGTATAGCAAAGACACTTTTTAGCAGAAAGAATAGCCCAGGAGGAATTTCAATACCAAACTTTAGACTCTATTACAGAGCTATAATTGTCAAAAGAGCTTGGTACAGTCAAAAAAACAGGCTTGAAGCCCAATAGAATAGAACTGAGGACCCAGATATTAAACCACAGACATATCGACACCTTATCTTTCACAAGGAAGCCAAAAAAATAGGAAGGTATAAAGACAGCCTCTTCAACAACTGGTGCTGGTAGAACTGGTTAAGCCCCTGCAGAAAACTAAAGTTGGATCCTTCTTTGTCACCCTGCACTAGAATTAATTCTAAACGGAAAAAAGACCTTGAAGTGAAAGCCGACACACTGAAAAGTTTAAAAGAAGGAATAGGAGATACAATAGGCCCGATTGGTAGAGGTCAAAACTTCCTTAATAAGGATAAAGAATCACAACAAATCAGAGAAAGGTGGGTAAGTGGGACTGCATTAAACTGCAGATCTTTGGTATTGCCAAGGACATAGCTAGTAAATTAATTAGGAAGCCTACATAATGGGAGAAGAACCATACAATCAACAAAGGCCTCATATCTAGAATGTATCAACAGCTCAAAAAATTGAATCACTCCAAAGCTAATCTCCAAAGTAACAACCATCCCATTAAAAGATGGGCCAAGACATAAAAAGCGTCTTCTCTGAAGAAGAAATAAATATGGCCTGTAGACACATGAAAAAATGTTCAACATCTCTGGTCATAAAAGAAATGCAAATCAAAACAACTCTTGGATGGCACCTCACCCCCATTAGAATGGCCAGGATCAAGAAAACTAATAACAACAGATGCTGGAGGGGATGTGGCTAGGAGGGATCTCTACTACACTGTTGGTGGGAGTGGAAACTTGTTCAACCACTATGGAAAGCAGTATGGCATTTTCTCAAAAGACTAAATATTGAGCTCCCCTATAACCCAGCAATTCCACTACTAAGCATCTACCCAATTTTCCAGAAACAAGGACATGCTAAATCCACTAGCACAATGATGTTCATTGCAGCACTATTTACCATAGCAAATGTATGGACCTAACCTAGATGTCCCTCAGTTGATGAGTGGATCAACAAGTTGTGGTATTTGTACACAATTGAATTCTATGCTGCTGTCAGAAAGAATGACATTGCCCCATTTGTTAGGAAATGGAAAGACTTAGAAAAAATCATATTAAGTGAAGTAAGCCAGACTCAAATGAACATAGGCTCAATGGTCTCACTCCTTTGTCATAATCAGTAGAAATCTCTGCTCTCCTAGCAGAGATTTGCGATAGAGCAAAACCTAGATATATAGTATGACACTAAATGAAAGGACCTCTAGGATATAGAAACAAAAGCCATATAATGAGCGATTGGTGTCCTTAATGTACTATGTTATCTCTCATCTCTTTTGCTGTCCCTTGGTTATCACATATTGTTATAGTATCTCACTTTGTTATCTGATATATTAAATTTATTTGTATTTGGATATTTGAAATTTGATAGGGAAGGGGAGAAAACCAAGACAGGTGGGGGTGTGGGGGGGGGAGGGAAATGGGTACCAAGACATGAAAAAGGGTATCAATTTATGTGAATTAATGCACCTTCTATCTGGCAAATATCATGTAACCCTTTTACTAATTACAATAAAAAAATAAAGACATAAAGAAATAAAGAAAGAAACAAAAGCCATATAATGAACGATTGGTGTCCTTAATGTACTATGTTATCTCTCATCTCTTTTGCTGTCCCTTGGTTATCACATATTGTTACAGTATCTCACTTTGTAATCTGATATATTGGATATATTTGTATTTGGTTATTTGAAATTGGATAGGGAAGGGGGAAAACAAGTTGAGGTTTGGGAGTGGGGTGGGAGGGACATGGGTACCAAGACATGAAAAAGGGTATCAATTTATGTGAATTAATGCACCTTCTATCTGGCAAATATCATGTAACCCTTATATTAATTACAATAAAATATATGAAAAAAATCTGGAGGTGGAACCGTGGCTTAAGTGATATATAGAGTGCAAGCCTTGACGGGCAAAAAAGCTCAGGGACAATGCCAAGGTCCTGAGTTCAAGTCCCAGGACTAACAGATGAGTTGAGGTGGGAAGTGGTAGAAAAGACATGCATTCTTTTGTCTTGCCTTTAGAGAAAATAATTCCTATCTATATGACACTTAGATAAGATCATGAAATCCTATTAAAAATAAACTCTTCTTTGTATTGTTTCAAACTATCCAGTGAAATGGCACATAGAACTGTGGGCAACATTAAGTCTCATTGTATGTGAAGAAAATTATTTTAAAATATGACAATAGTTAAGTTTTTGTTAGCACTTTCATTATGCCAAGCATTGACACTAACATTTTCTTTGCCCAGTTACTTTTAATGAAACTCCTAAAATCCTTAATCCCTAATGCAACTTGCCCCAGGCAACTTGACCTCAGGTTTGTCTAGAACAGTCATCACCAAAATTTCCCAATAGAGAGTGGACCAGGGAGAAGACAGGAAAGAGTGAAATCCATCAATGTCATTCAGAAAACATGGTCTTCCATTTTTATCTCAGACACATGAAGTCCCTTAGTGAATTGCATATCTGCTTCCAGTCCTCTTTCCTTTGCAAAGTCATATTCTACAAAGAAACTAATTGATGGCAAAGAATACAGCTGAAAGTGGATCTGTGGCTCAAGTCGTACAGCTCGAGCCTTGAAAAAACTCAACAACAGTGCTCAGGCTCTGAGTTCAAGCCCTAGGACTGGTAAGACCAACTAACCAAACAATACAGTACTAGATGACACTGATCTAGATGCATTGTACTTATGAACAGACACATGGAATTGAAATCTCTTTGTGCACGTACTTAAAGATAATATTTTTAAAGTCCTTTCCTAATAAAAAGTAATAATAAGGCCAGGCATGGGCATCTTGTACCTGTAATCCTAGCTACTAAAGAGACTGAAATCTGAGGATCACACTTCAAAGCTAGTCCTGATAAGAAAGTCCATGAGATTCCCTACAAAAATAAAGCTGGAAATAGAGCGTTGGCATTGAGTGATAAAGCTAAGGGAAAGCTACCAGGCCCTGGGTTCAAGTCCCATTACCAGCATAAAAAAATCAAGTAATAAATGGAAAAAAGATACATTCTCAATTAGAATTTTATATGAATAAAATAGAGATGGTAGCCTGGATTCTGAGAAACAGTCTGAAGACCAAGTTCTTAGACCTGCAGGAATGACCATCTTACCAAAAAAGACACATAATATTTTAAACACAAATTACAGACATAAATTCCATATATATAAGAGAAAGTACTACCTCAGATGCAATTGACCACAATCCTTGTATTTGAACTGTATAACTAAGGTTTCAGATAAAATTTTATGGAAGACCCATAAATCAATCAACTGATCAATCAATCTAGTTGGGTACTGTTGACTCAAGCCAGTCATCCTACCTATTCAGGAAGGCTAAAATCATGAAAATCAAAGTTCAAAGCAAGCCCAGGCATTAAAGTCTGTGAGATCTTTATCACTGATTAACTACTAAAGATCCAGAAATACAGCAGGGACTGAAGTGGTAGAGTGTCAGTCTTTAAAGAAAAAGCTAAGAGTCTGTACCCAAGCACTAAGTTTTAAGGAAGAGAGAAGGAAGAAGATGGGGGGGGCATCTGGGCCTTAGGAACTTTGTGATTTAAAGGAATTTCTGTGTTACTGTGTACTTTTCCAGTTAAATAATAATAATAATAAAGACAAACATGATAACATGTCAAATTACTTCATTTCAAAGCTAACTTCCCTGAGTCTTCTTTTCTTATTGTTTGATTCACATTAAAAGGAGTTTAAAATAAACAATATTTTTAGCTAGCCAAGCCATTACATTCCTCACCCACACACACACACCGCCCTTTTCAATACATTTAATTTGGCTGCTATTAAATATAAAAAACAAAGCATAGTACTCAATATTTTTCTTCTTACTAGAAGTACAATAAGTAAGTAATTGGTTTAAAGTATCAACACATAAGTCAATTCCAGAACATGAAGAGCTGTAACTATTTAGGAATCTCTTGTAGGCATAGAGGAATTAAAATGACCCAAAGTTGTACTTATGTCTCTCAAAAACAAAATCCCAACACAAAAGTACAAAAGACGGTCCAGGAGTGTGGTCTAGAAGTGGTGTACTTGCCTACCATGCTCGAAGCCCTGGGTTTCATTCCTCAGTAGAACATACACAGAAAATGCCACAAGTGTTGCTGTGGCTCAAGTGGTGGAACATTAACCTTGAGAAAGGAAATGGGAATCCTATTTTTTCAACTATCAAAGCAAGGAATACTCAATTTTTTTTTGCCAATCCTGGGCTTGAGCTCAGGGCCTGAGCACTGTCCTTGGACTTTCTCAAGGCTAGAGCTCTACCACTTGAGCCTCAGCACCACTTCTGGCTTTTTTTCTATGTATGTGGTACCAAGGAATTGAACCCGGGTCTTGGTCCAGGCTGTGCAAAGTACTCTACCACTAGGCTAAACTCCTGGCCATGACACTCAAATTTTTATAGATAAATGTTTTTAATAAAGAATCCCACAATGCAAATAAGCATTTTTGCAGTTTATAAAGTAGAAATATGGGAGATAAGAACGATGAATCATGGCAACTGTTTCCCCCCCACCAAAAAAAAATCTTAAAATTCCACTCTGAAATAAACATCTTGGTTAAAAAGTTAAGTCAAGGGTTTTATACCCTTTGGTTCACAGCATTGCTAAAAAAGAAGCATTGTATCTTTTCTTGTTTGTTTTAGGATTTTTTTTCCTGAAAGTATATTGTTTCACACAGGGCTTGAAATATAAAACTTTTATTCCACTGAGCAAATAGACACCGTGTGTGTGTGTGTGTGTGTGTGTGTGTGTGTGTGTGTGTGTGTGTGTGTGCCTGCACAACCTGATTTAAAGGGAGGGGTAATCTCCTAAGAACAATAATGAATCACATAGTAGCTTAAACAATCCATGGAACCATCCATCCAGAATTTCCTTGAAATTCATCAGCTGTTGTTGCTTAGACAACCTGGACTGGGGTTCCATAAATCACAAATAAGATACTCTCCTGAATGATTTCCTATCCGGAAATTTCTCCAACAGGCAATTCCCTAAGTTAACCTAATTGGATTTTCTTAAAATGCAAAGCAATGAAGTTATTGAGAGAAGAAAAACAAAATAAATGACTCCATGCAAAACCCAAAGTCTGGCACTCAGTGGATCCATCAAAACAGATGGCACCAATTCTAACACAGTAATAACTTACAAAGGAATGGTAAATTGATACTGAATGGGAACATTGGATAAATGTATCCTGAAATCAGGCTGTACTTGTTTTACGTACAGTTTTTATTTCTATATTTTAATTTTCCCATGTAGCATGTCACATATTAAATTGGCAATGAAGGCTTGGATATTTTATTTTTGCAAGAATAAAGACAGATGTAAACTCATTTAAATAATACTATTAATTCCTCAGTGAAAAAAAGCAAACAAACAGTGATTGGTGGAATGAAAGAGGTTGGGGTTATTTCTTCAGGCATATTCTCCAGTTTTTTTTAACTTAAAGGTGTTTAAAAGTCCCCAAGTTTCAATGGAGCTGCATTTGCATTCCTGCAGTCTGGGTGAGGGTAGAGGCAGGGAAGCCAGAATTGACCAGGCTGCTGAGCCGGGAGGACTGACTGGTCTCCGCTTTGTGTCTGGATTTTAATAACCACTGCAGAGGGCAGGTGTTCTTCAGGTGAGAAGTTTATCAGCCCAGGGGCTCTTACAAAAGCTCCACACTAAAGAATGGCCACACAGGGAGCAAAACCCAACCCCACTCTGTCATCAGATTTCTGCTTGGGATTAGAGAAGTCTTTTAAACAGCAGACATGTTTCCTTAGTGCTTGTGCATGCTCACTTGTATTGCTTCCTTTAGTAGCTATTGAACTGAATGGAGGTGGAGGGGAGGAACCTACAACAAGAATTTCCTTAGCAACCCTGAAAGGTCCTCAAAGCACTTTCCTCCCCCAGAATTTTTTCTAATACTTTCTCTATTAATTTCATCTCTGTGGCCTTCTCATCATGAAGCAAATATTTTTTACAAATGTGCAAAATGCTGGCTCACTCACCAAAAAGAGGAAAAATAAAAAAGACCCATTGGAAGAAACACATTACTAATGAGTCCTAAAATTTTATTCCCACGGTCAGTTCCTAAGAAGTTCAACAATTCTAAAGCCTGTGTGCACATGTCAAGTGTCCACAAACTGAGTAGCATTTTTTTAATAATTAATTGCCATTCAGGAAAAATAATACTTTGTTTGAGTTTTGGTTTAGTTTTAGTGTTTCTTGTTTTGGGATGTATGTGTGCATGAGTGTGTGTGTGTGTGTGTGTGTTTGTGTGTGTGTGTGAGAGCGAGAGAGAAAAAGAGAGAGGATCTTGCAAAACAACCTAGGGTACTTTGATCTTTCTTACTTCCTGCCTCCAAAATGCTGTGATTATAAGCATGCACTACTTCATGCAGCTTTAAATATACATATATGTATATGTATGTATATATAATACACAACCTTATTTTAATAGTATATATGAACTTTTAATACTTTTAATAATAATGTATATAACCCCCCTCTATT
Source organism: Megascapheus bottae (assembly GCF_031878675.1). Classification (NCBI taxonomy): domain Eukaryota; kingdom Metazoa; phylum Chordata; class Mammalia; order Rodentia; family Geomyidae; genus Megascapheus; species Megascapheus bottae. Next base: position 7,365,860 of record NC_143543.1, read on the forward strand.
TTGCCAGTCCCAGTTTGAACTCAGGGCCTGAGCACTCTCCTTGGGCTTTCTCAAGGCTAGAGCTCCACCACCTGAGCCACAGAACCAGTTCCAGCTATTTTTCTATGTGGTACCGAGGAATGGAACTCAGGTCTTCATATGTGCTAGGCAAGCACTGTACCACTAGGACAAATTTCCAGCCCTATATAACCTTTGTTTATGTATAATATATAAAGTATATATAGTATATCTAATATAAATAAAGTTAAATATCAGATTACATATGCAGTGTGTTAAGTTTCATACATGTATATATATATAAAATATAATGTAATGTAAATATGATATATATTATATAATATATATAATATAAAATGTAATATAAATATATAACATAAAATATATTATAAATGTAATGATATAACATAATGCATATGTATAATATATATGCATAAATAAAATTATTTATATTATATCCCAGTCCTTTGTTTCAGTTTGTTTAGCTTTTGTTGTTGTTGTTATTTTTTAATGTGCTAGTTCTAGGGCCTGTGTTCTGTCCCTGAGATTTCTTTTTCTCCCTCAAGGCTGATGCTCTACCACTTGAGCTGTACCTCCACTTCTGGCTATTTTGCTGGTTCATTGGAGACAAAAGAATCATGGATTTACTGTCCAGGTTGGCTTTGAACTTTGGCCCTTAGATCTCAGCTTCCTGAATAGGATGAGGGGTGGGGGTGGGGAGGGGGGAAATGATGACTAAGACATGAAAAAGAGTACCAATGTTTGTGAATTAATGCACCTTCTATGTGACGAATATAATGTAACCCTTCTATTAATTACAATAAAAATATATGAAAAAAATAATCATGGACCTTACTATCCAGGCTGTATTTGAACTTTGGTTTTTAGATCTCAGCTTCCTAAAAAACTAAGACTGCAAGTGTAAGGCCCCTTTTAAAGAATAGTACTTAGGGCCATGAGTGTAGCCTAGTGGTAAGTGTGCTTGGTACCACATACTAAGAAAAAGCCAGAAGTGGCACAGTCCCACATGGGTAGAAAACTAACAAAAGAAAAGAAGAGAGAAGAAAAGAAAAGAATAGTACTTATTCTGATCACTATCCATGATGATGAATAATATTATGATTGCTATTCCTATAATGGTAAATATATTAAAAGCCTGTTTCTAAAAGGCAATATTCTTGTTCTATGTGATCTTTAGATACTCCACTATTACATTTTACATATTATATATGTAATGTAACATATATATTATATTATTTTTAAAAAATTAATATTTAGTACTTCTATTTATTAACACTGGTATATATAGTTTGACTTTCCTCTTAAATAAAGTATATGGGTTTCCATTCTGACAGCTTGGGCTCAGATTCATACTGTATATTATGTATGGCCTACTACAATTTGCTGTGCCTGAAGTAAACAATTCTGACTTGCAGATAAGTGTTTTTGTTTGGTTTGCCAAACAAAATACCAGGATGTGGACACTGTCTAGCTTTTTCACTCAAGGCTGATGCTCTACTATTTAAACCATAGCTCCAGTTCCAGCTTTGCCGTAGTTCATCGGAAATAAGAGTCTCATGGACTTCGGGACTGGGAGTTTTGCCTACTGGTAAAATGCTTGCCTAGCATGTATGAAGGCCTGGGTTAAATTCCTATGTATCACAGCACAGAAAAGGCTGGAAGTGGTGCTGTGGCTCAAGTGGTAGAGCCCTAGCCTTGAGAAAGCCCAAGGATATTGGTCAGGCCTTGAGTCCAAGACCAAGGACTGGCAAAGAAAAAGAATGAAGGAGAAAAAGAAAGAAAGAAAGAAAGAAAGAAAGGGAGAAATAAAGGAAGGAAGAAAGAAAGAAAGACAGAATGAAAGAAAGGAAGAAAGAAAAAAGAAATTCACATGGGTTTCTTAACTGAGCTGCCCTGAGCCATGAGCCTCAGAACTTAGATTGCTGAGTAGCTGGGATTACAGGCGAGAACCATCAGTTCCTGTGTTGTGTGGATTTTATGGATTTCTCCCCTCCCTGATTCAGATGACAGATTGAGCATCTCCAAAAGACCCATGACTACATGTCAAACTCTAATAAACTCAGGGTACAAACATGTGATAGAGAACTAGATCTCACTTGTGATATAAAGGAGCAAAGCAGGAGAAAAATGACTTGTACTCAACCTAACACAGGTTTAAATTCATGCACAGATGCTTAAACATCTAAATAACCTTGGACAGGTTATTTTACACTTCTCTAGCTTCTTGAAATAAAATCAATAAAATGGAGTTACTGCTGGTTTTAAGGTCATGACAATACAAAATAATGCTTCAGTTCAACCCTGCTCTGACATTTTTAAAAAAAAAATTAAACTTAAGAATCCCAGTATGAATCATTCTGTATCTAGAGTCCTTTATTTGCAACATGAGGATATTCATATGATTTCTCAAAGGATTTTCTATCAATAGGTGCTGGAAATTATATTGCAGCAGCAGCAGCAGCAAAACCATTCAATTACTTTCTCAGGCAAATGCTTCTGACCACTTCTTTCTACACTGGCAATTTCAGGGGAATTTTCACTGAAAGTGAGGATTGACCACATAGCCAAAATGCTCATTCTTTTCTACCATTTTTTGGGCTTTTTCTTGTCTGGTCTCTTTGCTTCCTTGCTTGATTTGTGGGTTATGGGGTTTGAACTCTGGGTCCCATCCCTGAACCCTTCAGCTCATGGCTAATGCCCTACCCCTGGAGCCACAGCCCAACTTCCCAGTTTTCTAATGATTCCATGGAGGTGAGAGTCTCATGTCCTGTAGTTGCCAGGCTGGCTTTGAACTGCAGTCCTCAGACCTCGGCCTTCTGAGGAGCTACGATGTTCAGACTTGAGACACCCCTCCTCAAACCGACTTTTCTCCTCCCTCCTCCCCCAACTCATTTCTCTCCATCTTGTACTTTATGACATAAATACACAAGGTGAGCAACCTCGCTGGAAACATCAATTCTACCTTGTGTTTCCTAAAGATAGCTGAGGGAGTGTATGGCATGGTATTGGGGCATCCTCCTACAGTTAATTTTTGGAACTGCTTAGGAACCTCTGTTGGGCAGGGTCTTCACACACTGAGCCCTACCCTCCTCTCACAAGTTATCACCAACCCAATTCAACAGACAGGGAAGGCAGGAGCACTATGGCCCTCAGGGCTCTAGGATCATCTCAGCTATGCGGAAAGCCTGAACAAGCGGATCTCAGTCAGCTTTGTCTCGGAATGTGGTCCCAAGGAATGAGATCCAGCCTGGCAAGCACTCTGTTGCACTGGGCCAAATGACTGGAGCCTCTCTTTCCTTGCGTACTTGTTGGTTTCTTTTGGTTGTGGTTACAGTTTTCTTTGTTTTTCCTTTGGTGTTCCTGTTTTTCTGTTTAAGGTTTTGGTGGGAGGAGTCATTCACTTTTTGGTTTTTGGTTTCACTTGGGGTGTGGTGTGTCACGGCTTTCTTTTTGCTTTGTTTTGGCTTTTGTTTTTGGAAGATGCTCTTGTGTTTTGCATGTCTCTTCTGGACTGTGATCTTCCTATTCACCCTTTCCCCAGAGCTGAGATGACAGGCTAGAGAGCCCCTGGCTTACCAGTTGGTTGAGTTCGGATGGCGCCAACTGGTGAGCCGGGTTCTCGGGTGCAGAGTTCCCAACACCTGGAAAGGCTCTCCACTCACTGAAATGGGTTGCCCCTGTGAAAAACAGGCCTGACAGGAAATTGCAGAGTGCCATTGGGGTATCTCCAGATAAGGGAACCCTTGGCGACATTCCAAAAGCTCACACTCACACTGTCCAGGTCAAGGAAGACCCTACCAGGTCCAGAGGCATCTCCATGTAGTGAGACATAAGTGGAGAAGTGGTGAACAGACTGTCATAGGTGTTGGATTTCATAGTTAAGAGAAGAAAGAGGTCCTGAGATTCATCCATGGGGAGGTCTCTCCCTACTGCCGAGTCCCTACAGACTCCTACAGCCCAGGTGGAAGAACCTTTGGCACTGAGCTCCCAGTAATGTTTCCCTGAACTTAAGACCTGGGCCCCCAAGGCTTTCAAGTCGATGGAGTGTTCAGCAGGATACCCAAGCGCTTCTCCACGGGCAGCTCCAACCTCTTGCGAAGGAGCTGGTGACTCATCATGATTGCCAGCAGACTCTTGCAAGGAAATGCCCACTCGGTACCTGTTGAGCCTCTCCAGTACTCCAGGGACTGGAAGAGCATGGAGCTGTGGCATCAGAGGGCCAGGCATGAAGGCCAGCACTTCCTTACAGCTCTCCAGTGTTAAGTCGACACCCCAGAGAAGTTCCAGGTCTGGCTTGTGGTATGTCTTGATCAGCTCCTGGTAGGTTTCTCTGAGCTGGTGCCTCTTCTGAATCATCTGGGTCTCCATTTGGCTGAGTTGCCCTAAAACCTGTCTTCCTTGGCTGAGAAGTCTCTCTGAATGCTGCTTTTCCTCATCGTGGCATTCCAGATCCAGCACTGAAAAACCTCCCTGTTGGTCCCTCAGTACAGGTTCACATAGCAAACCCACTGGACGATGAGTCTCCTGTTCTTGTGGATGTTCCTCTGGTTTTCTTGTAACTTGTTTCAGATGGTGGACATCAGCTTGCAAATGGCCTCCCGCTGCTCTTCAGCAGCCCTTTCCATGGGCTGGCGACTGTGAGACACATGCTCCTGAGAGCTGTAGCACTGCACACAGAGCAGGTCCTTGTCGACCTGGCAGAAGATGGACCTTGTCTCCTTGTGTGAGCCACACTTGTGTTCCTCTGAGCTCAGGAATCGCCAGAGGTTAGCTTTTCTGGCAAAGGCCACCAGGCTATTCAGAAGGACGTCAGACTTTAGTTCCCCCTGATGGGTGGGTTGGTGGCAGGCAGGGCAGGTTCCTGGGGGGGGGTCTGCCTTTCTTCCCAGGACAGGGAGAGAGAAGGTCAACAGAAACTGTGGCCGCAGTCTATGGTGACTGAGTCTAGGAAGATATTTCTGCAGACGGCGCAGCTCAGCTCCTTCTGGAAGGCTTGTAGAGGTTCACCATCCATGGTTGAAACCGGTGAGCTGGGCGTCGCTGGCTCGCACAGCTGATCTTAGCTACTCAGGGGAGGGGGGCTGGGATCTGAAGGTCCAGCTTCCCAGCCTGCCTGTGTAAGAAATTGTGCCTGACCGACCACCTTCTCTCCTCCCTCCGATCCACCACCTGGTAGTCAGGGGCGGCGCTGTCGCTCCAGTGGTACAGCGCTAGCCCAGAGCCTAGAGGGCCTCAGGGGTAGCCCCCAGGCCAGGTGCTAGCCCCACAACCGACCGAGACCGACTGACTGACCGACTGACCAAGAGACCGACAGACCGACAGACCGACTGATCGACAGATCGAACGAACCACGGACCCACCAAGTGAGCGCATAAAAGACCAAAGCTAAGATGAACAAGAATGAAAAGAGCAGATCCTACAACTCTCACACTCAGAGGAGCTATCTAAGCTCCCAACACATAAAGTCTCGCTGGGGTGGCCCTTCCTCCGAGAGACCTGAGAGGGTGAATACCACTCTTATTTATGCTGAGAGGGGCGGAAACCCCAGAAGTGCTTGAAACCATGCACCTGTGCCAGGCAACTTTATTTACATATCAATAGGCGCTGGAATTTACGTTGCAGCAGCAGCAGCCACACCTTTCAATTCCTTTTTCAGGCAAATGCTTCTGACCACTTCTTTCTACACTGGCCATTTCAGGGGAATTTTCACTGAAAGTGAGGTTTGACCCCATGGCCAAAAGGCTCTTTCTTTTCTTCCCTTTTTTGGCCTTTTCCTTGTCTGGTTTCTTTGCTTCCTTACTTGCTTTGTGGGTTATGGGGTTTGAACTCTGGGCCCCATCCCTGAACTCTTCAGCTCATGGCTACTGCCCTACCCCTGGAGTCACAGCCCAACTTCCCAGTTTTCTAATGATTCCTTGGAGGTGAGAGTCTCATGTCCTGTACTTGCCAGGTTGGCTTTGAACTGCAGTACTCAGACCTAGACCTTCTGAGGAGCTAGGATGTTCAGACTTGAGACACCCATCCCCAAACCGACTTTTTTCCTCCCTCCTCCCCCAACTCATTTCTCTCCATCTTGTCCTTTATGACTTAACAACACAAGGTGGGCAAGCTCGCTGGAAACATCCATCCTACCTTGTGTTTCCTAAAGATAGCTGAGGGAGTGTATGGTATGGTATTGGGCATCCTACTACAGTTAATCTTTGGAACTGCTTAGGAACCTCTGTTGGGCAGGGTCATCACACCTTGAGCCTGCCCACCTCTCACAACTTATCACCATCCCAACTCAACAGACAGGGAAGGCAGGAGCACTATGGCCCTCAGGGCACTAGGGTCATCTCAGCTATGGGGAAAGCCTGAACAGGAGGATCTCAGTCAGTGTTTTCTAGGAATGTGGTCCCAAGGAATAGGATCCAGCGAGGCAAGCAATCCGTTGCACTGATCCAAATGACCAGAGCCTGTCTTTCCTTGCGTACTTGTTAGTTTCATTTGGTTGTGGTTATGGTTTTCTTTGTTTTTACTTTGGTGTTCCTGTTTTTCTGTTTAGGCTTTTTGGGGGGAGGCGTCGTTCACTTTTTGGTTCTTGGTTTCATTTGGGGTGGGGTGTGATGTTGCTTTGTTGTTGCTTTGTTTTGGCTTTTGTTTTTGGAAGATGCTCTTGTGTTTTGGCATGGTCTCTTCTGAAATGTGATCTTCCTGTTTGCCAAGCAGGATACATAAATCAAGTTCTTTTTGCTTACAGAATATTGCAGTTGGGTTGTCATGGAAGGAGTACTAGAAACAATTAACAATTCTTTCAAGTTACTGTGTATTACAGTTAATAAGTTCTTTTAGTTTATTACTTAATTCTTTCAGCTTACAGAATCTTATGGTTTCTACATGTCATAGCAACAGCTGTTTGGTCCCCAGCATCTCCTCCCTCTTTATTTAATTTACTAAAGGGCCAAATATTGTTATAATACAGGTGGAAGCAGCTATAAGCAAAACCATATCTTAAACAAATCAATGTTTTAAGCACGATTGATATTAACACATCCCCCTGGAAAGCTTTCCAGGATCCTTTTTGAGGGGAGAGGAGTTTTTTATCCGGATCCCACCCCTATGCAGATGGGTTTGCTTCCATGAGCCCGACCGGCACTTTTGAATTGATCCCAAGACAGTAGACACCACTCGGTTCTACCCTTCCATAGGTGCTGATGGCCTTCATCTAGCTGGTTCGGGTTCCGGCTCCCTTTGTAGAACTGATGTTCTTTGTTGATCTACTTGGGTAGTAGGAGATGGTGGCCTACGCGCCTTCACCTGCCTCTTGAGTGGCCAAATCTAGCCTATGATAATGAATTTGAAGGGGTTTATGCCAGGGAGTCAATTAGGTGTTTTATAAAGCTCATGATTCTATTGAATATGCATGGTCCTATGGATACAATAATCAATGTACCAAACAAAGGACCTAGGAGGGGAAGGAGGTAAGGCAGCATTCCATTTAATCCAGTCCAAAAGGGGTTATCAGACAATTCTCAGTAATGTTTGATCAAGTCCTCCTGGAGGTTCTTAATCTTGTCTCACACAATACCGGACTTGTTTGCATTAAAGCAGCACTGCTCCTATAAAGCTAAACAAATTCCTCCCTGTTTTGTGGTGAGCAGATCTAATCCTCTTCTATTCTGAAGAACTACCACAGCCAGGGAGTCAATCTGATCCTGAAGGTCACTAATAGTGCTGGATCATACCTGAACATCCTCTATTAACTGATTGGACTATTCGGTTTAAGAGAGTAGTGACACTCCCAATCCTGCCATTCCTGCACCCCAGGCTGCAGTGATTCCCAATCCTGCCAGGAGGGGAATGAAAGAAGCCCGCTTATGTCTTCCTCCTACCATTTCTACTCTGGGAATTGGCAGAAATTCACTTCCAGGAATAATGTCTACATCTGGGATCAGTGAAGCAAGTACACAAACTCGAATCCATTTTACAGGGAGTTGGGTAAAGGCCTGGTTGCCTCCACAGACAAATACTTTTCCAACAGGAGGGCAAAGGGAAATAGTAGGAGAAGAGTAATTAATTACTGCTAAACAATTGCTAAAAGAAATTACTCCTACATGTATATAAAAGATATTATTCTGAGATTGACTAAAAAAGCACAAAGAATTAATAGGCAGAATTAATAGGGCTAAGGGAATTATTGCTTGGAATGGCAATCAGGATTGTTGTGCCCACATGGCAATCAAAGGGGTTGTCAAAAAGGGAAAGTAGGAGGGTTTCTTTATCTAGTAGAGGTCTGTGTCCTCCGATGATGACAGCAGCAACAGCAAGACCGACAATTGTAGGATTCACAGCAGTTTTGACGATTTTCTAGAATAGAAGAAAGGGTTTTTGTTCTCAGAGAGCTAGCCTTCCCTGGAAGGTGAGTTATCAATAGGCTTTACGAGTCCTTCTGGGAGCCAACAAGCAGTGCCTTCTTTATTAACAAATATATAGGCTGATCCTCTTCCCCAGATCAGCACTGGGTCTGGGCCCTTCCATTGGGAAGTCAGAGGATCCTTCCACATAACAGTTGCATAATTATTAATAGTTTGGGGGTACCAAAGGCGATCAGCTGCAGATTTTTCATTAATATCCAGTGTTAAAAAATTAATAACAAATAGAGCATGATGAATATTTTCGGAGTTCCTTTTTTGGGAGAAAAATTTTGTGTTCATAACTTTTGAAAAGTATTTTTAAGGGTTTGATGAGCTTATTCAACATTTCCTTGACCTTGAGGATTGTAGGGAATACCAGTGATGTGTTTTATTTGCATCTGGCGACAGAAATGTTGAAAATTTATGCCAGTATATCAAGGGCCATTATCAGTCTTAATAATCTTAGGCTTTCCCATAACTGCCATGTAATTAAGTACATGGGCGATTACATTTTTGGAGGCCTCACCAGAATGTGGTGTGGCAAAACTAAATCCACTAAAGGTGTCTACAGTAACATGAAGATATTTTCCAGTACTAAAAAAAGTTAACCTGAGTAACATCCATTTGCCACAATTCATTAGGAGCCAATCCTCAGGGATTAACACACAAAAGGGGTATTGGCAACAGGGTAATACAATTTTGGCACTGTTTAACAATTTGCCGTGCCTGCTCTCTGGTGATTTTAAAAAGAAGATGAAGGGTCTGGACATTAAGGTGATGTAGCAAATGAGCTTCTCTGGCCTGGGCAATTGGATCATTTTTAGCTAAAAGTACCAATTGAGTAGCTTGGTCTATTGTTTCATTGCCCTTTGTCAAAGGTCCATGGAGGCCAGATGTCGCCTTTAAAGAAGGGGCAACTTCTAGTTTGAATATATCTTTGAAATATATTGAGAAAAATAGGGGAGCAGCATTTGTATTTGGCTTATTAAAAAGCACTGTTTCAAACAATGGTATAGAATGAGCAATACAGGCACTATCAGTGTACAGATTAAAAGAAGAAGTATGTAACTGAGCATAAACTTTTAAGACTGCAGACAACTCAACCAACTGGGCAGAACAATAGGGGGACTTTAAGGAAGTAATTTTGCCATTAATAGAAAAGGCAGCTTGTCCATTGGAGGAGCCATCTGTGAACACAAGGGAGGCATTAGGAAGGGGCTTTTGGAAGGTCTATACAGGGAAGGTAATGGGTTGATATCGCAAAAACTGAAGAAGTTTATCAGCAGGATAATGATTATCAAAAGTGCATAAGAAGGAAATGCAGGAAACAACCCAATCATCATCATTTTGAATTAACCATTGAATTTGGGAGGGAGTATATGGTAAAATTCTTTTATCTGGGTCTTTGCCAAAATTTTTTCTGCTTTGTTCCCTTCCTACTTTAATTAGCTCCATCACCCACATAGTGTAGGGTGCAAGGACTTTAGCTGGTGCAGCAGGTGTACCCAATAAATGGGTTCTTTCTGCCAAAAGACTCCAGTGGGTGTGAAACTAGATGCACAAATGACACACTGTAAGGGTAGGTGATAAATAACAAAGGTAATTTGGTGGTTAGAAATGGCTGCCTGTACTTTGGAGAGAGCTTCTTGAGCAGGAGCATCCAAAGAGTATTTAGAAAGGGGGTCAGAATCTCTTCTAAGGCTATCAAACAAGGGTTTAATCTCACCCGTGGTCAGTTTAAGATAGGGGCGGAGCCAGTTGATGTCACCTAAGTGTTTTTGGAAATCATTTAAGGTTTTAAGATGATTAATCTTAAGTTGAATTTTTGGGATAATATTTTATTGGAAAAAAAGCTCAAAGCCTAAAAGTAGATATGGAGGTTTTAACTGAATCTTATCTGGTGCAAATTGAAGACCTGCACTGGTAAAAGAATTTGATAGTTGCTGAGAAAAATGGAGAAGGCAATCAGCATCTGGTCCAGCATGTAGAATATCATCCATATAATGAATTACATAGAGAGAGGGATCCTTTAATCTGAATGGATCTATAATTGGAGCAACAAATTTTTGACATAATGTAGGGCTATTGGCCATACCCTGGGGCAAAACTTTCCACTGAAACCTAGGCACAGGGCCTTTAAAATTCACTACAGGTAGACTGAATGCAAAGTATTGGCGATCCTCTGAATGGAGAGGGATGGTGAAAAAGCAATTCTTTAAATCAAAAACAACTGTATAATATCTCTTGGGAATGGCAACTGGAGTAGGAAACCCAGGTTGAAGAGCACCCATGGGAATCATGGCCTTATTAATTCCCTAAGATCTTGAAGAAGTCTCCACTTTCCTGATTTCTTTTTTATTACAAAAATGGGTGTGTTCCAAGGAGAAGTAGTAGATTCAATGTGGCATGCAGCAAGCTGTTTCTGTACTAATGCTGTGTCTACAGCCAACTTTTCAATTGTTAGAGGCCACTGATCAACCCACACAGGCTCTGTCCTTTTCCAAGAAATTTGTCTGCATGGAGTACAGGCATGTCAATGGCCACTAAGGAAAAATTTTATATCCTATGCCAGCGTGATCAGCCTTAGCATCCATCTGGATGGGTGCCATAAGACCCTGAGAATTCTTTCCCATCCCTTGACCTGTGCGATATCCTTGATTAAGTATCTGTTGAGTAATTAACTCATTGTGGCTGCACATAATGAATCCCATCTGAGAAAGAATATCTCTGCCCCATAAGTTAACTGGGAGTCCAGTGACCACATAAGGCTGCACCGTGTCTTTGTTTCATTCCTCGTCTTCCCACAAAATAATTTTAGAACTTTGAAGAGGGTTAGAAGTCTGTCCTATTCCTTTTAAGTGAGTCATAGCAGGGTTAAGGGGACAGGCTGACGGCCAATCCCTATTGGAGATGATAGTAGCATCTACTCCTGTATCAACTATGCCCTCAAAAATCTTTCCATCTAATTTTACCTTCAATAAAGGTTTCTTATGTGTAATTTCCTGTACCCAATAGGTAGCTGAGGAACCAAAATTATGAGTGCCTCTCCGGCATTCATCACTGGGTTTATTAGTAATGAGAAGCAGCAATACCAATAGAGCAATCCTCTGGCCAAGGAAAATAGTTATAGGTCCTTGAGAAGCAGTTGCCACTATTTTGATTTCCCCAGTATAATCACTATCAATAATGCTTGGTGAAATATTAAGACCCAAGTTGGTGGAGCTTCCGTGTCCCAAAATTAAGCCAAATGTGTTTGGGGGCAAAGGGCCAAAAATTCCAGTGGAAAGGATCTGAGTCCCAGAATCAGGAGTCAATATTGAGTGGCAGGTGGCAGAGAGGTCCAGTCCTGCACTACCTGACGTTGCTCACACGAGGGAGATGACATTAGATGAGCTGGAGATTGGGGGACGAACTTGAGAGCCCCAGGGTTCAATCCCAGTGTTGGCTTGGGGCCCTGGGGTTGGCCCCTCATCAAGTTTCCCTGCTTCGGGGAAACGGTTTTCCCTGGTTATCAGTTTTGGACTTACACTCTGAGGCCCAATGTTTTCCTCGTTTGCCTCGGGGACAAATTGATGAAGGGGGAGTCTACTCTGCCCTATGGGGTGTGCATTCTTTCAAAAAACGACCAGGCTTTTTGCAGTTAAAGCATGTCTTAGCCTTGGGTCCCTGGGTAAAATCTTTGAAGGCGGCTCCAATAGCCAATCCAATATTACATGAGGCTGGGTCAACATCAGCACAATGTCTGATATAATCAGAAAGAGTTTTGCCACGGCGAAGAGGAGGTATTGCAGCCTGACAGGCAGAATTGGCATTCTCAAAGGTAAGATGTCTAATGAGTTCATTATCTTTCTCTTTGCACCCTATAAATCGCTCCACAGCCTCAGTAAGGCAACCAACAAATTCACTGAATGGCTTCTGGGATACCTAACGAATTTTTTTGCTATGGAAGAAACAGCCGACCCTTGAGGAAGGAGGCTCTTCCATGCCTGAAGGGCTGCATGCTGAATTTGAACAAGTAGCCCTGGGGGAAATTTGGCTTGCTTTTCATTGTTATTATAGGGGCTTTGTCCTAATAATTTAGTTAGGGTCCATGTCTTAGACGGACCTATAGCAGTTTTATTGCAACGTGCAATGTCCTGACATCTTTCAGCATAATCAGCCTTCCATGAAAGATATTGGCTTCTACTAAGTGCAGCTTTAGCTAGCATTCCCCAGGTATTTACTGTAAGCTGGTCTTCACTCATGGATTCTAAAAGAGAGAGAGTAAAGGGGGCAACTGGGCCATACATGGAGACAGAGCTTTTAAGTTCCTTAATATATTTGAATTTTAAGGGACGATATTTTGGGACTTTAATAATTAGGGGGTTATTTTCTTCCTCTTTTACAGAGGTTTCTGCTTCTTTACTACCTGGCTCCCTTTCCTCCCCATCTTCTTCCTCCTTTTCTTTCCCTTCACTGTGTCCTTGGTTTTCTGTTTTATTAGGTGGGGCTCTTGGCTGACTTTACCTGAGATCTAGTTACGGGAAAGGAATGAAGATTTCATCTATCCTATGTCTTAGCTTTCAGTGAGGTATTGGATGAGGAACTTATTTCTATATCTAGTTCTCAAGGCTGTTTAAACAAGGCAGACTTTTCCTTTTTAATTTGAATATAAGTTTTTAAGAACTGGGCTTCTCTAGCAACTCTTAGAATGGCTTGTCGGGTAACTTCTGTCAAATATATCATTTACAGGCAAAGAGGCAAGGGCTGGAGCACAGAAGGGAGGGGCCGTTTTATAAGATGGGGGCTTGGTTGAAAGGAAGGCTGTTGGAGGCTGATCATTGTTATGATATTTAATGACTCTTCCTTTAGTGAGGCCTCCTCTTCTGGGGAGAGGACATCATCACCAATATCACCAACGTCTATACCTGAAAGAATAGAATAAATGGATTTTGGCTGATCGGGCTGAGCACCATTACTATTTGTGGGCATAGGTATGGAGATGGAGGGACAAGGAGAAGCGGCAGGAGGGGGATTGGAAGTTTAGGAAGATTCTTTTTGAAGAGAAGACTGGCTTCCTTTACATTTATCCTTTAGGAAAGTTTCACCTTTTTTTACTACCTCAGAGACAGCTGCTTGATAGTGGCAGACCTGCAGGACATCATTTAGGAGGTTCCAATAGGAGAAGGCTTGAACAGGCAACTTTTCCGGGGCCGAAATTGAGGTAAAAGTCTTTAAGACAATCACCTACACGCTGCCATCTGTTTTCATGTATAGTTCCCTCTTGTGGGAACCAAGGACAAAGATCCTCCAGAAACATAAAGAAATCTACCAAATCTTTTTTCTTATTCCTTTTTCCTCGGGCCTTGAGTGAGGTTTTTAAGCCCTTGAATAAACAAATCATGCTTACTAAGTGTTTGTCCCATAATTGTCGCTCTCCTTACCTTACTTGGGCCTGTAACACAAAAGGGTCTCTCTGTGGTGGTCTTTGTTCCTGGGCATGTGTCACACGTCCTTATACGGGTCTTCTCTTACCTTTCTGGGCCAGTATCACTGATGAGTCTCTCTGTGGTGGCTGTTAGGCAGGTCCTCTCTTACATAAGAGGGCGACCTAAAGAAAACAACAAGCTTTCCTAGCGAAGTTCACCTCAGATTTCCATGCCTCGAGCCCCACTTGGGGAACCCCTTTCCCCGGCCTCCAAGGTAGTCAACTAAAGCTCGAGGAGGAGTGGACCAGAATGAGAGACAAATCAGACATGAGAAAGGAGACCAAGACAGTATTCTGATCAAGGTCTCAATATTTATTTTGGCACAGTAGAATATATAGGTTTATCAGAAAGATGATTGAGTCAAGCAGGTTGCCAAGGGATATTGCTGAGTAACCATCTCTATACAACATGTAACTGAACCAAACGTGGGGAGGGAATCAGGAGCTGTTCAAAGTGTTTGCCAAACAGGATACATAAATCAAGTTTGTTTTTTTTGCCAGCCTGGGCTTGAGCTCAGGGCCTGAGCACTGTCCTTGGACTTTCTCAAGGCTAGAGCTCTACCACTTGATCCTCAGTACCACTTCCGGCTTTTTTCTGTATGTGGTACCGAGGTATCAAACCTTGGTCTTCATTCATGCTAGGCAAGCACTTTATCCATTAGACCAAACTCCCAGCCCATAAATCAAGTTTTTTAGCTTACAGAATATTGCATTCGGTGGTCAAGGAAGGGGTAGTAGAAACAATAAGCAATTCTTTCAGTTACAGAATCTTACAGTTACTAAGTTCAGCTTAAAGAAACTAATAGTTTCTCTTCAGCAGCCCTTTCCATGGGATGGTTGCTGTGAGACTAGTGCTCCTGAAAGTGGCAGTAGTGCGGACAGAGCAGATCCTTGTCCACCTGGCAGATGTGCCTTGTGTCCTTGTGTGGGCCACACTTGTGTTGCTCTGAGCTCAGGAATCGCCAGAGGCTGGCTTTTCTGGCAAGGGCCTCCAGGCTCTTCTGAAGGATGTCAGACTTGAGGTTTCCCTGCTGGGTGGGTTCCCAGCAGGCAGGGCACGTTCCTGTGAGGGTCTGCCTTTCTTCCCAGGACAGGCAGAGACAAGGTTGACAGAAACTGTGGCCGAAGTCTATGGTGACTGGGTCTAGGAAGGTATTTCTGCAGACGGCGCAGCTCAGCTCCTTCTGGAAGGCTTGCAGAGATTTGCCATCCATCGTTGAAAACAGGTAGCCGGGTGTTGCCTGCTCACACCGCTGATCTCAGGTACTCGGGGGCTGATATCTGAAGGTCTTGCTTCCCAGCCTGCCCCTGCAGGAAAGCGTGGCTGACTCCCTTCTGTCCTCCCTTCTATCAACCACTCGGTATTCAGCCGTAACGCTGTGGCACAGCACTAGCCTAGAGCCCAGAGGACTCCAGGGATAGCCCACAGGCCCGGGTGCTAGCCCCACAATCAACATATTCTTGTGGATGTTCCTCTGTTTTTTTTTCTGTGTGTACTCTTTTATTCTTTCATTGGATAATGCATTAGAATAGTAGGTTTTAACAAATTAAATGTCATCATTTGGTGAGTGACATTAACAGGAATGTTTCTAATATGTTTTTCATTCAACATGAAGCTTTTCATTTAAGAAAGTTTTTTTGCCAGTCCTGGGCTTGAGCTCAGGGCCTGAGCACTGTCCTTGGACTTTATCAAGGCTAGAGCTCTACCACTTGAGCCTCAGCATCACTTCTGGCTTTTTTCTATGTATGTGGTACCGAGGAATCGAACCCGGGTCTTCGTGCATGCTAGGCAAGCACTTTAACCACTAGGCCAAACTCCTGACCCCATTTAAGAAAGTTTTAAGAGAAATATTTAATACCTATTAAAGTCAGAGTGTTCATTTTCCAATATTTATGAGCATTTTTTCCAGTCCAATTATATAGCTAAATATATCGCTAGAGTCAAGCCGTCCTTGCATTTTTAGAGTAGTCATGACTTAGGCATCGTTAATTATTCCGTCAATTTTTTTCCATTCTTTTTTTAATATATTTTTTATTGTAATTAATAGAAGGGTTACATGATATTTGCCAGGTAAATGGTGCCTTAATTCCCACACATTGATACCCTTTCACATGTCATGGTCCCCATTTCCCTTCCCCCCTCCCCCATCCCTCAACTTGTTTTCCCCCGTTCCCTATCCAATTTCAGATAATCAAATACAATTATATGGGATATATCAGATAACAAAGTGAGATAGTGTAACAATACGAGATAACCAAGGGACAGTAGAAGTGATGAGAGATAACATAGTACCTTAAGAACAACAATGATTAATTATATGGCTTATGTTTTCATCATATTAAAATATGTCATTTAAAAATGACAGGTTTAACAAATAATTGTTCAAGGAGGAAATCTCTAATTACATTCTCTAGGACTTAGTCTTTAGAACTTAATCAAAATTAGGCTAACGGTTTGTATGTCATAGAAACATATCAGTTTATGAAATAAAACATTATGATTATAGAGTCATAGGTTTTTTGTCTATATAGTTATGTTTGTATTTCCATTACCATGTCCATTGCTTTGGGTGTGCAGTTATTGAGTGCTCGCTCTTGTACATTTTGGATTTAATAACCACATAATAAGGATCCCATGCGCCTTTTGTTCCTTAGGTCTTGACTTGTCTCACTCAGCATGATTCGCTCTAGATTCATCCACTTCCCTGCGAATGCCATTATTTTTCTTGTCTGTTGGCTATGTAGAATTCCATTGTGTATATGCAGTAGGGCATCTGGCTTGTTCCCATCGCCTGGCTGTTGTGAATAATGCAGAGATAGACATAGCTGTGCAGGTGTCTTTATAATATCCTGGGTCATGTTGTTCAGGATAGATGCGCAGAAGTGGTATGGTGGGATCATAGGGAAGGTCTATTTTCAGTTCTTTAAGGAACCTCCACACTGCTTTCCAGAGTGGCTGAACTAGTTTACAATCCCACCAGCAGTGCAGTAGGATTCCTTTTTCTCCACAACCCCGCCAGCAACTGTCATTGTCTGAGTTCAAAATCTTGGCCATTCTTGTTGGGGTAAGGTGGTAACTTAGGCTTGTTTTTATTTGCATTTCCTTTATGACCACAGATGATGAACATTTTCTCATATGTTTTTCCGCCATTTTAATCTCTTCTTCTGATAGGTCTCTCTTTAGTTCCCTTGCCCATTTAGTGAATGGTTTATTGGGTTTTCAGGGGATTCGTTTCTTGAGTTCCCTGTAGATACTGGATATTAAGCATTTGTCAGATGTATTGGTGAATATCTTTTCCCAGTTGGTTGGCTGTCTCTCTACTTTTGCAACTATGTTTTTATCTGTACAGAAACTTTTTAGTTTTAGGTAGTCCTATTTATTGAGTCTCTCTCCAATCTGTGTGACCCTGGGATTCTGTTCAGGAATCTGTTGCCTGTGCCTATGAGTTCCAGTGTCTCTCCTACATTATCATGTAGCAATTTCACTGTTTCCGGTCTGACGCTGAGGTCTTGATCCAATTTGAGTTAATGATTGTGCATGGTGAAAGGTTAGGGTCAATTTTTAGTTTTCTGCATGTGGCTGCCCAGTTTTGCGAGCACCAATAATTGAATAGACTGTGATGTTCCATTGTATATCTTTGGCTCCTTTGTCAAATACAAGTTGCCTATAGTTATATGGTTCTATTTCTGGGTCTTCTATTTTGTTCCACTGATCTTCTGGTCTGTTTTTGTGCTAGTACCAAGCAGTTTTTGTTACTATGGCTCTATAGTAGAGTTTGAAGTCTGGTATTGTAATACCACCAGCATTGCTATTTTTGCCTAGAATTGTTTTGGCTATTGTAGGTCTTTCTTGTTCCATATGAATCTTTGGATTATACCTTCAGTTTCCATAAAGAATGTCTTTGGGATTTTGATGGGGATTGCATTGAATTTGTATATCAGTTTTGGCAGTATAGCCATTTTCACTATGTTGATTCTCCCTAGCCATGAGCATGGGATGTCTTTCCAATTCCTAGTGCCCTCTTTAATTTCTTTCATTAGGCTTTTATAATTTTCATTGAATAATTCCTTTACTTCTTTGGTTAAGTATATTCCTAAGTATTTTATTCTTTTGGGGGCTATTGCGAATGTGATCATTTTCTTGATTTGGCCTTCTGTTTGTGTATTGTTGGTGTACAAGAAGGCTACTGACTCCTGAAGGTTGATTTTGTATCCTGCCTCTTTGCTAAAGTGGTTTATTAATTCTAGTAGTTTGGGAGTGGAGTTTGTTGGGTCACTCAAGTAGAGGATCATGTCATCTGCGAATAAGGATAATTTAATTTCTTCTTTCCTTATGTGGATCCCTTTGATGTCCTTTTCTTGTCTTATTGCTCTGGCTAAGGGTTCCAGCACTATATTGAAGAGAAGTGAAGAGAGTGGGCATCCCTGTCTCGTTCCTGATTTTAAGGTGAATGGATCCAGTCTTTCACCATTTAGTATAATACTGCCTGTAGGTTTTTCATATATGGCTTTCACTATTTCGAGGAATGTACCTCTTATTCCTATTTTATCTAGTGCTTTCAACATGAATGGATGATGTGTTTGTCAAATGCCTTCTCCGCATCCAGAGAAATTATCATATGATTCTTATCTTTAGCTCTATTTATATGAGGTATTACATTGATTGATTTGTGAATGTTAAACCAGCCTTGCATTTGTGGGATGACGCCCACTTGATCATAGTATACGATTTTTTAAATTTGTTTCTGGATTCTGTTGGCTAATATTTTATTGAGGAGTTTTGCGTCTGTGTTCATTAGAGAGATAGGTCTGTAGTTTTCTTTTTTTGTTGGGTCTTTCCCTGGTTTGGGGATGAGAGTAATATTAGCTTCATAAAATGAGTTTGGTATTGCTCCTTCTGTTTCTATTTCTCCGAAGAGTTTCAAGAGTATAGGTGTTATTTTATCTTTAAATGTCTTGTAGAATTCCGCAGTGAAACCATCTGGACCTGGGCTTTTTTTGGTTGGCATTTCCCTGATTGCTTCCACAATTTCGTTGTATGAAATTGGTCTGTTCAATTTGATAACCTCATCGTTGTTCAGTGTGGGTAGACTATATTTATTTAAGATATCATCCATTTCGACTAGATTTTCTTGATTCTTTGAATATAAGCCCTGGTAGTACCTATTCATTATGGACTGGATTTCTTGGGAATCAGTTGTGATTATTCCTGTGGGGTCTCTAATCTTGTTTATTTGTGTCTCCCCTTTCCTTTTTTTGATTAATCTTGCCAAGGGTCTGTCAATTTTGTTGACTCTTTCAAAGAACCAACTTTTTGATTTATCTATTTTGTGTATAGTAGATCTTATTTCAATCCCTGAAATTTCTGATTTTATTTTTGTTATTTCTGTCCTTCTAGCTGTTTTAGAATTAACTTTTTTTGCTCCTCTAGCTGTTTCAGTTTTTTTAAGGTTATTTACGTGCTGTTCTTCTGTCTTTTTAATATGCACTCGTAGTGCGATAAATTTGCCTCTTAAAACTCCCTTTGATGTGTCCCATAAACTTCATTGTGATGTTTCTTGATTGTCATTACATTCAAGGAAGTTTTTAATTTCATTTCTGATCTGATCTGTTACCCAGGGGTTATTCAGAAGTGTGTTGTTCAGTTTCCATGTGATTGAATGTTTTTTGACTTTGTCTGCATTGTTCAGAATTAGTCTGACTCCACTGTGGTCTGATAGGATGCATGGGATTATATCAGACTTCTTTTATCTGCTTAAGTTTTCCGTATGAACTATTATATGATCTATTTTGGAGTGTGCTGCATGTGCTGCTGAGAAAAATGCAAAAAGTTTCGCCGTTGGGTTGAACATTCTGTGTATATCTGTTAAGCCCCGCTGGGCTATGGTGTCATTTAAGTCGATGGTGTCTTTGCTTAACTTTTGTTGAGTTGACCTGTCATTTGTTGAGAGTGGAGTATTGAGGTCACCGACAATGATTGTGTTTGAGTCTATCTTGTTCTGTAGTTCTAAAAGAGTTTGTTTGACGAATTTGGGTGCTCCCGTGTTGGAGGAGTAGATGTTTATAACTGTAATATTATGGGCATGGATTGTACCCTTTACTAATATATAATGGCCATCTCTATCTTTGTTCCTCTGGTTTTCATGTATCTTGTTCCAGATGGTGGGCATCAGCTTGCAAATGGAATCC
Source organism: Megascapheus bottae (assembly GCF_031878675.1). Taxonomy (NCBI): domain Eukaryota; kingdom Metazoa; phylum Chordata; class Mammalia; order Rodentia; family Geomyidae; genus Megascapheus; species Megascapheus bottae. Next base: position 7,385,927 of record NC_143543.1, read on the forward strand.
TGCTGCCCTTCAGCAGCCCTTTCCACAGGATGGTGGCTGTGAGATTCGTGCTCCTGAGAGCGGGAGCACTGTGCACAGAGTATATCCTTGTCTACCTGGAAAATGACGTGCCTTGTCTCCTTGTGTGGGCCACACTTGTAGTCCTCCGAGCTCAGGAATCACGAGAGGCTGGCTTTTCTGGCAAGGGCCACCAGGCTCTTCAGATTGATGTAGAATTTGTGGTTTCAGCTTCCTTTTTGTTAAGGTTAGGAACAGTGTTTGGGTCTGGGTTAGATTGAGATTTCAGGTTAGTATTCACGTTAGGTTTAGGATTAGTGTGAGTTTTCAGGTTTGGTGTAGGTATTGGGTAAGGGTTCGTATTTACGTTAGGTTAGGTTTGGATTCGGATTAGGGTTGGGGTTAGTGTTCGAATTAGGTTTAGTGTAGGGTTAGGATTAGGGTTCAGGATTGGAGTACTGGTTGAATCGGTGTTATGGTTAGGTATAGGTTTTTGGTTAGTGTTCAGTTTACATTAATATTAAGGTTGGGTTTTGGGTTAGGTTCTGGTTAGGTTTTGGGTTGAGTTTAGTGTTAGGGGTAGGGTTTGGGTTTGGGATAGGTATTAGATAAGGATTAATATTAGATTTAGGGTTAAATTTACAGTTAGGTGTAGGGATAGGATTAGGGTTTGTATTCGAGTTAGGAATAGGGTTAGGATTCAGTGTATGTTTTGGTTAAGTGTTAGGGTTAGGGTTAGGTTTCAGGATATGTTTAGGGTTAGGATTATGGTTCACGTTTGGGTTAGCTTTCAGGTTAGGTTTGGGGTTTGGGTTATAGTGAGGGATAGATTTTGGGTTAGGGTTTGGGTAAGGATTAATATTAGGGTTAGGGTTATTGTTTGGGTTAGCGTTAGGGTTAGGTTTAAGTTTAGGATTTGTTAGTGTTCATTTTAAGGTTCGGGTTTGGGTTCATGTTAGTTTTTGGGTTAAAGTTCCGGGTCGGTTTATGTTTAGGGTCCAGGTTAGTTTTGATTATGGCTAGTGTTTGGGGTAGGATTAGGTTTAGATTTAAGGTTAGAGTTACAATAGCGGTTCAGGATTGGGTTCAGACAAGGTTTAGGTTTTGGGTTAGGGTTCGTGTTAGGAGTAGTGTTATCTTTCGGGTTAGGGGTATGCTTCAGATTCTGGTTAAGTTAAGGTTTCATATTTGGGTTCTGGATATTGTTAGGATTAGGGTTTGTTTTAGGGTTAGGGTTAATGTTGAGATTCGGTTTATCTTAGGTTAAGCTCGGTTTGGGGTAAGGGTAGGTGTTAGGGTTAGGTTTACCGTTCGAGTTCGGGTTAGGATTAGGGTTCGGTTAGGGTTAGGATTCTCTTTAGGGTTTTAATTCGGGTTCTGGTTGTTAGTTTCATGTTCCCGTCATGGTTATGGTTATGGTTAGTATGTGATATAGGTTACAGTTTAGAGTTATGTTTAGGTTTTAAATTAGGTTTCAGGTTAATGTTAGAGTTAGCATTAGCTTTCAGGTTCAGGTTTGGGTGGTTTAGGTTTAGTGTTCAGGTTAGGGTTAGCACTCTGTTTAGGGTTAAGTTTAGGGATAAGTTTAGGTTTCAGATTATGGTTATGTTGGGGTTATAGGTAAGTTTCAGGTTAGGGTTATTATTTGTCTTTGGCTTCAAATTTTGGTTAGAGTTAGGGTTAGGGTTCTGTTTAGGGTTAGGGTTCCGGGTTGGTTTAGGTTTAGAGTTCGGGTTACTGATAGGGTTAGGTTTTGAGTTCTGGTTTGGGTTAGGATTAGAATTTGGTTTAGGGTTAGGGTTAGGGTTTGTTTCTGGATAGGGTTAGATTTTGGGTTCGTGTTAGGGTTATGGTTAGGGTTAGGATTCATGTTAGGTTTGGGTTTAGGTTTCAGTTTCAGGTTAGGATTAGGGCTAGTCTTAGGGTTCAGGTTAAGGTTGGGTTTGGGGTTTGGGTTCATGTTCGGGTTAGGGTTTGTGTTAGGGGTACAGTTACTGATAGTTTTCATGTTAGGGTTTGGGTTAGGTATTTAGTTAGGGTTAGGATTAGTGTTCAGGTTAGGATTGGTTTTCACGTTTGGATTCATGTTCAGGTTAGAGTTAGCATTTGGGATAGGGTTAGAGTTCATGTTCAGGTTAGGGTTATGGACAGTTTTCATATTATGGTTCACTTTAGGGTTCGGCTTTGGGTAGAGTTAAGGTTAGGGTTCAGACTCATATTACAGTAAGGGTAAGGGTTAATGTTAGGTTTAGGGTTTGGGTCAGGTTTAGGGTTTGCTTTAGTGTGTGGTGAAGGGTTCAGGTTAGGGTAGGATTACAGTTTTGGTTAGCATTAGGGTTTTGGTTAGCTTTAGGATTACAGTTAGGGTTGTTGTTCTGGTTAGATTTGGATTCAGGTTCAGGTCTGATTAAGTTTGGGGCTAGGATTAGGATTTGGCTTAGGTTTCAGTTTAGGGTTAGGATTAGGACTCAGGTTAGGGTTATGGTTAGGTTTAGGATTCTCGTTCAGGTTAGGGTTCAGTATAGGTTTCAAGTACAGTTTAGGTTTAGGTTATGGTTAGAATTAGGGTAAGGATTTGGTTTTGGTTACTGTTATGGTTAGGGTTAGATTTTTGATTCAGGTTAGATTAGGGTTAGCCATAGGCTTAGGGACAGGATTAGAGTTCAGGTTCATGTTTGGGTTATGGTTAGGATTCCGTGATGGTTTTGATTTAGGGGTAGGGTTAGGTTTAGGGTTTAGAGGTATGGTTAGAGTTTGGGTTAGGTTTTGGGTTCAGGTTAAGGTTAGGTTTCATGTTAGGTTATGGTTAGTGTTCGTGTTACATTACAACCTCAATACATCCATTGTATAGTCAAATTTTAACATCTTATTTTCTTATTTTATTTCTTCATTGTCATACTAGCATACATTCAGACATGAGATACACTTTGTTCTACTTATAGGAATTTTTCGATGTAGACATTTAGGATATTCTTAGGAATATGGTAAATAGGTTTGCTTGGAGGAATTTAGACAAAACACCAAGTTTCAGTTGGGAATTATTGCTGTCTTCTTTCTTCTGTCAGGAGTATTCAGGGAATTTTGTCACTAGCTGATGTGAATCATGATAAAGGACTTTTTCTCTGTATAAAGCTATTATTTATAAACACATATGTTTAAATCTCTGTATTGCAACATTTCAGAAAATGTAAGATTTAAACTTCTTGTGTTTGAAATTCAGTGCAAACTAAGTATCCAATCTTTGGCCATATAGTCAGTGCTTCTACTGTAAATGATATGAAAATCTTCGTTTCATTCAAAGGAATCAATAAGGATGAACATAATTTTCTCAGTAAAAACTTCGTCAGAATTTAACAATAGCTAAAATCTATAAGAGTAGTGAATGCAATATATTTGAGAGACCCTGCTTAATACTGAATTATAACTTTCTTTGTACTTTAATAAGACTTTTCATGCTTGTCTTCTAAGATGTCAGTGTTCTAGTTGTATTTTAGTGGGGTAGGCTGTCACTTGGGAGTAAGTAGGGAAAATACACTCTACTTTTTTCCTTCAACCTAGAGGGAGAACAATGGAAACAAAAGAGATAATACTAGCTTTAGTAGTTGTTACACACAAGCAGATTGCTGGCAAAATATCAAGAGTGTGTGCCATGGTACGCACATAGAATTATGTCAGAATGTATTATTTAATTCCAGAATACCATATTATGAATAAATTACTTTTACTTGAATACATTTTTAAGAGTTTTTTTTGCTTTTAAACAGAAAAAAAACCTTGTGTCATTTTCTGCCAGTCCTGGGTTTGATTTCAGGGGCTGGGCATTTCCGTGAGCTTTCTCAAGGCTGGAGCTCTACCACTTGAGCCATGGCATTATTTCTGGCTCTTTCTCTGTATGTGATAATAAGGAATCAAATCCAGGGCTTCATGTATGGTAGGCAAGCACTCTATTAATAGGCCATGCCCCCAACCCTACTTGTATTTTTTTTAATGCAGAAAATAACGAAGAATATCTAACAATAACAGGTGTAGGAATTTGGAGATAAGTGTATCCAAGGCTTGCTACTTGAATGGAAATGAAGAAGAATCAGTAAAAGATTGGCATTCCCCACCTGATGCCTGGAATGGGCTTCTTATGAATGCCCTCACACACACATGTGTGTGTGTCTGTGTCTGTTTGTGTGAGTGTGTATGTGTGTGTGTGTGTGTGTGTGTGTGTGTGTCTTAAAACCAGAGCCTAGGTGCTCTCCTTGATCTTTTTTCCTTAAGGTTAGCATTCTGCATCTTGAACCATAGCTCACGTCTGGCATCTTGGGGAGGACTGTGATTGTTAATTGCAGATTTTCTTGCCTACACTGGGTTTGAAACATGATCTTCAGAACTCAGCTTCCTGAAAAGCCATGAATCTGATGGGTGGTCCTGTTGTACAGCATTGGTGATTTATTCCAGGAAATAGTATCAGTCTACAAGAAAGAGTATCTATCTACATAAATTATCACCTTATTTCAGTCCTCATGAGGTAGCTGTTATGGTATTAATTCATTTTTACCATGTCTTTATTATATTGTTTTTCTGTCAGTAGCCATTCTGTTATGCTTTCACTTACATCAAAATTTGCTGACAAAACAACTGCAATATAGGTGTGGGTGGATGGCTATTCATGAAGAATAAATGACTAATGAGCGGCATGTTTCCATTCACTTCCACCAACCGGCCTCTATCAAATATATACGTTGTATAATTTTTACTTAAAAAGTTTGTGTGTCCCACTTAAACTTTCATTGAATTCTTTTTCTAAAGTTTGTGATTGTTGTTACGGATGTGATGAAATAATACTTTGACTTGTTGTTTTGTTTTGAAGAACTGGATGAATAGCTACCAATAATATAGCACACATTTGCTTAGAGAGCTGAAGCTACATGATGGTTATTCAGGGTTTTTCTTTGACATTGGCTTCATAACAAGCAAATAGAGGCATGATTTACAAGCATCAATATCAGAATTTCTGCAGCCCAAATCTCAGTAGCCAGGATAACCTTTGTCAAGGCTAATCTCTAGAGTGGAGTTTTAGTTTGCAGAGTCTATTGGAAGTACCAGCAATTTTCATGGAGTGTTTTGAAATTTGTTTCTCTCTGCCTCCAGCATTTCACTGATTTGTTTGTTTTCAGGAATTTTAGCCTAAGAAACATACTGCTTCTCTGAGTCTTTTTCTCTGGGTTGAGACTTGTGCTCAGGGAATAGACACCCTTTACCTGAATGGTTTTTGGCTCAAGGCTTGCATCCTATCACTTTGAGCCACATCTGGTTCTCTGGTGGTTAAGTGAAGATAAGTTTCTCAGGACCTCCTGCCAGGGCTGTATTTGAACCTCAGATCTCAGCCCCCTGAATAACTAGGAATAGTATGGTGAGCCACAGAGCTCCGCTGATTCTAGTAATTTCCATCAACCTTGATACTAGGGATTTCATTTGAGCTTAACACTCTGTGTCTAAAAGAGTTGTTGATTTTTATTTCATTTTTTTCCTTGTGTGCATGAGCATATGTCTTTCTGTATCCTCACAACACGCAATATAAAGTAAAATTGTGTGACATCATTTAACGCTAAAAGTACCAGAGTTTTGCTCTGTTTTTGTGCCTCTTATGAAAATAAGGTGAGCCAAAGTCTGGAATATATGTTACAAGATTGAGTGGTCAGTGAACCCTCATCTTAGTGAGCAGTAAACTTTTGAATATTCTGTCATTTTTTAATGTTTGATTATCACGAATGTCAACATCAGAACTTCACCTCTTTAATGACTATAACATTTGCACATCATTGACAGGATATCTAAAGCACCATCTCTCGTGTCATTGTTTTAATCAGACTTGACAACGTTATTTCCTTTCTGATGGCCAACATGCACACTGACATATGAATAGTGGGCATTCGGGAATTCATGTATTCTGACGAGTATGAATTAATTCTTACTAAATGGGACATCACTGTTTTACTTGTGAATAATAGTCCAACCCCATTTAATAAATTATTAAAATAAATCAGGAAATAAATTTTGAACTTCAATAGGAACTGAATTATTGTCTCCATATATTTAATGTAAATGCTAACAATTTAGGAATATTTGCTCAGTAGTGTGCCATTTAAAACAAACATAAACACAATGGGTTTTTTTGACAAATACATTATTATATTTCCAGTATAAAACTAATGTAATAGATGTGTATTGGAACCACAAAGGTGAGAGGAAAGTACAATGTGAATAACTGTGTAGTGCAATTTGTAAATGGATGTGAAAGACTGACACTATGTAATTATATGTGTTAAAGAGTCATATGTTTCTGTAAATATCTAGAACACAGTAACTCAATCTGTATAAAATAACAAATGATAAAGTACTGGAAAGATAATATCTTCTTGGTATAAACTGTAACAACACTATTTGATAACATAAAAGAAAAAATATGTATACATAACATATATAATAGTTTTTTTTAATTTTTTTATTGTAATTAGTAAAAGGGTTACATGATATTTGCCAGATAGAAGGTGCATTAATTCAAATAGATTGATACCCTTTCACATGTCTTGGTACCCGTTTCCCTCCCCCCCACACCCCACACCTGTCTTGGTTTTCCCCCTTCCCTATCAAATTTCAAATATCCAAATAAAAATAAATTCAATATATCAGATAACAAAGTAAGATACTATACCAATATGAGATAACCAAGGGACAGCAAAGGAGATGAGAGACAACATAGTACATTAAGGAAAACAATCATTCATTATATGGCTTTTGTTTCACTATCCTGGTGGTCCTTTCAATTAGCTTCACATTATATGTCCTTATGCATCAAGATTTTGCTCTATTGCAAATCTCTGCTAGTAGAGCCCAAGGTTTGTACTGATTATGACGAATGAGGGAAACCATTGAGCTTAAGTTCCTTTGAGTCTGGCTTACTTCGCTTAATATGATTTTTTTAAGTCTTTCCATTTCCTAACAAATGGGGCGATGTCATTCTTTCTGACAGCAGCATAGAATTCCATTGTGTACAAATACCACAACTTATTGATCCACTCATCAACTGAGGGACATCTAGGTTGGTTCCATATCTTTGCTATGGTGAATAGTGCTGCAATGAACATTGTTGTGCTAGTGGATTCAGTATGTCCTTGTTTCTGGATGGTTGGGTAAATGCCAAGTAGTGGAATTTCTGGGTCACAGGGGAGTTCTATGTTTAGCCTTTTGAGGTACTGCCACAGTGCTTTCCATAGTGGTTGAACAAGTTTGCACTCCCACCAACAGTGTAGTAGTGATCCCTCCTGGCAACATCCCCTACAGCATCTGTTGTCATTCGTTTTCCTGATCCTGGCCATTCTAGCTGGAGTGAGATGGAATCTTAGAGTTGTTTTGATTTGCATTTCTTTTATGACCAGAGATGTTGAGCATTTCTTCATGTGTCTATAGGCCATTTTTGTTTCTTCTTCAGAGAAGACTCTCTTTAAGTCTTTGGCCCATTTTTTAATGGAATGGTTGTTACTTTGGAGGTTAGTTTTGGAGTGATTCAATTTTTTGAGTTGTTGATATATTTTAGATATGAGGCCTTTGTCCATTGTTTGGTTAGTGAAGATCTTCTCCCACTCTGTAGGCTTCCTGATTAGTTTACTAGCTATGTCCTTTGCCATACAAAAGCTCTGCAGTTTAATGCAGTCTCACTTATCCAGCCTTTCTCTGATTTGTTGTGATTCTTGGTCCTTTTTAAGAAAGTTTCGACCTGTGCCAAGGAGGCCTAGTGTATCTCCTATTCCTTCCTGTAGAGTTTTCAGTGTGTCGGCTTTTACCTCCAGGTCTTTGATCCATTTGGAGTTAATTCTAGTGCAAGGTGACAAAGAAGGATCCAGCTTTAGTTTTCTGCAGGTGCTTAACCAGTTCTGCCAGCACAACTTGTTGAAGAGGCTGTCTTTCTTCCATTCTATTTTTTGGCTCCCTTGTCAAAGATTAGGTGGCCATAGGTCTGTGGTTTAATATCTGGGTCCTCAGTTCTATTCCATTGGTCTTCAGGCCTGTTCCTGTGCCAGTACCAAGCTGTTTTGAGAATTATAGCTCTGTAATAGAGTCCATAGTTTGGAATTGAAATTCCTCCAGCGCTGTTCTTTCTGCTAAGAAGTGTTTTTGCTATACGGGGTCTTTTATTATTCCATATGAAATTTTGGATTGCCTCTTCTATTTCTTTAAAGAATGACATTGGGATGTTGATGGGTATTGCGTTAAATTTATAGATAGCCCTTGGCAAGATTGTCATTTTCACAATGTTGATTCTTCCAATCCAGGAGCATTGGAGGTTTTAACATTTCCTTAGTTCTGCTTTAATTTCGTTTTTAAGTATTTCAAAGTTTTCATCAAAAAGGTCCTTTACATTCTTAGTTAAGCTAATTCCTAGGTACTTTATTTTCTTTGAGGCTATTGTGAAAGGAGTTTCTTTCCTGATTATTGCCTTGTTCCTCTCACTGTTGGCATAAAGGAAGGCAGTTGATTTTTGAGGGTTGATTTTATAGCCTGCTACTCTTCCAAAGCTTTGAATCATCTCAAGGAGCTTGGGAGTGCAGTCTGTAGGATTCTTTAAATACAGAATCATGTCATCTGCAAAGAGGGATACTTTTATTTCCTCTTTCCCTACTTGGATCCCCTTTATGCTTGCTTCTCGCCTTATTGCACTGCCTAGGAATTCTCGTACTATGTTTAAGAGTAGTGGAGAGAGTGGGCATCCTTGTCTCGTTCCTGATTTTAGAGGGAATGGCTTTAGCTTTTCACCATTAAGTGTAATACTAGCAGTAGGTTTCTCATACACAGCCTTTATTACATTGAGGAATGTTCCATGGATTCCTAGTTTCTCCAGAGCTTTTAACATAAACGGGTGTTGTATCTTGTCAAATGCCTTTTCCGCATCTATTGAGACAATCATGTGATTTTTGTCCTTGCTCCTGTTGATGTGTTGAATTATATTAATTGATTTGCGTATGTTGAACCAGCTTTGCCTCCCTGTGTTGAATCCAGTTTGATCATAGTGTATAATTTTTTTGATGAGTTGTTGTAGACGGTTGGCCAGTATTTTGTTGAGAAGTTTTGCATCGATGTTCATCAAAGATATAGGTCTATATTACTCTTTCTTTGATGAATCTCTGTCTGGCTTTGGGATGAGGGTTATACTGGCTTCATAGAATGAGTTTGGTAAGGAACCTTCATTTTCAATTTCGTTGAAGAGCTTGAGGAGTATTTGTGTGAGCTCTGCTTTGAAGACCTTATAGAATTCAGCTGTGAATACATCTGGCCCTGGGCTTTTCTTAGGTGGAAGTTCTCTAATTGCCACTTCTATTTCAGAGCTTGAAATAGGCCTGTTGAGTTGGCTTAGTTCTTCTTGGTTCAGTGTGGGTATGTTAATATTGGCTAGGAATTCATCCATTTCATCTAGATTCTCAAATTTGTTGGCATAAAGGTTTGAGAAGTATTCCCTCATGATATTCTGGATCTTGATAATTTATGTCGTGATATTACCATTTTCATCTGCGATTTTGTTTATTTCGATATGCTCTCTTCTTTTTTTTGGTAAGATTTGCTAAGGGCTTGTCAATTTTGTTAATTCTTTCAAAGAACCAACTCCTTGTTTTGTTGATTCTTTCTATAGTTTTTTTGAATTCCAAATCATTTAATTCTGCTTTGATTTTAATTATTTGCTTTCTTCTACAGGGATTAGGGTTGGTTTGTTGCTGGTTTTCCAGGAGCTTAAGGTGAGACATTAACTTGTTGGTTTGCAATTTTTCCAACTTGTTGTTGTAGGCACTCAGCGCTATAAATTTTCCTCTGAGTACTGCCTTTGCTGTGTCCCAAAGGAGTTGGTAGTTTGTGTGCTCCTTACTGTTAAATTTCATAAACGGTTGGATTTCTGTTCTGATCTCTTCGATGACCTATTGGTGATTCAACAATGTGTTGTTCAGTCTCCATGAGTTACAGGGTTTTCGTTGGTGGAGATGTGTGTTCAATTCCAGTTTGATGCCTTTGTGGTCTGTGAGTGTGCATGGAATAATTTCTGTGTTTTTGAATCTGTCCAGGTTTGTTTTATGGACTAAGATTTGGTCTATTTTGGAAAATGTTCCATGTGCTGCTGAGAAAAACGTATATTGTGTTGTTGCTGGGTGGAATATTCTGCAGATGTCTGTTAGATCTAGTTGGTCTATATAGTTGTTCAGTTCTAAGGTTTCTCTGTTGATTTTTTGCCTTGTTGATCTGTCCATAGGTGAAAGTGGTGTGTTGAAGTCACCGACAATCACTGTATTTCGATCTATGTATGGTTTCAGTGTCAGTAAAGTTTGCTTGATGAAGTTTGGAGCTCCGGGATTGGGTGTGTAAACATTTAGGATCGTATGTCTTCCTGGAGGAAAGATCCCTTTAGTAGTATGTAGTAACCTTCTTTGTCTTTTCTTACTAATTTTGGTTTGAAGTCTATTTTATCTGATATGAGGATGGCAACTCCAGCCTGTTTATGGGGGCCGTTAGCTTGATAGAGTTTATTCCAACCTCTCACTTTCAAAAGATACTTGTTTTTTTGGGTAAGATGTGTCTCTTGAAGACAGCAGAATGATGGCTCTTGCTTTTTGATCCAACTAGACCGCCTATGCTGTTTAGTTGGACAGTTGAGTCCACTGATATTGAGAGTTAGGATTGAGAAATATTTATTAGGTCCTACCATTTTTAAAAGCTTTTATTTGGGCCTGTGTCTTGACAGTTCTTGTGGTCCTTAGGTGGTATGCTGTTTAGGTGCCATTTCTTTCCCTATATTACATTTATTTTGGTTTGCTATGTATAGAACATCTTTCAGAATTCTCTGTAGTGTTGGTTTTGTTGCGACATATTGTTGCAGCTTTTCCCTTGAATGGAATATTTTGATTGTTCCCTCAGTTATGAATGAGAGCTTAGCTGGGTACAGTATTCTTGGTTGGTAGTTATTTGACTTAAGGGTATGACATATATGCTTCCAGTCACTTCTTGCTTGCATGGTCTCTGCTGAGAAATCTGGGGTTATTCTGATTGGTTTGCCTTTATAGGTTATTGATCCCTTTCCCCTGGCTGCCTTTAGGATCCTTTCTTTGGTTTCTATTTATCCAGTTCAGATTACGATGTGGCAGTTGGATGTTGTTTTCTGGTCAGGTCTGTTTGGGGTTTTAAAAGCTTCTTGTATCTGGATTGGACTTCCATTCTGGATATTTGTGAAAGTCTCTGACATGATTCCTTGAAGTATATTTCCAATACCATTGACCTCTTTCTCCAGACCCTCCTCAATACCAATTAGCTTTAAATTAGGCTTCCTAATTGTATCTTGCACCTTCTGAAGTGCTCTCTCATATTTTCTAGATTTGAATTGACTCATTTTCTGTTCTTTCTCTATAACAACTAAATTAGCTTCAGCCCAGGAAATTCTCTCTTCTGCATTGTCTAACCTGCTGTCAAACCTATCTACTTTATTCTTCGTCTCCCTTGCTTCTAATTGCTCATTTTTGATGCCTTGCATCTTTTATTTTAGATCATGTAAGGATTTCTTTAGCTCCTTGATTTCCATTTGAGTGGTTAGCTCAGTAGCTTTATTCTCTTTGGACATTTGCTGGAGTTCGGTCACCTTTTTGTTTGTGATTTCTATGAAGTCATCCATTTTTCTTTGAAAAACCGTTATTATGGCCTCCTTTATGGCTTCTCCTTTTTCACTTATCACTTTTTTTATGCTTTCCTCTTATTTAGCTATGGCTTTCTCCCTTATCTCTTTCTTTATATTTTCACAGTTTTCATTAATGATGTTTATCAATTGCATTTGTAAAGCACTTGGAAGACTCTCTTCTAGGTTTGCCAGTGAGTGTTCCATTGTCTGTTTATATTGGGTGGGGATGTTATTCCTTGATTTGACATTTTTCTTGAGTTTCTTGTTCTGCCCATTTGAAAATGGGAGCACAATTAATACTAAAAACGATTATAGTTTTTCAGATATAACCAACCTCGACCTCTTTAGCTGGCAGACACTAGATGTTCACAATTTTTGACTGGTAATATCACTCTTTCTTTTTGTACACTTACAGACCAGTCTAATAGAACCACTGGTCACCGAATTATGACCAAAATAATAAGCCTCTCAATCTAATCTCTACTGAATTTAAGTCCCTCTGGACCTACAATATCATTGAGCACCTAGATATACAATATTGCTCAACAGACATCAAGTGTAGGTCCATGCATTATAAGGGTTGAAAGATGAACAGAGGACCAGAGATAGAAAAATAGTATGATAGAGATCATGGGAGGTACAAGAAGAATAACGTAGGAGTGTAAGATTATTATAGTAATGAAGAAAAGGTATAGCGTAAGGATATCTGACCTAAGTTGATTAGCAGGTAGCGTATTTGAGTACAAAGTTTGGAAAGTATTAGATAAAACTTAGGAAAGTAAGAAGGGTAATAAGAAGAATATATCGAGAAAAGAAGGAGGTAGATATAGGAGATTTCAATGATGGAAAATTTTGAAAATAAAGAAAGAAAAAAAAGGAAAGTAGGACAACAACAAGCACAAAAAAACGTACAGAACAAAAAAGCAGAGAAACAAAAAAGAAAAACAAAAAAGCAAAGAGAACAACAAAAAATGAAAAAAAAAGAAAAGAGAAAGAAAATGGTGGGGGGAATTTCCTCACTATTGTGAGCTCTTACTTAAGAAATACTAGGGTTGAGACCAGGAGATTAAAAAGCTCGTGACTGTATCAATATAGATATCATTTGTATTCAGACTGTACCGAGATTTCACTATGCTTCCAGGAATGACCAGAGTGACAGAGGGATGCAGGAGAGAAAATAGAAAAAAATAAAGAGTAGGTAGGATGGTAAAGATAAAATAAGAACACTTATAAATGCAAATGAAAGAAGGGGTGGAAGAAGAAAAAAAGAAAAAAAACCCAAACAGAGAAAAAGAACAAAAAATAGAAAAAAAAGAATTAAAAAAAAAGGGTCTTCTTCAGGACATTTTTTTCTTGGGGGGGGGTTCAGGGCAAGATAGGAAACTTGTGTCTTCACTAAATTCGGGATCCAAAAAGTTCAGAAAGTCTTTTTCTCTTGTGATTTGGCTATGAGGTTTTTTCGGATCCTATTGTTTGTTTGGGAAAAAGAAGCTGAAAGATTGTCGGGCGGTTTTGTTTACCAGGCTTGTGGCTGGTGCAGGGGACGGACTTCAGCAGCTTTGGGGCCGGATTTCGGGCTAAGGGATCTCTGGGAAATCTTTTGCCAGGAAGAAAGATGGCATCGCCAGCACCACCTCTCAGGTTCCTAATGCTTTGGCCTTGGTCGTTGTCACTAGTTAAGATGGAGCTGCTCTCAGCTTGTGGGTGAGGCGCTCCCTCCCAATGCCGATCCATGAGTTGAAGTGGAAATTTCTCCTCGGTGGTACTCACAAATTGCTGGATTCTCTGGGTCCGTGAAGCTGGTAGGTCCATGCACAGCCGGGTGTCGGCTCTGGGCTCCCGCAGGCTCTCTGTGGCTCTATCTGTAGCCGGCGGGTGAAGGCGCCAAGAATCACTGCTGCTCAGATTCAGAAGAGCTGCTTTGTCTCTGCAGCTGCTCCAAGCAGCTGGAACCATTCCCCGCTGTCTTCTTTGTGCTGGATTTCTGCCTTTTTCCTCTGTGACTGAGATCTGTGTGTCACTAAAGCATACTCAGCCTCGATTTGATGTATGTACTGTCCCCTACGCTGCCAAAACTGGTATCTTGGCAAGAGCTCACAAAGACTCCAACTGAATCGCCGCCATCATTCCGCCAAATCCTTTTTTTTTCCAGTCTTGGGCTTAAGCTCAGGGCCTGAGCACTATCCTTGGATTTTTCTCAAGGCTAGAATTCTACCACTTGAGCCTCAGCACCACTTCTGGCTTTTTCTAAGTATGTGATACCAAGGAATCGAACCCGGGCCTTCGTGCATGCTAGGCAAGCTCTCTACCACTAGGCCAAATTCCCAGCCCCGAAACAAAACACTTTCATCCACCTTTGAGTATTTCCTTATAGAGAAAGGAGCCTCCAACATGTGGGAAGAAGAGAGAATTGTAAGTAAGCTTTAGATTGAAATCCCAGTGCTTTCGTCACCATTGTAAAATGCAATGATAACTACTGTCTTCCTAATATATTTATAAATTGAGAAACTGGAATGAAAATAATAGATGAGTAAAGATGATGTAAATATCATTTTTCTTTCCTTCGTCTGTGCAAGGGTTTGTGTGAATACACACACATTATGAAGAAATTAATATTAAATCAAAACACATTTTTAAAAGGAAACAATGGAGGCAAGATAGAAATGCAAGAGAGAGGATGAATTTGCTCTAAACGAAGTGTACGTATATGTCACATTTCAAAATGAATGATTATCATTCTCATGATATAGTCCAAGAAGAAGAAAATAGTGAGTGTGAAGAAAAACTAATTGAACATACACATGTGGAGCAGCAACCTGACAACATTATTTCAAAAAGCATACATTTCTGTTTTGGAGATTCAGTAAATGGTTATGAAAGAAAAGTTGAAATTATTTTTATTATAAGTAACGACAAAATTTGAAATTTCCAGTGTAGAGAAGGATGCTTTTATAACCTTTCTAAAGCTGAAAGGTCATCAAGTATTTAACCAAGACATGAACATATCTACAGCAAGGTGCCTTATATTTATACATGTTTATGGAAGCTTCTCTAGATTAGAAGAGTAAAGAGAGCAATAACAATTACAAGCACCTATGTCTGTAACAGCTGGTTCTTCACTAGAAATCACAGAAGCAGAAGAGCATTGTAAGACATGTATTCAGATAAAAATAAAAAAAACTATAAGTCAAAACTCTAAGGTAAAATTTCAAACTATCCACCAAGAATCCTGTACCTAGCAGAAATATCATTTCAACATGAAGGTTAAATGGATAATGGTATTCCCAGACAAGACAAGTTAAGAGAATATATTTCACCAGACCTATACAAGATATATGAAATTATCCTGTCCAATGGCAGAACCATTTACGAACAAGGAGAATATACAAGAAAGTATCAAACTTACTAGTAAGAGTGTGTATACAAGAGAGCTGAGAATGCTTTAACATTGTAAATAGGCTAGAAAATCATACACAATTTTTGCAAGGGGTAAATATTAATATAACTATATTTGGACATTTTTATAGAACAGCATAAAATTAGATGTCCAATATTACAAATGATGGGAGGATTATAATGCCATTGCAGATTTGTTTGCCTTTAATGTTTCATCTTAATATCTTGAATGAAAAATTTTCATTGTAACATCTCTGTTATTTACTTATGTATTTTGATTGCTTTTGTGATTGTTTTCTCTTTTTCTCTCATCCCCATTAATATCTCAGATTATTATAATTATTCCAAAAAATTTTTCTGTACTCTTTTTAGGACCCCTAATTACCACAACATCTATAATGTAGAAATTAAAACTCCCAATTCAAAAATCACCACATACATAGACAAAAAACCAGTGGTCGTGGCATGGCTCACGTGGTGGGATTCTAACCTTGAGAAAGTCCAAGGACAGTGCTCAGGCCCTGAGTTCAGTCCCTACAACTTGCAAAAAATATATTCCCCCAAGAAGACACACTGCTGGGTGTCGGGACTGAGTGCCAGCCTGGATAACAAACGTTCTTTTTTGTAATCCATTGACATTTGTGCTGAATCTATATCTGTATAAAACCAAACAGCCAGTTTTCATGCAAAAGTTCTGTAAAACAGAGGTAGATACTCAAAATCACAGCTAGATTTCTTTAGTAGAAAATCTATGAAAGTGGAGACAAATTTAGTTCAAATGTAGTGTGCACATGAATAGAATGATCAGAACGAACTACTTCATAATGTCATTTGTAGTAATATAAATATAAGATAAAAATTTTAAGAATCCTCTATTTCAGTAAAGAATGTCTTTGGGATTTTGATATGGATTGTATTGAAATTGTATATTAATTTTGGCAATATAGCCATTTCGACTATGTTGGTTCTCCCCAGCCATGAGCATGGGATGTTTTTCCATTTCCCAGTGTCCTCTTTAATTTTTTCGTTAAGCTTTCATAGTTTCATTGAATAATTCCTTTACATCTTTGGTTAAGTTTATTCCTAAGTATTTTATACTTTTGGGGCTATTGTGAATGGGTTCATTTTCTTGACGTGTCCTTCCGTTTGTCAATTGTTGGTGTACAAAAAGGCTACTGATTTCTGAAGGTTAATTTTGCATCCGGCCACTTTGCTAAAGTAGTTTATTAATTCTAGGAGTTTGGGACTGGAGTTTTTTGGGTGACGCAAGTATCGAATCAATGCATCTGCGAATAGGGATAGTTTAATTTCTTCTTTCCCTTTGTGGATCTTTGATGTCCTTTTCTTGCATTATTGCTCTGGCTAAGGGTTCCAACACTATATTGAAGAGAATTGGAGAGAGAGGGCATCCCTGCCTAGTTCCTGATTTTAAGGTAAATGGTTCCAGTGTTTCACCATTTAGTATAATACTGGCTCGAGGTTATTCATATATGGCTTTAACTATTTGGAGGAATGTACCTCTTATTCCTATTTTTTCTAGTGCTTTCAACATGAATGGATGATGTATTTTGTTTTCCTCCCTTCCCTAGCCAATTTCAAATATATAAATGTGTATATATACAATATATCAGATAACCAGGAGAAACCAAGGGACAGCAAAAGAGATGAGAGGTCACATAGGACATTAAGGACAACAATCATTCATTAGAAGGCTTTTGTTTCTACATCCTGGAGGCCCTTGCATTTAGAGTTATACTATATGGCCATATGTATCTAGGATTTTTTCTATTGTAAATCTCTGCTAAGAGATCCCAAGGTTTCTACTGATTATGACCCATTAGCATATGTTCCTTTGAGTCTGGCTTACTTCACTTAATATGATTTTTTCCTAAGTCTTTCCTTTTCTTAAAAATGTGGTGATGTCATTATTTTGATACAGCATAGAATTCTGCTGTGTACAAATACCACATCTTGTTTATACACTCATCAACTGAGGGACATCTGGGTTGGTTCCATAGCTTTGCTATGGTAAATAGTGCTGCAATGAACATCATGCTCGTGGATTCACTATCTCCTTGTTTATGGACAATTGTGTATATGCCTAGTAATGGAATTGCTGGGTCATCAGCAAGCACTATGTTTAGACTTTTGAGGAACTGCCATACTGCTTTCCATAGTGGTTGAATGCATTTGCTCTCCTACCAACAGTGTAGTAGTGATCCCTCCTGGCCACATCCCCTCCAGCATCTGTTGTTATTAGTTTTCTTGTTCCTGGCTATTCTAACCGGAGTGAGGTGGAAACTTAGAGTTGTTTTGATTTGCATTTCTTTTATGACCAGAGCTGTTAAAGCATTTCTTCATGTATCTATAGACCATTTTTTTCTTCTTCAGAGAAGACTATCTTTAAGTCTTTGGCCCATCTTATAATGGGATGTTTGATTCTGTGGAGACAATCATGTGATTTTTGTCCTTGCTCCTGTTGATGTGTTGAATTATATTAATTGATTTGCGTATGTTGATCCATCTTTGCCTCCCTGTGATGAATCCTCTTTCATTAGAGTGTATAATTTTTTTGATCAGTTGTTGTATACGTTTGGCCAGTATTTTGTTGAGAAGTGTTGCATCAATGGTCATCAAAGAAATGGATCTATAGTTCTCTGTCTCTGAGGAATCTCTGTCTGGTTTGGGGATGAGGGTTATACTGGCTTCATAGAATGAGCTTGGTAAAGAATCTTCATTTTTAATTTCCTTGAAGTGCTTGAAGAATATTGGTGTGAGCTCTGCTTTGAAGACCTTATAGAATTCAGCTGTGAATCCATGTGGCCCTTGGTTTTCTTAGGTGGAAGGTCTCTTATTGCCATTTCTATTTCAGTGCTTGAAATAGGCTTGTTTATTTGGGTTAGTTCTTCTTGGTTCAGTGTGGGTATGTTAATATTGGCTAGGAATTTATTCATTTCTTGTAAATTCTCAAATTTGTTGGCAAAAAGTTTTGAGAAGTATTCCTCATGATGCTCTGGATCTTGGTAATTTCTGTCATGATATTACCATTTTCGTCTGTGATTTTGTTTATTTTGTTATGCTCTCTTCTTTTTTTGGTAAGATTTGCTAAGGATCTGTCAATTTCTTAATTTTCTCAAAGAACAAACTCCTTGTTTGTTGATTCTTTCTATAGCTTTTTTGGACTCCAATTCATTTAATTCTGCTTTGATTTTGATAATTTGCTTCCTTCTACTGGGATTTGGGTTGGTTTGTTCCACTTTTCCCAGGAGCTTAAAGTGACACATTAAATTGTTGTTTTGCAATATTTTCTATTTGTTATTGTCGGCACTCAGAGCTATAAATTTTCCTCTGAGTACTGCCTTTGTCGTCTCCAAAAGGAGCTGGTATTTTGTGTGCTCATTTTGTGAAATCTCATAAAATGTTGGATTTCTGTCCTGATATCCTCGATGACTCATTAGTGATTCAACAATGTGTTGTTCAGTCTCCATGAGTTACAGGGTTTTCACTGGTGGAGATGGGTGTTTAGTTCCAATTTGATTCCCTTGTGGTATGAGAGAGTGGAGGGAATAATTTCAGTGCTTCTGATTCAGCCCAGGTTTGTTCTATGCCCTAAAATGTGGTCTATTTTGGAAAATGTTCCATGTGCTGCTGAAAAAAACATATATTGTGTTGTTGCTGGGTGGAATATTCTGCAGATGTTTGTTAGATCTAGTTGGTCTATACAGTTGTTCAAATCTAAGGTTTCTCTGTTGAGTTTTTGCCTGGTTGATGTGTCCATGGGTGAGAGTGGTGTGTTAAGTCACCAACAATCTGTGTGTTTCGATCTATGTATGTTTTCAGTGAAAGTAAAGCTTGCTTGATGAAGTTCAATGTTCTGAGATTAGATGTTTAGATTTTTAGGATGATTATGTCATCCTGGAGGAAAGACCCCTTTAGTAGGATGTAGTAAGTTTCTTTGTCTTTTATCACTAATTTAAGTTTGAAATCTATTTTATCTGACATGAGGATGGCAACTCCAGCCTGTTTATGGGGCCATTAGCCTGATAAACTTTCTTACAACCTCTCACTTTCAAAAATGATTGTTTTTTGGGTAAGATGTGTCTCTTAAAGACAGCAGAATGATGTACCTTGATTTTTGATTCAACTAGATAGTCTATATCTTTTAATTGGGGAGTTAAGTCCATTGATATTGAGAGTTAGGATTGAGAAATATTTATTAGTTCCTGCCATTTTAGAAAGATTTCATTAGGCCCTGTGTCTTGACAGTTCTTGTGGTACTTAGATGGTATCAGTTTTAGGTGCCATTTCTTTCTCTGTATTACATTTGTGTTGGTTTTCTATGTGTAGAACAACTTTAAGAATTTTCTGTAATGTTGATTTGGTTGCTATGTAATGTTGAAGCTTTTCCCTGGAATGGAAAGTTTTTATTATTCCCTAAGTTATGAATGAGAGCTTAGCTGGGTACAGTATTCTTGGTTGGTAGTCATTTGACTTCAGGGCATGACATATATCCTTCCAATCTCCTCTTGCTTGCATGGTCTCTGCTGAGAATTCTGGGGATATTCTGACTGGTTTCCCTTTGTAGGTGTTTGATTCCTTCTCCCTGGCTGCCTTTAGGATCGTTTCTTTGGTCTTTATTGATCCAGTTTGGATTATACTGTGACAGTGGGATGTTCTTTTCTGGTCAGGTCTGTTTGGGGTTCTAAAAGCTTCTTGTATCTGGATGGGCCGACCCTTCTGGCTATTTTGGAAGTTCTCTGAGATGATTCCCTGAAGTATATTTCCAGTACAATTGACCTTTTTCTCTAGACCCTCCTCAATACCAATTAGACTTAAATTAGGCTTCCTAATTGTATTTTGGACCTCCTAAATCATTTTCTCATATTTCCTAGATTTGAATTGACTCATTTTCTCTTCTTTCTCTATAACAACTCAATTATCTTCAACCCCAAAAATTCTCTCTTCTCTATTGTATAACCTGCTTTGTACTTTATTCTTCATCTCCCTTGCTTCTAATTGCTCTTTTTTGTTGCCTTGCATCTCTTGTTTTAGATCACGTATGGATTTCTTTTGCTCCTTGATTTTCCGTTGAGTGGTTATCTCAGCAGCTTTATTCTCTTTGGACATTTGTTGGATTTGGTCACCTTTTTGTTTTGGATTCTATGCATTCATCCATTTTTATTTGAAAAACCTTTATTATGGCCTCCTTTATGGCTTCCCCTTTTTCACATATCACCTTGTTTATGATTTCCTCTTGTTTAGCTATGGCTTCCTCCCTTAGCTCTCATTTATGTTTTCACACTTTCATTAATGATGTGTATCAATTGCATTTTTACAACACTTGGAATACTCTCCTCTAGATTTGCCTCTGATGGCTCCATTACCTGTTTATATTGGGTGGGAGATGCTATTCCTGGATTTGACAATTTTCTTGTTCTGTACATTTGAAAATGGGAGCAAGATTAATACTAAACAAGGTTATAATTTTTCATATATAACCAACCTAGAACTTTTTATTTGGCTGACAATAGATGTTCATACTTTTAGATTTGTCATATCACTCTCTCTTTCTTTTTCTGCACTTACATACAAAACTAATACAACCACAAATTTCCAATATATGGCCAAAAGAGTAAGCCCCTCAATCCAATCTCTATTGTATTTAAGTCCCTGTTAACCTAGAATGTAATTGAACACCTAGATACTCAGCATTGCTCAACAACCATCAAATGTAGATCCATGCATTATAAGAGGTGAAGGACGAACAGAGGACCAAAGAGAGAAAAATAATATGAAATACAAGAACGGAGGTAGGAAAAGAATAATACAGGATCATATGTTATTATAGTAATGAATAAAAGGTATAGTGTAAGACTAATTGACCTAGGGTGATAGATAGGTATAATATTTTTGTTCAAAATTTATAAGAACTTAGATAATACTTAAGAAAATAGGAAGAGTAATAAGAAAATATGTAGAGAAAAGAGGGAGGTAGATATTGGAAATTCAATGATATAAATTTTAAAAATAAAAAAGAAACAAAACAACAATAAAACAAAACAAAAGAGAACACAACAAAAAGGAAAAAAATGGTTGGGGGAGATTCCTCAGTATTGTGAGTTCTTACCCAAGAGATTCTAGGGTTGAGAACGAGTAAATTAAAAAGCAGGTGACAGCATCAATATAGATATCATTTTTGTTTAGACTACACCCAGAGCTGTCACTGTGATTCTAGGAATGACCAGAGTGGCAGAAGGAATGCGGGAAAAGAGAAGAGAAAAAAAAAAAACAAAAGGAATGAATTATAACTTTTAATAAAAGTTGTAGGTAAAATGGCAAAGAGAAAATAAGAACTCCTAAAAATGCAAATGAATATGGGTAGAACAACAAC
The DNA here is from genome assembly GCF_031878675.1 of Megascapheus bottae. NCBI lineage: Eukaryota > Metazoa > Chordata > Mammalia > Rodentia > Geomyidae > Megascapheus > Megascapheus bottae. Next base: position 7,407,406 of record NC_143543.1, read on the forward strand.
AACTACAAAAAATTGTATTCTTCAGGGTTTTTTTTTGGGGGGTGGGCAGGGTAGGAAACTTGTGTCTCCACTAAATTCGGGATCCAAACACTTCACAAAGTCTTTTTCTGTTCTGATTTTTCTTTGTGGTTTTTGTGTCAGATTGTTTGATTGAGAAAAAAAAGCTGAAAGTTTTGCGGGCGGCTTTGTTTACCAGGTCTGTGGCATAGTGCTGAGGATGGACTTCTGAATCACCAGGGTCAGATTTCTGGCTAAGGTAATTCTGGGAAATCCTTTGCCAGTTAGAAAGGTGGCACTGCCAACACCACCTCTCAGGCTCCAATTGCTTTGGCCAGGTCTTTGCCAGCAGTCAAGATGGTGCTGCTCTCAGATGGTGCACGAGGGGGCACCCTCCCAATGCCGTTCTGTGAGCAGAAGTGGAAATTTCTCCTCAAAGGTACTCACAAATTGCTGGATTCTCTGGTTCCGTGAAGCTAGCAGCTCCGTGCACAGCCGGGTGTCAGCTCTTGGCTCCCTCTGGCTCTGTGTGCCTCTGTCTGCATTCAGCATTTCTGTGCCAATCAACTTTTGGTAGAGAACTATCCCCTAGGCAGCCAGAAGTTGTATCTTGGCAGGAGCTCAGAACAACTCACACTGAACTGCTGCCATCTTCCACCAATATCCTCCTCATTGAAGTAATTTCTATATTATTATCTAATGTAATTCCAGGAAAGAAATACGGATTAAGTTCAGATCTTCTATCACATGACAATTCACATTAGTCATGTAGGGTAGGCTTTGTTCCTCTAGTATGTGTTTTATATCTGAAGCCATGGACAGAATTTCTTTCTGGTCTTAACATGATGAGGTAATATTTGGGGACAAAGATGCAGCCTAAAAGCCCTGTGCTGGAAGCCAAGATAGAGAATATCTACACAGCTACCACATTCTTCCCCTTGGTGCTATGATATTCTGGCAGAAAATTATCCCAGACACTGCAGAACACCAGAATGCTGAATGTTAGGAACTTGGGTTCATTGAAAGCATCATGTAGGTTCCTGTCAAGGAAAGCAACAGCGAAGCTGGCCAGGGCCAGGGAGCCAAGGTATCCCAGAACACAATAGAAAGCAGTGAAGGAACCTTCATTGCACATGATGAGGATGTGGCCATATTCATAGTGTGCATCTGTGTCATTGATGGAAGAGAGGCTGTGACCCAGAATCCAGAGATTGCCACCTGGGTAAGGATGCAGAGGGGAATAATGAAATTAAGAGCCCCTGATAACAACAGCCACTTTATTCTTTTTCCTAGAGAAGTGACCTTGAATACTTGGACCACAGACATATTTTTTACGAGCACTGTAGAAATTGCTAAGGTGAACATAATTCCAAATGTGATCTGTGTGCATGAAAATGGTGGCCATTGCTTTCCCTATGGACATATGTGATGGGACTATGTGATTGTCAGCCAATACCCTCACCAACACATTCTGCCATAAGCAGTCAAGGAAAACATCAATATATCCTTCTGCTGAGGAGTTCTTCCATTTTTGACAGAATAATTCATTTATTTGTTTTCAAGAATTCCAACAAGCCCACTACATACCATTCCGGTGAAAATATGTACAAAGACAAGCAACATCTTGCCATTACATTAATTTCTGTCACCACAGATACTCCTTTACCAGGCAACTAACCACTGAATGACTTGCTCACAAGCGATCAAATGAACCTTTCAGCTTTATAAATTGATACTCAGGAATATTTTCATAAAGATGGAAACTTGTTAAAGCAGGCTTTATCTTTGATTATACATCAACATTCCCAAACTTACTGGTCCTTTCCACCCAAGACTCAAGAATAGAAAATTTTTGAAGTTGGATATACTTAAATGTACAATAGTGGGGCATAATTGAGAAAGAGGGGCATAAATTTCAGATTTTTGCTTACTTCTGTGTAATTGAAATTATGATGATTTTTATCAAACCCACCTCGGTACTTCCTAAGGCCCACTCTATACTATATTCCTCTAATGACAGCTGATGATCATGTGGGGCATCGCTTTTCGTTGAAGACCTTCTTGAAAATTCCAAATGTTGAAAATATCATACTCTGCCTTTAATTTCTTTTTCATCCAAAATATAATTGTTTCCAGCAAGATTATGAAACTGGATACTCTTTAAAAAAAGGGTGCAGTTATTAAACCAGGTGTGCTGGCTCACATGTGTAATCTTAGCTATTCAGGAGGCTGAGATCTGAGAATTAAATTTCAATGCCAGCCTGAGACTGTTATCTCCAATTAACGCAGAAAATGGGAAGTGGAGCTTGGCTGAAGGGTAGGATGATAGACTTGAGCTGAAGAGCTCAGGGGAAATGCCCTGGCCCAAGGGTAGGATGTTAGCCTTGAGTTGTAAAGCGCAGGAACACTATCCAGGCTGAGTTCAAGCCCCAGTTGGGCTTATTAAAGTTATGTATAATTACAGATTATAATTGCAGATAATATTACACAAACTCAAACATTACAACCACATACCTAATTTAGAATATAATAACTGTGAGCATACTGATCCATTTGAAACAAAAAAATTAATGGAATGTGACATTAATTTCTTTTATGTCAAGTTTGTCTTTAAGGGCACATGAACACAGGTTAGGAGTACCTTCAAATATTTAAACAAATAAAAGTATCTTTTGTCAGTTTCAAGTGTCTCACACTTGTATCATCCTAGCTATTCAAGAAGCTAAAATATGAGAATCGAAATTTCAAGCAAACCCAGTCAAAATGACCCTTTGAGACTCCTATATTCAAGTAACTACTCAAAAACTGGTAGTGAAAGCCGTGGCTCAAAATAGTAGTGCTCTAGCCTTGAGGAAAAAGAGCTCAGGGAAAGTATCCAGAGTTCAAGCCCCAAGACTGACAAAGAAAATAAAAAGAAAAGAAGCTGCTCTTGAACTTTACAAAAATGATCTGAAAGTACTTCATTTAATTCCCTATAAAATCTCCTTACAGAATGTTGCGGAAAAGATTGAACCGATACAAACATGATACTCACTACACTCTATGTTAGAAATGAAGTTTACACTCTGGGGAGAGGACAGTAGGAATGGGGGAATAGGGGAAAAGGAGGGTGGGGTAATACTTTTTAAAAATAAATGTACTAATACATGATCTTTACAATAAAAATATAAAAGTAAAAATAAAGCATAAATTAAAAGCTAAATTATTTACCAGAAAAAAAACAGAAATAAACAAAAAAATGTGACTCTGCTCTTCCAAAAAAGGGAATTACCTGTGTAGGGGAAGGCAGCATCCCTTTCCCATTACTCATCAGTTTCAATTCTGTTTGATCAAAAAATGTTTCATGGAGGGAAGAGGACACAGCAAACAAAGCATTATATATGTTGTAACTCTCTTCAGACATGGCCATGTCAAAAATATGCATCGACCATGAAGACAATTCTCCCATGTAACACAGTCTGCCTCAGAAACTGAACAATTAAATGACAGAAACCACAGCCTTGCAAGAAAAAAATCCTCTGGGAATTTTGAAGGATTAACTGTCCTGACAAAATCTGTGAATCTGGTAATATCTTCATGGTGGTGTGAGAAAATGAGAGGTATTTGGAATGAGCCTACCACAAAATACTTCCTCTGATGGTTAAATTATGCTGTGAGTTTATAATACAAAGCTTTCCTCTCATTAAAAAATTGCTCAATAGCACCGAACTTCATCAAGGAAACCTTACTTTCACTGAAACCATACACAGTGATGGACAGATCAACCAGGCAAAAACTAAACAGAGAACCTTACATTTGAAAAACTGTGTAGACCAATTAAATCTAACAGACATCTGCAGATTATTCCACCTAGCAACAACACAACATACGTTTTTTCTTTTTTCAGCAGCACGTGGAACTTTTTCCCAAATCGACCACATTTTAGGGCATAAAAAAACCCTGGGCAGATTCAGAAACACTGAAATTAGGCCCTGGACTCTCTCAGACCATAGGGGCATCAAATTGGAACTGAACGCACATTTCCACCAACGAAAACCCTGTAACTCATGGAGACTGAACAACACATTGTTGAATCACCAATGGGTCATCGAGGATATGAAATCCAACAGTTTATGAAATTTAACAAAAAGTAGCACACAAAATACCAGCTCCTTTGGGACTCAGCAAAGGCAGTACTCAAAGGAAAATTTATAAATCTGAGTGCCTACAATAACAAATTGGAAAAATCGAAAGCCAACTATTTAATGTGTCACCTTAAGCTCCTGGAAAAAAGAGCAACAAACCAACCCAAACCTAGTAGAAGGCAGCAAGTTATTAAAATCAAAGCAGGATTAAATGAATTGGAATCCAAAAGATAAACCATAGAAAGAATCAACAAAAAAAGGAGTTGGTTCTTTGAAAAAATTAACAAAATTGACAGACCCTTAGCGAATCTTATCAAAAAAAGAAGGGAGCATACAAAATAAACAAAATCACAGATGAAAATGGTAATGTGACAACAAAATTTACCAAGATCCAGAGCCAACTGTCTACAACAACTCATGAAAAAAATTATACACTGTGATCAAACTGGATTCATCACAGGGAGGCAAAGCTGGTTCAACATACGCAACTCAATTAATATAATTCAACACATCAACAGGAGCAAGGACAAAAATCACATGATTATCTCAATAGACGCGGAAAAGGCCTTTGACAAGATCCAACACCCCTTTATGTTAAAAGCTCTGAAGAAACTAGGAATCCATGGAACATTCCTCAATGTAATAAAGGCTGTGTATGAGAAACCTACTGCTAGTATTACACTTAATGGTGAAAAGCTAAAGCCATTCCCTCTAAAATCAGGAACGAGACAAGGATGCCCACTCTCTCCACTACTCTTTAACATAGTACTAGAATTCCTAGCCAGTGCAATAAGGCAAGAAGCAAGCATAAAGGGGATCCAAGTAGGGAAAGAGGAAATAAAACTATCCCTCTTTGCAGATGACATGATTCTGTATTTAAAGAATCCTATAGACTCTACTCCCAAGCTCCTTGAGCTGATTCAAAGCTTTGGAACAGTAGCAGGCTATAAAATCAAGCCTCAAAAATCAACTGCCTTCCTTTATGCCAACAATGAGAGGACGAGGCAATAATCAGGAAAGAAACTCCTTTCACAATAGCCTCAAAGAAAATAAAGTACCTAGGAATTAGCTTAACTAAGAATGTAAAGGACCTTTTTGACGAAAACTTTAAAACCCTAAAAAAGGAAATTAAAGCAGAACTAAGGGAATGGAAAAACCTCCCATGCTCCTGGATTGGAAGAATCAACATTGTGAAAATGACAATCTTGCCAAGAGCTATCTACAAATTCAATGCAATACCCATCAACATCCCAATGTCATTCTTTAAAGAAATAGAAGAGGCAATCCAAAATTTCATATGGAATAATAAAAGACCCCGTATAGCAAAAACACTTCTTAGCAGAAAGAACAGCGCTGGAAGAATTTCAATTCCAAACTTTAGACTCTATTACAGAGCTATAATTCTCAAAACAGCTTGGTACTGGCACAGGAACAGGCCTGAAGACCAATGGAATAGAACTGAGGACCCAGATATTAAACCACAGACCTATGGCCACCTAATCTTTGACAAGGGAGCCAAAAAAATAGAATAGAAGAAAGACAGCCTCAGCAACAAGTTGTGCTGGCAGAACTGGTTAAGCACCTGCAGAAAACTAAAGCTGGATCCTTCTTTCTCACCTTGCACTATTATTAACTCCAAATGGATCAAAGACCTGGAGGTAAAAGCCGACACACCGAAAACTCTACAGGAAGGAATAGGAGATACACTAGGCCTCCTTGGCATAGGTCAAAACTTTCTTAATAAGGACCAAGAATCACAACAAATCAGAGAAAGGCTGGATAAGTGGGAATGCATTAAACTGCAGAGCCAGCGAAAGGCGGAAGCAGCTGAACCCAGAAGCGGAACCAGAACAGCAAGCGGTGGAACCCAGACGCAGAACACAGGCGGCTGCGGAGACCCAAGGGGAGTGAAAGACTCCCCACCACCCAGGAGCTCCCGCAGATGGACGCAGAGGCGTGAGTAATACAGCGCATCCCCAAACATTTCGGGAAAGTGGAGCAGGTGCCAAGCAATAGAACTTAACTCAGACCCCAACACCCCGCCCGAGAAAGACAGGTGGGAGCAGGGGGGCAAGGAATTTAGAATCCTGTCCCTCCCATCAAGAACCCCCTCCCTCAGGCCATTGACTGGAGATTGACAGGCGGGCTACTCATAAGTCCCAGCACCCCACCAAGGGAGGCGGGGCTGCCCCAAATCCCACCCGCCCAACGGGCTCAACCCCCAGCCCTCTGACTGGAGACTGACGAGCAGGCGGACCCTAAGACTCAGCACCCCACCAGGGGAGGCGGAGCTATCCAGCTCCCACCTGCCCACCAGGCTCCTCACCCAGGCCACTGGATCTGGAGTGTGGAGCGCTTTGGGACGCTGCCTTACAACAGTGGGTAGGGGGTGCGGGTAAATAGGAGCCAGCATCTGCCCCCCCTCAATTCTCGAGCGGGGCATCCTCCAGCTGGGAATCCTGAGCAAGACACCACCGAGGGCCCCCCCCACAGTCACAGACTCTGACAAAGCAGTGGAAACACAGCAGGGATCTGAAGGGCCTACCATCAGCCAAGCTCCCCTTCTGAGAACCAAAAAGGCACAGCTCCGCCCTTGGAGCCCAAGTCCCCAGCTGGGCCCCGCCCCTGGGAACAGAGGGGCCTTCTGCTGGTCCTACTGAGAGCTTCTGAAACTCTCAATCCCCACACCCTTGGCTTGGGGCCGACCCTGGAAGTAGCACAGGAAAACGTCCGCCAACCACGCTCAGACAGAAGCTCGCAGATCCATCCCATGGTCCACTGTGAGGCCACTGGTTTTGCTAAGAGCCAGTCCTGCAGCAACACATAAGTTTTATTCCAACACTTTCCAAACATTGTACTCAAATACTCTACCTACTTGCCCCCTGACCTCTCTCATTCTATTTCTCTATCTCTGGACCTCTGCTCCTCTTTCAACCCTTATGCTGCATGGATCTACACTTGATGGCAGTTGAGCAACATTTTATATCTAGGTGTTTAATCATTCTCTAGGCTCAGAGGGACTTAAAGACAATAGAGATTGGATTGAGAGGCTTATAGTTTTGGATATAAATCGCTTATCAGTGAATAATTAGACTAGTCCATAACTGCACAAAAAGAAAGAGTGATAACACCAATCAAAACTTATGAACATCTAGAGTCTGCCAGCTACAGAGGTCTAGGTTGGACATATCTGAAAAACTATAATTGTGTTTAGTATTAATCTTGCTCCCATTTTCAAATGGGCAGAACAAAAAACTCAAGAAAAATGTCAAATCAAGAAACAACATCTCCCACCTCCCCCACCCAATGTAAACAGCCAATGGAACAGTCACTGGCAAACCTAGAGGAGAGTCTTCCAAGTGCTGTACAAATGCAATTGATAAACATCATTAATGAAAAATGTGAAAATATGAAGAAAGAGATAAGGGAGGAAGCCATAGCTGAACAAGAGGAAACCATAAACAAGGTGATAAGTAAAAAAGAAGAAGCCATAAAGTAGGCCATAATAAAGGCTGTTCAAAGAAAGATGGATGAATTCATATAATCCAGAAATAAAAAGGTGACCGAACTCCAGCAAATGTTCAAAGAAAATAAAGCTACTGAGCTAACAACTCAAATGGAAATCAAGGAGCTAAAGAAATCCATACATGATCTAAAAGAAGAGATGCAAGGCATCAAAAATGAGCAATTAGAAGCAAGGGAGATGAAAAATAAAGTAGATAGCTTTGATAGCAGGTTAGACAATGCAGAGGAGAGAATCTCCGGGGCTGAAGCTAATTTATTTATTATAGAAAAAGAACAGAAAATGAGTCAATCCAAATCTAGGAAAAATGAGAGAGCGCTTCAGGAGGTCCAAGATACAATTAGGAAGCCTAATTTAAGGCTAATTGGTATTGAGGAGGGTCTGGAGAAAGAGGTCAATGGTATTGGAAACATAGTTCAATGAATCATCTCAGAGAATTTCCCAAATATCCAGAAGGGCAGACCGTCTCATCCAGATACAAGAAGCTTTTAGAACCCCAAACAGACCTGACCAGAAAAGAACATCTCACCGCCACATTGTAATCCGAACTGGATCAGTAGAAACCAAAAAAAGGATTCTAAAGGCAGGCAGAGAAAAGGGTTCAGTAACCTATAAAGGAAAACCAATCAGAATAACCCCAGATTACTCAGCAGAGACCATGCAAGCAAGAAGTGACTGGAAGCATATATGTCATGCCCTTAAGTCAAATAACTACCAACCAAGAATCCTGTACCCAGCTAAGCTCTCATTCATAACTGAGGGAACAATAAAAACATTCCATTCCAGGGAAAAGCTGCAACAATATGTCGCAACAAACCCAACACTACAGAGAATTCTGAAAGATGTTCTATACATAGAAAACCAAAATAAATGCAATATAGGGTAAGAAATGGCACATAAACAGCATACCACCTGAGGACCACAAGAACTGTCAAGACACAGGCCCAAATAAAAGCTTTTAAAAATGGTAGGACCTAATAAATATCTCTCAATCCTAACTCTCAATATCAATGGACTCAACACTCCAATTAAACGGCATAGGCTGTCTAGTTGGATCAAAAAGCAAGAGCCATCGTTCTGCTGTCTTCAAGAGACACATCTTACCCAAAAAGACAAGCATCTTTTGAAAGTGAGAGGTTGGAATAAACTCTATCAAGCTAACGGCCCCCATAAACAGGCTGGAGTTGCCATCCTCATATCAGATAAAATAGACTTCAAACCAAAAATAGTAAGAAAAGACAAAGAAGGTTACTACATACAACTAAAGGGATCTTTCCTCCAGGAAGACATAACGATCCTAAATATTTACACACCCAATCCCGGATCTCCAAACTTCATCAAGCAAACTTTACTTACACTGAAACCATACATAGATCGAAATACAGTGATTGTCGGACACTTTAACTCACCACTTTCACCTATGGACAGATCAACAAGGCAAAAACTCAACAGAGAAACCTTAGAACTGAACAACTATATAGACCAACTAGATCTAACAGACATCTGCAGAATATTCCACCCAGCAACGACACAATATACGTTTTTCTCAGCAGCACATGGAACATTTTCCAAAATAGATCACATCTTAGGCCATAAAACAAACCTGGACAGATTCAGAAACACAGAAATTATTCCATGCACAATCTAAGACCACAAAGGCATCAAACTGGAACTGAACACACATCTCCACCAACGAAAACCCTGTAACTCATGGAGACTGAACAACACATTGTTGAATCACCATTGGGTCATCGAAGAAATCAGAACAGAAATCCAACAGTTTATGAAATTTAACAGTAAGGAGCACACAAACTACCAACTCCTTTGGGACACAGCAAAGGCAGTACTCAGAGGAAAATTTATAGCGCTGAGTGCCTACAACAACAAGTTGGAAAAATTGCAAACCAACAAGTTAATGTCTCACCTTAAGATCCTGGAAAAAGAGCAACAAACCAACCCTAATCCCAGTAGAAGAAAGCAAATTATTAAAATCAAAGCAGAATTAAATGATTTGGAATCCAAAAAAAACTATAGAAAGAATCAACAAAAAAAGGAGTTGGTTCTTTGAAAGAATTAACAAAATTGACAAGCCCTTAGCAAATCTTACCAAAAAAAGAAGAGAGCATATCGAAATAAACAAAATCGCAGATGAAAATGGTAATATCACGACAGAAATTATCAAGATCCAGAATATCATGAGGGAATACTTCTCAAACCTTTATGCCAACAAATTTGAGAATCTAGATGAAATGGATGAATTCCTAGCCAATATTAACATACCCACACTGAACCAAGAAGAACTAAGCCAACTCAATAGGCCTATTTCAAGCTCTGAAATAGAAATGGCAATTAGAGAACTTCCACCTAAGAAAAGCCCAGGGCCAGATGGATTCACAGCTGAATTCTATAAGGTCTTCAAAGCAGAGCTCACACCAATACTCCTCAAGCTCTTCAACGAAAATGAAAATGAAGGTTCCTTACCAAACTCATTCTATGAAGCCAGTATAACCCTGATCCCCAAACCAGACAGAGATTCATCAAAGAAACAGAACTATAGACCTATATCTTTAATGAACATCGATGCAAAACTTCTCAACAAAATACTGGCCAACCGTCTACAACAATTCATAAAAAAAATTATACAGTATGATCAAACTGGATTCATCACAGGGAGGCAAAGCTGGTTCAACATATGCAAATCAATTAATATAATTCAACACATCAACAGGAGCAAGGACAAAAATCACATGATTATCTCAATAGACGCGGAAAAGGCCTTTGACAAGATCCAACACCCCTTTATGTTAAAAGCTCTGGAGAAACTAGGTATCCATGGAACATTCCTCAATGTAATAAAGGCTGTGTATGAGAAACCTACTGCTAGTATTACACTTAATGGTGAAAAGCTAAAGCCATTCCCTCTAAAATCAGGAACGAGACAAGGATGCCCACTCTCTCCACTACTCTTTAACATAGTACTAGAATTCCTAGCCAGTGCAATAAGGCAAGAAGCAAGCATAAAGGGGATCCAAGTAGGGAAAGAGGAAGTAAAACTATCCCTCTTTGCAGATGACATGATTCTGTATTTAAAGAATCCTATAGACTCTACTCCCAAGCTCCTTGAGTTGATTCAAAGCTTTGGAAGAGTAGCAGGCTATAAAATCAACCCTCAAAAATCAACTGCCTTCCTTTATGCCAACAGTGAGAGGAACGAGGCAATAATCAGGAAAGAAACTCCTTTCACAATAGCCTCAAAGAAAATAAAGTACCTAGGAATTAGCTTAACTAAGAATGTAAAGGATCTTTTTGATGAAAACTTTAAAACCCTAAAAAAGGAAATTAAAGCAGAACTAAGGAAATGGAAAAAACTCCCATGCTCCTGGATTGGAAGAATCAACATTGTGAAAATGACAATCTTGCCAAGAGCTATCTACAAATTCAGTGCAATACCCATCAACAGCCCAATGTCATTCTTTAAAGAAATAGAAGAGGCAATCCAAAATTTCAAATGGAACAATAAAAGACCCCGTATAGCAAAAACACTTCTTAGCAGACAGAACAGCGCTGGAGGAATTTCAATTCCAAACTTTAGACTCTATTACAGAGCTATAATTCTCAAAACAGCTTGGTACTGGCACAGGAACAGGCCTGAAGACCAATGGAATAGAACTGAGGACCCAGATATTAAACCACAGACCTATGGCCACCTAATCTTTGACAAGGGAGCCAAAAAAATAGAATGGAAGAAAGACAGCCTCAGCAACAAGTTGTGCTGGCAGAACTGGTTAAGCACCTGCAGAAAACTAAAGCTGGATCCTTCTTTGTCACCTTGCACTATTATTAACTCCAAATGGATCAAAGACCTGGAGGTAAAAGCTGACACACTGAAAACTCTACAGGAAGGAATAGGAGATACACTAGGCCTCCTTGGCACAGGTCGAAACTTTCTTAATAAAGACCAAGAATCACAACAAATCAGAGAAAGGCTGGATAAGTGGGACTGCATTAAACTGCAGAGCTTTTCTATGGCAAAGGACATAGCTAGTAAACTAATCAGGAAGCCTACAGAGTGGGAGAAGATCTTCACCAACCAAACAACGGACAAAGGCCTCATATCTAAAATATATCAACAACTCAAAAAATTGAATCACTCCAAAATTAACCTCCAAAGTAACAACCATCCCATTAAAAACTGGGCCAAAGACTTAAGGAGAGTCTTCTCTGAAGAAGAAACAAAAATGGCCTATAGACACATGAAGAAATGCTCAACATCTCTGGTCATAAAAGAAATGCAAATCAAAACAACTCTAAGATTCCACCTCACTCCAGCTAGAATGGCCAAGATCAGGAAAACGAATGACAACAGATGCTGGAGGGGATGTGGCCAGGAGGGATCACTACTACACTGTTGGTGGGAGTGCAAACTCGTTCAACCACTATGGAAAGCAGTGTGGCAGTGCCTCAAAAGGCTAAACATAGAACTCTGCTATGACCCAGCAATTCCACTACTTGGCATTTACCCAACCACCCAGAAACAAGGACATACTAAACCCACTAGCACAACAATGTTCATTGCAGCACTATTCACCATAGCAAAGATATGGAACCAACCTAGATGTCCCTCAGTTGATGAGTGGATCAACAAGTTGTGGTATTTGTACACAATGGAATTCGATGCTGCTGTCAGAAAGAATGACATCGCCCCATTTTTTAGGAAATGGAAAGACTTAGAAAAAATCATATTAAGCGAAGTAAGCCAGACTCAAAGGAACTTAGGCTCAATGGTTTCCCTCATTCGTCATAATCAGTAGAAACCTTGGGCTCTACTAGCAGAGATTTGCAATAGAGCAAACTCTTGATACATAAGGACATAAAATGTGAAGCTAATTGAAAGGACCTCCAGGATAGTGAAACGAAAGCTATATAATGAATGATTGTTGTCCTTAATATTCTATGTTGTCTCTCATCTCCTTTGCTGTCCCTTGGTTATCTCATATTGGTATAGTATCTCACTTTGTTATCTGATATATTGAACTTATTTGTATTTGGATATTTGAAATTTGATAGGGAAGGGGGGAAAACCAAGACGGGTGGGGGGTGTGGGGGGGAGGGAAACGGGTACCAAGACATGTGAAAGGGTATCAATGTATGTGAATTAGTGCACCTTCTATCTGGCAAATATCATGTAACCCTTTTACTAATTACAATAAAAAAATAAAATAAATAAATAAATTGTTGGTCTCCCCCCCCATGTGACTATCTTCTATTTATTGCTATCTATCAATCATCCACCCAACCATTTATCAGTAGTCTTTTGCGTATCTATTTTCAATCAGTCTACCTATAATCCATCTATGTACCTGCCTATGTGTGCACGTTTGTATGTCCATACGTATGTACATGTGTTTGTCTCTTTGTATGTATGCATGTGTGTAATCTATCTATCATTTCAGCATTCTGTCTGTCTATATGTGTATGTTTACATTCTATCATCTGTTTTTACTATTCAGTTGAAACTTTCAGGTTGGTATGCTAGATAATTTTTACTGATTACCCAAAGGCTATATTTCTTTATGAATTTTAAAAAGTGATATGGTATACATTTTTGATATTATTTATTAGAAGAACATACCTGAATCATTGCTGTTCTCAAACAATTCAGGTATTAAATAATTCCATGGTTCAATGCTTTTTGATTTATAATCACCTAGGGATGGTGTTTTATAAATCTCTTTGCTCTATAAAAATTATTTTATTATATTTTTTAGTCCTGGGCTTGAACTCAAGGCCTAAGCACTGTTCTTGGGCTTTCTCAAGCCCGGATCATTACCAGTTGAGCAACAGCACAACCTGTGGCTTTTTCTATGTTTGTGTCACAAAGGAAGTGAACCCAGGTTTTCATTCATGCTGGGCAAGTACTCTACCACGAGGCCAAACTGCCAGCCCCTCTCTTTCCTTTTTTATGATAATTTTGTCCAGAGACAGATTTGGCCTTGTCAACTGACCCATGAGTAGCTGGTATTCGGATTCTTTCTGCTTCATATTAGCATTGTATTTTTGTGTGTTTGTGTGTGTGTGTGTGTGTGTGTGTGTGTGTGTGTGATCTTTGTGTCACTAGAAACATTATTCTCTATTATCATAGTATGGAAAAATTACCTGTGCTCCCTCCTGGTCCACTGCTCCAGCTTTCCAAAAATGAGGTAAAATGCTGGAACTCACTTTCTCTTACTGTTACAATGACAGATTCATTTCTAAAATTGTGCTTACCGACATGCCATTGAAAGTGAGATGTATTGAGATGTGTTGTTTATAATTCATGTTCCATTCAGGGATGCCCTGGCAGTTTCTTCCTTGATGAGCAAAATCTGTCTTGGTTGTGTTTCTTTGATTATATGCTGACTTTATACATTCTCTTCTACCTAAATGAATCAACATCTGGTACTTGAAATATCTGAAGAAGAAAGCTGTTGATCACAGAATTTAGGTCAGGGATAATGGGAAATGTGTTACACTTAAAGTGAAGACTTGAAAATTATTTGGTTAGAAGACAATTGTCTTTCAGACATATTCAAGATTTTTACTGTAAATGCAACATAATATAAATGTCATAGGAGCATTATGTGTGAATAAAAATATCCAATGGGTTGCCAGTGGCTAATGGTCAAAATCCTTCTCAAGGGGCCTAAGATCCAAGGATCATGATTTGAAACCAGCACAGGCAGGAAAGTACGTGATACTCATATCTGCAAAGATCCACCAAAAAGTCAGAAGTGGAACTGTGGCTCAAATGGTAGAGTTCTAGCCTTGGGAAAAAAGAAGTATAAGGACAGTGCCCATGTTTGAGTTCAAGCAACGACTGGCACAAAAAATAAAAATAAAGTTTCCAGCCCAAGTGAGTTCTGGGAAGTTGTTGTAACAGCCTCCAGAGTGGCATTGAGATCATAAGTTTCATTTATTAAAATGACAAACCCTTCAGACATCTATGAGTCGTTCAAATAAAATGCTTTCCTTTTTTCCAGCAAGACATCTTTACGTTGTTGAGTTTGTTTTCTTTCCTTCTCATTCTGATCATAGATTTATAATCTGATCTGTTTTGCAGTATAGAGAAGAGTCACATTCTCCTAAGGACGTGAGAATCTAAAGTCAGCCAGCAAATTATGAAGGATGTATAATCAAAGTTTCTCTGAAAAAGTTTCCTGACCTGAACAATCTACAAAGTACAATATAAATATTTGAATAGCTATAACCTCCAATGGTATTTTTATAATCATTTTTGTGTCCTGTCAGTACTGGGGCCTGGCAGTGTCCCTTAGCTATTTTGCTCAAGTATTGTACTCAAACACTTCAGTCATACTTTCACTCCCAGGTTTTGGCTAGGTAATTGAAGGTAAGTCCTTTTTTCTAATTGTATATTATTGTAGGGGTAGTATATAGAGGGTTTACAGTTACATTTCTCAGGTAGTGAAGGTATGTCTTATGGACTTTCCTGCCTTCGCTGGCTTGGAATACAGATCCTCAGATCCCAAACACCTGAGTAGTTGAGTAGCTATAATTTCTTAAGAATAACAATTTACGAGAAAAAATAAAAAAGAAACTAGTTAGACTCATTTAAAGAATGTTACTTTAATGAAAAGCATAAAATGACATTAATAATTGACAAAAACTTCTCCTAAAATAAAATGACTCTCTTAAATATTGTCTCTATGTTTAATATTCCTTTGAATGAATAGGGGAAAATTAATGTGAAATTTACTAGTAAAGTGCTTTTTTCATCCATATATATATTTATTGTAATTAATAGAAGGTTACATTATATTGACCAGATAGAATGTGCATTACTTCACAAACAGTGATACACTTTCTCATGTCTCTGTCCCCATTTTTCTTCCCCCATCCCTAGTACAGAGCTTTATATAAAGTTCTATATTCGTTTCAAACTGCTACGATAAAATACCTGAAAGGTTTATTTTGAATCACCGTTTCAAGATTTGGGTCTATCATGAAGGTGTCATATAAGGATGGTAATATGTATTTGAGTATTTACATTGTGAGCCAGGAAGGAGAGAGGGAAGGATGGATAGAAAGAGAGAGAAGAGAGAGGGAGAGGGAAAGGGAGAGGGAGAGGGAGAGAGAGAGAGAGAGAGAGAGAGAGAGAGAGAGAGAGAGAGAGAGAGAGAGAGAGAGAGAGAGAGAGAGAGAGAATTTTGAGGATATAATTTCAGTAACTTTCAAGTAACTTTCAACTAGGCAATACTTCTCAAAGTTAAAATAGCATTTATCAATCTTAGGGCAAAAAACTTTAGAACACAGCTTTGGGGAACACAATCGTAAATGTAAACAAATTATGCATTGTTGTGTGTTATTCTGGTTTTGTATGATATGATACTGATACAATCCATTAGTTCCAGGAATGTTTGCATATGTTACTATATAGACACTAATGTCCTATGTGGACAAAGATACTTTTCTTCTTAAAAAATGTTATCACATACTTGGACACTTTTGTATGGTGTTCTGGGTTGTCCCAATTTCCTCAAGCATACTGGGTACTAAGTGAGCTCACTGCTAATAAATATTTTTGTTATGCCTTTATGTCTATGTCTCTTCATGATTATTTTTTTTAAGATATCCATATCTATTTACAAGTTAAAATGTAATACATTGGTCATATCTATATTGTGGAAGTGTCCAGTTGAGGAAATCGATATAAATATTGATATAAATATGTGCTCCTACTTACCATTCTGTTGTGGTGAAGTTACTTAAAACTGAATTCCTTGGAGATTTCCCAGATATTCTTAAATGTGATCATCATTTTTTACTATACATCTGTCAGATTGTTTTCTGTTGTATGGCTGAAATTTTGATTCAACTTAAGTGTACATCCAGGACCACTTCATAACGTGTATCTTTATATTTAAAGATGGTTTTTCTTGTGTAGCAACAGGAATTAGTCCTTCTCTTCTAGTTCACTGTCTTTATATTGTAATTAGTATATGTAGATAATTCAAATATAAAGTGATCATTGATCTACAGAGAAAACTATGCATGTTCGTATGTTTTCTATTTGTTTTTCCTTAGAGGTTATGTATAAACTTCTCATGCTTTCTGTGCACTCATCACAATTCAGCTGATATTTTGCTGCACATTCATGTAATTATATTTTATACTGCAATTCTTTTTGCTAGACCTGGGCTTGATATCAGGGCCTGAGCACTCTCCTTGGACTATCTCATGGTTAGGCTACATCTCTACAACTTAAGCCTCAGCACCACATCCAGCTTTTTTCTATGAATGTGGTACAGAGAAATCAAACCCGGATCTTCCTTCATACTAGGCAAGTACTCTACCATTATGCCAAACTCCCGGCCCTGAATTTTTTTTGTACTCAGAGATAACATACATTTTCTTTCTCTAGAAAATTCCTTTAAACAGTTCCTACAATGCATAAGCTGGTGATACAGTGTCTTCAGTTTACTTTACTTCATGCTGTATGACTTCATTAATTTTTTATCTTCATGAATGTTTTTTGTTTGTTTTTCTTTTTTTGCCAGTGCTGGACTTGAGCTCAGGGCCTGAGCAATGATTTCCTTGGTCTTTCTCAAGGGTAGAGCTCTACCACTTGAGCTTCAGCACGACTTCCAGCTTTTTTCTATTTATGTGGTACCGAGGAATCGAACCTGGGTCTTCCTGCATGCTAGGCAAGCACTCTACGTCTAGGCCAAACTCCCGGTCCCATGAATGTTTTTTTTTTCTTCTTCTCCTAGTATCCCACTGAGCAAATGTAGTAATGACTTCCTTAAAGTGACTTTATACATGCATAATTTCTCTGTAGTCTTTCTGATGACATCAAATTATTCTTTGATATTTCTTTTTTCTATTTTTTATTGTTCTTTGATATTTCTTATACAAGCATAATTTTCCTTTGTTTCTGAGGCTTTTTTTCATTGTCGTGCCTGTAAACATTTTCATTACACTTCCCAGTTTCCAGTGTGTTGTCTTAAGTGTTTTGGTCTGAAATTTGTTGAAAGTTGTTTCATTTCCATTGAGAAATTATTTCCTTGTTTCATTGTTAATGGTTACATTATTTACATTGATATTTCATTTTTTCATGGTCATTGAAGAGTGGATATGTGAACAGTAGATTGGTATAAATTCAGATCACAGATTCACTTTTCTTCAGTTTAGGAATCTTTCATTTTGCACAGTTTCTGAAGTGGTCAGGTATTTGGGAAATATGTTTCATGGCAGAACACTGGCAAAGCCCCAATTTTTCAAGTCAATACTGTGGCCTAGTGGTACAGTGTTTGCTCTCTAACACTAGTTTAATTCTTGGTTCCACATACACAGAAAAAAGCAGCAAGTGGTTCTGTGACTCCAGTGGTAGAGCACTAGCCTTAAGAAAACCCAAGGACAGTGCTCAGGCCCTACGTTCAAGCCCCAGGAATGGCAAAAACATACCAAAACAAAACAAAAACCCCAATATTTCCATCTGAATACTTTACCATTTTCTCCCCAATCTCAGAAGAAGTCAAGGAATTTTAACTGTCTGTCAGGGTGACATGACGCAGAATTTTTGTTCATGTTCAGTTTTCAATATAATTCATTTTTCAAACCAAGTGCTGGTGACTCATGTAATCCTAGCTACTCAGGAGTCTGAGATCTGCGAACTGTGGTTTAAAGCCAGCCCAGGTACAAAAAGTCCATGAGACTCCTATCTCCAATTAGCTACCAGAAAACTAGAAGTGGTGCTGTGGCTCAAACTGGTAGAGCAATAGCCTTGAGCTGAAGATCAGGCCAGAGTTCAAGCCCCACAACTAAAAGACAAAACAAAAACTCAAACAAAAGAAGGCTATTTTTCCTTTAACCAAGGGGCTGTTAAAATATATATATATATATATGTTGCAATCTTTAAGAAAACATAAGGTTTTAAGTCCCTTTTTTGAAATTCAAAGTATCAAACCTTAGTTCATAAACACAGTATTTTTTCTACTTGAAATGTGAAAATCTTTTTCATTCTAAGGAATCAGGAACTTTGAATAAAATGTTCTCAGTAATGTCGTCAATGCAATTTTACCATAACTAGAATGTGTGAGACTAGTGCAATATATTTGCATTACCATCCTTACTACTGCATTATGAACAATTTCCTACCAAAGTTCCTTGTATTTTAAAGAGCCTTTTCACGTCTCTCTTCTAGGAAGTCAGTGTTTCAGCTCTGCTTTCACATTGGGGTAAGGAGAGAAAATACAGGCCACATGTTCATTTCAAACTACAGGCAGAAGAATTGAGGCAAAAGTAATGAGACTAGATTCTGCAGCTTATGAAAGACCATGAGTATGTGTTGTACGATTCTGATAGAAGTATGTTAGAATGTAGTATTTATTTCTAGATTATAAATGTGATTGCTAATTTCCTTTTACTTGGCTACTTAAATTTCCTATTTCAAAGAAGTTTGTTTGATCTCTATCTGAAAAACATCCTTGCTTGTCATTTTTTTTCTTTTAATCGAGAGAAACTAGGAATGTGAAGGCCAATAGGATCCAAGGATTGTCACATGAACTCAAATGTGGAAGACTAAGTGAAACATTTGCCCCACCCCAGATGATCCCTGAAAGTCTGCTTCATGTGTTCCTGTCCGTGTGTGTGTGTGTGTGTGTGTGTGTGTGTGTGTGTGTGTGTAGATGTGTGTAGTTGTCATGGGCCTGGGTGATGTCTCTGAGCATTTGCACTCAGAGATTAGCATTCTGCCACTTGTGCAACAGCTCTACTTCTAGTTTGGGGAATGGTGATGGTGAATTGTACTTGAGGGTCTCATGGACTTTCCTGTCTAACCTGGCTCTATGATCCTCAGACCTCAGCCTCCTCAGTAGATAGGATAATAGCTGAATCTTGTTTTTATCACCAGTATATTTGCCATGAATTGTATTTGTTCTTGGTTTTCTGCATCTAAGAGAGTTGTTCCTTTTTTCTTTACTTTTTCTTGTGTGCTTAAGAAGATATTTTCTATATCCTTTCAGCAGGAATTAGAATGTTAAAGTATGTGACATCATTCAACCATGATGGTAATGGAGTTTCACTCTGATTTTGTGAAAATAAGGTCATCAGAAGCCTGGGGACATCATCCTAATGAAAGGGGACTCAATCCAGTCATATATCTGCCCTTTTCAGAGAATCTATAAATACATAAAATACTATGTGTATTTAAAATGTACTTCCCTGAAATACTTGCTACCACTTTGAGTGGCATTCTCATCTCATGAACTATCATTTCAGGGAGTAGAAAGCCTTTACATGCCCTCTTCATTTTTTTGCCAGTCTTGAGGCCTGAACTCAGGTCCTGAGCGTTGTCCTTGGGCTTTTCAAGGCTAGAACTCTACCACTTGTGCCACAGCACCATTTCTGGCATATTTTGTGTATGTGGTACCAAGGAATCACACACAGGTCTTCGCGTATGCTAGGCAAGCATTTTAACACTAGGCCAAACTTCCAGCCTGTCCGCTTGATTTTTATGCTTATTATCACTATTGTGAACACCAGAGCTTCTATCTACAATGGGTATAACATTTGCATAACACAAATGGGATGTCTTAAGGACCATCACTTGTCTATTTTTCCTTACTCAGACTTGATAACCTGCTCTCCTTCCTGATGGTCAACATACACTCTGAATTATGCACAGTTGATACTGGGGAGTTTGTATATTGTGATAATTGTTAATTGGATTGCTACTGAATATGTAAGCAGTGTTTAACTCAACAATAACAAACCAACCCTGTTGATAAAATTAAGAAGAAATAAAAAAATGAGCTTCATTAGAAACAAAGTGTTTCACCATCTCTTATAAAATATTAACAATTCAGAAATATTTGTCCAGGACTATCCCTTTTAAAAGGAACATAAGCACAGTGTTATTTTTAGCCAATACATTGTTGTACTTCCAATTTAAAACTAAAGTAATAGAAGTGCACTGTCTGTAAGTGATTGTCTGTATATAATCACTTACTTATTAGAAACATAAATTTAAAAAGGTAAAATAAAAATGAAAAGGAAGGATGGCCATTATGTGACACTATGTCTTAAATAGTTATGTTTCTTAAACATGTATATAGCCAATAATTCAGTCTATTTAAAATAATGAATAATGAATTTCATAAAAAGAAGGTAATAGAATGTAACATTGTTATAATCATCAGATAACCGAGTACATATCTAATATATGTATGTTTTGTAATTTAAAAATAATTAAACAGAGATTTGTAATAGAGCACAACCTAGATACATAAGGCCCTATGGTATGACGCTAAATGAAAGGACCTCTAGGATATAGAAACAAAAGCCATATAATGAGTGATTGTTGTACTTAATGTACTATGTTATCTCTCATCTCTTTTGCTGTCCCTTGGTTATCTCATATTGTTACACTACCTCACTTTGATATCTGATATATTGGATATATTTTTATTTGGTTATTTGAAATTGGATAGGGAAGGAGGGAAAACAAGATGAGGGGTGTGGTGGAGGGGAGGGAAATGGAGACCAAGACAGGTCGAAGGGAATCAATGTATGTGAATTAATGCACCTTGCACCTCCTATCTGGTGAATGTAATGTAACCCTTCTATTAATTATAATAAAAATATGTGAATAATAATTAAACATGTATATGTTGAAAAGCATATCCAGCAATGTATAAGCAAACTTATGAATCTACTTTTTTCTTCAGCTATTGCTTCATAAATCTAATATATTGTGATACACATTAGAAATATATTTTTTAGAATATATAAGCAATACTGACATTCTAAAACCATATAGAAAAAGAAGCCATATAGAAAAACAATACAGAAGAGTTAGGAGGAGGAAAAAGAGGGAAAAAGGAAAGAGAGATGGAATGAAACTAGAGAGGCTGGGGCAAGGTATATTGATTCAAACAAATAGATTCATAAATACTGCAAAAACAGATGTGAGAAAAGAAACTATTAAATAAAATGCAGTAGTGAGTATATGAAATCATGGAACATGGTAATAGGAAAATATTATTGAAATATGTTCAAGGACTAGGCAACATAATGATATGAATGCAAGAAGTTAATGTACTTTAAAATGTAGTTCCTAGGTACTCAGAGAGCTGGGATCTGATTAACACAGTTGGAAACCAACTTGTACAAGAAAGCTCATGAGAATACTATCTTTAGTTAACCATCAAAGATCTAACAGTGAGGCTGTGGCTTAAGAGGTAAAGCACTTAGCTTTGAACAAAAATACTCAGTGTCACTACCCAAACTTTAAGTTGAAGCCCTAGAACTGACACACAATAAGAAAGTTTAGACAAGTTATTAATAAAGCAATATAAGAAAACAAGTCAGAAGTGAAAATATAATAGTGAAGCTGGTTGTGGTGGCTTATGCCTATAATCCTAGCTACTCAGGAGGCTGAGATCTGAGGATCAAGCTTCAAAGCAGCCGCGGAACAAAAGGACCTGAGACTCTTATCTCTAATTAACCTCTAGAAAATGGGAAGTGGGACTTGGCTAAAGGTTAATGTGATATCCTAGAGCTGTAGAGCTCAGAGACTGTGGCCAGGCAGAGTTCAAGCCCTATTATACACACACACACACACGCACACACACACACACACACACACACACACACACACACACACACACAATATAATAGTGAAGATGAAAGGAGTTGGAAGGTTAAATAAAGAGCAAATAGAAAGAACCAAAAAATACAGAATAAAATTCGAATTTACCTGGCTCTGACTACTACTTGTGACTCTTCCATTACTAGAGAAATGAACGTGACTCATATGTTGAAGTGATTCCAAGAACACAAATGAGTTTATTTGGTCAAATATTTAAATTTCAGCTTAAGAGGGTTTATTTGTTTGAAGATGTCTTCTGTCCCAAAAGCCATGCAGAGAATTTCTATCTGGCCTTAACAAAATGATGTGCACTTGGGGGTAAAGATTCAGCCCAGAAGCCCAGCACTGGAGGCCAAGATAGAGAAGACCTCTACAGCCACCATGACTTTCCCTTTGGCACCTTGGTAAATAGGCAGGAAAGTGAGCCAGACACTGCAGAACAACAGCTTTCTAAAGGTCAGGAACTTGGCTTCATTGAAGGTGTTAGGCAGGTTTCTGGCAAAGAAAGCCACAGTGAAGCTGGCCAAGCCCAGGGAGCCCACGTATCCCAAGACACAGTAGAAAGTAGTGAGGGAGCCCTTGCTACATAGCATGATGTGGTGACCATGTTCAGAGTATGCATGTGTGTCAATGAAGGGAGGAGAGGTTCCCAGCCAAGTTCCACAGAGAGTCACCTAGGTCAGGGTGCAGATGGGAATGATGAAGTTAGGAGCCACTGATACCAATAGCCACCTCATCCTTCTTGCTGGAAGAGTGACCTTGAAGGCCAGAACTACAGTTACAGTTTTGGCCAAGACAGCAGAAACAGCTACAGTGAACACAATTCCAAATATGGTTTGCTGTAGAATGCAGGTGACTATGTTGGGATGGCCAATAAAGAGAACGAAACAGAGAAAGCAGAAGATGAGGGAGATGAGCAGGATGTAGCTGAGAGCCTGGTTATTACCCTTAAAAATGGCAGTGTTCTTATATTTCACAAACACCCCAAGAACAATTGCTGTGTGTGTAGATAAAGAAAGAGCCATGCAAGCCAAGGCCACCCCCAAGGGTTCTTCATAAGCCAGGAAACTTGCAGCTCTTAGGAAGCACTGATTGCTCTCTGTGTTTGCATACTGATGATCTGAGCATTTCACACACTGCTCCAAATTTTATAAGAAAATCAAATTCCCATTAGTCCCTTTTCAGTACTTAAAAAGCAAACATTCTGACATGTGAAAATTTGGTAACATAAAGTAAATATTACCAGATATGCTCAGTTTTACTTTTATGCATTCTTCATGTTCTTTCAGTAATGCTTACATTCTCATATTTTAGTCTGAGTGAAACTCTTTAATGCCAATGATGATTGTTCATATTATTTATTGCCATTTTAATACCCTAAAAATTATTTTATTTCTTCTTCATGCTAACATAACTCTCAGACTTATGTACACAAGTCCAACCCTCATTCAAATTTTTATATATTGGGGCCAGGAGTGTTGCCTAGTGATACAGTGTCTCCCAAATATGCATGAAGCTCTGGGTTTGATCTCTTAGAATCACATACACGGAAATAGATGGAAGTGGTGCTGTGGCTAACGTGGTAGAAAGCTAGCCTTGAATTTGAGAAACTCAAGGACATTTCCCAGTCCATGAGTTCAAGGGCCAGCACTAGCAAAAAAGAAACATTTGTTGAGTAAACCTTGCATGTTCCTGTATGTCTCTGTAGCACACTCTGGTCCTTCCCTTCAGTGGTTATGTTTGTCTCTTGTATTCATCTGTATGGGAACAGATAATCAAATCACTCTTTGAAGATAAAAAGTCATGCTATGCACAATACTTTTGAATGATTCTGATTCTTTTTGTTATTTTTTTCAGTCCTGGGGTCTGAACTCAGGGCCTGAGCACTTTCCTTGGGCTTTTCTCAGGGCTGGATGTCTACCATTTGAGCCACAGCACCAGTTCTGGCCTTTCTATATATGTGGTACCAAGGAATTGAACCTGGGTCTTTGTGCATGCTAGGTAAGCACTCTACCACTAGGCCAAACTCCCGGCCCTGTGCCTGATGCTTAAAGCAACCAAATCCAGAGCACTTCCTCTGCTGCCCCAAGATTTCTAAGTAGTAGGAAGTAAAGATGTGCAAAATCTGTGTTTCCTTTGTAGTTCAAAGGTAATACTGAAGATATAGATCTTGGTCTTAAAAATTCTTTGCATGTAATGGGATAGAAGTTAAAGTTACATTACTGAGTAGTTGAGTAAACATACATACAACAGACTAGAAAAAATCCTACATGTAAATCAAAGCCCATGTCTTTTTTTTCCCCTGAAGAGAAGTAGCAAACACTGTCACAATTATATTACTAAGTGAAGGAGGAAGAATTTGGATCTGCAATTCTGCATTTGTATTGACTTGCATGGATGAGGATAGTGGGAGACAGTATGAATTTCCCCCTAAGTCATGAGCTTACCTGTTCCATTAGCAATCTCATTGTGTAGGCAAAGTGTGCAAGAAAGGAACAGGCAGCCTTTCCCTCCTGAGGAGATTTTCTGAATCCAGGACCACAACTCTCACTGCAGACAGAATGAGTAGGCTGAAGAAAATCAGATATGTGTCAGTAACTGCTCAGAATTTTACATAATACTCCAAAAATATATCGTTCTAACATAATGTTTCATTAAGCATATTATTTATTTCTTTTTTATTGCCAGTCATGGGGCTTGAATTCAGGTTCTGGGCACTATTCTTGAACTTTCTCAATGCTAGTGTTCTAGCACATGAGCCACAGCACCACTTCTGGCTTTTTCTCTGTATGTGGTAACTAAGGAATCAAACCCAGGGCTTAATGCATGCTAGGCAAGCATTCTACCACTAGACCAAGCCATAATATCGTCTTACTTTCTAGTGGCCATGAAGTGGTCTGATTTGGGGAAGAGAATGTGAAACACAGAAAGGGCAGGACAAAGGGTGAACCAACTCATCAAACTTTAGATAATATGGTGGAATCATACTGTACAACTTGGAATGGAGACAAGTCTGAATGGTTAAAACAGAAAATAAACGAGGGATTTACACTGCTCAACAAGAAATATACACATTATCTGAATTATGTAACTACTCTGTTCATCATGTACAATAAAAATTTTAAAACTTAAAAGAAAGTAAGAATAAAAGAAAGTAAGAGAACAGACACTGAACTGAAGAATTTATACAGAATCTCAAAGAACTAGAAATAACAATCTTCAAGTTAGTAAAAGGAATGAAATAATCAAGCAGGAAGAATAGGTCAAAGGATGAGCCAACTCAGTGATATGAGACACTGTATTCAAAGTGAACTTTACAGTTTGATGTGGGGAATGGAGTGGAGTTAGGAGGTCAAATAGTAGGAGAAAATAAGGGAAGAGTGTCACTTTTCAAAAAAAGGCACTCATTACTTGACTTAGAAATATTTAACCTCTCTATATTTCACCTTTATAACAAAATCTAAATTAAAACAGTAAAGGAGATGGTTTGAAAATGCAGTATCAAGAAAAAAGAAAAAAGAGGAGTTTTTACAAACACAAAAAGGACATAAAACAAGTAAAAATTATGAAGAGCTTACTGTCCTGAAAAGATGATACACAAAAGGAAACTAAGAGTCCTCCTCCACAAACAGGCAGAAAATCACTTAAATGTAGATTCAAGGTAAAATAAAGAAACTAAGGAGTTTCTCTTGCATAGGGACAGGAGGTGATGGTAGAGGATACAGAGAGCATTCATGTGTGAACATAGAATTCCATCAGCCATGCCCATCCCCAAAACAAATCCGCAAATGGAAATAAAATGTTGAATTACTTACAGATTGTACTGTTCATCTCCAGAATCATCACTGTTTCTGTGATCTATTCCCAAAATGTAGAGAGCAAAAAACCCATCAATCATCACATCTCCACCCATGTGTGCTTGCTGCTTCATTGTAGAAAAGCAGCTAGTGCCAGCCAAGAAACTGATAGAGAGAGGAAGCTGAAGAAGAATGAGTATGGCAATCAAATGGTACATCTCTGAAGCATCTGCCCAGCTGAAATTATGGCTGGAAGTGGAGTCCACTGGATCATGTGTGTGTATTCATAAATCTCTGTATATGTACATATGTGTCTTTTTATTGATAGAGATATATGCTGTAGAAGTCGATGTGTAAGCCTATAGTGAATTCCCAGGAAGAATGAGTAATCAACTTCCCTGGGGCTCTGCATTTGTGGCCTTGCATGCAGGAGAAAAACACGAGTTGGAAAACATGTTTGCACATTCTCCTTCACTATCCCAGGTGCTATGATTTCCTCCAAGACACCAGAGAGTGACTCACATGGAGGAGGGTATCTTTGATGTGTTTGGTTAATGTCTGTGTCCAGAAACTATGTGCATGAAAGCCATTTTGGATGATACAGCTGGATTGCATCAGAGTATGCCATTTTAGATATGCAGTGAAATGGGTAGAAAAAATTTTACGCTAGTGACATGTCTACCAAAGATATTAGTGCATCATACTCAGATGGTCAATTCACACACCCATTGCCCAAAACAGCTAGAGAACGTTGGTAGTTGACTCAAGCAGGTTTCAATAAGAATTCCACATACACATGCCTCCACACATGCATCCATTTACTGTTGCCTAAGGAAACAATGATGTTCCTGAAACCACATATTCAATCCACTAATTGTTTACCTGTTGTGCTAAAGAGTCTGATGTAATCCATTTGTCAATTCTTGCTTTTATTTTTTGAGCTCATTGAAGTTTTAATCAGGAAGTTACTGCCTAAACAAAATGTTTCCTTTTTTGTTATCCGTATTGTAATGCTTTAAGTTTTAGCTCTTTAAAATATGGGTACTAGAAAAACAAGGATCATTCACAACTTAAGGTATCCTGGGATGCCTGGTTACAGTTTCCAAGGTGTGAAGTGTGTTCATAGAGAAAAAAGGTCTGTGATGAAATAATCAGAACATTTTTTGGTTTTAGTGTGCACAGTTGGGGTGCATATAGAGCTGAAGTCAACATGGTGGCTAAGAATTTCTCAGCAGCTGGCATTGCTTCCAGGACTCAGAATAAAGTCCCCCAAAAAACAAATGGATTAAGAAAGGCGATATTGAAATTCTCTACTTCCATAAGATTCTGCACCATTTAGAAGGAAATAGAAAGATGTGGAAAAATATTATATGAAGTAAGCCAGACCCACAGATATATTGGTTGCATTGTTTTCTTCATTTTTGTCTATCTAAAATATGTATATAAATCTATAAGTAAACATAGTAGACGGTAAAAGAAAAAATATACACTTGGACATAATAAATTATACTGAAATCCAGATAATCACACTATACAGGGAATTCTGTTTTCCATTATTAGAAGATTTTTTAATTGGAGTGTATACATATAATCTTCACATATTATTACATATCCATATCTATTTATCATTGAGCCAACTATCTGATGGTATTTATTAAAGAACTAAGGAAGGGATCATATCTACCCAAAGAAATTAGTTAACTGTGTTCCTTGGTTGTGATTGGACATATAAAACTGTGTGAAACAGGACACTGAAGTTGAATATTTACATCACTTTGGTTAACATAATTCAACTCCTTTTCAGAATATAGTTACACATTAATTATATTTTTAAGAGGAAACAAAATGAACTTAAATCATTTAACGGTGTTTCCATGAAGACTCTGGAGGATAAACATTTCATGATGCAGATCTCCAAATGTCAAGTATTCCATATATGTTTGAATTTCTGCTGACAAACAATTAAAACCTATTAAATTATAAAGAGAACCAGCACATAGGAAAGTGACCTGATGTTAGGATACTGGATTGTTGTATTTCTGGGTCATTATTAAGAAAGTTTGACCTGTGTCAAGGAGACCTATTGTCATTCCTATTCCTTCTTGTAGAGTTTTCAGTGTATCTGATGTACCTCAAGGACTTTTATCCATGTGGGTTTAATCTGGATGCAGGGTGACTTATTTTCTGCGAGTGCTTAACCAATTCTGCCACCACTCCTTGTTGAGGAAATCTTTTTTGCATTCTAATTTTTGGCTCCTTTAACAAAGATTAGGTGGGGCCAACTGGTTGCCTTCCTATTCATATGCCAATATCAAGCTGTTTTGCTTACTATATCTCAGTAATAGAGTATAAAGATTGATATTGATATTCCTCTATGGCTGTTCTTTCTGCTAAGGATTGTTGGTGCTATACAGGGTCTTTTTTCCATATATTTTTTATTGTAATTAATAGAAGAGTTACATTATTTTCATCAGATAGAAGGTACATATCTTCACAAATGTTGATACCCTTTCTCATGTCATGGTCCCTATGTTCATCCCTCCCCCCCACTCATCTTGATTTCCCCCCTTCCCTATCCAATTTCAAATAACCAATTAAGCATATACAAAATATATCAGATAAAAAGGTGAAATATTATAACAATATATACCAGGTCATTTAATAGTCCATATGAAATTTTGAATTGCCTCTTCTATTTTTGTAAAGAATGACATTGGAATACTGATGGGTATTGCATTGAATTTGCAGATAGTCCTTTGCAGGACTGCCATTTTCACGATGTTAATTCTTCCAATCCCAGAACATTGGAGGTTTTCCCACTTCTTCAGTTCTGCATTAATTTCCTTTTTCAGTTTTTTTAAAGTGTTCATCATAAAGGTCCTTTAAATTCTTAGTTACATTAATTCCTGAGTGCTTTATTTTCTTTGGGGTTATTGCAAACCAAGTTGCTTTTCTTATTTTCTGCCTTATGTCTCATTGTTGGCAAATAAGAAAGCAGTTGATTTTTGAGGGTTAATTTTATACACTGCTACCTGCTCAAGTTTCAAATCAGCTCAAGCAACTTGTGACTGAAATGTATAGGATTCTTTAAATATAGAATCATGTCATCTGCAAAGAAGAAAGTTTCACTTCCTATTTACTATTTGGATCCCCTTTAAATTTGCATCTTGCCTTATTGCTCTAGCTAGGAATTCTAATAGTACATTAAAGATGAATAGAGAGAGTGGGCTTTAGTTTTTTGCCATTAAGTATAATGCTAGCAGTGTGTATGTCATAAACATCCATTATTATCCTGAAGAATGCACTATGGATTCCCAGTTTCTCCAGAGCTTTTAGTATGAAGGCATGTTGTATCTTATTAAATAGCTTTTCTGCATCTATTTGGATAATCAGATGATTCTTTTACTTGTTCCTGTTGATGTGATTTATATTTACTGACTCTTGTGTATGGAACCAGTTTTGCATTATTCTGATGAATGCTGTTTGATCATAGTGCATAATTTTTTGGTAAGTTGTTGAGGATGGCTGGCCAGTATTTTGTTGAGAAGTTCTGCATCCACGTTCGTCAAAGATATAGGTCTATAGATGTCTTTCTTTGATGAGTCCCTGTTTGGTTTTGGGATGAGGGTTATGCTGGCTTCATAAAAGGAGTTTGGTAAAAAGTCTTCTCTTTCAAATTCATTGAAGAGCTTGAGGAGTATTGGTGTGAGCTCGAATTAGAAGGCCTTATACAATTCAGCTATGAATCCATAGGGCCTGGGCTTTTTTGGATGGGAGGTCACCTATTGCCATTTGTATTTCAATACTCTAAGTAGGTCTGTTTAGTTGGTGTAGGATTTCTTGGTTGAAGTGTGGTATGTTAATATTGCATAAAAATTCCTCCATTTGTTCTAGATGCTTAAATTTGTTGGCATAAAGGTGTGGAAAATATTCCCATATGAGGGTCTGTATCTTGGTTATTTCTTTATGATATTTCCATTCTGTTTATTTTGGTATACCGCCAATTTTGGGGTGGGGTATTTGCTTATGGTCTGTCAATTTTGTTAACATTTCAAAGAACCAACTCCTTCTTTTGTTTATTCTTTCTATGTGATTTGTCTGTAATTCATTTATTTCTGCAATGATTTTTAATACTTTGGTTCCTTCTACTGATATTGGGATTGGTTTGTTGCTCTTTACCCAAGCTGTTAAGCTATAATATAAAACTGTTGGTTTGAGACAAGATACAACACCCCTTAATACTAAAAGTTCTGGAGAAACTAGGAATCCACCGAACATTGCTCAGTATAATAAAGGCTGTGTATGACAAACCCACAGCTAACAATATTTAATGGGGCAAAGCTAAATACCGTCCCTCTAAAATCAGGAACAAGACAAGGATGGCCAGTCTCTCAACTCCTCTTAAAGATAGTATTAGAATTCCTAGCCAGTGCAATAAGGCAAGAAGCAAGTGTAAAAGGGATCCAAATAGGAAAGAGGAAGTGAAACATTCCCTCTTTGCAGACGACATGATTCTGTGCCGGGGCCTACTGGCAGCAATTTGGGGTTCGTGAAATAGGGGGCAAGGACTGGAAAAAATTAGAAGAGAGACCAACACATGGGGTCCGGGAGGTCTGCAGCCCAGGTAAAGACAGCAGCCCAGTTTATTATCAACTCAAAGTTTATATCCCTTCTTGAAATCAGGGTACTGCCAGGTGTTACATCCAGATGGTTAATCAGGGAACTGTTGGGGGTTACATTCATATGGTAAATCTCAAATCAATTGAACAGGAGAAGGCCAAAAAACAATAAGACAATCAAGCAATTATCTGATGCAAATCAAAGTACAGTTTGATTCCACTCTGGCTCCAAACATATCCCCCATCTTTATTTTAAAAGAAACACAAGTGCAATTTCTATTCTTTCCAATATCTCTAATTATCTCTAAGTATCCTGTCTCATTTTCCAAAAATGACTGGTCCCTTCATCTAAAGGGGATAAATGGGTGAAGATTCAGCCTCTGTGACTTCTTCAAGCTGACTCAGGGGCGTTGTCTCTGTACTTGACCAGGGACCTTAAAAAAGCCTAGCTTGAATTACCAAGGGGTTGCAAGGATTAGATATCAAGAACAATAATTTGCTCTAAACTAGAGATCATATTTAACATTTAACAAGTGCACAAACCATCTTTGGTTACAATAGTGTAGCTTACTTAGCACCCATTTGCAAAGGCATTTTCTTGATTGTCTGGGGGAACTAAATTTCGGCGACTTTAACAATGCTTCAGTTGTCAGACCTAAACAGATTAATAGAGACACAAGTCTCAGATCCACAAACTTTCCTGAATTTGTGGCTAGTGTCAAAGAAAAATTTTCCTCAGGTAGAACTTTAACCTACCCACTATCACAGAAGATTTACAAGTTCCTGCCCAGTTATGAAAGGTATGGGCATGGCAAAAAGCGGCGGCAGTGGAGGGCGCCAGGCCAGGAGCCCAACTGCTACAGAAACCAGCACAGAACCAGGCCAGTGAATGGCAGAAGCAGCAGAACACACATGTGGAACCAGAACAGCAAGCAGTGGAACCCAGACGCAGAACACAAGCGGTGGCAGAGACCCAAGGGGACTGAGAGTCTCCCCACCACCGTGGAGCACCCGCAGATGGACGCAGAGGCGTGAGTAATAGAGCGCGTCCCCAAACACTTCAGGAAAGCAGAGCGGGTGCCATGCAATAGAACTTAACTCAGAATTCAACACCCCGCCCGAGAAAGACTGGCGGGAACAGGGGGGCAAGGAATTTAGAATCCTGTCCCTCCCCTCAACAGCCCCCTCCCTCAGGCCATTGACTGGAGTTTGACAGGCGGGCTCCCTAAGACTCAGCACCCCACCAAGGGAGGCGGGGCTGTCCCAACTCCCACCCGCCCAACGGGCTCAATCCCCAGCCCTCTGACTGGAGACTGACAAGCGGGCGGACCCTAAAACTCAGCACCCCACCAGGGGAGGCGGAGCTGTCCCAGCTCCCACCCACCCACCAGGCTCCTCTCCCAGGCCACTGGATCTGGAGAGTGGAAGGCGCTGGGACCCTGCCTTACAACCGTGGGTAGGGGGTGCGGGAAAATAGGAGCCAGAATCTGCCCCCCCTCAATTCTTGAGCGGGGCATCCTCCAGCTAGGAATCCTGAGCAAGACAGCACCGAGGGGCCCCCCACAGTCAAAGACTCTGACAAAGCAGTGGAAACACAGCAGGGATCTGAAGGGCCTACCAGCAGCCAAGCTCCCCTTCTGAGAATCAAAAAGGTGAAGTTCCGCCCTTGGAGCCTACTTTCTCATCTGGGCCCCGCCCCTGGGAACAGAGGGGTCTCCTGCTGGTCCTGCTGAGAGCCCCTGAAACTCTCAATCCCCAAACCCTTGGTTTGGGGCCGCCCCTGGAAGCAGCACAGGAAAACGTATGCCAACTGCGCTCAGACAAAAGCTCGCAGACCCATCCCATGGTCCACTGTGAGGCCACTGGTTGGGCTAAGAGCCAGTCGTGCAGAAACACATAGGTTTTATTCTAATACTTTCCAAAATTTGTACTCAGATACGCTACCTACTTAACCCCTGAACTCTCTCATTCTATTTTTCTATCTCTGGACCTCTGTTCGTCTTTCAACCCTTATACTGCATGGATCTACACTTGATGGCTGATGAACAACACTGTATATCTAGGTGTTTAATTATTCTCTAGGCTCAGAGGGACTTAAACACAATAGAGACTGGATTGAGAGGCTTATTGTTTGGGGTATAAATAGCTTATCAGTGGATGTATTAGACTGGTCAGTAACTGCACAAAAAGAAAGAGTGATAACACCAATCAAAACTTTTGAACATCTAGAGTCTGCCAGTTACAGAGGTCTAGGTTGGTTATATCTGAAAAACTATAATCGTGTTTAGTATTAATCTTGCTCCCATTTTCAAATGGGCAGAACAAGAAACTCAAGAAAAATGTCAAATCAAGAAACAACATCCCCCACCCAATGTAAACAGACAATGGAACAGTCACTGGCAATCCTAGAGGAGAGTCTTCCAAGTGTTCTACAAATGATATTGATAAACATCATTAATGAAACATGTGAAAATATAAGGAAAGAGATAAGGGAGGAAGCCGTAGCTGAACAAGAGGAAGCCATAAACATGGTGATAAGAGAAAAAGAAAAAGCCATAAAGGAGGTCATAATAAAGGTTTATCAAAGAAAGATGGATGAATTCATAGAATCCAGAAATAAAAAGGTGACCGAACTCCAGCAAATGTTCAAAGAAAATAAAGCTACTGAGCTAACCACTCAAATGGAAATCAAGGAGCTAAAGAAATCCTTATATGATCTAAAATAAAAGATGCAAGGCATCAAAAATGAGCAATTAGAAGAAGGGAGATGAAGAATAAAGTAGATAGCTTTGACAGCAGGTTAGACAATGCAGAGGAGAGAATTTCCGGGGCTGAAGATAATTTAGTTATTATGGAGAAAGAACAGAAAATGAGTCAATCCAAATCTAGGAAAAATGACAGAGCGCTTCAGGAGGTCCAAGATAAAATTAGGAAGGCTAATTTAAGGCTAATTGGTATTGAGGAGGGCGTGGAGAAAGAGGTCAATGGTATTGGACATATACTTCAGGGAATCATCTCAGAGAATTTCCCAAATATCCAGAAGGGCAGGCCCATCCAGATACAAGAAGCTTTTAAAACCCCAAACAGACCTGACCAGAAAAGAACATCCCACTGCCACATCGTAATCCGAACTGGATTAATAGAACCCAAAAAAAGGATCCTAAAGGCAGCCAGGGAAAAGGGTTCTGTAACCTACAAAGGAAAACCAATCAGAATAACCCCAGATTTCTCAGCAGAGACCATGCAAAAAAGAAGTGATTGGAAGCATATATGTCATGCACTTAAGTCAAATAACTACCAACCAAGAATACAGTACCCAGCTAAGCTCTCATTCATAACTGAGGGATCAATCAAAACATTGCATTCCAGAGAAAAGCTGCAACAATATGTCGCAGCAAAACCAACACTACAGAGAATTCTGAAAGATGTTCTATACATAGCAAACCAAAATAAATGCAATATAGGGAAAGAAATGGCACCTAAACAGCATACCATCTAAGGACCACAAGAACTGTCAAGACACAGGCCCAAATAAAAGCTTTTAAAAACGATAGGAACGAATAAATATCTCTCAATCCTAACTCTCAATATCAATGGACTTAACTCTCCAATTAAACGACATAGGCTGTCTAGTTGGATCAAAAAGCAAAAGCCATCGTTCTGCTGTCTTCAAGAGACACATCTTACCCAAAAAAACAAGCATCTTTTGAAAGTGAGAGGTTGGAATAAACTCTATCAAGCTAACGGCCCCCATAAACAGGCTGGAGTTGCCATCCTCATATCAGATAAAATAGACTTCAAACTAAAATTAGTAAGAAAAGACAAAGAAGGTTACTACATACTTCTAAAGGGATCTTTCCTCCAGGAAGACATAATGATCCTAAATATTTACACACCCAATCCCGGAGCTCCAAACTTCATCAAGCAAACTTTACTTACACAGAAACCATACATAGATCGAAATACAGTGATTGTCGGTGACTTTAACACACCACTCTCACCTATGGACAGATCAACAAGGCAAAAACACAACAGAGAAACCTTAGAACTGAACAACTATATAGACCAACTAGATCTAACACACATCTGCAGAATATTCCACCCAGAAACAATACAGTATACGTTTTTCTCAGCAGCACATGGAACATTTTCCAAAACAGATCACATCTTAGGCCATAAAACACACCTGGACAGATTCAGAAACACTGAAATCATTCCATGCACACTCTCAGAACACAAAGGCATCAAACTGGAACTGAACACACATCTCCACCAACGAAAACCCTGTAACTCATGAAGACTGAACAACACATTGTTGAATCACCAATGGGTCATCGAAGAGATCAGAACAGAAATCCCACAGTTTATGAAATTGAACAGTAAGGAGCACACAAAATACCAACTCCTTTGGGACACAGCAAAGGCAGTACTCAGAGAAAATTTATAGTGCTGAGTGCCTACAACAACAAGTTGGAAAAATTGCAAAGAAACAAGTTAATGTCTCACCTTAAGATCCTGGAAAAAGAGAAACAAACCAACCCTAATCCCAGTAGAAGAAGGCGAATTATTAAAATCAAAGCAGAATTAAATGATTTGGAATCCAAAAAAACTATAGAAAGAATCAACAAAACAAGGAGTTGGTTCTTTGAAGAATTAACAAAATTGACAAGCCCTTAGCAAATCTTACCAAAAAAAGAAGGGAGCATATCAAAACAACCAAATCACAGATGAAAATGGTAATATGACGACAGATCCAGAATATCGTGAGGGAATATTTCTCAAAACTTTACACCAACAAATTTGAGAATCTAGATGAAATGGATGAATTCCTAGCCAATATTAACATACCCACACTGAACCAAGAAGAACTAAGCCAACTCTACAGGCCTATTTCAAGCTCTGAAATAGAAATGGCAATTAGAGAACTTCCACCTAAGAAAAGGCCAAGGCCAGAAGGATTCACAGCTGAATTCTATGAGGTCTTCAAAGCAGAGCTCACACCAATACTCCTCAAGCTCTTCAACAAAATTGAAAATGAAGGTCCTTTACCAAACTCATTCGATGAAGCCAGTATAAGCCTCATCCCCAAACCAGACAGAGATTCATCAAAGAAAGAGAACTATAGACCTACATCTTTGATGAACATCGATGCAAAACTTCTCAACAAAATACTGGCCAACCGTCTACAACAACTTATCTGATATATTGAATTTATTTGTATTTGGATATTTGAAATTTGATAGGGAAGGGGGGAAAACCAAGACGGGTGGTGGCTGTGGGGGGGAGGGAAATGGGTACCAAGACATGTGAAAGGGTATTAATGTATGTGAATTAATGCACTTTCTATCTGGCAAATATCATGTAACCCTTTTACTAATTACAATAAAAAATTATACACTATGATCACACTAGATTCATCACGGGGAGGCAAAGCTGGTTCAACATACGCAAATCAATTAATATAATTCAACACATCAACAGGAGCAAGGACAAAAATCACATGATTGTCTCAATAGATGCGGAAAAGGCATTTGACAAGATCCAACACCCCTTTATGTTAAAAGCTCTGGAGAAACTAGGAATCCATGGAACATTTTTCAATGTAATAAAGGCTGTATATGAGAAACCCACTGCAAGTATTACACTTATTGGTGAAAATCTGAAGCCATTCCCTCTAAAATCAGGAACAAGACAAGGATGCCCACTCTCTCCACTACTCTTTAACTTAGTACTAGAATTCCTAGCCAGTGCAATAAGGCAAGAAGCAAGCATAAAGGGGATCCAAGTAGGCAAAGAGGAAATAAAACTATCCCTCTTTGCAGATGACATGATTCTGTATTTAAAGAATCCTATAGACTCTACTCCCAAGCTCCTTGAGCTGATTCAAAACTTTGGAAGTGTAGCAGGCTATAAAATCAACCCTCAAAAATCAACTGCCTTCCTTTATGCCAACAGTGAGAGGAACGAGGCAATAATCAGGAAAGAAACTACTTTCACAACAACCTCAAAGAAAATAAAGTACCTAGGAATTAGCTTAACTAAGAATGTAAAGGACCTTTTTGATGAAAACTTTAAAACCCTAAAAAAGGAAATTAAAGCAGAACTAAGGAAATGGAAAAACCCCTCACGCTCCTGGATTGGAAGAATCAACACTGTGAAAATGACAATCTTGCCAAGAGCTATCTACAAATTCAACGCAATACCCATCAATATCCCAAATGTCATTCTTTAAAAAAATAGAAGAGGCAATCCAAAATTTCATATGGAATAATAAAAGACCCCGTATAGCAAGAACACTTCTTAGCAGAAAGAACAGCGCCGGAGGAATTTAATTGCAAACTTTAGACTCCATTACAGAGATATAATTATCAAAACAGCTTGGTACTGGCACAGGAACAGGCCTGAAGACCAATGGAATAGAACTGAGGACCCAGATATTAAACCACAGACCTATCACCACCTAATCTTTGACAAGGGAGCCAACAAAAATAGAATGGAAGAAAGACAGCCTCTTCAACAAGTTGTGCTGGCAGAACTGGTTAAGCACCTGCAGAAAACTAAAGCTGGATCCTTCTTTGTCACCCTGCACTAGAATTAACACCAAATGGATCAAAGACCTGGAGGTAAAAGCTGACACACAGAAAACTCTACAGGAAGGAATAGGAGATACACTAGGCCTCCTTGGCACAGGTCGAAACTTTCTTAATAAAGACCAAGAATCACAACAAATCAGAGAAAGGCTGGATAAGTGGGACTGCATTAAACTGCAGAGCTTTTGTATGGCAAAGGACATAGCTACTAAACTAATGAGGAAGCCTACAGAGTGGGAGAAGATCTTCACCAACCAAACAACAGACAAAGGCCTCATATCTAAAATATATCAACAACTCAAAAAATTGAATCACTCCAAAACTAACCTCCAAAGTAACAACCATCCCATTAAAAACTGGGCCAAAGACTTAAAGAGAGTCTTCTCTGAAGAAGAAACAAAAATGAGCTATAGACACATGAAGAAATGCTCAACATCTCTGGATATAAAAGAAATGCAAATCAAAACAACTCTAAGATTCCACCTCACTCCAGCTAGAATGGCCAAGATCAGGAAAACGAGTGACAACAGATGCTGGAGGGGATGTGGCCAGAAGGGATCACTACTACACTGTTGGTGGGAGTGCAAACTCGTTCAACCACTATGGAAAGCAGTGTGGCAGTGCCTCAAAAGGCTAAACATAGAACTCCCCTATGACCCAGCAATTCCACTACTTGGCATTTACCCAACCATCCAGAAACAAGGACTTACTAAACCCACTAGCACAACAATGTTCATTGCAGCACTATTTACCATAGCAAAGATATGGAACCAACCTAGATGTCCCTCAGTTGATGAGTGGATCAACAAGTTGTGGTATTTGTACACAATGGAATTCTATGCTGCTGTCAGAAAGAATGACATCGCCCCATTTGCTAGGAAATGGAAAGACTTAGAAAAAATCATATTAAGTGAAGTAAGCCAGACTCAAAGAACTTAGGCTCAATGGTGTCCCTCATTCGTCATAATCAGTAGAAACCTTGGGCTCTACTAGCAGAGATTTGCAATAGAGCAAAATCTTGATACATAAGGGCATATAATGTGAAGCTAATTGAAAGGACCTCCAGGATAGTGAAACAAAAGCCATATAATGAATGATTGTTGTCCTTAATGTACTATGTTGTCTCTCATCTCCTTTGCTGTTCCTTGGTTATCTCATATTGGTATAGTATCTCACTTTGTTATCTGATATATTGAATTTATTTGTATTTGGATATTTGAAATTTGATAGGGAAGGGGGGAAAACGAAGTCGGGTAGGGGATGTGGGGGGGGGGAGGGAAACGGGGACCAAGACATGTGAAAGGATATCAATGTATGTGAATTAATGCACCTTCTATCTGGCAAATATCATGTAACCCTTTTACTAATTACAATAAAAAAACTTACATTTTAAAAAGAGAAACCATGTAGGCAAAGCAGGTAATGACTCTTAGGGCATAGTTACTAAGGGATTTTAAGATCACCATGTTAAGCTTTTTTGAAGGTTGTTTACAAATATAATTTCTCTTGTGATAATGAAAGATTAGGGACCTCAACTCATTTTTAATTTAAATTTTATTGTAAAGGTGATATGCAACCATGGAATTCTATGCTGCCATCAGAAAGACTGACATTGCCACATTTGTAAGGAAACAGAAAGACTTAGAAAAAATCACATCAAGTGAAGTAAGCGAGACCAAAAAAAAAAATACAGGCTCCAAGGTTTCCTTCATTTGTAACAATTAGTATACATTTAGGATTTTCCTAACAGAGGATCATAATAGCTCAAAAGCTATGTGCATATGTCCATATAGGATGAAGATAAGTAAAATGAACTCCAGGATACAGATATGGAAACAAGAGGTTTATCTTTGTGATTGTTGTTCTTAATGTACTATGTGAAGCTATTTGTTTTCTCTTCATTTCTCCTTAAGGTTTAATCTCTTGTTGTTACTGCATCTGCCTTTGTTGCCTGATATATTGTATATACGCTTACTTGTTTATTTGAAAGGGAAGGTAAGGGAAAAAGAAGATGAGTAAGAGGGGGTGGGGGAAAGGAAATGTGGGAAAAAACATGGGAAGGGGTAACAATGTTCAAGAAGTAATGTTCCCACTACCTATACTCTCTGTACATCACCCTAATAATAAAAGTAAAAAAAGAGCTTTAAAAAAAAAAGAAATGCAAATCAAAACAACTCTAAGATTCCACCTCACTCCAGTTAGAATGGCCAGGATCAGGAAAACGAATAATAACAGATGCTGGAGGGGATGTGGCCAGGAGGGATCACTACTACACTGTTGGTGGGAGTGCAAACTCGTTCAACCACTATGGAAAGCAGTGTGGCAGTGCCTCAAAAGGCTAAACATAGAACTCTCCTATGACCCAGCAATTCCACTACTTGGCATTTACCCAACCATCCAGAAACAAGGACATACTAAATCCACTAGCACAACAATGTTCATTGCAGCACTATTCACCATAGCAAAGATATGGAACCAACCTAGATGTCCCTCAGTTGATGAGTGGATCAACAAGTGGTGGTATTTGTACACGATGGAATTCTATGCTGCTGTCAGAAAGAATGACATCGCCCCATTTGTTAGGAAATGGAAAGACTTAGAAAAAATCATATTAAGTGAAGTAAGCCAAACTCAAGGGAACTTAGGCTCAATGGTTTCCCTCATTAGTCATAATCAGTAGAAACCTTGGGCTCTACTAGCAGAGATCTGCAACAGAGCAAAATCTTGATACATAAGGCCATATAATGTGAAGCTAATTGAAAGGACCTCCAGGATATTGAAACAAAAGCCATATAATGAATGATTGTTGTCCTTAATGTACCATGTTGTCTCTCATCTCCTTTGCTGTCCCTTGGTTATCTCATATTGTTATAGTATCTCACTTTGTTATCTGATATATTGAATTTATTTGTATTTGGTTATTTGAAATTTGATAGGGAAGAGGGGAAACCAAGACCGGTGGCGGGTGTGTGGGGGAGGGAAATGGGTACCAAGACATGTGAAAGGGTATCAATGTATGTGAATTAATGCACCTTCTATCTGGCAAATATCATGTAACCCTTTTACTAATTACAATAAAAAAATAAAATAAAAAAAAGAAAGGTATGGGCATTAGTAAGGCATGCTTACAAACTGTTCTATGACCTCCCTGCTGTGATTAATATTGAATGGCCAAGCACGAGTTATTCTAGGATCTGACACCATGTCTTTCATCCAAGCAGAGGCTTTCTACATCGTGTCCCCGTAGTGTCTCTCCACACAGGGATAAATGTGCCATTGGTATTTCACTTGCTTGGTTGCTGGACTTGAACTCAGGGTCTTGGTGCTGTCTCTCAGGTCTCCAGCTCAAGGCTAGCACTCTGCCACTTTTAAGTCCCAAACTAAGGGCCTGAGTGCTGCTCCTCAGCTCTGCATCTCAAGGCTTGCACTCTGCCACTGTGAGTCCCGAGCTTGGTGCGTGAGTGCTGTCCCCCAGCTTTTCAGCTCAGAGCTAGCACTCTGCCGCCTGGAGCTCCAAAGCAACTCTGCCTCTATAGCACTCTGCTGCCAGATTAGACACCACAATCTCACAGGGACTTTGCTTTGCCTGGGCAGGCTCAAAACTGCGGCTTTCAG
Organism: Megascapheus bottae; assembly: GCF_031878675.1. Classification (NCBI taxonomy): domain Eukaryota; kingdom Metazoa; phylum Chordata; class Mammalia; order Rodentia; family Geomyidae; genus Megascapheus; species Megascapheus bottae. Next base: position 7,448,318 of record NC_143543.1, read on the forward strand.
ATCGAAGAGTCCTACAAAACGCCACTTTACTCCAATTAGAAGCAACAAGGTAGTCAACTCAGAAATAGTCTCTAAGCATGATTTTACCTGGACCCTGGTAAGAGGCAAAGTTACATCTGAATAAGGATTGCTGTCCTTCTCCATGGCCCAGCTGGAAATTGCTATAAAGTAACTTATAAGGGCTAGCTAAATAGCAATTAAGCAATCATTTTGGTAGTCCTAATTGTCCTTTTTTCTCTTTCTTTAAACAAACATTTAAGACAAATTTTAGAAACCCATTTCCAGTGTTCTTAAAAACTCTTACTGATAATGGCTTAAACAATTAACACTTTAGCCTTTATTTGCAATTGAAAAACCTTTAAGGGCACAAAGAACTCCTTTGTCTCCAGGCCCCCTAGGGCTCCCCTTTGCCTTTAGAACAGGCTTTTTGTTTTATCCTGCAGTTTAGATTACTGCCTAGAACTCCAACAACAGTTTAAACTCAAATAATAGTTTTTCCCTAATGCAAGAATTACAAACTTCAGTGCACCAGTCTAAGTCTGGACTTGGCTTCCTTCCCTTTTTTAAAATATACCCAATTGCATGGAGATAAACCTTTAAGCATTCCTTTAAAATACTAATCACATTATCCACATTTTACCATCAGATTTCTAGTGTCAGTCTGCAAGAAAAGACAGACAGGCAAAGTTTTCTGACATTAATAAACAAATTCACATTTAAATCTCTAATATATGACTCCAAACTTTTACTTAAAGTAATAAATTCCAAATTCCCTAATACCTCTGTGCTAAACAGGATACAATGTTTACAATGTAAGCAGCTGTATGCATTGCAATATCAGATTTTTAAAATACAGATTTCAGGACCTTTAGAAAAATACTTTTTACCAATTTCTCTTTAAAACAATGCAATAATCCTTTGAGACATAGGAAACATTCAAACCTAACACTTTTCTAGCAGTTAAAACTTAGATTTACCCAATTGCCTTTTTATTTCAAGTATAAATTAATCCATTGTTTTATACATGCTGACAATTTAACCTTGAACATGTTCACTCACTCATTCACACACATTCATACTCAAAGATCTTAAACCGCGCAAAATTAATATCGGCGGTTCATTTTCCAGAAGTTTGTGTCAAGAGAGCTTTGCCAATTTTACTCTTGCTTATGAGAACCAGGTTCAAAACAAAACTTTTTGCAAGGCAACTTAGCTGGAATATATTTTTCCAGGGCTTGTTACAACTGCAGACACACGAGAGCAGCCATACTAGGCCCAGAAATGTTCAAATAAATAACAAGGATGTGTGCTTCAGTACACACAGAAAAACTATAAGGATCCATAATTAGAACTGGTACCAATTTTAAAGACAAACCTGGACAAGGAAAAACATGTAACATGAACAAGACAGAGAGATGGAGACTTTAAAATAACTTCTAAAATTCTGATGGCATGCCTGACCTTAAACTACCAGAGTGATGGAAAGATAGATTTCCATTCCCTGGTAGCTGGCAGACGGAGGCAATCCTAACTACACCTACAAAAGGCTCTGATAAAAAATCAGACATTGACATGTAACAAGAAAATTGGACTCAAACAGATACACTTAACACAAAAACATGAATTTAGATGAATGTATTCACTAAACAACTATTTTTTAATTCAGACATGTCTTGCTGGTGGGACACTCAGGCATGCCCTGTTAGCAACAAGAAACTCAGAAGGGGGGTCAAGGTGTCCCTTGACCACCCAGGCCTTTGTTTTAGGCCCACAGTTCACCTTTTTAAAAAAATAAAACAAAACACAGACATACAGGGGGTCGGCAGATTTCTCCTTACCTCCGGAGGCCTTTGCTTTTGACCTGGGCATTTTTTACAAAAAAGGTTGTTGAGAAGAGGGATGGTAAAGACAAACTAACAAGAACAATCCTTTATCTCAATAGCATACAATATGTAAAAGAAAAATTGTCACATGTAACATTAAATTGTGTAGAATTAATGAATATATTAAGAGGTCCCTACATAATAGCAAAAAGAGGAACACAGCTCATAAAGTTCTTTTGATAGGAGGAGCTGGGTAGAATTGGCTCCTGACCAGTCTAGTAGCTGTGAGGAAGTTCCAGTAATATTGGTGATTGACACACTGGGGAAATCATATGATTGTGTTGGACAAATGGATCAGGAACAGTTCCATTGACGTGCACAACTAACTCAGGTCCTTCCCACATCGCAGGATACACCACTGGAGGGTTGGGAGTGTAGGCTCAGTGAGTCGCTGCTTGGATGGCCACTGTCACTCTCCACAATCCGAACGCAGCGTTCAGGCAGCCAGCGGGGGTCATTTTCTCCTTGTGAAAAAACACAAACATGCCCTCGACCCCAGGTTAGAACAGGATCGGGTCCGTGCCAAGCACCAGTTAGGGGATCCTTCCACTTTACTAAGGCAAAAGCACGCTGCTCTCTTTTTTCCCAGAATCACTGAGCAGCGGAATTATTTACGTCCAAATTTTAAAAATTTAAAACAAATAAAGCATGATTAAGTATATTTCCTCTTAAAGTAGTGAGGGCCTAATATATGGCCCAAATATGTAAATGGGGGTTGTTCCTGAACCTTTTTAGCTGCTATTATGAGGCCAAAGAGGCTCAGATTTTGCTTTAGTTGTCCAAAGGCTTGTCGTACGACAGTAGGATCAGAACAAGCCAACAAAATATCATCCATATAATGAACAATATAAATAGAAGAAAATTTTTCACGGGTGGAAGAAATGGCTCTAGCTACAAAACTTTGACATAAAGTTGGGCTATTTGCCATGCCCTGTGGAAGCACAAGCCAATAATACCGTTTCATGGGTTCTTTAAAATTAACAGAAGGGACGCTGAAGGCAAAACGCTTACAGTCTCGAGGCACCAGGTATATAGTATAGAAGCAATCTTTCAAATCTGTAATAATTTTATAGGTATCCTTTGGGATTGCCATGGGTGAAGGCAAGCCGGACTGTAATGTCCCCATCAGTTCCAAAGTTGCATTTACTTTTTTAGATCTTGTAACAGCCTCTATTTACCTGATTTTTTCTTTATAACAAAAATTGGAGAATTCCATGGAGAGTTAGAAGGGGTTACATGCCCCAAATCCAGCTGTTTCTGTGCCAGCTGCTGAGCTGCAATGATTTTTTTACCCTAACCCTTGTCTCGGTGGGCAAGACTGGGGTTAGAGTGGCTCTGGCCCTCCCTGTGGTGCTCAGCCTAGTCCCCCAGAAGGGAGGAGGCCTTGATCAAGCAGCTGCTTAGTATCTACAGCACTAGGACTAAACATATACACTCCCATTTTTTCCATGATATCACGACCCCATAAATTAATTGGCAGATGATCCAGGACAAATAGCTGAAAATGACCAGAGTGCCCTTCCTCATCTCTCCAAGCAAGGATCGCACTGCTCTGCTGTGGTTCTGTTGCACTCCCAATCCCTCATAGGGAAGTCATAGAGGTTGTTAGGCGCCATTGGGCTGGCCAATGCTCTTTAGATATCACAGACACATCTGCTTCTGTGTGTAATATTCCTTTAAAGGGTTTTTCTTGTATAAATAAAGTCATCTCAGGCCTCTCTTGTTTTATGCTTTGTACCCAATAGATATCAGAGGATCCAAATCCTCTCTGTCCACGTGGGGCAGAGGAATTAGGAGTCCCCACGGGAAGTAAAGGCACAAGCACTACCTGTGCTATTCTCTGTCCTGCTGGGATCGATATTACATGCCTTTTAGCAGCCTGAGCCAGGTTTAGTTGCGATGCACTGTGCCTGGTTGTAGTGCCTGTTAGGAGGCACTTGTTGCTAGGACCTTTAGACATGCATAGGGTTGAGAAGGGGGTTGGGGGCTGCAAGGCTGCAGCCGAAGGCAGTGGGAATAGGGGGTAAGGATTAGATTCGGCCAAGATAGTGGCCGGGGGTTTGTATCTATTTCCTACTTCTGAGGGGGATCTCTGTACTATCCCTGTCTTAGATAATAGATGGAGGATTTCTCTTAACTTCCCGTAGCCAGCCAGTCCTCATCATATGTTTCCTTCCTATTATCCAAACCTGAATTCTTATACTCAATATCTACTGGCTGTTCCCTTCTCAAAATCTCATTTAAACTCTCCCGGACTGGGGCATATGGCTCACCTCAGGTTTCTCAGAAGGGTTCATTAATTCAAGATTAAGTTCAGCATTCTCATGTTGAAGATCTAAACATTCATTTACAAAATTCCATAAAGTAATAGCTTCTGTTGGGTTTTTTTCAGGGTCATTTACACTATAATAATCTTGAATTCCTTTCCCTATCCTTGGCCAGGTTTCTAAATTTAGGGTTCCCTCCTCTGGAAACCGTGGGCATGCCTCCTCCATAAACTGTAGGAAGCTCTCAAGCTGCCCTTGTCCCACCCACGTTCTGCAGGCTTCAAGTAACTTCCTTAGGACCGGCACATATAGCCTGTGGCCATCTTGACCCATAATTTTTTACTCCCAACTATACACTCTCCCACTCTCTCACTCTCTTAAGATGCTCTCTTAATAGTCCTATGATGCATCACTCACCACAGCGGGGTCCTCCACATTCATCCCAGATTTTCAGGGTCCCTGTTCGGGCACCACTTGCCAGAGCCTACCAGCAGCAAATTGGGGTTCCTGAAATAGGGGGCAGGGACTGGAAAAAATTAGAAGAGAGACAAACACATGGGGTCCGGGAGGTCTGCAGCCCAGTTAAGGACTGCAGCCCAGTTTATTATCAACTCAAAGCTTATATCCCTTCTTGAAACCAGGGTACTGCCAGGTGTTACATCCAGATGGTTAATAAGGGAACTGTTGGGGGTTACATTCATATGGTAAATCTCAGATCAATTGAACAGGAGAAGGCCAAAAAACAATAAGACAATCAAGCAATTATCTGATGCAAATCAAAGTACACTTTGACTCCACTCTGGCTCCCAACAATTCTGTATTTAAAGAACGATATAGACTCCACTCCCAATCTGTTTGAGGAGATTCAAAACTTTGACAAGGTACCAGGGCATAAAATTAACCCTCAAAAATCAACTGCCTTCTTCTATGCCAACAATGAGAGGAATGAGGCAACAATCAGAAAAGCAACTACTTTGGCAATAGCCTCAAAGAAAATAAATTACCTAGTAATTAAATAAGTATGTAAAGGAACATTTGATGAAAAATTTAAAACCCTGAAATAGGAAATTAAAGCAGAACTGAGGAAATGGAGAAACCTCCCATGATCCTGGATTGGAAGAATTAATATCATGAAAATGGCAATCTTGCCAAGGGCTATCTACAAATTCAGTGCATACTCATCAATATCCCAATGTCATCGTTTAAGGAAATAGAAGTGGCAATCCAAAATTTCATATGGAATAATAAAAGACCCATATAGCAAAAACAATTCTTATCAGAAAGAACAGCACTGGAAGTATATCAGTTCCAAACCTTAGACTGTACAATAGAGCTATAGTAACCCAAACAGTTTGATACTGGCAGAAGAGCTGCACCAATGGAATAGAACTTAGGACTTGGATATTATCCCACAGACCTATGGCCAACTAATCTTTGATAAGCATGACAAAAATATAGAATGAAAGAATGACAGCCTCTTCAACAAATGGTGTTGCCAGAACTGGTGATGAACCTGTAGAAAAATAAAGTTGGATAGTTCTTTGTCACCCCGCACCAGGATTAATTAAAAAAGAATCAAAGACTTTGAGATAAAAGCAGATACACTGAAAACTTGACAAGAAGCAATAGGAGGTACAGTAGGTCTCCATGGCATAGGACGAAACTTTCTGAATAAGGACCCAGAAACACAACAAATCAGAGAATGTCTGGATAAATGGGAATACATTAATCTGCAGAGCTTCTGCATGGCAAAGGACATAGCTAGCAAGTTAAATAGAAAGCCTACACAATGGGCGAAGATCTTCACTCACCACACAACAGAAAAAGACCTCATATCTAAAATATGTCAACAGCTCAAAAAATTGAATGACTCCAAAACTAATCTCCAAATTAACAAACATCCCATTAAAACATGGGCCAAAGACATAAGGAGAGTCTTCTCTGAAGAAGAAATAATAATGGCCTATAGACACATGAAGAAATGCTCAACATCTCTGGTCATAAAAGAAATGCAAATCAAAACAAATCTACGATTTCGCCTCACTCCAGTTAGAATGGCTAGGATTAAGAAATCTAGTAACAATAGTTGCTGGTGGGGATATGGACAGGAGGGATCACTACTACACTGTTAGTGTGAATGCAAACTCATTCAACCACTATGGAAAGTAGTATGGCATTTCCTGAAATGACTACACTCAGAGCTCCCCTATGAACCAGCAATTCCACATCTTGGAATTTACCCAATCATACAGAAACAAGGCCATACTAAATCCACTAGCACAACAATGTTCACTGTAGCATTATTTACCATAGCAAAGATATGGAACCAACCCAGATGCCCCTCAGTTGATGAGTCGGTCAGGAAGATGTGGAATTTATACACAATGGAATTCTATGCTGCTGTTAGAAATAAAGACATCTCCCCATTTATAAGGAAATGGAAAGACTTAGAGAAAATTATATTAAGGGATGTAAGCCAGACTCAAAGGAACATAGGTTCAAAGGTTTTCCTCATTTTTCATAATCAATAGAAACCTTGAGCTCTCCGAGCAGAGAAATACAATAGAGCAAAAACTGGATACATAAGGACTTACAGTATGAGCCTAATGAAAGGACTTCCAGGATGTAGTATTAAAAGCCATATAATGGGGGCTGGGAGTTTGGCCTAGTGGTTAAAGGGCTTGCCTGGCATGCATGAAGACCCGGGTTCGATTCCCTCGGTACCACATACATAGAAAAAAGCCAGAAGTGGTGCTGAGGCTCAAGTGGTAGAGCTCTAGCCTTGAGAAAGTCCAAGGACAGTGCTCAGGCCCTGAGCTCAAGCTCAGGACTGGCAAAAAAAAAGCCATATAATGAGTGATTGTTGTCCTTAATGTACTATGTTATCTCTCATCTCTTTTGCTGTCCATTGGTTATCTCATAATTGTACAGCATTTTTCTGTTATCTGATATACTGTATATATGCTTATTTGTTTATTTGAAATATGATATGGAAATGGAGAAAACAAGATGAGGGGTGGGGGATTGGGAAAGGAAATGGGAACCATGACATGAGAAAGGGTATCAATGTTTGTGAAGTAATGTACCTTTTAACTGGTGAATACAATGTAGCCCTTCTATTAATTACAATAAAAACTATGTTAAAAAACTTAGTAAAAGAAAGTGAGTTCCAGGATTTTACCTCATTTTTGGAAAGCTGAAGCAGAGGATCAGGAGAGAGTACAATAGTATGGTGATAGAGAATTATCTGTTTCTAGGGAGACAAAGATCATATACACACACACACACAAACACACAGACACACACAGACACAGACACACACACACACACACATACACACAGACATGACTAAAATGAAGCTGAAAGAATTCCAATATCATTTGAAAAGGTCAAAGTCTGTGTCTTCCCTGTGTCAGGACAAAATTATCATATAAATGGAAAGAGACTGGCTGGCAGTTTGGCCTAGTGAGAGAGTGCTTGCCTAGCATGCATGAAAACCTGGGTTCAATCCTTGGTGGCACAAACATAGAAAAAGCCAGAGGTGCTGCTGTGGCTCAAGTAGTAATGGTCTAGACTTTAGAAAACCCAAGAACAGTGCTTAGGCCCTGATTTCAAGCCCCTGGACAGGAAAAAAATAATAAAATAAATTTTAAAAGGGAATAGATTTATAAAACACTATCCTTAGGTCATTATAAATCAAGTAGTATTGAACCATGCAATTATTTAATCTCTGAATTGGCTGTGAACAGCAATAATTCAGGTGTGTTCTTCAAATAAATCATGTGAAAAACATGTACCACATCACATTTTAAAATTCAAAAAGAAACATAGCCATTGGATAATCAGTAAAAATTATCTAACATACCAACACAAGAATTTCAAATGAATAGCAAAAAGAGACCACAGAAAATAGAGACACACAGACAGAGAGACCGATAGATAGATAGATAGATAGATAGATAGATAGATAGATAGATAGATAGATACATACATACATACATACATACATACATACATACATACATACATGCATACACACATACATACATACACACACAAATACACACATACGTGTGTACATACGTACATACATAAACAGGTACATAGATGGATTATAGGTGAATTTATGGAAGGTAGATACCAAAAAGACTAATGATAAATGGTTGGGTAGATGATAGATACATAGATAGATATATAGATAGATATATAGCAGAAAGATTGATGATAGATGATAGATAAGTAGAAGATAGTCGGGGGGGCTGGGAGCATAGCCTAGTGGTATAGTACTAGCCTAGCATGAACAACCACCTGGGGTTAATTCCTGAGTATCACATACAAAGGAAAACACAAAAGTGGTGCTATAGTTCATGGGGCAGAGTGCTAGTCTTGAGCAAAAAGTGTCCAAGAACATTGCTCAGGCCCTGAGTTCAAGACCCAGGACTGGCAAAGAAAAATGAAACTAAATTAAAAAAGAAGATAGAGACATACATACATACATACATACATACATACATACATACATACATCATATTTTAGTTAATTTTAGATCCATAACAATTTCTCTTTTATTCTCTTTGTAAAATTATGTGAGGTATTGACTATGAATGAGAAAACACGCTCTTACAGGAGCTTCCATGAAGCAAGCTTAGGATAGACTGCTCAAACATCTGTCTGTGCAAGTGGGTGTATGTGTGTGTGTGTGTGTGTGTGTGTGTGTGTGTGTGTGTGTGTGTGCGTGCCAGTACTGGCCCTTGAACTGAGAGCCAAAGTTCTGTCTCTTAGCTTTTTCTCTCAAGGCTAGTGCTTCAATCTTGAGCCATAGTTCCACTTCAGGCTTTTTGATGGTTAGTTGTAAATAAGATCCTCATGATCTTTTCTACCTGGGCTGGCTTTGTACTCAGAACCCAGTCTCTGGAGCAACTACTACTACAAATGCAAGCCTCCAATACCTACCTTTCAATGCACTTTCAAGTAGGTGAATTCAGTAGTGAAAGTCTTTAAGAAATGTCTAGTATGAGGATGTCTTTTTACAAGAAAACAGACTGCACTCTGCCAGCTGACTAAGGTTTAATTCTTAGCTCTGCTATTTAGAGAATGCATGGATATATAAAACACTCTGGAATCTGCTTTAACTATACATTAAGTTCATTGTATTACTCTCATATGGTGGCTGAGCTAATGGTGCCTGAGCATAGCCCAAGACAGGCACAGTCAATAAATGTTAGTTTCTGCTCTTCATTTGACAATTTACATGTCATCACTTTCTCATAATAGTTAATTTTTCTTTCCATGGTAGATAAAAATAGAGTAAAATAATATGAACTTATGGCAAGACACCAGTGGCTCATTTCTGTATTCCTAGCTACGTAGGAGTCTGAGATCTGGGGATTAGAGTTTAAAGCCAGCCAGGGCAATAAACTCCATGAGACACTTATCTCTAATTAATCACTGAAATGTTGGACATGTTTGTATAGTTCAGGTGGTAGAGCACTAACTCAAGGACACTGCACAAGTCCTGAGTTCAAGCCCCAGGACTACCACAAAGGAAAAACAAAACAGCAACAAAAGGAAAAACCCAGAAGAGTATAGATTTATCTTACCTCCTAATTAATAAATCTGTAAATAAACAAAATAGATATGAAACAGATTCAGGAAGTGAAGGATTTTCTCTCTGTCTGTCTGTCTGTCTCTATCTCTCTGTCTCTGTCTCTTTCTCTCTGTCACACACACACACACACACACACACACACACACACACACACACACTGGAAGAGAAAACATAACGTCCTCAAACCCCTATAGACTCCTGCTTACTTAGAGAGCATTTGTTTGACTTCATTGGATGTCTTGACACACCTTGGCCTTGGGGTCTGCCAGTCACTCAGAGGAAAGACGATCTGAGAATCTGGGAATTATTTCCATGGTTATAAGAGCACAAGAGAGGAGAGAGCTGCACAAACTGTAGGAAACTCTAGAAGAATGCCTACAACTTTTCATTTGATTATTAATTAACCAAGTAGAGAAGGAAATTACCCAAGGCTTTGGAAAAATCCAACAGAAATTATTAGGAAAGCAAAGTCTATAGCTCAAAAAATGCCAAGAGGTGTGTTTAACCAAATCCACAAAATGGAAAACTTTATAGTTAATGGAATACTAACAAGGGTTTGGCCTCAATCATATGTAAATAATTAACTCTAGATGAAACATTTCTTTGGTCCTTGTTTATAAAATTTGAATCATGACCCAAAAAAATCAGTTTCCCAAATATCTTCAACATATCCCAGAACAAATATCAAACATAAACACGGATAATTTTTTCTCAAACTATCCAGCATCTAGGATCATCTAGGATCTGACTTAAAATCACAACAATTAAAAACAAAGCAAAAATTTCAAAGCCAGGTGAAGGCTGCTCACACTTGTAATCAGGCTACTCAAGAGACTGAGATCTGATGAAAGTTTGAACCCAGCCTGAGCAGTTAAAAAGCAGGAAGTGGAGGTATGGCTGAAGTAGTAGAGCCCTGAGCAAAAAGCCAAGTAAGAGTGTGATTCCCTAAGTTCAAGTCCTGGTACCAGCACAAAAAGAAAGGAAAGGCAAGAAAGGCAAGGTCAGTTTTTTAGTCCTATATAAACAGAAGTATATCATAAGCCCTCATTTTGCTCAGTTGTATCACCTATACTGTTGTGTGTTTGGTGGTTTATGTTGTCTCATCACTGTGTACTGCTCAATTAAATAATTGTTCTAAGATTCTACTCATCCATTGTAATGTCACTGATATTTTGGTAGTTTTTAAATCCTACTTATACTGGATAGTGATCTATGGAGATGCTTTTAGTGAATATCTTACTTGCATTTGCCCTTGTTATGCCAGGGTAGACATACATTCAGCTTTTGTCACCAGTGAGAACCATGACCCTAGAACACAATGATGCTTCAACTTCCATTCCCAAAACCATTCCACTAGCTCTAGATTTTCACCTCACATAGATTTTATTACAAAATTATATTGTGTTGTTATTATTATATGCCTATAAGTTTAAGAAGCACATGATTTTTTGGAAACACTGTAATTTTTAATAACAAAACTATATACTCGTTATAGAAAAGCATTCCATAAAATTATTTTATATATAATATACTTTATATCTCATACCCAATCTATGATATGTAATACATAATATATATTATAAAATACATTAAATACAAATCTTTTAAAATATGTATTATACATTATATATATATGCAATCAGTTCTAAATACAAGATACTTTTTTCATATATTTTTATTGTAATTAATAGAAGGGTCACATGATATTTGCCAGATAGAAGGTGCATTAATTCACATATATTGATACCCTTTCAAATGTCTTGGTCCCCATTTCCCTCCATCCACCCGCACCCCTCATCTTGTTTTCCCCCCATACCTATCCAATTTCAAATAACCAAATACAAACATATCCTATATATCAGATTACAAAGTGAGATACTGTAACAATATGATATAACCAAGTGACAGCAAAAGAGATGAGAGATAACATAGTACCTTATGGACAACAATCATTCATTATATGGCTTATGTTTCTATATCCTAGAGATCCTTTCATTTAGCCTCATACTATATGGCCTTTTGTATCAAGGTTTTGCTCTATTTCAAATCTCTGCTAGGAGAGCCCAAGGTTTCTACTAATTATGACAAATGAGGGAAACCACTGAGCCTAAGTTCCTTTGAGTCTGGCTTACTTCACCTAATAGGATTTTTTCTAAGTCTTTCCATTTCCTAACAAATGGGGCGATGTTGTTCTTTCTGACAGCAGCATAGAATTCCATTGTGTACAAATACCACCTCTTGTTGATCCATTCATCAACTAAGGGACATCTAGGTTGGTTCCCTATCTTTCCTATGGTAAGTAGTGCTGCAATGAACATTGTTGTTCTAGTGGATTTAGTATGTCCTTGTTTCTGGATGCTTGGGTAAATGCCAAGTAGTGAAAGTGCTGGGTCATAGGGGAGCTCTATGAATAGTTTTTTGAGGAAATGCCATACTGCTTTCCATAGTGGTTGAATGAGTTTACACTCCCACCAGCAGTGTAGTATTGATCCCTCCTGGCCATATCCCCTCCAGCATCTGTTGTTATTAGTTTTCTTTATCCCGGCCATTCTAACTGGAGTGAGGTGGAATCTTAGAGTTGTTTTGATTTGCATTTCTTTTACGACCAGAAATGTTGAGCATTTCTTCATGTGTCTATAGGCCATTTTTGTTTCTTCTTCAGAGAAGGCCTTTGTCCGTTGTATGGTTGTTGAACATTCATCAGTATAATAAAGGCTGTGTATGACAAAGCCACAGCTAGTATTATACTTAATTGTGTAAAGCTAAAGCCATTCCCATTGAAATAAGGAATGAGACAAGGATGCCCACTCTCTCCAATGCTCTTTAACATAATATTAGAATTCCTAGCCAGTGTAATAAGGCAAGAAGCAAGCATAAAGGGGATCCAAATTGGAAAAAGGAAATAAAACTATCCCTCTTTGCAGTTGATATGATCCTGTATTTAAAGAATCCTATAGACAATACTCCCAAGCTCCTTGAGCTGATTCAAAACTTTGGAAGGGGAGCAGGCTATAAAATTAACCCTCAAAAATCAACTGCATTCCTGTACGCCAACAGTGAGAGGAATGAGGCAACAATCAGGACAGCAAGTACTTCTGCAATAGCCTCAAAGAAAATAAAGTACCTAGGAATTACCTTAACTAAGAATATAAAGGACATTTTTGATGAAACCTTTAACTCCTGAAAAAGGAAATTAAAGCAGAACTAAGGAAATGGAAAAACCTCCCAGCAGACTTGTTTCCTTAGTGCTTGGGCATGCTCAGTTGTATTACTTCCTTTAGTAGCTATTGAACTAAATGGAGATGGGGGGAGGAACCTACAAGAATTTCCTTAGCAACTCTGAAAGGTCCTCAAAGCACTTTCCTCCCCCAGAATTTTTTCTAATCCTTTCTCATTAATTTCATCTCTGTGGCCTTCTCGACATGAAGCAAATATTTTTTACAAAAGTGCAAAAGGCTGGTCAATAAAAAAGACCCATAGGAAGAAACACATTACTAATGATACCAACAATTTTATTCCCACGTTCAGCTCCTAAGCAGTTCAACAATTCTAAAGCCTGCGTGCACATGTCAAGTGTCCACAAACTGAGTAGCATTTTTCAAATAAGCAGACTTTTATATATAATTAATTGCTGTTTAGGAAAAATAATACCTTGTTTGAGTTTTGGTTTAGTTTTAGTGTTTCTTGTTTTGGGACGTGTGTGTGTATGAGTGTGTGTGTGTGTGTGTGTGTGTGTGTGTGTGTGTATGAGAGAGAGAGAGAGAGAGAGAGAGAGAGAGAGAGAGAGAGAGAGAGAGAGAAAGAGAGAGAGAAAGAGAGAGGATCTTGAAATACAAACCAGGTTACTTTGATGTTTGAGACTTCCTGCCTCCAAAATGCTGTGATTATAGGCATGCACTACTTCATGCAGCTTTAAATATATATATATATATGTGTGTGTGTGTGTGTGTGTGTGTGTGTGTGTGTGTGTGTGTGTGTGTATAATACACAACCTTATTTTAATAATATATATGAACTTTTCATACCTTTAATAATAATGCATATAACCCCCCTTTTTTGCCAGTCCCAGTTTGAACTCAGGGCCTCAGCACTCTCCTTGGGCTTTCTCAAGGCTAGAGCTCCACCACCTGAGTCATAGAACTAGTTTCAGCTATTTTTCTATGTAGTACCTAGGAATGGAACCCAGGTCTTCATGTGGGCTAGGCAAGCACTGTACCACTATGACAAATTTCCAATACAACCTTTGTTTACATATAATATATAAATATATATAATATATCTAATATAAATAAGGTTAAATGTCAGATTAAATATGCAATGTGGTAAGTTTCATTTATGTATATATACATATATAAAATATAACGTAATGTAAATATATAACACATATATATAACATATAAAATATAATATAAATATATAACATAAAATATATTATAAATGTAATGATATAACATAATGTATATGTATAATATATATACATAAATAAAACTATTTATATTATATCCCCGTCCTTTGTTTCAGTTTGTTTAGTTTTTGTTGTTGTTGTTATTTTTTAATGTGCTAGTTCTAGGGCCTGTGTTCTGTCCCTGAGATTTCTTTTTCTCCCTCAAGGCTGGTGCTCTACCACTTGAGCCGTACCTCCACTTCTGGCTATTTTGCTGGTTCATTGGAGACAAAAGAATCATGGATTTACTGTCCATGTTGGCTTTGAACTTTGGCATTTAGATCTCAGCTTCCTGAATAGGATGAGGGGTGGCAGTGGGGGGTAGGGAAATGATGACTAAGACATGAGAAAGGGTATCAATGTATGTGAATTAATGCACATTTTATCTGGCGAATATAATGTAACCCTTCTATAAATTACAATGAAAATATATGAAAACAATAATCATGGACCTTACTACCCAGGTTGGCTTTGAACTTTGGTCCTTAAATCTCAGGTTCCTGAATAACTAAGACTGCAGATGTAAGGCCCCTTTTAAAGAATAGTACTTAGGGCCATGAGTGTAGCATAGTGGTATGTGTGCTTGGTACCACATACTAAGAAAAATCCAGAAGTGGCACTGTCCCACCCTCGTAGAAAATGAACAAAAGAAAAGAAGAGAGAAGAAAAGAAAAGAATAGTACTTATTCTGATCACTATTCATGATGATGAATAATATTATGATTGCTATTCCTATAATGGTAAATATATTAAAAGCCTGTTTCTACAAGGCAATATTCTAGTTGTATGTGATCTTTAGATACTCCAATATTACATTTTAGATAGTATATTTGTCATGTAACATATATATTGTATTATTTTTAAAAAATTAATATTAAAGACTTCTATTTATTAACACTTGTCTATCTAGTTTGGGTTTTCTCTTAAATAATGTATATGGCTTTCCATTCTAGGAAGGATCTGCCTTTCTTCCCAGGACAGGCAGAGACAAGGTCGATAGAAACTGTGGCCGCAGTCTATGGTGACTGGGTCTAGGAAGGTATTTCTGCAGACTGCGCAGCTGAGCTCCTTCTGGAAGGCTTGCAGATCTTCGCCGTCCATAGTTGAAACCGGAGAGCCAGGCATCACATGCTCACACCGCTGATCTCAGGTACTCGGGGGCTGAGATCTGAAGGTCCTGCTTCCCAGCCTGCCCACGCAGGAAGGCCCGCCTGACGCCCTTCTCTCCTCCCTCCGTTCAACCACTCAGTAATCAGCCCCAGCGCTGTGGCACAGCACTAGCCTAGAGCCCAGAGGAACTCAGGGATCGTCCTCAGGCCCGGGTGCTAGCCCAACAATCGACCGAGACCGACCGACAGAACGACCGAAGGAAAAAATGAACCAATCCACTAAGCGATCAGAAAAAAGACCAAACCAACATTTGACAAGAATGAAAAGAGAAGATCCTACCAATTGCACACTCAGCAGCGTTATCAACCTTCCAACGCAGACGGTCTCGCTGGGGTGGCCCTTCCTCCGAGAGGCCTGAGAGGCCGACCAACGCTCTTATTTATGCTGAGAGGGGCGGAGCCCCTGGAAGTGCTTGCAACCATGCACCTGTGCCAGGTAACTTTATTTACATATGAATAGGTGCTGGAATTTACATTGCAGCAGCAGGAACACCTTTCAATTCCTTCTTCATGCAAATAGTTCTGACAACTTCTTTCTACCCTGTCCATTTCAGGTGAATTTTCAGTGAAAGTGAGGTTTGACGCCATGGCTAAAATGTTTCCTTTCTTTCCTTTTTGTCCTTTTTCTTGTCTGGTTTCTTTGCTTCCTTGCTTGCTTTGTGGGTAATGGGGCTTGAACTCTTTGCACTGTCCCTGAAATCTTCAGCTCATGGCTACTGTCCTGCACCTGGAGCCACATTACAACTTCCCATTTTCTTATGATTACTTTGAGGTGAGAGTTTCAGTTCCTGTTGTTGCCATACTGGCTTTTAACTGCAATCCTCAGATCTCAGCCTCCTGTGTAGCTAGGATGTTCAGACATGAGACATCCGTCCCCAAACCATCTTTTATCCTCCCTTCTCCCCCAACTCATTTCTCTGCATCTCTCACTTTATGACTTAAACACCCAAAGGTGGGCAAGCTGGCTGGAAACATCCATTGCTCCTTGAGTTTACTCAAAATAGCTGAGGGAGTGTATGTCATGTTATTTGGGCATCCTCCTAAAGTATATTTTTGAACACCTTA
Organism: Megascapheus bottae; assembly: GCF_031878675.1. Lineage (NCBI taxonomy): Eukaryota > Metazoa > Chordata > Mammalia > Rodentia > Geomyidae > Megascapheus > Megascapheus bottae. The sequence goes on from NC_143543.1 coordinate 7,464,754, forward strand.
GGAACCTCTGTTGGGCAGGGTCTTCACGCATTGAGCAATGCCCTCATCTCAAAAGTTATCAACAACCCAACTCTACAGGAAAGCCAACATACAGGGAAGCCAGGAGCACTAGGGCCCATCATCTCAGCTATGGGGAAAGTGTGAACAGGAGGATCTCAGTCAGCTTTGTCAAATAAAGTGGTATCAAGGAAAGGGATCCAGCTAGGCCAGAACTCCATTGCACTGGGTCAAACGACCGGAACCTGTCTTTCCTTGCGTACTTGTTGGTTTCTTTTGGTTGTGGTTACAGTTTTCTTTGTTTTTCCTTTGTTGTTTCTGTTTCTCTGTTTAGGGTTGTGGGGGAGGAGTCGTTCATTGTTTGGTTTTTGGTTTCATTTGGGTGTGGGGTTTGTTGTTGTTTTGTTTTTGCTTTGTTTTGGCTTTTGTTTTTGGAAGAGGCTCTTGTGTTTTGGCATGGTCTCTTCTGGACTGTGATCTTCCTGTTCACCATTTCCCCATAGCTGAGACAACAGAACACAGAGCCCTTGGCTTACCTGTTGGTTGAGTTGGGATGGCAAACACCTGTGAGCTGGGTTCTCCGGTGCAGAGTTCCCAACACCTGGAAAGGCTCACCACTCACTGCAATCGGTTGCCCCTGTGAAAAAAGGGCCTGACCGGAAATTGGAGAATGCCATTGGGGTATCTCCAGATAAGGGAACTTTTTTCGACATTCCAAAAGCCCCCACTCCCACTGTCCAGGTCAAGGAAGACCCCAACCTGGTCCAGAGGCAATCTCCATGTAGTGAGACATAAGAGGAAAAGTGGTGAAAAGACTGTAATAGGTGTTGGATTTCATACTTAAGAGAAGAAAGGTGTCCTTACATACATCCATGGGGAGGTCTCTCCCCACAGCTGAGTACCAGCAGACTCCTACAGCCCAGGTGGAAGAACCGTTGGCACTGAGCTCCCAGTAATGTTTCCCGGAGCTGAAGACCTGGACCCCGAACACGGTCGAGTCGATGGAGTGTTCAGGAGGATTCCCAAGCCCGTCTCCTCAGGTGGCTCCAACCTCTTGCGGAGGAGGGTGCAGCTCATATTGATTGTGGGCATCCTCTTGCAAGGGAGTGACCACTTGGTCCTTGTTGAGTCTCTCCAGTTTTCCATGGACTGGAAGAGCACTGAGCTGTGGCCTCAGAAGGCCAGGCATGAAGGCCAGCACTTCCTTACAACTCTCCATTGTCAAGTCGACAGCCTGGAGAAGTTCAAGGTCTACTTTCTGGTATGTCTGGATCAGCTCCTGATAGTTTTCTCTGAGCTGGTGCCTCTTCTGAATCATCCATATAGATGAGTTGCCATAAACCCTGTCTTCCTTGGCTGAGAATTCTCTCTGAATGCTGCTTTTCCTCCTCGTGGCATTTCTGATCTAGCATTGCAAAAACCTCCTTAGTGGTACAGGCTCACATAGTTAACCCACCTAATGATTAGTCTCCTGTTCTTGTCTATGTTCCTCTGTTTTTCTTGTATCTTGTTCCAGATGGTTGAAATTAGCTTGCAAATGGCATCCTGCTACTCTTCAGCAGGCCTTTCCACGGGCTGGTGGCTGTGAGAGTCTTTCTCCTGAGAGTGGGAGCACTGTGCACAGAGAGGATCCTTGTCCACCTGATAGAAGATGTGCCTTGTCTCCTTGTGTGGGCCACACTTGTGTTCCCCCGAGCTCAGGAATCACCAGAGGCTGGCTTTTCTGGCAAGGGCCACTAGGCTCTTCAGAATGATGTAGAATTTGTGCTTTCAGCCTCCTGTCTGGTTAAGGTTAGAGACAGTGTTCGAGTCTGGGTTAAATTGAGAGTTCAGGTTAGTATTCATGTTAGGTTTAGGGTTAGTCTGAGTTTTCAGGTGTGGGGCACGTCACATCAAGGGTAAAAGGCCTACCTGGTGGCCCAGTGCTCACTTCCTGGTTTTGGAGATCCAACCTGCCTCTCTCCTGGTTGAGAAGTTTGGCTATGTTTTGTGATGTAAAATAAGGCTACCTCGAACCCATGGATTGGCCCAGCCGCCCTCTCTGACCTTACCTACCTCCCCCTGTCCTGCCTACTTTTATGTTAATAGATTCCTGCTTCTTACTTTAGCCCCTGGTGTCTTCCCATTAATCGAGTCTGCTGTGACATTCTCCCTGGCGCGTCTGTGTCTTCCCTCTGGAGAAGGGACGGCTGGGTGAAGGCGGCCAGCCGGCCCTAACCTTTCTTGGTCTTGTCTTAGTCGGGGCGTGTTCTCTTTGCCCTTCCTGCTGGTCAGGAGGCAAAGAGGGCTAAAAACCCCGACATTTCTGGCGCCCAATGTGGGGCACGAAAGTAATGCTCATCAGAATCGGAATTGTCTATGAGCCGAGATATGCAGATTACGAGGTATGTGTCTCCCTGAAAAGATGGGGCAATCTCACGCCAAGAATGAGGAGCCGGCGCTCCTAGCGTCTAGATTTAAAAGCAGAGGTTTATAGAATGAGAACCCGGTGCTCACAGTGTCTAGATTTAAAAGCAGAAGTTTGGAGATTTCAGACCCCCAGGCTAAGAAGGTCTGGGAGGCCTTAACACCCGCTTTGTTAATGGCGGCCATTCTTTTCAATTGGGCCGCATGGGACCATGTGGATCTCCTGGTGAGAAGGAGGAAGATTAACTTGGGAGAGGACCCTCCTCTCAGGGTCTCTCCGATCTTGTCTTACCTTAAGGCCTGCTTCTATCCTGACTCAGTTACATCTAGGGCCAAGGAAACTTTAATTGAGGAGCCCTCAGAGTTGTGGAGAGTTGGCCCTCCTGATAAGGAGCGCTCAGGGTCGTGGAGAGTTGGCCTTTCCACTGCTCAGGAAAGAAAGGGTTTAGAGCCTCATCCTGGGGAGGGATTTTTGGGCCCCTTTGATCCTGGGATCGGGCCCCAGAGCCCTAAACCAAGTGCTCCTGCCCCGGAATTTGCAGCAGACAATTGGGAGGCAGAGCGGCCTCCGCCATTTTACCATCCTTCCTCCCACTCTTCACCACGTGTTAAGCCAGAAGAGGAGGTCAAGTCACCATCTTGCTCCTCCCCTGCACCAGAAGAGGAGGTTAACTAGCCATACAGTGGCTGCTCCTCCGAAAGCGTGGGTCAAGCCACCATTTTACTCCCCGCCCCCACCATGCTTGGTAAATGCTAACCTTGGGAGCAATAGACCAGCCCTAAAAGAGCTTAAGAAAGCAGTCTCCAAAGATGGGCCTAATGAGGAGTGCCATGCCCAGTCTGAAAGGAACCAGGCAGTTAATCCCCCAGTCCTGTGACTTTTGGGATGCTAATGTGATTAATATTTTAAAGGAATGTTTAAAAGTTTATCTTCTTAAAATTTGGTTTCATGCTACTTTGCAATTGGATGTATTTTAGAAAAAGAAGGAAACTAAGTCCAGACTTAGACTTTTGGTGCACTGATGATGTTTGTAGTTCTTGCATTAAGGAAAAACTTATTTTAGTTTAAACTGTTGGAGTTCTAGGCAGTAATCTAAACTTCAGAAAAAAAAAGCCTCTTCTAAAAGGCAAAGGAAGTTCCTTGAGCACTTAAAGTTTTTCAAAAGCAAATAAAGACTAAGGTGTTAAGTATTTAAGATTCAGATGTAACTTTGGCTCTTACCATACCCCTTTGTAGGACTCATTGATCTGAAAGCTGCAGTTTTGAGCTAATCCGGGCAAAGCAAAGTCCGTGTGAGACTGTGCTGTCTAATCTGCCAGCAGAAGAATGCTGGGCAGAGTTGCTTTGGAGCTCAAAGTGGCAAAGTGCCAGCCTTGAGCTGGAGAGCTGTAGGCACTGAGGCCCACCAGTCACAGATGCTGGTTGCAGCCCTACAAGCCCAAAAGGCCTAGGCATGCTTACCTCTTACAATGGTGCTGGGAGAGGATGTTATGGGTGTGGCCAGCAAGGCCAATTCAAAAGAGATAGCCCTGGGGGATGAATCCCCCACAGGGAAGTCTTTCAGGCCTGACAAAAGGCCTAACTCCACCAAAAAACTGCTGCAGGCCCCAGCTAGCTGGCCTAGCAGCATCTTAACAATTGGCATGCCCCTGTCCTGGCCAGAGCCATTCAGCCATTGCTCTTAAAGAGGACCTGCCCTATAATCTCTAGGGAGAGACAAGACAAGGATGTTGTGACATTCTATGATGACTGCATTAGTTATGAAAAAATTAGCATAGAACTGCTCCCCCAATTCTAGAGGCCGCAGTCTAATAGCATGGGGAGCAGTGGCCTATTGGCTGGAAAAAGAATTGGAGCTACTAAAGTTAATAAGGATCCGGCAAATAAAAGTTTCAAATACAGTTTTTTTCATGATCTCCCTGCAGTAAATATGCCCATGGGAGCCACCCAACCAGGGCTCCCAAGTCTTTCATCAATTCCTAATAATTTGTATATTTATACTATTGAGGTAAAAGATTGCTTTTTTCTAGAAACAGTGATTTTCCTTTAACAACCTTTTTTGGAAAAGACGCCCAGGTTTAAAGCAAAAGCCTCCGGAGGTCAGTAAAATTCAGCCGACCACCATGTATGTCTGTCTAAATAAGTTGTTTGGTGAGAGCGTTCATCTGAGTTTGTATTGTTGTTTTAAATGTCTGGTTCTGTTTGAGAGTAGGTTATGATGGAGGTTAGGATGGCCTCTGCCAGACAGCTACCAAGGAATGGAAATTTCTGTAGGGGAGGCACCCCCTGAATTCCCGATTCCAGGGCCCATGATCTTTCCGTCACTCTGGTAGTTTAAGGCCAGGCATGCCATCAGAAGTTTAGGAGTTTCTTAAAAGTTTCTGCTTCTCTGTCTTTATTTCTGGAAAACAAAAATTTGGTCCCCACCTAGGGTAGGTCTAGGGCCTGGTATGGCCCCTCCCACTCGGCAGGCTTAGTAGTGACGGTCTAGAGACAGTGGGTGGCAGGATACAGACCTCAGTCTTAGTTCTCCTAGGTTTAAGACTCCCACCCAACTTTCATCTGCAAAAAGTATTATGGTAAAATTGATAACCATCCTAAATATGGATCCTTGAGGTTTGTGTGAGTGTGTGTACGCGAATCCTTTTAAAATGAACGGCCGATACTAATTTTGCACGCTTTAAGATCTTTATGAATGTGTGTGTGAATGGGTGTGAGTAAACATGTTCAAGGTTAAATTGTCAGCATCCAAAACAATGGATAAATTCATAATTGAAACACAAGAAACTGGTTAATATGAGTTTTCTAAAGATCCTAATATTGCATTTAAAAAGAAAAAAGATCATGAGGACATGTAAATTGTGCATACCAGTTTTACAAGTCCCACTTCTACAGTCCTCTGGGGTCAATCCCTGAGGCCTTAAACCTAATGTTATCTGGCAGACTGATGTAACCCACTAAGCACCCTTTGGAAAATTATGTCTATAGCTACTCATTCACATGTTTGTTGGGACACTGCACATTCTGGCGAAAGAGCCTGACACAATGAAAGCCATTCTTTACAATGTTTTGTTATCTTGAGTTTACCCCTACAGGTTAAAATGGATAATGGGCCTTGTTTTAATAAAACAAAATGGAGGAGGCAACCCCCATGACCAATTGAGGACAGCTATGCTTATATTATTTGAAATTTTTCCAAGGATCAGCCTCTGACTGCCTTTCAGAGACATTGGTCTAATCAGACGTCTTATTTAAAGGTTGAAGTCTGTTGAAGAGATCCTCTTACTGGAGAGGCCCTGATCCTCTCATTAATGTGGGGAGAGGATTTGGATGTATCTTCCTGGTGGGAGAATCAAACCCAATTTGGGTACCGGCTAGAGATTTAAAATATTGTCAGCTAACAAAAAAATAATTACCCAAGAGCACCCCCTCTTGAGGTATGCTTTCTCCCTTTCATTCTCAGGAATAAGGAGACCATACTGGACACCCTGCTTAGCTGTGGTTGGAATCCTCAGTCACGTTCCTTCTCTTCATCCTGAGCATCATTATCCACGACGCCCACAATGACACTACCTACAATCTCAACTTGATTTCCTGACTGCAGGAGTCCTCCAAATAGTCGAGACTTTGATCTGCTTAAAAAGGCTACAGGAGGTTCCCAAATGCCTCTAAAATGAACTCGATACAAACTATCTATGGACTGGACTATGGTTGGCTCCCTTACCTTGTCCCCTTTGTGGGTGGGCCCCTTGGTTACAATGGTTTTGTATTCACATTCACATCTTGTGTAATCCATAAGCTCCTTCAGTGTCTTAGAAAGCAGGATCAGGGAAAGCCGTTCAGCTAAAGGTGGTCTGGCAACAATATGCTGTGCTATGAGATGTCAGACTGGGAACTCTGTGAGGTTGACCCCGGCCCTTACCAGGATGTACAGGTGTACAGAAGGGTTTCCTTTGCTGACGTTGGACATCCCCCTTATTCAAACCTCCGTTTAGGTCTGCCAACCCTACAGGTAAATTGCCTGAAGTGCTAGAGTGGTAGTCAATGACGGGTAAGATCTCCAGAGGGGGACAACCTAAGACAGGCACACTTCTCGAGTAAGGCAAATACCTGCTTAATAAAACAAAGGGAGGAGTTGTGGGGCACTTCACATCAACGATAAAAGGCCTACCTCTTGGCCCAGTGCTCACTTCCTGGTTTTGGAGATCCAACCTGCCTGTCTCCTGGTTGGGAGGTTTGGCTGTGGTTTGTGATGTAAAATAAGGCTACCTTGAACCCGTAGATTGGCCCCGCCGCCATCTCTGACCACAGCTACCCCCTCCCCGTCCTGCCTACTTTTATGTTAATAGATTCCTGCTTCTTACTTTAGCTCCTGGTATCTTCCCATTAAACGAGTCTTGCCATCAAAGGATGCTCTGGGTGAACATTCACCACCCTCCTCCCCTCCATGATTCAGTGATCTCTGCTTGCCACCAGAGGGTACTCTGAGTGAATGCTCACCGCCCTCCTCCCTTCTGTGGTGCAGTGAGCTCCGCTTGTCACCAGAGGGTGCTCTGTGTAAAGGGTCACTTCCTTCCCCCCTCCATGGTCCAATGAGCTCCTCTACCCACTAGAGGGCACTCTGAGTGAATGCTCACCATCCTCCTCCACTCTGTGGTGCAGTGACCGCTGCTTACCACCAGAGGGTGAACTGGATGAATGCTCACTCTCTCCCCCTCCCGTGATGCAGTGAGCTCCGCTTCCCATCAGAGAGCACTCTGGGTGAATGCTCACCACAATTCAACCCTCTGTGGAGCAGTGAACTCCCCAAAGGGGTCTCTGGCTGAACATTCACTGCCCTAGTGCATTCCATAATGCAGTGAGCTCCCCTTCCCACCAGAGGGTGCTCTGGGCAAATGCTCACCGCCTCCCCCCTTGTGGTGCAATGAGCTCTGATTCCTAACAGAGGGCGCTCTTGGTGAATACTCATAGCTCTAGACCAATCATTGGTGCTGTGACCTCTGCTTACCACCAAAGGGCGCTCTGGGTAAATGCTCACTGCCCTATACCAATCCGAGGTCAGTGAGCTCTGCTTCCCACCAGATGGCGCTCTGGGTGAATAATCCCCGCCTTTCACCCCTCCATGGAATACTGAGCTCCGCTTGCCACTACATGGTGCTCTGGGTGAATATTCACAGCCCTACAACCCTTGCAGTGCAGTGTGCTCCCTTTCCCAACAAAGGGTGCTCTGAGTAAATGCTCACAGCCTCTCTCCAAACCCTGTAGTGCAATGAACTCCACTTCCCACCAGAGGGAACTCTGGGTGAATGCTCACCAACTTTCACCCCTCCATGGAGCTGTGAGCTCCACTTTCCACCAGAGGGGGCTCTGTGTGAAGGGTCAATGCCTTACACTCCCCATGCAGCAGTGAGCTCCACTACCCACCACAGGACCCTCTAGGTGAATGCTCACCACCGCCCCCTCCCGTGTTGCAGCGATCAACACTTCCTACCAGAGAGTGCTCTGGGCGAATGCTCACTGCCTTTCACCCCTCCATGGAGAAGTGAGCTCCGCTTGTCATCAGAGGGTTCTCTGAGTGAATACTCTCCGCCCTACAGCCCCCCGCGGTGCAATGAGCTCCCCTTCCCACATGAGGGCTCGATGGAGGAACGCTCACCGCCTTCCTCCCCTCAGTGGTTCAGTGAGCTTCTCTTCCCACCAGAGGGCGCTGGGGCGAATGCTTCCCACCTTTCTCCCCACCCAATAGTCTAATGAACTCTGCTCCCCAACAGAGGGTGCTCTGGGTGTATGCTCACCACCCTCCTCCCCTCTATGGTGCATTGAGCTCTGCTTGCCACGATAGGGTGCGCTGGGTGAATGCTCACCACCACACCCTCTTCCCTGTTGTGCAGTGAGGTTCACTACACAACAGAAGACGCTCTGAGCGTATGCCCACCATTCTAGACCCCTCCGTGGTGCAATGAGCTCCACAACCCACCAGAGGACAATCTGAGTGCATGCTCACCACTCTACACCCTTCTGTGGTGCAGTGAGTTCCGCTTGCCACCAGAGGGCTTTCTGGGTGAATGCCTACCACCTTTCACCCCTCCGCGGAGAAGTAAGCTCTCCTTCCCACCAGAGGACACTGTGGGTGAATACTCACAGACCTAGACCAATCCATGGTGCAGTGACCTCCGCTTCTCAACAGAGGGTGCTCTGGGTGAATGCTAACTACCTTTGACGCCTCCGTGGAGGTGTGAGCTTCATTTTCCAACAGAGGGTGCTCTGGGTGAATACTCACCACTCTTCACCCCTCCATGGTGCAATAAGCTCCACTTCCCAGCAGACGGCACTCTGGGTGAATGCTCTCCACCTTCCAAGCCTTCCCGTTGTGCACTGAGCTCCTCGTGCCACCTGAGGGCGCTCTGAGTGAATACTCATCACCCGCCTCCCCTCAGTGGTGCAGTGAGCTCCGCTTGCCACCAGAGGGCACTCTGAGTGAATGCTTACTATCTCCTCCCCCACCCCCCGTTTCAGTGAGCTTCACTACCCACCAGAGGGCGCTCTGGGTGACTGCTCACCACCCTCCTCCTCTCCCTGGTGCAGTGAGGGCCACATACCACCAGAGGGCGCTCTAGGTGAATGCTCACCACCCTCTTCCCCTCCATTGTGCAGTGAGGTCCACTTACAAGAGGGTGCTCTGGGTGAATGCTGGCCACCCTCCTCCCCTCCGTGGGCCAGTGCTCACTGTCCTCTCCTCTGTGAATTGACTAATTATAACTCACCCTAATCTAGTTTGTGGATTTCTGTGATCTTCTCAGCTGTGTCTTTGAATGTGTTTTCTGAATATATGGACTATCCTAACCCCTACACCTCTCTACAGCCTCAAGATTTCTACTAAAGAAGGAATCCAAGCTTTTTTCCAATTTCTTTTTTATTTCCACTTCTGGCTTCAACTCAGGGCTTTCTCAAGACTAGAGCTCTACCACTTGAGCCTAAGCACCCTTCAGGGTTTTTCCTATATATGTGTTACTGAGGAATCGAACCAGCATCTTTGTGCATGCTAGGCAAGCACTGTACCAGTAGGCCAAACTCCCGGCCTTTCTTTCCAACTTCTATAGCATAAATCATTTGTATCTTATGTGCATTCATTACCCCTAGATTAAGCTGTACACTCTACACTCTTCTGAGAGAAACAACTTTATTTACATATGGTGCCTATTTCACTAATGAGATGGTTTGAATAAGATATATCCTCCGCAGCCTCCTGTGAAGAATGCTTACTCTCCAGATGGTGGTGTTATTTTTAAGGGTTTTGGAGACTCCAGAATGGGGACCTAGCTGAAAGAAATTGTTCACTTGGGTCACACCACTAGGCCTTGCACTCAGGACTTAGGTGCTGTCCTATAGCTTTTTCACTCAAGACTCATCCACTACCACTTCAACTCCACTTCCAGCTTTTTGTTTCTGATGTCAGCTGAAAGTCTGTCTCTTGGATTTTTCTACCCTATCTGGCTTTGAACTATCTCAGTTTCCCGAGTAGCTAGGATTACAAGCATGAGCCAGATGCCCTGCACAAGCCTCACCGCTCACAAGATTATGCCCCACAACACTGTTCTACAAGGAGCAGGCTCCTGTCACATGACCTTTGAGAGACAACCCTCCTTCAAATCACATCAGCAATCACCCGTCATTATAACTTAAGATATAAATTATTATGTAGTGGCTTAAATTATTGTTTCTTCATTGTAGAATCTCCTGGAAGACTTAGCAGATCCCAGGACAGTAAAGGAAATGAATGTGTCAGTCTCTGAAAGTCTGAAATATTTCCATTGCCTCCACTCTTTGTATAAACCAGAAGATATGCAGTTTCCCACCTAAAAGAGAGATTTATGAGCATAGTAAAATCAAACATCTGTGGTGAAAGGACAGCAGGAATGCGGGTCAGCAAGCTTCCAGGCTAGCAGAGCAAGTTTTCATCCACCAACCTACCACCCATCTCATCAAGGGAGAGAAAAGAGTGAGTTAGGAAAGTCACTTCTATGCTCTTGTGAGTTGGCAAATGTTCATCTACCCATCACCTACCATCCATCTCATCAAGGAGAGAACAGTGTCCTGGAACAGTCACTTCTACGCTCTTGTTAGTTAGCACAAATCACAGCCAGCCTGACGTTAAATGGCTCACACCTGAGGATCAGAGTTTGAAGCCAGCCTGGACAGAAAACTCTGTGAGACTAATCTGCAATAGACTACTCAGAAAAAGCCAGAAATAGCACTGGGGTTCAAGTGGTAGGGCTCTAGTCTTGAGCACAAAGAAGCTCAGGGAGAGCACCCAGGCCCTGAGTTTAAAAACCATGACCAGCAAATTAAATAAATAGGAGTGTGACCTAGTGGCAGAGTGCTTCCAAAGCATGCAGAAAGCCCTGGGTTCCATTCCTCAGTACCACATACACAGAAAAAGCTGGAAGTGGTGCTGTGGCTCAAGTGGTAGAGCCCTAGCCCTGAGAAAGTGCAAGGACAGTGGCCAGGCACAAATATACAAATAAATACATAAAATAATAAATCAGGGACCGGCAAATTATGAGAGTGGGAGTATAAGCCAACTCCAACCTTATTTTTGGAAAACACATTTTATTGGAACACAGCCAATTATATTCATTCACTCATTCCTGTACTGTCTACGGCAGCCGATGTGTTACAAGGCCAAAGGGAGTAACAGCTGCAAAAACTGTGCCCCACAAACTCTGAAGTTCTTTCTCTCTAGCCATGATCATGTAAAGTGTGCTAACCCCTATTCTAAATCACAGAGGAGTCAATAAGCCAAAATTTGCTAAGAACAGGTACCTAAGAGAAATGCTCAGGCTCAATGAAAGAAAAACAGGAAAAGTAGGTTAGAGGAGAGCATCAAACATAACCGCCACCTTATCCATTAATTTTGAATTAATCAAGCCTCCTTGTGTGACTGAGTATGCCCTCCAATACCACCTCCAGTGCCACCATGGGCACATATAAAACCTCTCTGCCTTAACTTTCTTCAGCTTTTCTCTCTAGTTTCACCTCCGTAGCCATTAAAAGTATGTCTTCATGCTTACTGAGTGCATGCCACTAGGCCAGACTGGGAATGATGAGAAGAGTCGTCCTGTCCCTTGGTCTGCTAGGCACCATGACTCATACTTGTAATCCTAGTTATTCAGGAAGCTTAGATCTAAGGATTTATGTTCAAAGCCAGCAGAGAAAGAAAGCCTTTAATGCCCTTATCTCCAATTACCCACCCAAAAGAAGGATGTGTGATAGAGAGCTAGCATGAGCAAAAAAGCTCAGTGACGATGCCCCGGACTGGACTTCAAACCTCAGAACCAGCACCAAAAATTTAAAAAAAAGAGTACATGGTCTAAAGGGGGGACAATCATATAATCAAAAAAAATTTGGAAGTAATAAAGGAGGCATGCTCAAGAAGCAATGAAAGCAAATAAAATTTCCTACCGATCTCCTTGAGTGCATCAGTAAAGGCTTTGCACAGTAGAGAACGCCATGATTATGAAAGCACAAGGAGGCGTTTGCTCAGAGGTTAAATTAGGACAAGGTAATAGAGGCCAGAAACCACATGAGCATAGTTACAGAAAACACTTACACCTGAAGCCTTCATTCTCAGAGAAGTATGGTGTAATGGGATGAGTGTTGAAAGATGGATAGAATGGTTTAGTAACTAGGGGATGCTCAGAATAAAGGCAATAATTCATCCATGCATCTTTCATCACGCATGTGCTTCTCTTACCAGCGGTAGTGATTACTCCCATACATACACTGGATGTCTTCCCAGGACACCTGAAAGAACACACACGGATGACAGCAGCAGCTAGTTGGTTACCAGGAAGTATTCAGGGAATACAAGGCCCTGTAATCTGCCAATTAGACTCCTATAAAGAAGCCCACTGTGATGACAGCTGGTGACATGATGCCCTGTATAACAATACCCTCTGTAATGTCCTCACTCATCTTTAAACTTTTACACTTATCCCCCCAGAGTTTTATCTTGCATCTTTCTAATTTCTGGTTTCACTAGTTTCCTACAGAGCATAAAACATCAAGGTACTGGACCCACAGGGCCAGAAACCTAAACACTGAAGCAAGCAGACTCTTAGAAAGCAGTAAACCATCTGGGCACTGGTGGCTCAGGCCTGTAATCCCAGCTACTCAGGGGGCTGTGGTTCAAAGCCAATCCAAGCAGGAAAGTCAGTGGGACTCCAACACACTACTCAGAAGAAGCTGGAAATGGCACTGTGTCCCAAGTGCTACAGTGCTAATCTTGAACACAAACAGGTTTAGGGATAGCACCCAGGCCCTGACTTCAAGCCCCAGAACTAGAAAAAAGCAATAAATCTAGATAGAGGAACAGCTTTGAACCACAGAACTCCCCAGCTTCTACACATTAAAAAAAGGAGGCCATACTGTGTCTTCAACTCTGCTGAGGATTTACTAGCGATGGCTACTTCAGAACAAGAGAACGTGTGGATGATAAGCCTCACCCAGCCAACATTGGAGTCGTTGAAGCAGAGCCATTTTCCATCCACTGCATTCCGGATATAAGCACAGTAGTGAAAAAAGTTGGCCATCCCGACATGGGTGATCAGAGCAAAGAGTTCAAACTGCCCTTCAGGCTGGAAGAAGACAAGGCTCCCAGTGATTTGTCCCACCTTCCCCAGCCCTAGTCTTGAAGGAAGTATGTTTTGCCATGCATTTGTTACCGCTCTGTGCTAGGCACTGGTACTTCAAAGGTACTAGTGAAATGTCCTTGACCTGGAGAATCTCATAGCTACTTAAAAGGAAACATTATAAACCAGAAATATAATGGCTTGCTTATTATTAGATAGGTGTTTACAGTAAGTAGGGATGGTTAATCTTTGTCCCCTGAGGAAAGTGGAAACCCCCGAAGAAAAGACCTGTTTTTTAAATCCCAAGTAAAGAAGGGTAGATAACATTGGCAGACCAGTTATCCAAAGGGAATTTGATTTGGTTTGGGTTTGGATTGGGGAAGGGTTTAGGGAGGAGATTTTAGAGCCTTTGTTTCATCATGGTTTATTCTTTTTTTTGCCTGTCCTAGGGTTTGAACTCAGGGCTTGAGCAATGTCTGGATTTTCTCAAGGCTAGAGCTCTACCACTTGAGCCGCAGCATCACTTCCAGCCTTTTCTCTGGAGATGGAACCAAGGAATCAAACCAGGGTCTTCATATATAATAGGCCAGCACTCCACCACTAGACCACACTTCTGGCCCCTTTTTTTCTGGTCCTGTGAGACAAGGTCTTACCATGTAACCCAAGCTGGCCTTGAACCAATGATCCTCTGGCCTGTGTCTCCCAACTGCAAAGACTGTAGGCTCTGATACTATGCTTGGTAAAACAAATAAACAAACAAATACTCTGCCTGAAATACACCTTCACTTCTGTGACTCACAACAACCTGAGGACCACCTGTCTTCCTCAGTAGACCCCTTGCCAGGCCAGCAAACAGCGTACATTCTCAGATGAGAGCAGTGCTCAGAGGAGGCAGACCTCACTGCATGAGATGCTGTCCTGCCTCAGCCAGTGTGCACCCAGCACAGCTTGCCCACCTCACCTCACAGTGGAAGCAAGCAAGAGACCCAATCACTGGCCTTGGCTGGTAAGAACCTGGAACTGGAGAATTCTTGAGTAGGTGCCATCTAACAGCTGAGGGGTTAGAGCAGCGGAGCCTGAAGGAAGTCCTGTCTGGTGAGATGGATCCAAGAAGGTGGGAATACCTCACCTGCTCTGTGGCCTCACTGAGGTCTTGTTGCTCAGTCAGGAGAACATGACTGAGATCCAAGTTCTGAGGGAAATGCAACAAGTGGCAGATTTTCTCAGTCTGTGAATTTCTAAGGGAGAATCACATAAGGTGAATGGTCAAAGTTTGGGGCAAATGCATCATCTTCAAGACCTGCAAAAGCAAAGATCACTGTGAAATTCCAGGGCTGGTGGTTTACTCTTCTCCCCAGGAAGAGAGGTGTGTAGGAGACACACTACACGTTTAAAGGCTCCCATTGGGGAATCTGTTCAGCTCCTCCAAGTCTCAAGTGACTCTTCACTGTCACAGCACTACAGATCTCAGACAAAAAAAACATGAGCTTCCCAGGGCTGCACACATGCCCTTGAAACCCTAGAAGCAGGCGTCTGTCATAGGGAGCTAGTCTAAAACTGGAGAGAAAACCCCACCACCCCTTTACCCACCACCACCTGGCCCCACACTCTCCCTGCCCCTCAGCTCTTGGTGAAGCTACATGGGAAGCTCAGGGATCCTGGCACCAACCCCACCCGGACCCCACTCCACCACGCATCATGAAGAGTACTGAAGGTGTCTGGGAAGCCTTGGCCAGGAAACCCACACTGGAAGTATTTGAATCTGAGGTGTGAGTACCTGGTTTCCACGTGTCTTCAATCCACAGTTATCACTGAATCACTTGCTTTTGTTGGCTAACTCCCAAGGGTAGAAAAAGAAGCGCAGGGCATCTTCCTGCCTGGTGGAGGGGAACAAGGGACAGGCAATGTTACCGGACCCTTTCCATGAAGAAAGCAGCCCACCCCCGAATGTGAGGGTTCAACCTTTGCTTCCACTTTCCCCCACAGTCTTCTAAATAGCCCCACCTCTACTGCTACATGTGCCAGGATCTTCCATGAATTGGAGGGGAAAAAACGGGAGGGGCCCTTGTTAGTAGAACAGTATAAGAAAAGGAGTAATAGGAGAGAGAATATTTTCTGATCAATAAAATTGACCCTCTAGAGCTATGCAAGTGAAACAATTATTTTTGATATCAAGGGAAATGACACAAACAATAGGGAACTGGCAGAATGGAGTGTGGATTCACCAGGTCTCACCAGTGAATTCAGAGGTTTTGAGTCCATGTCATACAGAGGAAGAGGGGAAGAGGGAGAGTCAGCACACAGCTTGTCCTTTTGCTCCCTCCAGTATAGGTGAGGCAAACCAAGGAATCCTTGACCTGCATCGTGTACAGGGCCTACAGCTTCTCCACCTGTAAGAAGGAGCCAAGGACAGGTTAGGCTGCTATCCAGAGCTGGACCTCCTAGATTGCCTAGCCCCTCACACTGGTTGCCCTACACACAAGGGTTCAGTGGGTGGGGGGAAGAACACCGGGTTTCTGAGGAACCCTCACTGCACATGGCATAAACAATGGTGAGAGACTTCTAGGGGTCCTCTGACTCCTCCAGCTTCAGGCGCTTACCAAGTCCACATCAGGTATTTGATCCTTAATTAGGTTTCAGAATGTGAGATGAAGCTGAGCGGCATCATGCTGGACAAACACTGGTTAGAAAGAAGTAACAGCATAGTAGTGAGGATGCTGGAGATATCCTAGGACCAGACGCCCTGGCTGCACCAACACTCACCACTTTACTTTTACTCTCTTTCCCCAAAGGTCAGTATGTACTACCTATGAGCTGTTTAGGACACAAAAAGTATTCTTGGTACTGAATTAAACTTTTCCTCTTAAACTTATGGCACCAGAATGGAACAGGGCTCAAAGTCTGCAACCCATCCACTCTGCATGCTCTAAAGGATCTGTTAAACTGGCAGCCTAGATGGAATAGCCAGAGCAGCAACTGGATCAACTGCAGGATCCAGGAGAGGCAGAGCACGTTCTGACATGCCAGCAGTGTTCTCAGACACCACCAGCAGCACCAACAGCTTCCTGGCAGGGCCAGGGTGGACACAATGGGTTCCAGGAGAACAGACCACTTAATTGGATGTCTACTGAACAGGGCCAGCCACACCTCATGCCAGCAGCTGCTATTGGTGATATTTATATAGATTTTCTAATTGGGTTACTTCCAGGGAGAACCTTTTAATATAATATCTTAAAATTCCTGCCTACAAACAATAAAAATGATCAGTTTACCAGATTGCTCCTCTGACACTTTCTCAGTGCTGCTTAAGCTTTATATTTCTCATTGATATTTCTGTTCAGGGAACTGTAGTGTCTACAGCTCTTTTTTAGCGAGGTTGAATTGACATTGAAAAGGAGCAGTCTCTGAGATGTAGTCTATATTAAGGTAATTTTTTTTCAGTTCACAGTTGGATGACTTTTTAAACTGTCATTAGTTAACAAAACTTAAGCACTCAATGAACTGTAAGAAATCGGTTTTCTAGAATACTGTTTGGTATATGCAGAGCCTATTGAACTCTCTGAAACACACACACACACACACACACACACACACATACACACCTCACTTTCTCTCTCTGTCTCTCTGTCTCTGTCTCTGTCTCTCTCTCTCTCTCTCTCTCTCTCTATATATATATATATATATATTAATTTATTTTATTTTATTATTTTTTGTTAGTCCTGGGCTTGAGCTCAGGGCCTGAGCACTGTCCTTGGGTTTTTCTCAAGACTAGAGCTCTACCACTTGATCCTAAGCACAAATTTTGGCTTTTGAATTTTCTATGTATGTGGTAGTCAGGAATCAAACCTGGGTCTTTGTAAATGCTAGGCTATCACTCTGTCATGAGGCCAAACTCCAGGCCCTCCCTCTCTCTCCCTCTGTCTCATTGGGGAAAATGAGCTGATATATTTTCCAGTTTTTAGACCAGTATCCTATCTCAAATATTGAGATAGAACATATCATAAATATAAAGTATAGCTACTGAACTGTTTTTTCACAATGGAAAAGAAAACAATACAGGCCATAGAAGCCATTTTACATCGACAACCAGTTTGTCCTAGTTTGAGACCTAATCATTGGTAAAAAAAAAAATAACTGATCTCATTCAATTGGTGTTTGGTTTTTATTCACTCAATAATCAACAGAAGTAATCGATCATTTTAATGCCATAATGTCAGAATTCTCACAGAATTCTTGGATCAGAGCTTAAGAAATACACTGATGCAATTTGAAGGAAAAGACCACTAAAGAGTGGTCTAATTTGAACTACTTTTAAGTATTTAAAATATTATACAACTTTATATGGAAAGATAGTTTAGACCTAAGTTTTTCCTCTTCCATATCATAAGTTTTATGTGATTTAGAGGAAACCATAAACAAGTTGTGCAAATTTTCAAGATTTTTACCTTTAACTTCTACTTTATAATTCTTCACTCTCTAAATTCATTGTATTTCATTTTATGCTAATGACAGTAACAACTAAGAATTCTGTGAAACATGAGGAAGCTTAGAGACTGATGTTTTTACAAAATGACAAATCTAGAATAAGATTCCAGTTCTATAGGCAGGCATCTTCTATTCTGCCAAGTTACCCTGAAAATATCAATGAAAGCCAGATGCAGTAGCTAATGAATATAGTCCTAGCTCCTCTGGGGTCTGAAATTGGAGGCTTGAGCTTCCAATCCGGCCCGTGTGATTCTTATCTCTATTCAAGAGGAAATATCTGAGATCTAAAATATATCAACAGCTAATAAAATTGAATCACTCCAAAACTAATCTCCAAAGATATAACCATCCCCTGAAGAGATGGACCAAATACTAAAAGGGAGAGTTCTCTGAAGAAGAAATAAGAATGGCCTGTGGACCCATGAAGAAATGCTGGACAAATCTGGCCATAAAAGAAAGGCAAATCAAAACATCTCTAAGGTTCCACCTCACTTTGTGTAGAGGCTCAAAGCGAGAGGCCAGACCTCTGAGCTCTTAAGAGTAGCAAGCAGAGACACCAGCCCCCTCCTTCTGAGGGCAAGCCCACACACTTCAGTTGGGGGAGGTCTTGTGACTTTGGCAAAAGGGGGCTGATTTTTATTAATCCACCCAAACTTCTTTTGCCTTTTCTCAGAGCAAGGAGGGATGGAGGGTTCAGTGCAGATTTCCTGTGCTGCTGGAGTGGTTGGGTGCTCACATCAGGAATGGGTACAATGTTACATATTTATTCCTGACCATTGTACAAATTTCATCAGTTCCTTTTGCTCCGATATCAAGAAATCCCTGGTTTTGCTATGACTCTGATTTTACTTGTCTGAACTGTTCCTTTGATTGAAGGACCTTTCTGGGGTGTGGGCTTCTAGACTGGCTCCACTGCCCAGCTCTCCTCCCATGGAGTGGGTTGGGTTAGGAGGTTTAGATATCCTACCTAAACGCAATTAAGACATGAACAGTTACTGGGGAAAAGTGTGACCGAATGAAAGAGTCACAGTCTTTGTTCAACCTACAAATCCCACTGAAATTTCACACAGAGTAGGCTGGTACTTGGTGAATCAAATTTGTCTCCCTCCTGCCTAAATCTCCCTCCTATCCTAGCCCTACTGGTGAAGACAGGGTGGGCATACATAATGAAGAGGGGTGTTCAATAGCATGAGGAGACAGGGTGGGGAGGATAGAGAAGAGCTGCCTATCAGCTGTGAAATTTGCAGACCAGGCACTTGAGTCTCACACCTGTAGTCTGCACTGCACATTTCGCTAAGGGCTAAGAGTGAAGAACCAGCAACGAGGAATACAAACCTACAAGGCAATTTACCAAAATTAGTGAAGCTGTGGCTCTAGCAATAGAGCCAGCTTTGAGTAACAAAGCTCAGGATCACTACCCAGGACCTTAGTTCAAGCTCCAGGACAAGCTAAGGCAAACACAGACACAGACACACACACAGACACACAGACACAGACACACACACACACACACACACACACACACACACACATGTTGTAACTTATGTAGCCAAGAAAGATTCACTGAGCTCCTACTTTTTGTCACACATGGTGTCATCCACTGTGCTTCAGGATACAGGCCAGCCAGGAGCCATCCTGACCTTGGGGGAAGCTTAGGGATAGGCTTGGCATCACTAGAGTGTGCGCTTCTGTGTCCACCCACTGTCTCCCTATCCACATTGCCTGGCTGTGCAATGTCAAATTCTCCCAACAGGAAGCCTGGCCTTGTTCTTTTTGCCTTCCATTTCCTCCCAACCCCTGTCTGAATAAAAATGAGACCTGCTAGCCCACCATTTGCCCTCCGTTCCAATCTCCGATGGTAGCGACTAGGGTCGATGCCAGACTCCTTTTGCAATACCCTCAAACAAAATAAAGTACCTAGGAATTAACTTGACTAAGAATGAAAGAAACTTTTCCATGATAATATTAAAATCCTGAAAAATAAAAATAATAAAAGATCCAGTTTAGACAAAACAATTCTTAGCAGATAGAACAGTGCAGAAGGAATTTCATTACCAAATTTAGACTCTAGTATGCAGCTATACAGACAAAAACTGTTACTGGCACAAAAACAGGCATGAAGACCAATGGAATAGAACTGAGGACCCAGGTATTAACACACGGACCTATGGGCACCTCTTCATTGATTAAGGAGCTCAAAGAAATAGAAAGGAAATGAGGGAAACCATGGAGCCTATGTTCCTTTGAGTCTGGCTTACTTCACTTAATATGTGTTTATCTAAGTCTTTTCATTTCCTTACAAATGGGGAGATGTGGTTCTTTCTGACAGCAGCATAGAATTCCATTGCATATAAATACCACATCTTGTTGATTGCGGCGCCCGGCACCCCTGACCAGCAGGGAAGAACGGACACCACACGAGGATCCTTCTCGATCACGCTTTATTAATGAAGAGCAACTCATTTGAAGGGAAGGCTTGAAGCAGAGGGGCGCGGGGCAGGGAAGTGCAGCTGCTTATATACAATCAAGGAACGCGGGACTTTTTCCATTGGCTGCTGTGCTGCTAAGGTCTTTTTAAAACTCGGGATTGGTCAGGCCTCTGACGTCATACGCGCAGACGTCATACGCGCAGACGCAGCGGAGCGAGCAAAGGCTCTGCACTCACACACCCACTAAGGGGAACTAAGAAATTTGTATACAATGAGCGAGGCAGGGGACAGGCGCCGTCTTGGCTGCTCCGGCTCCCCACATCTCCCCCTTTCTGTTTTAACGCAGCAGGCCAACATACCTGTTGTGAAGAGAGTAGAGGTGCTGTCCTCCAAAGTAAAACTTGAGGTCCTACTCTAGAGGAGTGACCCAGGCGGCCAACCCTGGATCCCTCCCCTCCAGGTCCTCTTTTCCCTTTGTGGAGATGGGCTAGGGGCGAAGACCCATATGCTGACGCACATGCTCTCCCTGACCTGTTAGGGTCAGGAGTGGTACTTTGTCCATCATTTCACAACTCTTGACTGCCTATACTCCTATTCCTCGTGCAATAGACTAAGGTCTCGAGGGTGCAAAGGCAGTACAGGGCAGTTTTAGTTGGCCTTTAAAGCTGCAAGCCAAATTTTGGGGGAGTGTCCCTGCTCCAAGGCAGTGAGTGCATGAACAAGCATTGCTCTCTCTCTCTTATTGCGAGACCTCATTCAGCAGAGCAACCAAAGGCTAAAGACACAAAACCCAAAACAAACTGCAACAAACATTCACAGGAACTGGAACAAATGTAGGCAACGGCTCCAGCATTGACTCAATTTACACTCTATAGCAGAACAATTTTTTTGAGAAACCAGCCTAACACAGAAGGACAGATTTTTTGAACCTTGCAGTCCTAGGGAAGTTGCAAGGAAGAATTGGTGGCACAAAGGGGAAAATGGAAGAAGCATTAGTCACAGGCATTGGTAATGGAAAGGTCTTCATCACTGCCCACATCGTCCTTTCTTTGTTGCTTTTTCATTTCTGTCTCTTCATCCAAAGTCGTGGCAGCAGAAGAATTATTAACAGGATTATTCCCAGGATTTTGTTTCGCATCATCCTCTTTAGGCGTTTGATTTTCCTCCAATATCCTTACGAGGCGCTGCGGCACCCAATGGGGGGATTCCTGTCCCTGTGGAAAAACACAAACAGCTCCCCTGGATCTCTGAATTACAGGATCCGGTCCATACCATTTGTTATCGATAACATTTTTCCACATTACTTTTTGTGTGGGTGGTATTGCCATTTTTCCAGCATGCCGATCAGCAGCTGATTGTCCATTGTCATCCACTGTTACATAATTTAAGGTAAACAGTGCAATGGCCAGCCTTTCTCTGGGGGAGGCATCTCGGCCTATTCCCTCCTTTTGTTTAAATAAAAGTTGTTTAAGTGTTCTATTGGCGCGTTCCACAATTCCCTGACCCTGGGGATTGTAAGGAAGGCCAGTAGAATGAACTACCTGCATTTGAGTGCAAAAAGAGCGAAATCCGGCAGAGGCATAAGCAGGGCCATTATCTGTTTTCAATTTTAATGGTTTTCCCCATGCTGCCCATGCTTCCAAGCAATGAACTTTAACATTGGACACCCTTTCCCCTGTAAGGGCTGTGGCATGCATTATGCCAGAGAAAGTGTCCACTGAAACATGAACATATTTTGTCCTGCCAAACTCAGGCACGTGAGTAACATCCATTTGCCATAAGGCATTAGAGCAAAGGCCTCTAGGATTAACTCCAATTATGAAAGAGGGATGATATACTACACAGGATTGACAAGCTTTAACAATTTCTCTAGCCTGTTGGCGTGAAATGGAAAACTTATAACGAAGGGTTTTTGCAGAAACATGATAAAGTTGATGAAAATCTCGTGCTAATTGAACAGAATTATGGGAAAGGCCCACCAGGGCTCTGGCAGTCAAATCCACTAAGGCATTGGCCTCTGACATGGGACCAGGCAAGCCAGTATGTGCCCGAATATGACCAATGAAAAAAGGATTTTTCCTTTGTAAAATTAAACTCTGAAGTTGGGATAATATATTTGAAACTGTACTGCTACCTTTTATGGAGGCTGCGACTTCCAGGGATGCCACTGCATTAACTACATATTGTGAATCAAAATATAGGTTAAAAGGCTCAGAAAATTTCCTGAATACTTCTAAAACTGTTAGACATTCAACTACTTGTGGAGTTTCTGGTTGAAAATTTAAAGTTACTGGCTCTTTTCCTTGAACTACATAGGCACCTCGGCCTGTTTTTGACCCATCTGTAAATATAATTAGGGCATTACTCAGAGGCAGTTTTTTCGTAACTTTAGGGAAATACACCCAATCTTCACGCACAAAATTCAGCAGTGGATGTTTGGGATAATGATTGTCAATTATATTTGGAAAGGAGCACACCAAAACTGCCCACCAGTCAACAGAGGCAGCCAATATTTGTACTTGTTGCCGGGTATAAGGAATAATTAATTTGTCAGGAAATTTTGCAAAGTGAGTCAAACACGCCTTGCAACCTGTAAGAGCTAGCAAAGCAACTAATTCTGGAAAATACTGAATAGTTTTTAAGCCATAAGAATTTCCGTGCAACCATAACAATGGGCCTTCTTGCCATAATACTCCTGTAGGATAATTTTTTGTTTTAAATATGCACAATAAGATTGGCGCTGATGGATTTACACGCAAGAGTTGTGCATTTTCTATGGCCTGTTCAAGACGCTGAATGGAACACTTAGCCTGAACAGTCAATTTTCTAGGTGAAGTAACATCCGGATCTCCCTCCAATAAGGAAAAGAGGGGCAACAATTCAGAGCGAGGGACATTAAGAAAATTTCGGACCCAATTTACGTCCCCCATTAATTTTTGAAAATCATGAAGGGTATGCAAATGCTTCGTTTTTAATACCACCTTTTGAGGTGTAACAACTGTGGGAGAAATTATGGAACCTAAAAACTGAACCTTTTCTGAAAATTGCACCTTTTCTGGTGCCAAGTTTAAGCCTGCCTTTGCAAGAAGTTTAGACAATTTACTAAATACTTGAAAAAGGATATTCTGCTCTGGGGCAGCTATTAAAATATCATCCATATAATGAAGAATTCTAACAATGGGAAATTGCTGTCTCACAGGGAAAAGAACTGTGTCAACATATAGTTGGCATATTGTAGGGCTATTAGCCATTCCTTGTGGAAGAACCCTCCACTGAAATCGCGCATCAGGTTGTTCGTGATTAACAGAAGGCAGGGTAAAGGCAAAACGTTCTCTATCCCTGGGATGCAAAGGAATAGAAAAGAAACAGTCCTTAATATCAATAGATATAATGGGCCATCTTTGGGGCAAAGCAGAAAGCAGTGGGAGGCCACGTTGGACTGACCCTAATATTTGCATTTGAGCATTAATGGCTCTGAGATCATGTAATAGTCTCCACTTGCCTGAGGCCTTTTTAATAACAAAAATAGGGGTATTCCATGGAGAAACAGAAGGCTCCACATGTCCAAACCTTAGTTGTTCCTGTACCAATTGAGTTATAGCCTCCAATTTTTCTTGGGACAGGGGCCACTGAGGCACCCACACCGCTTTATTTGTTAACCAGGGTATGGGTGTTGGACTGGCAGAGGCTAAATTTTCAGTGACCCCCAAGAAAAACCCAAACCTTGCTTATCTCTATTGGCTACTGGCTCCACAGGGGCATGCCGGCCCTGTAAATATTTTCCTAACCCACCAGTAGGGACAAAGCCCTGATTTTTCAATATAGTCTGTGCCGTTGAAGAATAATCAGTAGTTAGAATTAAACCCATTTGCTGTTGGATATCCCGGCCCCACAAATTAACTGGGACCTGGAGGACAAACGGCTGAAATTTTCCTTTTTGACCCTCCTTTGTGGACCAGGTCAACTGTTTTGCGCTGACCCGAGGAGTATCTGCATAACCTAAACCTTGCAGGGTTTGTGAAGAGAATTGTAGGGGCCATGTCTTTGGCCACTGAGTTATTTGGACGATACTCCGGTCCGCTCCCGTGTCCACCAGACCATTAAAGGTCCTTCCTTCAATTGTTAATGTTAACATGGGACGGTTATTTAAGGCCATGGACAAGCAGACAAGGTCTGCTCCTGAGGTACTTAAACTTCTTTCCTTTTCTTGCACCGGGGAAACTTGATGATGGGAAGGCACTAAGATTAATTGAGCAACTCGATCTCCAGGAGCCACTGAAATGACCCCTCGAGAGACTGAACAGAGGACTTGGATGGCTCCCCTGTAATTAGGGTCAACAACTCCAGGGAACACTACAAGGCCTTTCATAGTATTGGAAGCACGTCCCAACACTATTCCCACCATATTTTCAGGGAGGGGGCCCATTAGGTCAGTAGTTATGAGTTGAGCCCCCATGTCCTCCGTTATGACCACTCCGGCGGTGGCACGGAGGTCCAGCCCTGCAGATCCTGCGGTTGCTCTGCGGGAACAAATGGCTGTTGGAGATGAGGTGAAAGCCTCTGATAAGTTTCCTGGCACCGAATCCCCTGATTTTGCGGGCCCTGGGGCAGCGGGCCCCTCCACCCGTTTTTTGGCTCCAAGGCCTGAGGTTGTGGGATAGGCTGTCCATTCACATCTTTAACTGATCTGCACTCATTTGCCCAATGTTTTCCTTTTTTACATCGTGGACAAAGTCCCGGTTCGCGAGGGGGCCTCTGCTTTGAATATTTTAAATTGGGACATTGCTTCTTAAAATGTCCTGGCTTTTGACAGTTGAAGCATAGTCCTGAATTAATTCTAGTGGTCTCAGCTACTGCAGCAACAATTTTATCCAAGCTCACAGGGGCTCCCACCTCCCGGCAGGCCCTAATCCAATCTTGTAAGGGCTTATCTCTTATAGGAATAATAGCCTTTTGGCATTCAGGGAGGCTTTGTTCAAAAATAATTTGTTGGATAAAAAGCATGTGATCCTCTAGGTCCCCAAATAATTTATCTGCGGTCTCTAGGACTCGCCCAACAAAGTCTGTAAAAGGCTCGGTAGGTTTTTGAACAACTTTAGTAAGGTTACCACGGCGCTCCCCCCGACTGGCAAGGGACTTCCAAGCCCTGTAAAAAATATTATTAATTTGTTGATAGACTTCGTTAGGATACCCAGTCTGGTCCGCTGCATAAGGGCCTTTTCCTAATAACATTTCAGCTGACCAGTGAGGACAGCCCGCCAGTACATTCTCCCTATGTCTGGCAGCGGCCAAATCTGCTGCGGAAGCACAATAATCAAGGTACTGGCCATGCGTCAGGCAAGAACGTCCAACCTCATACCAGTCCGTTGGAGTCATGCTGGTGGTCTGCAATCGACGAACCAGTGCAATGGTGTAATTTGCAGAATGACCATAATTTTGTACATCGGCCATGAGATCCTTTAAAGCTTTATAAGAAACTGGCTCAAAAACTCTCTGTCCCGTAATGGGATTTTCAAAAACAGGAAAAGCAGAGGCCAACCGAGACCAGGTGCGGGCTTTGATAAAGGAACTTCCCTTTTTTGGGATGTAGGGAGGCGGGGCAGAAGGGGCAGGTCGAGCCTGGCCATTGTCTGCACCAAATCCTCCCCTGGGGCTGTATCTGTCAGCCTCATACCTGGCAGCCTGTTCCTGTAACTCCTCCTCCTCCACTGAACTTTGTTCCTCCGGGGGCCCTTCCCCCTCATTATCTGTGCTTTGATCTGACTCTCCTGCATCCTGATAGAGGGAGCTCCTTGGTCCCTCCTGTTTTTTCTTTTCTCTTCTCTCCTCCTCCTGCACTGTACTTTGTGAGGGCTGCAGTCCCTCAATTCCATTCTTTTGTTTTCTCTTACATTTTACCCCACTCTTGGTGGTCCCTCCTTCCTTGTACGATGACTCTGAGAGACTATCCTGGTGCTTAATTAATACCTTCCTCCCTTCTTTAATAATCTCAGTATTTCTGCCCTCCTCCAAACAAGCGCGCACCATTCTCCATATGGGCAACGTGGCGCGGGAGACCCCTCCCTTTTCTAGAGCTCTATCCAGGTCCTCGCCTAATATATCCCAACAGGCCAGTGAGAGATCTCCAGACTCCGCAAACCATGGGGCGTGTATCTCAATATCTGTTAACACTCTATGTATTGTGCCGCGGGAAATTCTCAGCCCACGCTGTTTAAGAAGGGCCTGTAAGGGGGCACAGAAGTCCCTTATACGGCACACACTTCCTAAAGAGTTACCCATACTGATGTTTAAAGACCGAGTTAACACAAACCACAGAGGAAGAACGATAACAAGCACCCAGACAAAAACTTCTCAGAACAACATACCTAGAAGGAGTCCTCTTCACGTGTCAAGTTCTGGATCCTCTTCGGCCCCTCCGCAGGTCCCGGGTCTCGGCACCAGTTGCGGCGCCCGGCACCCCTGACCAGCAGGGAAGAACGGACACCACACGAGGATCCTTCTCGATCACGCTTTATTAATGAAGAGCAACTCGTTTGAAGGGAAGGCTTGAAGCAGAGGGGCGCGGGGCAGGGAAGTGCAGCTGCTTATATACAATCAAGGAACGTGGGACTTTTTCCATTGGCTGCTGTGCTGCTAAGGTCTTTTTAAAACTCGGGATTGGTCAGGCCTCTGACGTCATACGCGCAGACGTCATACGCGCAGACGCAGCGGAGCGAGCAAAGGCTCTGCACTCACACACCCACTAAGGGGAACTAAGAAATTTGTATACAATGAGCGAGGCAGGGGACAGGCGCCGTCTTGGCTGCTCCGGCTCCCCACAGTTGATCAACTGAGGGACATCTGGGTTGGTTCCATATCTTTTCTATGGTAAACAGTGCTGCAATGAACATCATTGTGCTAGTGGATTTAGTATGCCAAGCAGCAGAATTTCTGGGTCATAGGGGAGCTCTATGTTTAGTCTTTTGAGGAACTGCCATACTGCTTTCCATAGGTTGAATGAGTTTGCCCTGCCACCAGCAGTGTAGTAGTGATCCCTCCTGGCCACATCCCCTCCAGCATCTGTTGTTATTAGTTTTCCTGATCCTGGCCATTCTAACTGGAGTGAGGTGGAATCTTAGAGTTGTTTTGATTTGCATTTCTTTTATGACCAGAGATGTTGAGCATTTCTTCATGTGTCTATAGGCTATTTTTGTTTCTTCTTCAGAGATGACTCTCTTTAAGTATTTAGCCCATCTTTTAATGGGATGGTTGTTTCTTTGGATATTAGTTTTGGAGTGATTCAATTTTTGGAGCTGTTGGTATATTTTAGATATGAGGCCTTTGTCCGTTGTATGATTAGTGAACATCTTCTCCCATTCTGTAGGCGTCATAATTAATTTACTAGGTAACCTTGGACTCTTCTAGCAGAAATTTGCAATAGAGCAAAACCTAGATACATAAGGCCATACAGTATGATGCTAAATGAAAGGACCTCTAAGATATAGAAACAAAAGCCATATAATGAGTGATTGTTGTCCTTAATGTACTATGTTATCTCTCATCTCTTTTGCTGTCCTTGGTTATGTCATATTGTTACTGTATTTCACTTTGTTATCTGATATATTGGATAAATGCGTATTTGGTTATTTGAAATTGGATAGGGAAGGTGGGAAATCAAGATGAGGTGGGGGGGGGGGAAATGGGGACCAAGACATGAGAAAGGGTATCAATGTATGTGAAGTAATGCACCTTCCATCTGGTGAATGTAATGTAACCCTTCTATTAATTACAATAAAAATTATATGGGAAAAAAGAAATAGAAAGTAAATAGAAATAGAAAACCTCTACAAAAAGTGGAGCTAGCAGAACTATTTAAGCATTTGCAGAAAAGTAATGTTGGATCCTTCTTTGTCATCCTGCACCAGAAGTAGTAAGTCCAAATGGATCAAAGACATCAAGGTAAAAGCAGATACACAGACAATTTTACAAGAAGGAATAGGAGATACACTAGTTCTCCTTGGCACAGGTGAAACCTTTCTTAATAAGGACCCAGAAACACAACACACCAGACATGATCTGGATAAGTGGGAATGTATGAAACCGTAGGATGGACAAAGGCCTCAGATCTAAAATATATCAAAAGCTAATATAAATTGATTCACTCCTAAACTAATTTCTAAAGAAATAACCATCCCCTGAAAAGATGGGCCAAAGACTTAAAGAGTGTCTTTTCTGAAGGAGAAATTAGAATGGCTATGGATCCATTTAGAAATGCTCGATATCTCTGGCCAGAAAATAATAGCAAATCAAAACAACTCTAAGATTCCACCTCACTCTGGTTAGAATGGCCATGATCAAGGAATCCAATAACAAAAGGGATCTCTCAACATTGCAGCTGCAAATCCTTCCTGGACTGAAGATCCAGCTCAACAGGTGGGACTTGCTTGGGCAGTGATAGCATACCCCACCAGGCCTGCAGCTAGGAGTGGGTAGGATTATGTCCTCAGCTTATTGCGCAGCTTTTCCCAGCCAGGCTCACCACACACATGGGCTACTCACGGACTCTCACCCCCGACATTTTCCCCAAGCTCCTTACCTTGACAGCTTTGAGCTTCATCCGCATTGACTGTTTTCTCACAGGAGGTCTCGGTTCTGGCTCTCGATCAATTGAAGCTGGGTCCCAATTCTGCCTCATACTCTTGGGTTTCTACCTGGAATTCCCAGTGCTCCTCCTGCCACAGAATTCCCAACGTCCCAGAAAGTATTTATTTGCTTGGTGGTGTTTTCTCATGCCTTTAATCCTAGCTACTCAGGAGGCTGAGATCTGATCCTCAGATCCTCAGATCCTCTGAGGATCAGATCTCAAAATGGGCAGGAAAGTCCACAAGACACTGATCTCCAATTAACCACCAGAAAATCCAGAAATGGAGCTGTAGCTCAGTGGTAGAGGTTTAGGCTTGAGAAAAACTGTTCATGGACACTACCCATGCCTTGACTTCAAGCCCTGTGACTGACACTGAAATACACACCCACACACATATGGACGTTAAAAAATTATTTTCTGCTAGCCCTGGGAACTCAGGGCCTACACATAATCCTTTACCTTTATTGATGAAGCTGGTGCTCTACCACTCAAACCAAAGCTCCACTTCACCTTTTTGCAGCTAGATATAAGTCTCACAGACTTTCCTGCCTGGATAGGCATTCTTGATCCTCAGATCTCAGTGTACTGTGTGGCTATGTTTACAAGTGAGCCACAGGTGCACATGGATTGTGTGAGCATTAATGTAAGCTGGTCATCACATGTGCCACAGTGGGTGACATGGGGAGTATCACTTTACCCAGCCATCTTTACTTCTATTTGTGCCTTAAAGATAAAATTTAGACAGGTTGAGACACTTGTCCATTGATCACATGAGACATCAGAAGAAAAACTTAGAGCTAACTTGGAAATGTCCAGCTCCAAAACTACCGGGAACTTATGTGTGGGCTGACATGGGACACTTTCATAGCCTTCCTACCAACCTGGATGAGCTGCACTTGCCACTGGCTGTGGCCTACCAAGCCTTAGAAAAGTGGTTCAAGATTGAGAAAATTAAATTCTCAGGGCCAGACCTGCTTAGGTTTAAACTGGTTTTAAAGTATCCCAGGAAATGCCTGAGGCCTGCATTGGAAGGCTCGCAGGCCAGCAGGGCAGAGGCTCATAGTCCTGGGAGATCTAATGTGGAGGCAGGAGGTAAGACCTCTGAGCTCTTCAGAGTAACAAGCAGACAGAGCTGTGGCCCTCCTGCTCTAGGCAAGCCCACCTACTTCAGATGGGCGTAGGCCTTGTGACTTTGGCATAATAGGCTTATTTTCATTTCTCCACCCCAAACTTCCAGAGCCTTTTCTCAGTGCTAGAGAGGGATGGAGAGTTCCATGCAGAAGATTCCCTGTGCAGCTGGAGGGTTTGGGTGCTCATATCATGAATGAGTAAAATATTGAATACAGGTTTGTACAGTTCCCTTTGGTCAGTGATCAGGAAGGGTCTTTCTGAGTGGTGGAGTTGTAGGCTGGCTTCTCTCCCTTGCTGTCCTGCCATGGAGTGGGTTGAATTAGGCGGTTTAGATGTACTAAATGAAATTAAAGACAGTTGTAACCTGATATAATTGGTCCCAGATGACAGAGCCACAGTCTCTGTTCAACCTAAAAATCCCACTGAAATTTAACACAGAGAAGGCTGGAACTCAGTGGTTTTAATTTGTTCCCTCCTGCCTACCTCTCCATCCTACCTCAGCCCTTCTTGTGAAGGCAAGGTGGGCATGGATAAGGAAGAGGGGTGTACAAAGGCCTGAGGAGACAGGAAGGTGATCATAGAGAGTAGCTGCCTAACTACTGTGTATCTTGCAAAACAGCCACTGGAGTCTAACACCTGTAGTCTGTATTGCTCAGGAGGCTGACAGCTAAGGGTGAAGGGGATAAACAAAGCCATTTTACCCAAAAACAGTGGAGCTCTGTTTCTAGCAATAGGACCAGCTTTGAGTACAAAAACTCAGAGACAGTACCCAGGCTGGGAGTTCAAGCCCTGGGAAAAGCAAAGACACAAAGACACACACACACACACACACACACACACACACACACACACACAATGAAACTTATGTAGCCAAGAAAAATTCAGTGAGCTCCTATAATTTGTCACATATGAGATATCCACAGTGCCTAAGAAAACAGGACAGACAGGCGCAATCCCCACCTTGGGGGAATCTGGAGAGAGAGGCTTGGCACCAATAGACTTCTGTGTTCACCCTCTGTCTTCCTACCCAAACCGCCTGGCTGTGAAATGTCAAATTCGTTCAAAAGCAAGTGTGGCCTTGCTCTCTTTGCCTTCCATTTCCCACCTGCCCACTGTCTGAATAAAAATGAGACCTGCTAGCCCACCACTTGCCCTTCCTTTCCAATCTCAGATGGTAGTAACTAGGGTTGAAGCCAGACTCCTTTTGCAAATAGACTCAAAAAATAAAGTACCAAGGAATTACTTTAATTAAAATGGAAAGGACCTTTTCCATGAAAACATTGAAATCCTGAAAAAGAAAATTAAGGGAGAACTGAGGAAATGGAAAAACCTCCCATGCTCCTGGATTGCAAGAATTAGCATCATGAAAATTTCAATATTGAAAAGGACTATCTAGAAATTCAATGCTAAACCCATCAATATAACAATGTCATTTGTTAAAGAAACAGAAGAGGCAAACCAAAATTACATATGGAATAATAAAAGACACTGTTTAGATAAACAATTCTTAACAGATAGAACAGAGCAGGAGGAATTTCAATACCAACTTTAAACTATTATACAGCTATACTGACAAAAACTGCTTGGAACTGGCAAAAAACAGGCGTGAAGACCAATGGAATAGAACTGAGGACCCAGATATTAACCCACAGACCTATGGCCAGCTCATCTTTGCTAAGGAAGCTAAAAGAAATAGATAAGAAAAAAGATAGCCTCTTCAACAAGTGGAGATGGCAGAACTGGTTAAGCACCTGCAGAGATGTAAAGTTGGATCCTTCTTTGTCACCCTGCACCAAGATTAGTAACTCCAAATGTATCAAAGACCTTGAGGTAAAAACAGATACACTTAAAACTTTACAAGAATAGGAGATACACTAGGTCTCTTTGGCACAAGTCCAAACTTTCTTAACAAGGACCCTAAATCACAACAAAGCAGACAAAATCTGGCTAAATGTGTGTACATGAAAGTGCAGAAATTCTGTGTTGAAATGGACATAGCTCTCAAATTAATGTACAGATTGAGAGAAGACCTTCAGCAACCATGTAACGGACAAAGGCCTCATCTCTAAAGCATATCAATAGCTAAAATAAGGTGAATCACTCCAAAACTAATCTCCAAAGAAACAACCATCCCATGAAAAGATGGACCAGAGACTTAAAGAGAGTCTTCTCTGAAGAGGAAATAAGAATAGCCTAGGGACAAAGGAAGAAATGCTCAATATCTCTTGCCAGAAAAGAATTGCAAATCAAAACAACTCTTAAGATTCCTCCTCACTCTGGTTAGAATGGCCATGATCAAGGAATCTAATAATAACAGGGATCTCTCACCATGGCAGCCCCAAAGATTTCCTAGAGTGATGATCTATCTCTCCTGGTGGGACTTGCTTGGACAGTGATGGCACACCCCACCAGGCCTGCAGGTAGGAGTGGGCAGGATTGTTTGCTCAGCTTGTTGCGCTGCTTTTCACAGCCTGGCCCACCACACACATGGGCTACTCACCGACTCTCACCCATGACATTGTCCCAAAGCTTGTTACCTTGACAGCTTCGAGATTCATCTGCAAGCGACTGTTTTCTCACAGGAGGTCTCAGTTCTGGCTCTCAATCTGTTGCAGCTGGGTCCCAATTCGGCCTCATACTCTCGGCTTCCACTTGGAATTCCCGGCGCTCTTCCTGCGTGTTTACTGCCCTGCAACAGAATTCCCAAAGGCCCAGTAAGTACTTATTTGCTGAGTGCTGTTGTCTCATGACTTTATTCCTAACTACTCATGAGCCTGAGATCTGAGTATCAGATCTCAACATGGGCAGGAAAGTCCTCAAGACACTGATCTCCAATTAACCAGCAGAAAATTCAAAAGTGGAGCTGTAGCTCAATTGTAGAGGTCTAGGCTTGATTAAAACTGCTCACAAACACTGCCCAAGTCTTGACTTCAAGCCACATTACTAACACTGAAACACACACACACATTAAAAAGTATTTTCTGCTAGTCCTGGGAACTCAGGGCCTACACATAATTCTTTAGTTTATTGAAGAAGCTTGTGTTCTACCACTCAAATCAAAGTTCCCCTTCACCTTTTTGTGGTAGAGATAAATGTCTCACAGACTTTCCTGCCTGGATGGGCCTTCTTGATACTTAGATCTCATGTACTGTGTGGCTATGATTAAAGATGTGAAACACAGGTGCATATGGTTTGTGCATGTAGTAATGTATGCTGGACATCACATGTGCCACAGTGGGTGTCATGGGGAGCATCTCTTTACCAAGCCATCCTTATTTCTATTTGTGCATTAAAGATAAAATCTAGACAGGTTGAGACACTTGTCTGTTGGTCACATGAGACATCAGAAGAAAAACTTAGACCTAACTTGGAAATGTCCAGCTACAAAACCGCCAGGAACTAATGTGTGGGCTGGCACAAGACACTTTCATAGCCCTCCTGCCAACATGAATGAACTGTCCGTGCCACTGAATGTGGCCCATCAAGCTTTCGACAAGTGGTTTGAGACTGAGAAAATGAAATTTTCAGGGATAGACCCTTTAAGGTAAGACCTGTATTTACACTAACTCAGAAAAGGCCTGAAGCCTGCACTAGAGGCTCACAGGACAGCAGGGCAGAGACTCATAGCCCTGGCAAATGTAATGTGGAGGCAGGAGGCAAGACCTCTGAGCTCTTCAGAGTGTCAAGCAGACAGTGCCGTGGCCCCTCCTGCTCTGGACAATCCCACTTCTGATGGGGGAAGGTCTTGTGAATTGGCACAAAGGCCTGATGTTCATTTCTCCCCCTTAACTTTTAGAGACTTTTCTCAGGGCTAGAGAGGCATGGAAAGTACAGTGCAGATTTCTCGTGAAGCTGGAGGGGTTGAGTGCTTATATCTCGAATGAGTAAAACATTAAGTACAGGCTCATACAGTTCCATTTTCTCAGTGATGAGGAAATCCCTGGGTCCTGCTTATGCTGTGGTTTTACCTATCTGAGTTGTTCTTTGACTGAAGGGTCTTTCTGGGGAGTGGAATTGTAGGCTGACTTCTTTGCCCAGCTGTCCTACCATGAAGTGGGATGAATTAGTTGGTTTAGGTGTTCTAAATGAAATTAAAGACTGACCTGTGACCTGAGATAAGTGGGCCCGGATGACAGAGCTAATGTTTGTGTTCAACCTAAAATCCCACTGAAATTCCACGCAGAGAAGGCTGGCACTCAGTGGATCCAATTTTTCTCCCTACTGCCTACCTCTCCATCCTACGCCAGCCCTTCTTGTGAAGGCAGGGTGGCCATGGATAAGGAAGAGGGGTGTACAAAGGCCTCAGGAGACAAGACTGTCTCCTGATAGAGAGAAGCGACTTAACTGCTGTTTAATTTGCAGACCAGGCACTTGGGTCTCACGCCTGTAGTCTGCATTGCTCAGGAGGCTGACAGCTAAGGGTGAAGGGCCAAAATGATCCCACTTTACCTAAAAACAATGGAGCTCTGTTTCTAGCAATAGAGCCAGCTTTGAGGAAAAAAGCTCAGGGACAGTACGCAGGCCCTGATTGCAAGCCCCAGGACAGGCAAACACACACACACACACACACACACACACACACACACACACACACACACACACACACGAGATGTAATCTATGTAGCCAGGAAAAATTCACTGCACTCCTACTTTATGTCACTCATGAGACATTCACAGTGCCTAAGGAAACAGGCCAGACAGGCGCAATCCCCACCTTGGGGTAATCTGGAGCGTGAGGCTTGGTACCAGTAGGAGGCGCCATTGTGTATCCACCCCCTGTCTCCCTAACCAAACTGCCTTGCTATGAAATGTCAAATTCTTTCAAAAGCCGTATAATGAATGATTGTTGTCCTTAATGTATTATGTTATCTCTCATCTCTTTTGCTGTCCCTTGGTTATCTCATATTGCTACAGTATCTCACTTTGTTATCTGATATATTGGATATATTTCTATTTGGTTATATGAAATTGAATAGGGAAGGGGGGAAAACAAGATGAGGGGTGGATGTGGGGATGAGGGAAATGGGGACCAAGACATGTGAAAGGGTATCAATGTATGTGAATTAATTCACCTTCTATATGGCAAATATTGTGCAACCCTTCTATTAATTTCAATAAAAATATATGAAAAAAATCTTTCAACAGGAAGCCTGGCCTTGCTCTCCTTGCCTTCCATTTCCCACCTTCCCCTGTCTGAATAAAAATGAGACCTGCAAGCCCACCACTTGCCCTTCCATTCCAATCTGAGACAGTAACGACTAGGGTCGCTGCCAGACTCCTTTTTCAATAGCCTCAAAGAAAATAAAGTATGTAGGAAATAACCTGACTGAGATGGAAAGGATTTTTCCACAAAAACATTAAAATCTTGATAAAAGAACTTTTTTAATACATTTTTTATTCTAATGAATAGAAGGGTTACATGATATTTGCCAGAAAAATGGTGCCTTAATTCCCACACTTTGATACCCTTTCACATGTCATGGTCCCCATTTCCCTTCCCCCCTCCCCCACCCCTCATCTTGTTTTCCCCCATTCCCTATCCAATTTCAGATAACCAAATACAATTATATCCGATATATCAGATAACAAAGTGAGATAGTGTAACAATATGAGATAACCAAGGGACAGTAGAAGTGATGAGAGATAACATAGTACCTTAAGAACAACAATGATTAATTATATGGCTTATGTTTACATCATATTTTAAATGACAAGTTTAACAAACAATTGTTGAAGGAGGAAATCTCTAATTACATTGTCTTGGACTTAGTCTTTAGAACTTAATCAAAATTAGGCTGACAGTTTCTATGTCATAGAAACATATCAGTTTATGAAATAAAACATTATAATTATAGAGTCATAGGATTTTTTGTCTATATAATTATGTTTGTATTTCCATTACCATATCCATTGCTTTGGGTATGCAGTTATTGAGTCCTCGCTCTCGTACACTTTGGATTTAATAACCGCATATTAAGGATACCATGCGCCTTTTGTTCCTTAGGTCTTTACTTGTCTCACTCAGCATGATTCGCTCTAGATTCATCCACTTCCCTGTGAATGCCACTATTTTATCTTGTCTGTTGAGTATATAGAATTCCATTGTGTATATATACCATATTTTCTGTATCCATTCATCTGCAATAGGGCATCTGGCTTGTTTCCATCGCCTGGCTATTGTGAATAGTGCAGAGATGAACATAGCTGAGCAGGTGTCTTTATAATATCCTGGGTCATGCTGTTCAGGATAGATGCCCAGAAGTCGTATGGCGGGATCATAGGGAAGGTCTATTTTCAGTTCTTTAAGGAACCTCCACACTGCTTTCCAGAGTGGCTGAACTAGTTTACAATCCCACCAGCAGTGCAGTAGGGTTCCTTTTTCTCCACAACCCCGCCAGCAACTGTCACTGTCTGAGTTCAAAATCTTGGCCATTCTTGTTGGGGTAAGGTGGTATCTTAGGCTTGTTTTTATTTGCATTTCTGTTATGACCATAGATGATGAACATTTTCTCATATGTTTTTTTGCCATTTTAATCTCTTCTTCTGATAGGTCTCTCTTTAGTTCCCTTGCCCATTTAGTGAATGGTTTATTGGGTTTTCGGGGGATTCGTTTCTTGAGTTCCCTGTAGATACTGGATATTAAGCATTTGTCAGATGTATTGTTGGTGAGTATCTTTTCCCAGTTGGTTGGCTGTCTCTCTACTTTTGCAACTATGTTTTTATCTGTACAGAAACTTTTTATTTTTCGGTAGTCCCATTTATCGAGTCTCTCTCCCATCTGTTGTGACCCTGGGATTCTGTTCAGGAATCTGTTGCCTGTGCCTATGAGATCCAGTGTCTCTCCTACATTATCATGTAGCAATTTCACGGTTTCTGGTCTGACATTGAGGTCTTTGATCCACTTTGAGTTAATGCTTGTGCATGGTGAAAGGCTAGGGTCAATTTTTAGTTTTCTGCATGTGGCTGCCCAGTTTTGCCAACTCCAATAATTGAATAGACTGAGTTTGTTCCATTGTATATCTTTGGCTCCTTTGTCAAATACAAGTTGCCTGTAGGTATATGGTTCTATTTCTGGGTCTTCTATTCTGTTCCACTGATCTTCTGGTCTGTTTTTGTGCCAGTACCAAGAAGTTTTTGTTACTATGGCTCTATAGTAGAGTTTGAAGTCTGGTATTGTAATACCACCATTATTGCTCTTTATGCCTAGAATTGTTTTGGCTATTCTAGGTCTTTTCTTGTTCCATATGAATCTTTGGATTATATCTTCAACTTCCATAAAGAATGTCTTTGGGATTTTGATGGGGATTGCATTGAATTTGTATATCAGTTTTGGCAGTATAGCCATTTTCACTATGTTGATTCTCCCTAGCCATGAGCATGGGATGTCTTTCCAATTCCTAGTGTCCTCTTTAATTTCTTTCATTAAGCTTTTATAATTTTCATTGAATAATTCCTTTACTTCTTTGGTTAAGTATTTCCTAAATATTTTATTCTGTTGGGGGCTATTGCGAATGGGATCATTTTCTTGATTTGGCCTTCTGTTTGTGTATTGTTGGTGCACAAGAAGGCTACTGACTTCTGAAGGTTGATTTTGTATCCTGCCACTTTGCTAAAGTGGTTTATTAATTCTAGTAGTTTGGGAGTGGAGTTTGTTGGGTCACTCAAGTAGAGGATCATGTCGTCTGCGAATAAGGATAGTTTAATTTCTCCATTTCCTATGTGGATCCCTTTGATGTTCTTTTCTTGTCTTATTGCTCTGGCTAAGGGTTCCAGCACTATATCGAAGAGAAGTGGAGAGAGTGGGCATCCCTGTCCAGTTCCTGATTTTAAGGTGAGTGGTTCCAGTCTTTCACAATTTAGTATAATACTGCCTGTAGGTTTTTCATATATGGCTTTCACTGTTTTGAGGACTGTACCTCTTATTCCTAATTTTTCTAGTGCTTTCAACATGAATGGATGTTGTATTTTGTCAAATGCCTTCTCCGCTTCCAGAGAAAATATCATATGATTCTTATCTTTAGCTCTATTGATATGATGTATTATATTGATTGATTTGCGGATGTTAAACCAGCCTTGCATTTGTGGGATGAGCCCACTTGATCATAGTGTATGATTTTTTAATTTGTTTCTGGATTCTGTTGGCTAATATTTTATTGAGGAATTTTGCATCAGTGTTCATTAGAGAGATAAGTCTGTAGCTTTCTTTTTTTGTTGGGTCTTTCCCAGGTTTGGGGATGAGAGCAATATTAGTTTCATAAAATGAGTTTGGTATTGTTCCTTCTGTTTCTATTTCTCGCAAGAGTTTCAAGAGTATAGGTGTTATTTCATCTTTAAATGTCTTGTAAATTCCGCAGTGAAACCATCTGGACCTGGGCTTTTTTTGGTTGGCATTTCCCTGATTGCTTCCACAATTTCGTTGTAAGAAATTGGTCTGTTCAATTTGTTTACCTCATCATTGTTCAGTGTGGGTAGCCTATATTTATTTAAGAAATCATCCATTTCGACTAGATTTTCTTGTTTCTTTGAATATAGGCCCTGGTAGTACCTATTCATTATGGACTGGATTTCTTCGGAATCAGTTGTGATTGTTCCCGTGGGGTCTCTAATCTTGTTTATTTGAATCTCCCCTTTCCTTTTTTTGATTAATCTTGCCAAGGGTCTGTCAATTTTGTTGACTCTTTCAAAGAACCAACTTTTTGATTTATCAATTTTGTGTATAGTAGATCTTATTTCAATCTCTGAAATTTCTGATTTTATTTTTGTTATTTCTGTCCTTCTAGCTGTTTTAGAATTAACTTTTTCTTGCTCCTCTAGCTGTTTCAGTTTTTTTAAGGTTATTTACATGCTCTTCTTCTGTCTTTTTAATATGCGCTCGTAGTGAGATAAATTTGCCTCTTAGAACTGCCTTTGCTGTGTCCCATAAGTTTCTTTGTGATGTTTCTTGATTGTCATTACATTCAAGGAAGTTTTTAATTTCATTTCTGATCTGATCTGTTACCCAGGGGTTATTCAGAAGTGTGTTGTTCAGTTTCCATGTTATTGAATGTTTTTTGACTTTGACTGCTTTGTTCAGAATTAGTCTGACTCCACTGTGATCTGATAGGATACATGGGGTTATATCAGACTTCTTGTATATGCGTAAGTTTTCTCTATGAACTATTATATGATCTATTTTGGAGTGTTTCATGTGCTGCTGAGAAAAATGTAAAAAGTTTCGCCATTGGGTGGAAGACTCTGTGTATATCTGTTAAGCCCAGCTGGGCTATGGTGTCATTTAAGTCGATGGTGTCTTTGCTTAACTTTTGTTGAGTTGACCTGTCATTTGTTGAGAGTGGAGTATTGAGGTCACCGACAATGATTGTGTTTGAGTCTATCTTGTTCTGTAGTTCTAAAAGAGTTTGTTTGACGAATTTGGGTGCTCCTGTGTTGGGGGAGTAGATGTTTATAACTGTAATATTATGGGCATGGATTGTACCCTTTACTAATATATAATGGCCATCTCTATCTTTGTGTACTGATTTTACTGAGAAGTTAATTTTATCGGGGATTAAGATTGCTACTCCTGCTTTTTTGCATGGTGCATTAGAGTGGAAAATTCGTTTCCAGCCTTTCACTTGGAATTTGTTTCTGTCTTTGGTTGTGAGGTGTGTCTCTTGGAGGCAACATATGGATGGGTGGTGTTTCTTAATACAGTCTGCTGCTCTGTGTCTTTTGATTGGATTGTTCAGCCCGTTCACATTTAGGGAGATTATGGAGAAGTGGTCAGTGTCCATTGTTGTTATTTATTTTTACTTCTAAGTTTCTTTCTCTTTTTTCCCCTTTTGTGTTTAGTGAATTATAGATGTTTGCTTCTTGATGGGGATTCCTGATGTTCTACAATTTGTTCTCAGTTAATTAGTATTCTTTGTAACGCTGGTTTAGTATGCATGTATTCATAAAGCTTCTCTTTGGAGTGAAATATTCTTGTTTCTCCCTCAAATGTAAATGCTAGTTTTGCTGGATATATCAGTCTGGGTTGGCAGTTGTTGGTATTGAGGACATCAATGACATTTTTCCAACCTTTTCTTGCATTTAGGGTTTGCGTGGAGAGATATGCTGTAATTCGAATGTTCTTCTCATTATAATATAGCTCCTTCTTTGTTTTTGCAGCATTTAAGATCAATTCCTTGGTATTCTGGTCTAATGTCTTTACTATATGTCTACGTGAGTTCCTTCTAGGACCTTGCCTGCTTGGGGTCCTGAAACCTTCAATAATGTGAGTATTTTCCCTTTTGAAGTTGGGGAAGTTCTCTGCTATGATTCTAGTGAATAAAGGTTGCATACCTTTGTCCTGGAATTTGGCCCCCTCCTCAATCCCTATTATACGAAGATTAGACTTCTTTGCTGCATCTGCCAGTTCCTGGAGCTCTCTCTGGTAGATTCTGACTGATTTTTTCAAGGGGGGAATTCTCTGTTCCAGCTCTTGTGTTTTGACTTCCATTTCTGATGTTCTATTCCCCATCTCCGTCAATCTGCTGCTTAATACCTCTATTTTTGCTTGAAGTGTGGACGCTGAGCTGATCATGTCTGCTCTGAGGGTATTAATCTTTTCTTCCATTTCTCTTTTGAATTCAAGGAGCTCTTTGGAGATTTTCTGCTTATGGTCCTGGAATTGTTTTTGTAATTCTGTTTTAATCTCTTTAGTCATGTTCACAATCATCTCCTTGAATAGGGTCATATTTCGTGTCTCTTCAGGTGTCATTTCTTGGGATGGTGACATCTCTCTCGTCCCTTCTCTCTTGATGCCTTTTGGGCTTTGCGTGGGACTTTGATTATTTATGTATGTCGTAATTCTTCTTTGAGCTCTCCTCAGCATTGAGAACTGTTGTTGTATTTTGCTCTGTGGTCAGTATGTAGCGGTCTTTGCTTGGATTGGGACCGTGGTTCTGGGAGTATGTGAATACCTGTGGTTCTCCGCCAAATTGATTCCTCTGTTGACTATGTCAGAGTTTGCCATTTTTGTAGGTGTTTGGTCGATTCCCAGAGGCTGTGTGCTGCTGTACAACTAGCTCTCAGCCCAGCCAGTGGCCTCACTGTGGACCGTGGGATGGATCTGCGAGCTTTGGTCTCAGCGTGCTGGGCGGATGGTTGGTTTTCCTGTGCTGCTTCTAGGGGCGGCCCCCAGCCAAGGGTCTGGGGTTTGGGAGTTTCCAGGGGCTCTCAGCAGGACCTGTGGCTGTCCACTCTGTTCCCAGGGGCGGGGCCCAGCTGAGGACTCCAAGGGCTCCAAGGGCAGAGTCGAGCCTTTCTGATTCTCAAAAGGCTAGCTTGGCTGCTGGTCAGCCCTTCAGTTCCCTGCTGCTTTGTCAGAGAGTCTGTGACTGTGAGGGACCCCTCGGTGCTGTCTCGCTCAGGATTCCCAGCTGGAGAATGCCCGGCTTAAGATTTGAGGGGGACAGATCCTGGCTCCTATTGTCCCGTACACCCCACCCGCTGTTGTAAGGCAGGGACACAGTGCTCCCCGCTCTCCAGACCCAGTGGCCTGGGAGAGGAACCAGGTGGGCGGGTGGGAGCTGGGATCCCCCCCACCTCCCCTGGTGGGGTCCTGGGTCTTGGCGTAGCCCGCCTCTCGGTCTCCAGTCAGAGGCCTGGGATAGGAACCTGGTGGGCGGGTGGGGACTGGGACACCTCTGCCTCCCTTGGTGGGGTGCTAGTTCTTAGCATCTACCGCCTGTCAATCTCCAATCACTGGCCTGGGTGAGGGGGCTGTTGAGGGAAGGGACAGGATTCTAAATTCCTTGACCCCCTGCTCGTGCTCTCCTCAGGCGGGTTGGAGGGGTCTGAGTTAAGTTCTATGGTTTGGCACCCGCTCTGTTTCTGGGGGCCCGCTGCAGTACTCACGCCTCTGTGTTTGTCTGTGGGTGCTGCACGTTGTTGGAGAATCCTTCACTCCCCTCGGATCTCCGCCGCTTGTGGTCCGCGTCTGGGTTCCGCTGCTTGCTGTTCTGGTTCCGCGTCTGGGTTCCGCTGCTTCTATGGCTCGCTGAGCCGGTTGCCCTGCCCAGCGCTGCCCGGCCCAGCTCCCTCCACCGCCCCTTCCGCCGCTGCTTTTCTTGGCTCAGAGCCGGCGTGGTTGGGGAGGGGTCCTCGCATTCCAAATTCTTTGAGAAAGTTGGATGTGAGCTTTATCTGGATTTCTTTTCCAGTTTGGTTCCTTTTCCGTTGCTTCTTGAGTTTGTTGTTGTGGATTTCTTAAGGTAATTGATTCATGGGACTCCCTTGTTCTCTCTTTTTGTGAGAGAGAGCTAGGCAGCATCCCTATTGTTTCGGTGCCATCTTCCTCCTCCTGATAAAAGAACTTTTAGCAGAACTGAGGAAATGGAAAAACCTCCCATGCTCATGGATTGCAAGAATTAACATTGTGGAAATCTCAAACTTGCCAAAGACTATCTACAAATCCTACGCACTACCCATCAATACCACAATGTCATTCTTGAAAGAAATAGAAGAAGCAATCCAAAATTTCATATGGAAAAATAAAAGGCCCCATTTAGACAAAACAATTCTTAGCAGATAGAACAGTGCAGGAAGAATTTCAATACCAAAATTAGACCATATTACACAGCTATACTGACAAACACCAGTTTGTACTGGCACAAGAACAAGTCTGAAGACAAATGGAATAAAACTGAGGACGCAGATATTAACCCACACACCTATGGCCAGTTCATCCTTGTAAGGGAGCTAAAAGAATTAGAATGGGAAAAAAGCCTCTTCAACAAGTGGTGCTCGCAGAATTGGTTAAGCACTTGTAGAAAACTTAAGTTGGATCCTTCTTTGTCACCCTGCACCAGGAGTAATAAATCCAAATGGATCAAACACCTCAAGGTAAAAGCAGATACAGTGAAAACTTTATAAGAAAGAATAGGAGATACACTAAGTCTCCTTGACACAGGTTGAAACTTTCTTAATAAGGACCCAGAAACACAACAAACCAGACAAAGCCTGGATAAGTGGGTCTGCATGATACTGCAGACCTTCTCTATGTCAATAAACATAGCTAGCAAATTATCTAGAGAGCCTAGAGAGTGGGAGAAGTTCTTCTCTAACCATACAATGGAAAAAGGCCTCAGATCTAAATTATATCCACAGTTAAGAAATATTGAATCATTCCAAAATTAATCTCCAAAGAAACAAACATCCACTGAAAAGATGGGCCAAAGACTTATAGTCTCTGAAGAAGAAATAAGAATGGCCTATGGACCAATGAGGAAATGCTAGACATCTCCGGCCATAAAAGAAATGCAAATCAAAATATCTCTAAGGTACCACCTCACTCCGGTTAGGGGCTCACAACCCCAGTAGGTCTGCTGTGGAGGCTGGAGGCCACTCCTCTGAGATCTTCAGAGTAGCAAGCTGACACGCCCTGTCCCCTCCTGCTCAGGGCCAGCATATCCAATTCATTTGGTGGGAGGTCCTGTGACTTTGGCACAAGGGGGCTGAATTTCATTTCTCCACCCCAAACTTCTGTTGACTTTTCTCAATGCAAGTAGGGATGGAGGTTTCAGTGCAGAAACTTGTGCCACTGGACTGGCTGGGTTCTCACATCAGAAATGGGTACAACATTAAATATTTATTCCTGACCATTATATAAGCTCCTACAGTTCCCTTTTCTCAGAGATCAGGACATCTCTTGGTCTTGCTTATGCCTCTGATTTCAACTATCTGCGTTATTCCTTTGACAGAAGGATCTTTCTGTGGGGTGTGCTTGTAGGCTGGCTCCTCTACCCAGCTGTCCTGACCTGGAGTGGGTTGGGTTTGGCGGTTTAGATTTCCTAAAGGGAATTGAGGCCTGACCAGTGACTCGGGACAAGTGGGGCTGGATGACAGAGCCACAGTCTGTGTTCAACCTAAAAATCCCACTGAAATTCCAAAGAGTTGGCTGGTACTTGGTGGATCGATGTTGTTTCCCTCCTGCCTATGTCTCCCTCCTAGCCCAGCCATATTTATGAGGGCAGGGTGGGCCTGGATAAGGAAGAGCGGTGTACAAAGGCTCGAGGAGATAGGGCAGTGTGGATAGAGCAGAACTGCCTACCTGCTGTGAAATTTGCAGACCAGGCACTGGAGGCTCACAACTCCAGAATGCACTGCTCATGAGGCTGAGAGCTAAGGGTGAAGGAGCAAAACCAACCCTAGCAAACAATCCTACAAGGCACTTTACCAAAAAGCAGGGGAGGTATGTCTCTATCAGTTTAGCCAGCTTTGACTACAAAAGCTCAGGGACAGTAAACAGGCACAGAGTTCAATCCCAGGACAGGCAGAGACAAAGACACACACAGACAAAGACCCATTCATGATATGAGCACACAACCCCTCCAGCTGCACAGGGAATCTTCTGCACTGAACTCTCCATCCCTCTCTAGCACTGAGAAAAGGCTCTGGAAGTTTGGGGTGGAGAAATGATCATCAGCCCCTTTTGCCAAAGTCACAAGTCCTCCCCCCATTTGAAATAGGTGGGCTTGCCCAGAGCAGCCGGGACAGGGCGCTGCCTGCTTGATACTCTGAAGAGCTCTGAGGTCTTGCCTCCAGCCTCCACATAACATTTGCCGGAGCTATGAGCCTCTG
Source organism: Megascapheus bottae (assembly GCF_031878675.1). Lineage (NCBI taxonomy): Eukaryota > Metazoa > Chordata > Mammalia > Rodentia > Geomyidae > Megascapheus > Megascapheus bottae. The sequence goes on from NC_143543.1 coordinate 7,509,061, forward strand.
CCCTGCTGGCCTGCGAGCCTTCCAGGGCAGACTTCAGGCCTTTCCTAGGTTACTGTAAATCCAGCTCAGACCATAGATGGTCTGGCCCTGTGATTTTTCACTTTTTCAATCTCGAACCACTTGTCTAAAGCTTGGTGGGCCACAGCCAGTGGCAAGTGTAGCTCATTCAAGTTGGCAGGAAGGCCACGAAAGTGTCTTGTGCCAGTGTATACATAAGTTCCCGGTGGTTTTGCAGCTGGACATTTCCAAGGTAGGTCTAACTTTTTCTTCTGATGTCTCATGTGACCAATAGACAAGTGTCTCAACCTGTCTAAATTTTATCTTTCATGCACAAATAGAAATGCTTTGCCCCTTGAACCTTGCCTCTTGCTCCATGCCTTGCCCCTTGCGCGTGGCCTTTTGCACCTTACCTTGCCCCTTGCCCCTTGCTCCTTGCCTCTTGTACCCTGCCTTGCCTCTTGCAATTTACTTGCTCGCTTGCGCCTTGCCTCCTGTGGCCTACCTGGCCCCTTGCACCTTACTTTTCCTACCTGCCTTGCCCCTTGGGCCTTGCGTCCTTCGCGCTTCCTACCCCTTGATCATTGCCTATTGCACCCTGCCTGGCCCCTTGCACCTTGGCTCTTGCACACTGCCTGGTCCCTTGATCCTTGCCTCTTATGCCCTGCATTGCCCCTGCGCCTTCCTCTTGCGCCCTGCCTTCACAGTTGTCCCTTGCATCTTGCAATTTGCCTGGCTCCTTGGCCTTGCCTCTTGCACCCTGCCTTCGAACTTGTGCCTTGCATCTTGAGCCTAGCCTTGCCCAATGCACCTTGCCTCTTGTTCCATGCCTTGCCCCTTGCATCTTGCCTCTTGCACCTAGCCTTGCTCCTTGAGCTTTGCTTTTTTGACCTGCCTTGCCCCTAGTGCCTTGCCTCTTGCGCTCTGCCTTGGCCATTGCACCTTGCCTCTATCGCCTTGCTTGCCCCTTGTGCTTTGCCTCTAGTGCATTTCTTTGCCTGTTGCCCCTAGCCTGTTGCACCCTGCCTTGTCCTTTGTGCATTACCTCTCCAGCCTAGCCATGTCCTTTGCTCTTTGCCTATGGGGTGCTGCATGACCCCTTGCGCCTTGCCTTTTGTGCTCAGCCTGGCCCCTTGTGTCTTGCCTCTTGCACCCTGCCTTGCCCCTTGCGCCTTGCCTTTTATGCTCTGCCTGGCCCTTTAGCCTTGCCTCTTGAGCACTACCTGGCTCCTTGAGCCTTGCATCTTGCACCCTGCATTGCCATTTATGCCTTGTGTCTTATGCCCTGCCTTCCCCTTGTGCTTTGCCTCTTGCACCTTGCTTGCTCCTTGGGTCTGGTCTTTTTTGCCCTGCCTTGACCATTTTTCTTGCCTCTTCCACCCTGCCTTGACCATTTTTCTTGCCTCTTGCACCCTGCTTTGCTCCTTGCCCCTTTCCTTTTAACCCTGCCTTCCTGGTCCCTTTTGCCTTACTTCCTCTGCGTATTCCTGACCCTTGCGCATTGCCTCTTGCGCCAAGCCTGGCTACTTTTGCCTTGCCTGTTTTGCCCTTCCTAGCCCCTTTTGCCTTGCCTCTTGCACATTGCCTTGCCCCTTGGGCCTTGCCTTTATGCACTGCCATACCCCTTGCACATTGCCTCTTGTACCCAACATTGCCCCTTGCACCTTGCCTCTTCAGCCTAGCCCTGCCCCATGCCGCTTTCCTACTGCACCTTGCCTTGCCCCTTTGTTTATAGCCTCTTGCGTCCTGCCTTGCCCCTTGTGCCTTGGCTATTGTGCTTTGTCATGCCCCTTACACCTTGCCTCTCATTCCCTGCCTTGCCCCTAGCGCCTTGTCTCTTGCCCCTTGCCTTGATCCATTAGCCTTGCCACTTGCGCCCTGCCTCTTGTTCCTAGCCCCTTGCACCCTGCCTTGCCCCTTGCACCTTGCTTCTTGTGCCCTGCCTTAACACTTGTGCCTTGCCTCTTGAGCACTGCCTTGCCCATTGCGCCTTGCTTCTTTTGCCCTGCCTTGTTCCTTGCTCCTTGCCTCTTTCACCTTGCCTGGCCCCTTGACCTTTGCCTTTTGTGCCTTGCCTTGCTCCTTGCCCCTTGCCTCCTGTGCTGTGCCTTGCCCCAGGGCCTTTCCCTTTGTGCCCTGCCTTTCCCTTTGCACCTTGCCTCTTTCGCCCTGCCTTGCCCCTTGTGCTTGCCTATTGTGCCCAGCCATGTCCCTTGTGCCTTGCCACTTGTGTCCTGTCTAACTTGTACCTTATCTCTTGCTCTCTGCCTTGTCCTCTACGCATTGCCTCTTGAGCCCTGTTTTGCCCCTTTCACCTTGTGTCTTGCGCACTGCCTTGCGCTTTGCACCTTAACTCTTATGCCTTGCCTTGCAATTGTGCCTTGCTCCTTGCCTCTTTCGCCTGGCCTGGCCCTTTGCACTCTGCCTCTTGTGCTTTGCCTTGTTCCTTGCCCCTTGTGCCTTTACTTTTGTGCCCTCACTTCCCCATTGCACCTTGCCTCTTTCACCTTGCCTATTGCACCCTACCTGGTCCCTTGTGCCTTGCCTTTTGTTCCCTGTCTTTCTTGGTGTGCCTTACCTCTTGCTCCGTTCCTTGCACCTTGCACATTGCCTCATGCACCCTGAATTGCCCCTTGAGCCTTGCCTGTTGCACCCTGGCTTGCCCCTTGCGCCTTGACTCTTGTGCTATGCCTGGCACTTGTGCATTGCCTCTTGGACCAAGCCTCTTGTGCTTTGCCTTGTCCCTTGTGCCTTGTCTCTTGTGCTCTGCCTTTCCCACTGTTGCTTGCCTCTTCTGTCCTGCCTGACCCATTGCACCTTGCCTTTTCTGCCCTGCCTTGCCCCGGTGCCTTGCCCCTTACTCCCTAACTACCCTCTTGCGCCTTGTCTCTTGTTCATTGCCTAGCCCCTTGGCCTTGCACCATGCTTCTTGCACCCTGCCTTGCCCCTTGCGCATTACCTCTTGTGACCAGCCTTGCCCCTTGCACCTTGCCTCCTGCGGATTTCCTTGGCTCTTATGCCCTGTCTTGCCCCTTATGGCTGATCTCTTTTGCCCTGCTTTGCCCTTTGCCTTGCCACCTTCGACTTGCATTGTCCCTTGAACCTTGCCTTTGGTTACCTGCCTTGCCCCTTGCGCCTGCCTCTTGGGCCCTGCCTTGCCGCTTGGCTTTGCCTCTTGCATGCTGCCTTACCACATGTGTCTTGCATCTTGCGCCATGCCTTACCCCATATGCCTTTCCTTTTGCGCCTTGCCTTGCCCCTTGTGCCTTGCCTCTTGAGTCTTGAATTGCCCCCTGCACCTTGCCTTTTTGCCCTGCCTTGCCTCTTTTTTTTATTGTAATTAGTAAAAGGGTTACATGATATTTTCCAGATAGAAGGTGCGTTAATTCACATACATTGATACCCTTTCACATGTCTTGGTACCCGTTTCCCTCCCCCCCCACACCCCCCACCCGTCTTGGTTTTCCACCCTTCCCTATCAAATTTCAAATATCCAAATACAAATAAATTCAATATATTAGATAACAAAGTGAGATACTATACCAATATGAGATAACAAGGGACAGCAAAGGAGATGAGAGACAACATAGTACATTAAGGACAACAATCATTCATTATATGGCTTTTGTTTCACTATCCTGGAGGTCCTTTTAATTACCTTCACATTATATGTCCTTATGTATCAAGATTTTGCTCTATTGCAAATCTCTGCTAGTAGAGCCCAAGGTTTCTACTGATTATGACGAATGAGGGAAACCACTGAGCCTAAGTTCCTTTGAGTCTGGCTTACTTCACTTAATATGATTTTTTCTAAGTCTTTCCATTTCCTAACAAATGGGGCGATGTCATTCTTTCTGACAGCAGCATAGAATTCCATTGTGTACAAATACCACAACTTGTTGATCCACTCATCAACTGAGGGACATCTAGGTTGGTTCCATAACTTTGCTATGGTGAATAGTGCTGCAATGAACATTGTTGTGCTAGTGGGTTTAGTATGTCCTTGTTTCTGGATGGTTGGGTAAATGCCAAGTAGTGGAATTGCTGGGTCATAGGGGAGTTCTATGTTTAGCCTTTTGAGGCACTGCCACACTGCTTTCCATAGTGGTTGGACGAGTTTGCACTCCCACCAACAGTGTAGTAGTGATCCCTCCTGGCCACATCCCCTCCAGCATCTATTGTCATTCATTTTCCTGATCCTGGCCATTCTAGCTGGAGTGAGGTGGAATCTTAGAGTTGTTTTGATTTGCATTTCTTTTATGACCAGAGATGTTGAGCATTTCTTCATGTGTCTATAGGCCATTTTTGTTTCTTCTTCAGAGAAGACTCTCTTTAAATCTTTGGCCCATTTTTTAATGGGATGGTTGTTACTTTGGAGGTTAGTTTTGGAGTGATTCAATTTTTTGAGTTGTTGATATATTTTAGATATGAGGCCTTTGTTATTGTTTGGTTGGTGAAGATCTTCTCCCACTCTGTAGGATTCCTGATTGGTTTACTAGCTATGTACTTTGCCATACAAAAGGTCTGCAGTTTAATGCAGTCCCACTTATCCAGCCTTTCTCTGATTTGTTGTGATTCTTGGTCTTTATTAAGAAAGTTTCGACCTGTGCCAAGGAGGCCTAGTGTATCTCCTATTCCTTCCTGTAGAGTTTTCAGTGTGTCAGCTTTTTCCTCCAGGTCTTTGATCCATTTGGAGTTAATTCTAGTGCAAGGTGACAAAGAATGATCCAGCTTTAGTTTTCTGCAGGTGCTTAACCAGTTCTGCCAGCACAACTTGTTGAAGAGGCTGTCTTTCTTCCATTCTATTTTTTTGGCTCCCTTGTCAAAGATTAGGTGGCCATAGGTCTGTGGTTTAATATCTGGGTCCTCAGTTCTATTCCATTGGTCTTCAGGCCTGTTCCTGTGCCAGTACCAAGCTGTTTTGAGGATTATAGCTCTGTAATAGAGTCTAAAGTTTGGAATTGAAATTCCTCCAGCGCTGTTATTTTTGCTAAGAAGTGTTTTGCTATTCGGGGTCTTTTATTATTCCATATGAAATTTTGGATTGCCTCTGCTATTTCTTTAAAGAATGACATTGGTATGTTGATGGGTATTGTGTTGAATTTGTAGATAGCTCTTGGGAACATTGTCATTTTCACAATGTTGATTCTTCCAATCCAGGAGCATGGGAGGTTTTTCCATTGCCTTAGTTCAGCTTTAATTTCCTTTTTTAGGGTTTTGAAGTTTTCGTCAAAAAGGTCCTTTACATTCTTAGTTAAGCTAATTCCTAGGTACTTTATTTTCTTTGAGGCTATTGTGAAAGGAGCTTCTTTCCTGATTATTGCCTCGTTCCTCTCACTGTTGGCATAAAGGAAGGCAGTTGATTTTTGAGGGTTGATTTTATAGCCTGCTACTCTTCCAAAGCTTTGGATCAGCTCAAGGAGCTTGGGAGTAGAGTCTATAGGATTCTTTAAATACAGAATCATGTCATCTGCAAAGAGGGATAGTTTTATTTCCTCTTTCCCTACTTGGATCCCCTTTATGCTTGCTTCTTGCCTTATTGCACTGGCTAGGAATTCTAGTACTATGTTAAAGAGGAGTGGAGAGAGTGGGTATCCTTGTCTCGTTCCTGATTTTAGAGGGAATGGCTTTAGATTTTCACCATTAAGTGTAATACTAGCAGTAGGTTTCTCATACACAACCGTTTTTACATTGAGGAATGTTCCATGGATTTCTAGTTTCTCCAGAGCTTTTAACATGAAGGGGTGTTGGATCTTGTCAAATGCCTTTTCCGCGTCTATTGAGACAATCATGTGATTTTTGTCTTTTCTCCTGTTGATGTGTTGAATTATATTAATTGATTTGCGTATGTTGAACTAGCTTTGCCTCCCTGTGATGAATCCAGTTTGATCATAGTGTATAATTTTTTGATGAGTTGTTGTAGACGGTTGGCCAGTATTTTGCTGAGAAGTTTTGCATCGATGTTCATCAAAGATATAGGTCTATAGTTATCTTTCTTTGATGAATCTCTGTCTGGTTTGGGGATCAGGGTTATACTGGCTTCATAGAATGAGTTTGGTAAGGAACCTTCATTTTCAATTTCGTTGAAGAGCTTGAGGAGTATTGGTGTGAGCTCTGCTTTGAAGACCTTATAGAATTCAGCTGTGAATCCATCTGGCCCTGGGCTTTTCTTAGGTGGAAGTTCTCTAATTGCCATTTCTATTTCAGAGCTTGAAATATGCCTGTTGAATTGGCTTAGTTCTTCTTGGTTCAGTGTGGGTATGTTAATATTAGCTAATAATTCATCCATTTCATCTAGGTTCTCAAATTTGTTGGCATAAAGGTCTGAGAAGTATTCCCTCATGATATTCTGGATCTTGGTAATTTCTGTCGTGATATTACCATTTTCATCTGCGATTTTGTTTATTTCGATATGCTCTCTTCTTTTTTTGGTAAGATTTGCTAAGGGCTTGTCAATTTTGTTAATTCTTTCAAAGAACCAACTCCTTGTTTTGTTGATTCTTTCTATAGTTTTTTTGGATTCCAAATAATTTAATTCTGCTTTGATTTTAATAATTTGCTTTCTTCTACTGGGATTAGGGTTGGTTTGTTGCTCTTTTTCCAGGAGCTTAAGGTGGAACATTAACTTGTTGGTTTGCAATTTTTCCAACTTTTGTTGTAGGCACTCAGCGCTGTAAATTTTCCTCTGAGTACTGCCTTTGCTGTGTCCCAAAGGAGTTGGTATTTTGTGTGTTTCTTACTGTTAAATTTCATAAACTGTTGGATTTCTGTTCTGATCTCTTCAATGACCCATTGGTGGTTCAACAATGTGTTGTTCAGTCTCCATGAGTTACAGGGTTTTCGTTGGTGGAGGTGTGTGTTCAGTTCAAGTTTGATGCCTTTGTGCTCTGAGAGTGTGCATGGAATAATTTCTGTGTTTCTGAATCTGTCCAGGTTTGTTTTATGGCCTAAGATATGATCTATTTTGGAAAATGTTCCATTTGCTGCTGAGAAAAACGTATATTGTGTTGTTGCTGGGTGGAATATTCTGCAGATGTCTGTTAGATCTAGTTGGTCTATGTAGCTGTTCATTTCTAAGGTTTCTCTGTTGAGTTTTTGCCTTGTTGATCTGTCCATAGGTGAGAGTGGTGTGTTAAAGTCACGGACAATCACTGTATTTCGATCTATGTATGGTTTCAGTGTAAGTAAAGTTTGCTTGATGAAGTTTGGAGCTCCGGGATTGGGTGTGTAAATATTTAGGATCGTTATGTCTTCCTGGAGGAAAGATCCCTTTAGTAGTATGTAGTAACCTTCTTTGTCTTTTCTTACTAATTTTGGTTTGAAGTCTATTTTATCTGATATGAGGATGGCAACTCCAGCCTGTTTATGGGGGCCGTTAGCTTGATAGAGTTTATTCCAACCTCTCACTTTCAAAAGATGCTTGTCTTTTTGGGTAAGATGTGTCTCTTGAAGACAGCAGAACGATGGCTCTTGCTTTTTGATCCAACTAGACAGCCTATGCCGTTTAATTGGAGAGTTGAGTCCATTGATATTGAGAGTTAGGATTGAGAGATATTTATTAGGTCCTACCATTTTTAAAAGCTTTTATTTGGGCCTGTGTCTTGACAGTTCTTGTGGTCCTTAGGTGGTATGCTGTTTAGGTAACATTTCTTTCCCTATATGGCCTTTATTTTGGTTTTCTATGTATAGAACATCTTGCAGAATTCTCTGTAGTGTTGGTTTTGATGCGACATATTGTTGCAGCTTTTCCCTGGAATGGAATGTTTTTATTGTTCCCTCAGTTATGAATGAGAGCTTAGCTGGGTACAGGATTCTTGGTTGGTAGTTGTTTGACTTAAGGGCATGACATATGTGCTTCCAGTCACTTCTTGCTTGCATGGTCTTTGCTGAGTAATCTGGGGTAATTCTGACTGGTTTTCCTTTATAGGTTACTGAACCCTTTTCCCTGGCTGCCTTTAGGATCCTTTTTTTGGTTTCTACTGATCCAGTTCGGATTACGATGTGGCGGTGAGGTGTTCTTTTCTGGTCAGGTCTGTTTGGGGTTCTAAAAGCTTCTTGTATCTGGATGGGTCTGCCCTTCTGGATATTTGGGAAATTCTCTGAGATGATTCCCTGAAGTATATTTCCAGTACCATTGACCTCTTTCTCCAGACCCTCCTCAATACCAATTAGCCTTAAATTAGGCTTCCTAATTGTATCTTGGACCTCCTGAAGCGCTCTGTCATTTTTCCTAGATTTGGATTGACTCACTTTCTGTTCTTTCTCTATAATAACTAAATTATCTTCAGCCCCGGAAATTCTCTCCTCTGCATTGTCTAACCTGCTATCAAAGCTATCTACTTTATTTTTCATCTCCCTTGCTACTAATTGCTCATTTTTGATGCCTTGCATCTCTTCTTTTAGATCATGTATGGATTTCTTTAGCTCCTTGATTTCCATTTGAGTGGTTAGCTCAGTAGCTTTATTTTCTTTGAACATTTGCTGGAGTTCGGTCACCTTTTTATTTCTGGATTCTATGAATTCATCCATCTTTCTTTGAACAGCCTTTATTATGGCTTCCTTTATGGCTCCTTTTTTTTCACTTATCACCTTGTTTATGGTTTCCTCTTGTTCAGCTATGGCTTCCTCACTTATCTCCTTCTTTATATTTTCACATTTTTCATTAATGATGTTTATCAATTGCATTTGTACAGCACTTGGAAGACTCTCCTCTAGGCTTGCCAGTGACTGTTCCATTGGCTGTTTACATTGGGTGGGGGAGGTGGGAGGTGTTATTTCTTGATTTGACATTTTTCTTGAGTTTCTTGTTCTGCCCATTTGAAAATGGGAGCAAGATTAATACTAAACACGATTATAGTTTTTCAGATATAACCAACCTAGACCTCTGTAGCTGGCAGACTCTAGATGTTCACAAGTTTTGATTGGTGTTATCACTCTTTCTTTTCGTGCAGTTACCGACTAGTCTAATTTTTCACTGATAAGCAATTTATATTCAAAACAATAAGCCTTTCAATCCAATCTCTATTGTCTTTAAGTCCCTCTGAGCCTAGAGGATAATTAAACACCTAGATATACAATGTTGCTCAACAGCCATCATGTGTAGATCCATGCAGTATAAGGGTTGAAAGAGGAGCAGAGGTCCAGAGATAGAAAAATAGAATGAGAGAGGTCAGGGGGTAAGTAGGTAGAGTATTTGGAAAGTATTAGAATAAAACTTATGTGTTGTTGCGCGACTAGGTCTTAGCCCAGCCAGTGGCCTCACTGTGGACCATGGGATGGATCTGCGAGCTTCTGTCTGAGCGCGGTTGGCGGACGTTTTCCTGTGCTGCCTCCAGGGGCGGCCCCAAGCCAATGGTCTGGGGATTGAGAGTTTCAGGACCTCTCAGCAGGACCAGCAGGAGGCCCCTCTCTTCCCAGGGGCGGGGCCCAGCTGGGGCGTGGTCTCCAAGGGTGGAGCCGCGCCTTTTTGGTTCTCAGAAGGGGATCTTGGCTGCTGGTTGGCCCTTCAGATCCCTGCTGTGTTTCCACTGCTTTGTCAGAGTCTGTGACTGTGGGGGCGGCCCTCGGAGGTGTCTTGCTCAGGGTTTCCAGCTGGAGGATGCCCTGCTCGAGAATTGAGGGTGGGCAGATGCTGGCTCCTATTTACCCGCACCCCCTACCCACTTTTGTAAGAAAGGGTCTCAAAGCCCTCCACTCTCCAGATCCAGTGTCCTGGGTGAGGAGCCTGGTGGGCGGGTGGGAGTTGGGACAGCTCCGCCTCCCCTGGTGGGGTGCTGAGTCTTAGGGTCCGCCCGCTTGTCAGTCTCCAGTCAGAGGGCTGGGGGTTGAGCCCGTTGGGCGGGTGTGAGTTGGGACAGCCCCGCCTCCCTTGATGGGGTGCTGGGTCTTATGGGTTGCCCGCCTGTCAATCTCCAGTCAATGGCCTGAGGGAGGGGGCTGTTGAGGGGAGGGACAGGATTCTAAATTCCTTGCCCCCCTGCTCCCACCAGTCTTTCTCGGGGCGGGGTGTTGGGGTCTGAGTTAAGTTCTATTGCTTGGCACCTGCTCCGCTTTGCCGATGTGTTTGGGGATGCACTGTATTACTCACGCCTCTGAGTCCGTCTGCGGGTTTTCCACAGTGGTGGGGAGTCTTTCACTCCCCTGGGGTCTCCGCCGCCGCCTGTGTTCTGCGTCTGGGACCCGCTGCTTGCTGTCTGGTTCCGAGTCTGTGTTCCGCTGCTTCCGCCGTTCGCTGGCCAGGTTCTGTGCTGGTTTCTGCAGCCGTTGGGTTCCCAGCCTGGTGCCCTCCACTGCCGCCGCTTTTCGTGGATTAGAGCCCGTGCCCGCCCCCGCTTTCCCCGTGTGGAGCCGGTGCCAGCTCAAGCCGCTTTTCGCAGCTTGGTCTGGTGCGGCTTTCAGCGGCTTTGGGCGAGAGGTGGGGGAGGGGTCCTCACGTTCCGAATTCTTTAAGAAAGTTGGATGTGAGCTTTATCTGGATTTCTTTTCCAGTTTGAGTCCTTCTCCGTTGCTTTTTGAGTTTGTTGTCGTGGATTTCTTTAGAAAGTTGGCTCGTGGGACTCCCTGGTTCTCTCTTTTTGTCAGAGAAATCTAAGCAGCGTCCCTATTGTCTCGGCGCCATCTTCCTTCCTATCCTGCCTTGCCTCTTGCGCCTAGTCTCTTGTGTCCTGCTTTCTCCCTTTTGCCTGCCTTGCCTTTTTCGCCTTGACTTGCACTTTGGCCTTGCCTCTTGCAACATATGTTGCCCCTTGCACCTTGCCACTTGTGTCCTGCCTTGCCTCTTGCGTCTTGCATCTTGAGCCTTGCCTTGCCCCATGCTCCTTGCCTCTTGAACATTGCCTCTCCCCTTGCACCGTGCCTCTTGCTCCCTTCCTTGCATCTTGTGCCTTGCCTCTTGAGCCCTGCCTTGCCCCTTGCTCCTTGCATATTGTGCCTAGCCTTGATCCTTGCACCTTGCCTTTTGTGTCCTGACTTGTCCCTTGTGCCTTGCCTCTTACTCACTGCCTTGGTCCTTGCAACTTACATTTTTCACCTTGCCTTGCCCTTTGCATATTGCCTTTCATGCTTTTTCTTCCCCATTGCTCCTTCCCTTTTGCATTTCATTTTCCCTTGCACCTTCCCTTTTCTTCCTACCCCTGCCCCTTACCCCTTGCCTATTGTGTGCTGTGTGGCCCCTGCGCCTTGCCACTTCTGCCTTGTGTTGCCCCTTGCACCTTGCCTCTTCTGCCCTACCTTGCCCCTTGCCCCTTGCCTCTATTGCCATGCTTTTACACTTTCGCCTTATCTGTTTTGCCTTGTCATGCCCCTGGTGCCTTGCCTCTTGCGCACTGCATGCCCTTTTGCCTTGCCTCTTGTGCCCTGCATTGCCCCTTGCGCCTTGCCTCTCATGCCGTGCCTTGCCCCTTGCACCTTGACTCTTATGCCTTGCCTGGCCACTTGTGCCTAGACTCTCACTCTCTGCCTTCCCCTAATGCCTTAAACTTGCCCCTTGCCTTGATCCATTCGCATTGCCTTTTTTGCTGTGCTTTGCCCCTTGAGCCTTGCCTCTTGCACACTTCTTTATCTCTTGTGCCTTGCCTTTTGCCCCCTGCTTGCCTTTTTCGCCTTACCTCTTGCGCTATGCTTTGATCTTTGCTCCTTGCCTCTTGCACCTTGCCTGGCCTCTATGCTCTGTCTCTTGCGCTTTGCCTTGTTCCTTGCCGCTTGCTTCATGCACCCTGCATTGCCCCTTGCGCCTTTCTTTTTGCACCCTCACTTCCCCTTTGCGCCATGACTCATTCGCCTTGCCTATTGTGCCCTGCCTTTCATGTCTCGCCTTGCCTCTTGCTCCCTTACTTGTGGCTTGGGCTTTGCCTATTGTGCCTTGCCATGCCCCTTGAGCCTTTCCTCTTGCGCCTGGCAATGCCATTATGCCTTGCCCCTTGTATCCCACCTGGCCCCTTGCACCTTGCCTCTTGTGCCTTTCTTTGCCCCTTCCACTATGCCTTTTGCTCCCTGTCTTGGCCCTTGTACCTTGCCTCTGCATGCTGCCTTGCCCCTTGTGCCTTGCCTCTTGCACCTAGTCTGGCCGCTTGCGCCTTGCCTCTCACTCCCTGCCTTACCACTAGCGCCTTGCCTCTTGCCCCTTGCATTATCTACTTGTGCCTTGCCTTTTGCACCCTGCCTCGCTCCTCGGTTTGCCTCTTACGCTCTACCTTGCCCCTTGTGCCTGGCATCTAGAGCATTGCCTTGCCCGATGCACCTTGCATCTTGTGCCCTACCTTTCCCCTTGAACCTTTCCTCTTGCGCCCTGCCTTGCTCTTTGCACCTTGCATCTGGCACATGGACTTGCCCCCTTGCACCCTTCCTCTTGCGCCTTGCCATGCTAATTGCGTCTTACCTCTTGCGCCCTGCTTTGCTCCTTGGGCCTAGCCTCTTTTGTCCTTCCTGGCCCTTTTTGCTTTGCCTCTTGCCTTGCCTTGCCCCTTGCCCTTTTTTTCCTAGCCTCTTGCGTCGTACCTTGCCCCTTGTGCCTTGCCTTGCCAATTGTGCCTTGCCTTTGGTGCCCTGCCTTCCCATTATGCCTTGCCCCTTGATCCCTGTCATGCCATTTGGACCTTTCCTCTTGAGGCTTGCCTTGCCCAATGCACCTTATCTCTTGCTAACTACCTTGTGTATTGCACCTTTCTTCTTGGAACATGCTTTGCCACTGGCACCTTGCCTATTATGCCATGTTTTGCCCCTTGTGCCTTGCCTCTTGCAACCTGTCTTGCCCCTTTTGCATGGCTCTTCCGCCCTGCCTTGCCCCATGCGCCTTGCCTCTTGTGCCCTGTCTTACCCATTACTCATTGCCTCTTGCACGCTACCTAGCTCCTTACGCCTTTCCTCCTGCGTCCTGCCTGGCCCCTTGCGACTTGCCTCTTCTGCCATTCCTTGCCCCGTGTGCCTTGCCTACTTCACCCTGCCATTACCCTTGCGCCTTGCCTCTTGCACCCTGCCTTGCCCCATAGCCTTGCCTCTTATAACCTGCTTGCCCATAGCACCTTGTATTTTGAGCCTTGCCTTGCCCCATGCTCCTTGCCTCTTGTGCCTTGTCTTGCACTTTGCGCCTTGCCTCTTGCACTCTGCCTTGATCCTTGCACTTTTCCTCTTGGGCTTTTCCTCTTTTGCTCTGCCTTGCCCCTCGTGCCTTGCATCTTGCACCCTGCCTTGCCCCTGAGTCTTGACTCTTTCACATTGCCTGGCCCTTGTGCTTTGCCTCTCCTTCATTCCCGTGCCAATTTCCCCTTGGCTCTTTCTTCCTTCCTTGCCCCTTGCTCCTTGCCTATTGCTCCCTACTTTGCCCCTTGTGCCTTGCCCTTTCGCCTTGCCTTGCCCCTTGTGCCCTGCTTCTTCACTTGAAATTTTCCTCTTGCTCTCTGCCTTGTCCCTAGGCCTTGCCTTTTGTGTTGCCATGCACCTTGAGCCTTGCCTCTGGTGCCTTGCCTTGCCATTTGTGCCTTGCCCCTTGCACCCTGTCTTGCCCTTGAACCTTGCCTCTTGTGTCCTGCCTTTCCCATTTCCTTTGCCTCTTGTGCCCTGCCTTGCCCCTTGCCTTTGCCTCTTGCGCCCTGCCTTGCCCCTTGTACCTTGCATCTTGATCCTTGACATGTCCCATGCACCTTGTCTCTTGCGCCCTGCCTTGCCCCTTGCTCCTTTCCTCTAGCGCCCTTCCTTGCCATATGAGCCTTGCCTCTTGCGCCCTCCCTTGACCGTTGCACATTGCCTAATATGCCCCCAATTGTTTATGGCGCCTTGCCTCTTGCACCCTACCTTGCCAATGTGCCTTCCCTCTTGTGCCCTGCCTTGACGGTTGTGCATTGCCTCGTGCGCCCTAGGTGACCCCTTGCGCCTTGCCTCCTGTACACAGCCTGACACTTTGGCCTTGCTTCTTGCGCCCTCCCTGGCCCCTTGAGCCTTGCCTCTTGCGCCCTGCCTTCCCCATGCGCCTTGCCTATTGCTCCCTGCCTTGCCCCTTGTGATTTGCCTTTTGTACACTGCTTTGCTTACTGTGCCTTGTCTCTTGCTCCCAGGCTTGCCCCAGTTCCTTGCATCTTGAGCCTTGCCATGACTCATATGCCTTGACCCTTGCCCCTTGCATGGGCCCCTTGTGCCTTGTCTCTTGTGCCCTGCCATGCCCTTACCACCTTGCCACTTCCACCCTGTCTTGCCATATGTGTCATGCTTCCTTTTCCTTGCCTAACCCCTTGGCGCCTTTCTGCCTGCGACCTTCTTGTCCTCTTCTGCCTTGCATTTTGTGCCATGCCTTGCCCCTTGGCCTTGCCACTTGAGCCTTTCATTGCCCCTTGCCCCTTGCCTCTTGTGCCTTGCCTTCCCATTGTGCCTTGTCTCTTGTGCAGTGCATTGCCCTTGCACCTTGCCTCTGGAGCTCTGCTTTGCCCCTTGTGCCTTGCCTCTTCAGCCCTGCCTTCCCCTTGCAACTTGCTTCTGGTGCCCTGCCTTGCCCATTGACTTTCCACCTTGCACCAAAAGCCTTCACTTGCCCCATGCTCCTTGCCTCTGGCTCCCTGCCTGGCCCCTTGTGCCATGCATCTTGGGCGTTGCCTCGCCCTTGCGTTTTCCCTCATAGTCCTTGCCTTTCTCCTTGTGCAATTCCTCTTGTGCCCTGCTTTGCTCCTTGCGCATTTCCACTTGTGCATTGTCTGGCCCCTTACACTTTGACATTTGCGCCTTGCATTGTCCCTTGCACCTTCCCTCTTGGACCCTGCTTTGGCCCTTGTTCTTGCCTCTTGCACCTGCCTTGCCCTTCACCTTCCATCTTGCACTTTGCCTTTACCCTTGCACCTTGCTTCTTGAGCCTGACTTGCCCCTTGTGCCTAGCCCCTTGTGCCCTGCCTTGGCCCTTGTACCTTGCCTATTTTGCCTTTCCTGGACCATTGTGCATTGGGTCTTGTGCATTGCCATGCCCCTTCTCCCTTGCCTCTTGTGCCCTGCCTTGCCCCTTGTAACTTGCCTTGGTACCCTGCCTTGCCCCTTTCTCCTTGCCTCTCGCCTTGCCTGCCTTTTGAGCCATGCCTCTTGCACCCTGCCTCTTGTGCCCAGCCATTCCTCTTGCACTTGCCACTTTCTCAATGCCTTGTCCTTTGCAAATTGTCCCTCCCGCACTGCTTTGCCCATTGTGCCTTGCATCTTAAGCCTTGACTTGCCACATGCACCATTCCTCTTGTGCCCTGCCTTGCCCCTTATGCCTTGCCTCTTGTGCCCTGCCTATCCCCTTGCACCTTGCCTCTTTCTTTTTTTTATTGTAATTAGTTAAAGGGTTACATGATATTTGCCAGATAGAAGGTGCATTAATTCACATACATTGATACCCTTTCACATGTCTTGGTACCCATTTCCCTCCCCCCCACACACCCCCCACCCGTCTTGGTTTTCCCCCCTTCCCTATCAAATTTCAAATATCCAAATACAAATAAATTCAATATATCAGATAACAAAGTGAGATACTATAACAATATGAGATAACCAAGGGACAGCAAAGGAGATGAGAGACAACATAGTACATTAAGGACAACAATCATTCATTATATGGCTTTTGTTTCACTATCCTGGAGGTCCTTTCAATTAGCTTCACATTATATGGCCTTATGTATCAAGATTTTGCTCTATTGCAGATCTCTGCTAGTAGAGCCCAAGGTTTCTACTGATTATGACGAATGAGCGAAACCATTGAGCCTAAGTTCCTTTGAGTCTGGATAACTTCACTTAATATGATTTTTTTAAGTCTTTCCATTTCCTAAAATATGGGGCGATGTCATTCTTTCTGACAGCAGCATAGAATTCCATTGTGTACAAATACCACAACTTGTTGATCCACTCATCAACTGAGGGACATCTAGGTTGGTTCCATAACTTTGCTATGGTGAATAGTGCTGCAATGAACATTGTTGTGCTAGTGGGTTTAGTATGTCCTTGTTTCTGGGTGTTGGGTAAATGGCAAGTAGTGGAATTGCTGGGTAATAGGGTAGTTCTATGTTTAGCCTTTTGAGGCACTGCAACACTGCTTTCCATAGTGGTGGAATGAGTCTGCACACCCACCAACCGTGTAGTAGTGATCCCTCCTGGCCACATCACCTCCAGCATCTGTTGTTATTCGTTTTCCTGATCCTGGCCATTCTAGCTGGAGTGAGGTGGAATCTTAGAGTTGTTTTGATTTGCATTTCTTTTATGACCAGAGATGTTGAGCATTTCTTCATGTGTCTATAGGCCATTTTTGTTTCTTCTTTAGAGAAGACTCTCTTTAAGTCTTTGGCCCATTTTTTAATGGGATGGTTGTTACTTTGGGGGTTAGTTTTGGAGTGATTCAATTTTTTGAGTTGTTGATATATTTTAGATATGAGGCCTTTGTCTGTTGTTTGGTTGGTGAAGATCTCCCACTCTGTAGGATTCCTGATTAGTTTACTAGCTATGTCCTTGGCCATACAAAAGCTCTGCAGTTTAATGCAGTCCCACTTATCCAGCCTTTCTCTGATTTGTTGTGATTCTTGATCCTTATTAATAAAGTTTCGACCTGTGCCAAGGAGGCCTAGTGTATCCCCTATTCCTTCTTGTAAAGTTTTCAGTGTGTCGGCTTTTACCTCCAGGTCTTTGATCCATTTGGAGTTAATTCTAGTGCAAGGTGACAAAGAAGGATCCAACTTTAGTTTTCTGCAGGTGCTTAACCAGTTCTGCCAGCACAACTTGTTGAAGAGGCTGTCTTTCTTCCATTCTATTTTTTTGGCTCCCTTGTCAAAGATTAGGTGGCCATAGGTCTGTGGTTTAATATCTGGGTCCTCAGTTCTATTCCATTGGTCTTCAGCACCTTGCCTCTTTCACCTTGCCTGCCCATTTGCACCTTGGCTCTTGCGCCCTTCCTTGCCCGTTGAGCCTTGCCTTTTTTCCCTAGCCATGCCCATTGTACCTTTCCTATTGTTCACAGTGTGGCCCGTTGGGCCTTGCCTCTTGTGTCCTTCCTGGCCCCTTGTCCCTTGCCATTTCCGCCCTGCCTTGCCCATTGCACATTGCCCCTTGTGCCCTCCCTTACCCATTAGCCTTGCCCCTTGCACTATGCCTTGCCCATTGTGCCTAGCATATTGACCCATGCCTTGCCCCATGAGCCTTGCCTTTTGTACCATGTTTTGCCCCTTGCGCATTGCCTCTTGCTCCCTGTAGCTCAGTGGTAGAGGATTACGCTTGAGGATTATTGCTCACGGACACTGCCCAAGCCTTGGCTTCAAGTCCCATGACTGACACTAAACACACACACACACACACACACACACACACACACACACACACACACACACACACACACACTTTAAAAATATCCCAGTGTCATTCTTCGAAGAAACAGAAGAGGCACTTCAAAATTTCATATGGAATAATAAAAGACCCCCTATAGCAAAAACACTTCTTAGCAGAAAGAACAGCGAAGGAGGAATTTCAATACCAAACTTTAGAATCTATTACAGAGCTATAATCATCAAAACAGATTGGTACTGGCACAAGAACAGGCCTGAAGACTAATGGAATAGAACTGAGGACCCAGATATTAAACCACGGACCTATGGCCACTTAATCTTTGCTAAGGGAGCCAAAAAATAGAATGGAAGAAAGACAGCCTCTTCAACAAGTGGTGCTGACAGAACTGGTTAAGCACCAGCAGAAAACTAAAGTTGGATCCTTCTTTGTCACCCTGCACTAGAATTAACTCCAAATGGATCAAAGACCTGGAGGTAAAAGCCGACACAATGAAAACTTTACAAGAAGGAATAGGGGATACACTAGGCCTCCTTGGCACAGGTCGAAATTTCCTTAATAAGGACGAAGAAACACAGCAAGTCAGAGAAAGGCTGGATAAGTGGGACTACATTAAACTAAAGAGCTTTTGTATGGCAGAGGGCAAAGGTAGTAAGTTCATTAGGAAGCCTACAGAATGGGAGAAGATCGTCACTAACCATACATCAGACAAAGGCCTCATATCTAAAATATTTCAACAGCTCAAAAGATTGAATCACTCCAAAACTAATCTTCAAAGTAAGAACCATCCCATTAAAGATAGGCCAAAGACTTAAAGAGAGACTTGTCTGAAGAAGAAATAAAAATGTCCTACACTCACATGAAGAAATACTCAACATCTCTGGTCATAAAAGGAATGCAAATCAAAACAATGCTAAGATTCCACCTCGCCCCAGTTAGAATGGCCAGGATCAAGAAAACTAGTAACTAAAGATGCTGGAGGGGAGGTGGCCAGCAGGGATCACTACTACACTGTTGGTGGGAGTGCAAAATTCGTTCAACCACTATGGAAAGCAGTAGGGCAGTTCCTCAATAGACTATGCATAGATCTCCTATATGACCCAGCAATTTCAATACTTGGCATTTACCCAATCGTTCAGAAACATGGAAAGACTAAATCCACTTGCACAACAATGTTCATTGCATCAATATTTACCATAGCAAAGATACGGAACCAACCCAGATGCCCCTCAGTTGATGAGTGGATCAACAAGATGTGGTATTCATACACAATGGAATTCTATGCTGCTGTCAGAAAGATCAACATCGCCCCATTTGTAAAGAAATGGAAAGACTTAGGAAAAAATCATATTAAGTGAAGTAAGCCAGACTAAAAGGAACTTAGGCCCAATAATCTCCCTTATTTGTCATAATCAGTAGGAACTTCTCTCCCTATTGGGTGTTCTCCGTGGTTTCCCTGACCTGTGTTGTGAGTGAGTTGGTGGGTGGGTGGGTGATGCACCTGCTCTCTTTTGGTCAGAAGGTGGAACTCCTCTGAACGCTGAAGGCACTGCAGATACATAGACGTGGGATCCATGACATGGACACCTGGTATGCATGGCATGGTGGTGTGGTTTCTTTGAGATTTAGACTTTTCTTTCTTTCTTTCTTTCTTTCTTTCTTTCTTTCTTTCTTTCTTTCTTTCTCTCTCTCTCTCTCTCTCTCTCTCTCTCTCTCTCTCTCTCTCTCTCTCTCTCAGGGATGGGGAAGCAAGTGAAAGAAGTGGTAAGGTTGTTCCAAAAAAAGTAATAATAATAGCAATAAGGACTGGGAGTGTGGCTTAGCGGTACAGTGATGGCTTTGAGCAAAAAGCAGCTCAGGGACACTATCCCAGGCTCAAGACTAGAGGAAAAAAAAATTCCTCCTTGGAAATGAAGGAACCATGTACCTATTTACCATCTCATCTGTCGAGGCCCTTTCTGTGTCCTCCTGACATTTCACAAGCAGTCTCTTATTCTCCCTCCCACTAGCTACCCCTCCTCTGTCTCTGTGTCTCTCTGTGTAAATTTCATCTGTCTACTGTGTGTCTGTGTCTCTGTATATCCGTCTGTCTGTCTCTGTCTCTGTCTCCCTCCCTCCCTCCCTCCCTCCCTCCCTCCTTCCCTCCCTCCCGCCCTCTCTCTCTCTCTCTCTCTCTCTCTCTCTCTCTCTCTCTCTCTCTCTCTCTCTCTCTCTCTCTCTCTCCAGTCCTCTCTCTCCCTCTTTCACCCCGAGTAGGTGCAGTGACACACATGAGACACTGGACTCCCAGCTCCAAGAGAGTTTCATTTTCAACAACCCAGCAGAATTGACAGCCAGTGGGTTACTCACTATTCTCAAGATGAGCCTCTTCACCAGAACTTCCTCAACAACCTGGAATCACTGTCCGCCATGACAGACAGTGTCTGCTAGGTGGCATCCCAGGACAAGGGGAAACAGCAGACCCAAGATCGATCAAGCCCCTGCCCCCCCCCTTCCAGGCAACGGAGAACAAACCTCCTCACCCACCCAGGGCGGGGAAGAGGTCTTTGTGCAAGCACCCTGGCAGTGGGCCACACTCCTGACCTCCGTAGTACACAGAAATGGATATATTGTATTTATCTTCTTATTTATTTTGCCAGTCTGGGGCTTGAACTCAGGGCCTGCCTGCCTGCCTGCCTGCCTGGGCGCTGTCCTTAGACACTTGTGGCTCAATACCACATTCCCAGCCCATACTAACAGTATTTATTTATATTTATTTATTTATTTAATTAATTTTTTTCCCAGTCCTGGGGCTTGAAGTTTAGGCCTGAGCATACCCATGGGCTCTCTCCTCAAGGCTAGCAGTCTGCCACTTGAGCCATAGCACCACTTCCATCTTGTCTATGTAGTTGGCACTGAGGAATCAAACCTGGGTCTCTGTGCATGCTAGACAAGCACTCACTCTACCGCTCTAGGCCAAACTCCCAGCCCCTTGATCATTTTTTAAAAGTTAAAAAAAATGCAATGCCAATGATAACACCTTTGCAGAAAACGCTGGAAGTGGTTCTGTGGCTCAGTTGGCAGAATACTAGCCAAAGAAATGTCCAAGGACCAATTGCCCAGGCCCTAACTTCAAGTCTGAGGACCTGGGGTGGCGGGGAGGGGGATCTCGGCACTGGGAATGAACTGGCAAAATACGAACTAAGTACTAACTCACTAAACTATATCAATAACATCTGCCCAAAAAGCCAGATGGAAGTGGATTTGTGGCTCCAATAGTAGAACCTCAGTCTCAGGTGAAAAAGCTCAAGGACAGCAATCCAGGCCCCAGGCAGGACCAATCATCCATCATCCACAATTATCATCATCATCATCATCATCATCATCATCATCATCATCATCATCTGTGATCCTGAAATCTCTCGCCTGGGAAATGGAAGCAGGCCCTGGCCTGGCCTGGCCTGGCCTGAGCTTAGGAAAATGAAGAGGAGACGAGACTCCTGACTTCCTCCCCTCTCTCCTCTCTCCACAGGGAGGTCAGCCTAGTGGGGGTCAGCTGCACGGGGCATTTCGTACTCACACACCCGGCCTCACCAAAGGGTACAGGGCAGAGCCCAGTCCTGCCAAGACATGCCCACGCCCTCCCCCAGTTCTGTCTGTCTCCCAGGGGGTCCCCGGTGGACTGGGGCGGGGCATTCACTCTGCCACCGGCAGGGGGCGGGTGGTAGCAGTCTGACCAGTCCAGCTAGCAGGAAACAAGCCACCCAGGGAAACAGGGAAGTGGCAGGCAGCAGAAAAAAATACTCCCAAAGCTGCCTTTTCCTGCCCAAGGATCAGGCCAAGCACATGAGAGGCTGTGTTTGTCAAGACAGAGTGAAGAGTGAGCCATTTCCCCGTGCGCACGTGTGTGTGCGTGTGTGCATGTGTGCGTGCTTGTGTGTGTGCCTGTGTGTGTGTGTGTGTGTGTGTGTGTCTGCGGGGGAAGACGCTGGATGGGTGGGGGTGGGGGTGGGGTGAAGGCAAGCCACTCAGCTAGTCAGCTCCTTCCCAGAAAGGAAGCTTGGACTGTGCTTTGTCTTGTAAATATTGTCATGGAAATGGCTTGACATTCCTCTTAGTCATCACCCTGTGGGTGGGGGTGGGGACTGGGGAAGAGAAACCACCAAAGGGGGGAAAAAAAGAAAGAAAGAAAAAAAATCAAATACTACATTTCAAGGAAGTAGGATAGATGAGACCGGGAGTTTGGCCTAGTGGTAGAGGGCTTGCTTAGCATATGGGAAGACCCGGCTTCCATTCCTCAGTGAAGTCAGAAATGAATGCTCCTGTTGCTGCTGTGGTTGACAACGTGGTAGAGCTCTGGCCTGGAGAAAGCCCAGGCCCTGAGTTTCAGTTCAGTAGGCATGGGAAAGTACCACTAGGCATTCAGAGACAAGACAGCCCAGGCGCACCCCCTCCAAATGCAGGGCTCCAGTGAAGGCAATCCCACCAGGAAGGAGGCAGTCTCAGAGGCCTTGTTTGAGGGTAGGCCTCAACCTAAAAATAACCTCGATATTGTGTTTTTCATGTGTCCCCTTTGGGGCCCTTTCTCTCTCTCTCTCTCTCTCTCTCTCTCTCTCTTTATCTCTCTCTCTTTATCTCTCTCTCTCTCTCTCTCTCTCTCTCTCTTTTCCTGTCTTCCTCTCTCTCCCTCCCTCCCACCCTTTTCTTTTTCTGTACTTTGAACCGGAGAGTTATTGAGTGCCTAAACTTCTGTATTTTACTTAGATCTGGTGGCTTGGTGGAGAGAGAACAAAAGCAGTTCTCTTAGGAAACATGGATAAGGGGAGCGAGGAAAAGGAGGTAGGTTTCTTTCCTTTCTCTGTCTTTTTTTCTTTTTTTGGGGGGGGGCAGTCCTGTGGCTTGTACTCAGGGCCTGAGCACTGTCTTTGGGCTTCTTTCTCAAGGCTATAGCTCTACCACTTGAGCCAGAGCACCACACACTTCTGGATTTCCCCCCCATGGATGTGGTACCAGGGAAACCTTGCAGCAGCAGCAGCAGCAGCAGACTGACTCCAGCATAGCCAATGTACCCGAGCTTGCCCACATGTAAACATGCCACAATGGGGGCCCAGACGGAAAGCCCATCCAACACCCCGCCCAACCTTCCCTTGTGGACGTTTTCTTGGTTTTGTTTTGGGTTGGGGGGGTTTCCTTCAACTTTTTCATTCACCCCTGCCTGCCTCCTTGCTCAGACCTCACAAACCCCACTCTTGAACCCTGTTCCACATAGTCTCCAAGCCTGCAGGAAGGCTGTGTTCCCCGCTGCTGCTGCTCTATCTATCCCAGTAAACAGTGGAAGATCATCCGGCCTGTTTCCTTCTTTCTCCCCCAGTTTTTTCTAACACTGATTGAGTGTTTCAGGTAGGCTAGGCAGGCACTGTCCCATGAAACTGCATTCCTGGCCCCACCATAATTGTTTTCAGTTCAAGTACAAGTCACACGACCATCCCCACCCACCAACCAAAAAAATAAATAAATAAGTCAATACGCATCTCCGGTGGCTTCCTGTGAGTAGAGAAGAAAGACCAACTTGCCAGGCACTTGCGTGGCCACACAGGAGGCTGAGGTCTGTCTGTCTGAGGACCAAGGTTTAGAGTCAGCCTGGGTACCAAAGGACGACCTGAGAGACACTTATCTCCAAATAAACTCTAGAAAACGGGAAGTGGGGCTTTGCTCCAGGGTACAGTGGCAGCCTTCAGGTGAAGAACAGAGTGCCCAGGCCTAGTTCAAGCCCCAGGACCCACCCCTCAAAAAAGAAAGAAAAAAAGAAAAAGATGAAGTGGAGGAAGCCATCTGGGGGAAGGAACAATGATTCAGGGTAAGGTGACATCAACATGCCATCTTTGCTTCAAAGAGAGACCACAGAATGCATTCCTTCCACAGGGATGCTTTCCTCAGCCTCAAGGATTCACATGTTGTCTGTGTGACAGTATGATTGCCTTCCTGGTGGTGGTGTGGGGGGGGGGCAGGGAAACCTGGGTGCCTGCCTTCCTTTGATCAAAAATAAGGCTCTGTTTCATGGCAGGCTTCATCCTTACAACCTTCCCTGGGAAGAAATGCCCCCCAAATATCCAGAACTCAGTAACTGACTGGGTCACCTGAATGTGACTAGTAGATCTATCCAGCCTGATAATTGTGGATGCCTGCCTGCCTGCCTGCCTGCCTTCTCGATGCGTGTCTTTACCCACCCCACCCCACACCAACTCTTGTTCATTCCTGCTCTTGTTTCTGTACTCCAGAAAGAACTGTATTTTAGGGCCAGCGGGTCTGCCAGTCTCCCTGCCCGCAGAGTCCAGGAAGGAACACACACACACTGCTTTGAAGCACCTACATGGGGGTGCTCCCAAAAATGCAAAAAAATCCGTTTAGTGGCCTCTCATCTCATTTGGAGCACAGATACTGTGTCAACATGTCACTTCATCACTGTTTCTGAAGATGGAAATTCCTCTGTCCCCAGCTGTACCCCCTCACCACCCACCCACCCACCCACCCACCCAAGAGTGGCAGTAAGGGCAGTAGGTTTTCATCACCGTGTGTGTGTACGAAAGTTAAGAGCATAATATCTTCTGGGAGAATGGTAGTTATAAAAACAAAGTAGCAGGGGTGGGCTAGAATACAACTGGCTCTTTAAAACACACGCACAAACAAACAATATGCTAACAATGAAGACCCAAAAAAGGCCAAGGACTGCAGGGGGTGGTGCCAGTCCGTTGCAGTGGCTCACCCAGTTGCTGGGGAGTCTGACATCTGTGGGTAGAGATTCAAGTCCAGCTCAAGCTCGAAACTTTCTCTCTCTCTCTCTCTCTCTCTCTCTCTCTCTCTCTCTCTCTCTCTCTCTCTCTCTCTCTCTCTCTCCTCTCTTTCGCTCTCTCACTGTCTTTCTTTTTTCTCCTTCCTTCCTTCCTTCCTTCCTTCCTTCCTTCCTTCCTTCCTCCCTCCCTCCTTCCCTCCCTTCCTTCCTTTCTTCCAAGTTATGGCCCCTGAACTCAAGGCCTGGACACTCTGGCCTTGATCTCTCTGGAGGCTATGGAGTGCCTGCACCACTTCTGGCTTTTCTGTGTAAGCAGTCCAGAGAACCTAGGTCTTCATGCATGCATGCTATGCAAGTATTCTATCACTGGGTCACACTA